>NC_080175.1:56699694-57299694 GCF_950295315.1 Erinaceus europaeus
AGTGACAGTTGGAACTATACCTGTGGGGGTCAGGCAGTGGCACACATGACATTGTACATGCAACCCTGTTCGAGGACCCAGGTTCAAGCCCTTGGTCCCTACCTCCAGGGAGGAAGCTTCCCATGTGGTGAAACAGTGTTACAGAAGCATCTCTCTCTCTCTCTCTTCCTGTCTAGTTCCCTTTCCCCTCTTGATTTTGGATTTAAAATAAATAAATAAATAAAAACTATAAGGCTGTGGTATGCCCAGTGAAGTGCACTTAGTACTAAGCACAAGGAACTGCTCAAGGATCTGGGTTTGAGTCCTGCATCCCACCTGCAAGGGGGACACTTCACAAGCAGTGAAACAGTGCTGCAGGTGTCTCTCTTTCTCTCTCCCTTTCCATCTCCCCCTCCTCTTTCAGTTTCTCTCTGTCCTATCTGATAAAATGGAAAAAATGGCTGCCAGGAGCCAAGGATTCATAGTACTGGAACTGAGCCACAGCAATAACCCTGGAGACAAGAAAGAAAAAAACAAAACAAACAAGCAAATAAACCAAATGAACAAACAAACAAACAAAAAAACTGAAACAGCATCGCCTCTTTGAGGGTGATGTAACATCAAACACAGCTCTTTGGCTCTTGGGTTCTGTTTCTTCTTATCAGCAGAAATTTCAGCTTTACAAGTATTTCTTAATTTCTTTTTCCTCACTGTGTTGTTCAGTATGTTACTTACCCATCCTTTTTCTGACCTTTTAAATGGTTCTTTGTTAGAAGAACAAAACAACTGTGCCCTCTTACTTGATGATTACCAGGAAACTACAAGACCAAAGAAGGAATAGTTAATTTCTTTTCCTAAATTCTCTATCCTCTTTGATGTCTTTATCGACCCAAATAGAAAACCTCCTTCAACTGGAGGTTCACGTTAGTCAACAGCTTCTGAATTATAGTTTCAAATAAGAATTTGGTTTCCCTTTATTTTTTTCTTGCTCAGGTTGATTGCATTTGTTTATTGATTTACTTTCTATCATGAAAAGAGCAGACAGGTCAAATTGAAGTTCTTCTATCAAAATTCTCGTAATTTTTGTGATATAATTTCAAATATATATATATATATATTTATTGACAAGCCCATTTGTTATTGAAATAATAAATATGTTAGGCATTAAACTCTAATTGTTAGCTACATACTTTTTAATTTTTTTATTGTTGGAGTTATTGATGTCGTCATTGTTGGATAGGGCAGAAAGAAATGGAGAGAGGAGGGGAAGACAGAGAGGGGAAGAGAAAGATAGACACCTGCAGACCTGCTTCACCATTTGTGAAGCAACTCCCCTGCACGTGGGGAGCTGGTCGAACAGGGATCCTTATGCTGGTCCTTGAGCTTTGTGCCATGTGTGCTGAACCCACTGTGCTACCACCTGGCTCCTTTGTTAGCTATATTTTATAATTACTTATGCACAAATTGCCAGCAACTTCTTCAGCTTGGCTTTTTTTTTTTTTTGGACTTTTTATGTATGTCAGATGACTGTCCTGCTGGATAATTTTTGTTAGTGAAAGTCAATATTCCCAGAATATGAAGTTCACCTCTTGAATTATTATCACTTCCATTATGTTTTGGATAATGAGGTCGTCTGACTCTGAAATTACTCACAGCTCAGCTGTTAGCGAGACTGTGTCTAGAAGACAGAGAACATAAGGTAGTGAGCCTATTTCCCCACTGTATAGTCACAGAGAACATGTATGTATGTATGAGAGAGAGAGAGAGAGAGACCACAGGACTGAAAGTTCCTTCACTGTTGTTACTGTTGTGGGGGCTGGGTTCAAACCTGGGTCTCATTCATGGTAAAGCATCACACTGTCCTCTGATCTATTTTACCAGTCTTATTTATTTGTTTACTTATTTATTGTTTAGGAATGCTGTGTGTAAATGAAATTATGCCTATGATATTTTCATCATTCCTCCTTCAGGGCTACTGTTTTTCCTGTTTTTAAGTCTAATGTATCTGTTAAGCAATGAAGCAGGTAACACAAACCTTTTGGCTCTAGTGACTGATTGCTGAAAAGCCTTACCATTTGTCAAATTTGTGTTTTAATTAGGGTTCCCTGGGGGTAGTGGCAAATGTGAATTGAAACTGTTTACTGGTGTAAAAATTCATTGTAATAATTTAATTGTTGAGAGATTAGATTAGGATCACTTCAAAAATCCTCATGCAATGAAAGAAGCAATAAAAGTCTAAGGAAAGCACCTATTCTGTGGTTTAGTGTATATATGTCTGAGCTAGCTTGTCACATGATTTGAAAAATGTTCATAGGTATTTTCAGAGTGAAAATATGCCCATACTTTAAGCATACTTATAAAAATCCTCTTTAGTCTTATTGTCTATATCTAAAACGACAACAACAACAAAACACACTATTATGATTGTCTAAATGAAGCAAGTAGGGATAAACTTTGTGTAGCACCCTTTTTGTGTTTCAGGTGATATATGTTACAAATATATGCTTCCCACTTAGGGTTATTGCTAGAGGTCAGGGCCTGAATGACCGCACCTTCCTGGCAGCCATTTTTAAAATTTCAAATATATATATTATATATATATATATGTATATATATATATATACATATATATATATATATATATATAGAGAGAGAGAGAGAGAGAGAGAGAGAGAGAATAAAAGGGGAGAGAGCTGCAGCTCTGCTCAAACAATCCTGAAGCTTCCCCCTGCAGTTGAAGAGCCAGGGTTTGAACCTGATTCCTTGTTTTAGACCCCAGGATGCCTCAATTTTGAACAATTCCCAGTAATGGGTTTTCTTTCCAACATGGCAAAACTGGGCCTGAGGGAATATAATTACTTTATGAATTTCTTACTCAGTATCCATGGATCTCATGGCTGTGACATTAGTACTACTATGTTGTTGTGGTCCGGTGTCGGGCTGCACCGCGGAGAAGAGAGGGGAAGTCCGAGCAAGGTGGTACACAAATCTTTATTATAGGATGGGGGGGGGGACTCAGGCCACGTGGAGTCAGCAGACAATGGCCGTCCCCACTACCTGACCACAGGGCGAGAGAAGGGAGAGAGATTTGCGAGAGGCAGAGCTGAGAGCCCAGAGAGAGGGGGGGGGTGTGAGGGGGCTTTTTATTGGGCAACAACCAGGGGTGATGTGTGGAGCCAGGATTGGTTGAAGGGGGCACTGCTAGGATTTCGCCGGGCGTGGTAAAACCTGGGGGCAGAGACTGCATCAGAATAATTCCTCAGCAACACTACTAGACTCTGAAGATTTTGGGGTTTTCTCAATAAGATCAATTTCTAAAACACAGTTTTAAAGTCTTTTTATTTATAGTGGAAGAATAACAAGAAGATAGCATGTATTAGAGCATGCATTTCTTTCTAATTTGTGCTTATTACTTTTTAAATTGTATCCTTTTGTTAGGATGATAATGATTTATAAGGCAGTTTTTGTCACATGGCTACAATATTTCTTGACTCCCTGTGATAGGTATCTGCACACTATTCCAGACAGTTTATACCCTCCTCTGTCATCTTGTCTTGGGTCCAGATGCTCTTAACTACCTCCACCCCACTCTGTCTGTCCTTGACTGCTAAAGTACATCACACCCCATCCATGTTTTACCTTCTATTTTCCCTTTCTCTTCTTGTTTCTTAAGTTCCACTCATAAATAAGAAAATATAGTATTCTTCCTTCTGTCTTATCTCACTTAACTTAGTCTTTCTTTTCCTTCTTTTCTTCTCTCCCCCCACTCCATCCATCCTTCCCTCCCTCCCTCTCTCCCTCCCTCCCTCCTTCCCTTCCTTCCTTCCTTCCTTCCTTCCTTCCTTCCTTCCTTCCTTCCTTCTCTCTCTCTCTTTCTCGTCTTTCTTTCTTTCTCTTTTTCTTTCAGAGACTACTCATCTATGGCCTATGGCATTTCTGGGCATTGAATCTGGGACCTCAGAGCTTCACGTATGACAGAATTTACAGAAATTTTGGATACCACTATGCTGTCTCCTCAGTCCATCATGACTCTGAAATTCCTTCCAAGAGGTTTCTATTAATTCCTAAACACTCCTTAATGTGTAGAAGGATAAAATTTAAAGGATACTTTGCCCCATTACTTTTATAAAGTTGTTTTTATAGGTATTAAATTATTGTAGTGTAAGAGTTTCAGATAAAATTTATGTTCACTATACCTTACAAAATTAAAAAAACAACAATCTTTAAAACAAACCTACTATGTTTATGGAAATAGCTGAATTAAATGATCAGGCTAGAAAAAAATTACAATGTGTGGTTCAAAGAAAATGCTTAAAATATACAAAAAATCACAGTTCTGGTACATATATAAAATGAACATATGTCACAGAACTCATTTGACTTATTAATTAGTGAGAAAACCAGTACGATGTCACAACATATTTAAAAGGGGAATTCAGAGAAACATGTATGTGTGCATTAAGAAAAGTTGAAATGAATGTGCAAATAGGAACAAAATGGTCCTTCCACCTGGCAATGATGAATTATGAGGGTTTTCATAGTTTCTATAATTTCTTTTTTATTATCTTTATTTATTGGATAGAGACAGCCAGAAATTTAGAGGAAGGGGAAGATAGAGAGGGAGAGAGATAGAGAAACAACTTGCTGCACTGCTTCACCACTTGTGAACCTTTCCTCCTGTAGGTAGGGACCAGGGGCTTGAACATTGTACATCGTAAATGTTCACTCAATCAGGTGTGCCACCATCTGGCTCCGTGGCTTTACAATTTCAAAGATTATAAAACAGCTCAAAGATACAGAAATGCAAATGGAATCAAGAGGGGGCAATAGATAAGGTACCTAGTGGTCTTTCTTCCCTTGAAAACCTCTCTCTCATTCTCAGTCCTAATCTCAGTCTCTATCATCTCTCTGCCCATCTCTGTTTATTTGAAATTAGAAGAAATAAAAGGAACATTCCAGGAGTAATGGAAATGCAAAGCCCTGGTAGGAAAACGTGTGTGTGTGTGTGAGAGAGAGAGAGACAGAGAGAGAGAGAGAGACGGAGAGAGAGAGAGAGTCCCTGTTTTGCCCTGCAGGACAGTAATATAACTTTTTGTTCCTTTTTTTTGTCTTTATTTATCATGGAGATAATCAAGCCTTCTCTCTCTCTCTCTCTCTCTCTTCCTTCCTTCCTTTTTCTTTCTTCCATTCTGTCTTTTTTTATTCCATCCTTCCTTCTTTCCTTCTTTCCTTCCCTCCTTTCCTTCTTTCTCTCTCTCTTTCTTCTTGGGGGAGAGAGAGAGAGAGAGAGAGAGAGAGAGAGAGACACTTCTAGCACTGCTGCACAGCTCATCAAGCATCCCTCACTGTAGGTGAGGACTAGGAACAGAACCTGGATCCTTGCATATGATATTTTGTGTGCTCAACCAGGGGCACCACCATCCAGACACCTAGCCTTGCATTTTCAAAAACTGACTTTAACTGATTAAAAAATAGTTAATTAGAATCAATTAAAAATATATGAGCTTTTCAACTGCAGATGGATGGCCAATTCCAGGGAGAGATCATCTGTGTTGCTGATCAACTTAACAAATGACTCAGATGCTTTCAAAATCCCAAAAAAAGATTCAGGCATACTCCTAGTTAGTGTCTAATACATGGCCAATGCAACATTGCTTTCCATCTTAAGTTGATGTTAAAATATATGTTCTGGTGAGATAATGATAAGGAATATGATAATGGACAGAACTTTTTTCTGAGAGATGGGCAGTGGCAAACTGGGATAAGTGCATATAATAGAAAGTGCAAGTACCTGCATGCAAAAGGATCTGGGTTTGAACCCCCTGGCTCCCCACCTGTAGGGATGTGGGAACCATTGCAAGCAGTGAAGCACTTCTGCAGGTGTTTCTTTCTCGCTCTCTCTCTGTTTCTCCCCCTACTCTCAATTCCTCTCTGTAAAATGGGGAAAATGGGGAAAAAAACGGCTGCCAGGAGCAGTGGATTTGTAGTACTTGCACGAGCCTCTGCAAAATAAATAAATAAATAAATAAATAAATAAATAAATAAATAAATAAATGTATTTCAAGCCAGGGGGCTACTTCTCACCATTGGAGAGAAAGTTTTGACAAAGAGAAAATTGTACTCCATTGTGGGAATGTTTATCTTGGTGTTGGGAGACTTGACTTTGCATACCTTTTGTGCATACCAAGACATACCATCTATGCTCAGGACCATTGCTAATCTTTTTCCTCAGTCCTCACCAGTGAACTGAGTTGAGTGATACCACAGGGGCATAATTAGGAATAAATTAAATAATGTCACCTGCCCTATTGGGTGGTACATATGTTCTGTTGGTATTTATTGATATCACTTCCTACTACATCTAGTTAGAATGACTTATGAAACAATTTGGTTCCTTTACCACCGTACCATACGTGTCTTTGTCTGGATCATGAAAAATATTTTTGTACACTTATGTTTATAGCAGCACAATGTGTAATAGCCAAAACCTGGAAACAACCCAGGTGTCCAACAACAGATGAGTGGCTGAGGAAATTGTGGAATATATACACAATGGAATACTACTCAGCTATTAAGGGTGGTTACAGTTTTTTTTTGTTTATTTGTATGAAAATGAAATATTTACACTTGAATGCTTCAGAAGAATGCAAAGCCTACTAGTCACATTATAACTGTGGAGATTCATTTCTGATCATCTAGTGAGCTGGTAAGATTGTAACCCAGAACATCACAGGGACACTGCCTTTCCTTCCTCACATTTTATCTATATTTCTTACCCAAATAAGTTGTCTTTCTGCTTGAGAATGCCCATCAAGCAGCCACCTCAAGTCAATGATAGACCTCAGGCCCCTTTTAAAAAGATTCCACCAGCACAAGGAATGAGCAGTTAGCCGTTTCTGGAAGGCCACTGTTGGTTTCAAACAAAGGGGAGAAAATTTGAATCATGGAGGCTAGCATTCTAAACCATTTTTTGTTTTTTCTTGGGCATATCGCAAATGCTGAAAAGTTAATGCTGTTTCTCAAAGTTAATTCATGATAATTGGAATGAAGTGCTCTGAAAGCACTGTTAGGGAGTGTGTTTAGGAACCCTGTGCTCTATTAGCTGGTGCAGTAAAAGCTCCACCAGGTGAGAGAGGCAAGGCAACAGGCTTCATGGGGTGCACTTAGCCAGATGCAAGTCCTTTTCCTTAAAGTCTCTCTTTTTTATTTTTCTAAGTGTTCTTTTCTTTTCTCCCCCCCCCCAACTCCCCTTTTAATCTGTCCACCTCATTGAGTCAGCATGCCTGCTAGGTCCATTATCACTTCACTTGGAAGACTGGAAAGGGCTGATGAAATGTATTTTTGGTCTCGGTGACCTATAAGTCACTGTGTTGCTTTTGGAGAAGCGAGTCAGAGATGGTGGCTTAGGACAGGAGGAGTAAGAGAGCATGGAGGACAAACAGTTAAATAACAAAATAAATGTTTGGACAAACATCGGACATATATTTTAAATCAATACAAGACTCAGTTTCTTCATGAAATGTGGGACATCACAACATTAGTTGTGAGGAATATTCCCTAGAGGAAGTGTGTTATGTGACACATTGCACTTTGACCCAGCAACATCATTCATTTTTCTTTTTATTTATTTATTATTGTATAGAGACAGAGAGAAATTGAGAAAGGAGGTGGAGCTAGAGAAGAAGAGAGATAGAGAGACACCTGCAACCCTCCTTTCCTCCTCCAAGTGGGGACCAGGGACTTAAACCTGGGTCCTTTTGCACTGTAATGTGTGTACTTAACCAAGTGTGCCACTACCTGGCCTCTGCCCCTGCAGTGATATTATATAATGACAAAAAAGTGAATGATTACCATTGTCTTCAACAGTTGCAGGTTAACAGAAATACACTTTGTTCAAATGTTTCTATACACAGTAGAGGTATCAAAATGATGACCTAAGATCACAATTAATTACTTGGAAAACAATTCTAAGTATAGTGAAAATAAGAATATATGATTATGTGATTACTTTTTGCTTTAGAAAATTACTTCTGTTTTGTTTTTATTTTTATTCATAATTTGATATTGATTTTCAAGGTTGTAAGGAGTATAATTGTAATAGGGGTATAATTCTATTCTGTTCCTACCACTAGAGTTCTGTCTCCCCTCCCCTCCATGGGAAGCTTCCTTATTCTTTATCTGTTTGTGAGTGTGGACCAAAGATCTTTATGGGGTGCAAAAGATGGGAGATCTGGCTTCTGTGATTACTTCTCCACTGAACATGGGCATTGATGGGTGGATTTCTGTTTATAAAACTATATCTATGTATGTTTATCATAGGAATATTTAGAAGATAAACTGTGTTATGGACCAACTGACAGAAAAATTATGCAAGCAAATACAACTTTGGCTTGCCAGAAATATTTGTAAATTTCAGACACTGGGATTGGCTGCTTTTCTTTGTAATTTTGTTTATATAGAAAGACTGAAAAAGCTGGGTAAGGGCAAGAGACCTGCACACTTTAATGATGGCCCTTTTGGTCACTACCAGGCCACCCTATCATCTGGGGCCCTCGTCAAGGAATCCTTGTATTCCTACATAGATATGATGGGCCACCACACTTGTCATCTCTGTCAGGAACAACATCATAAACCCTCTTGTTAGGCTCAACAGGATCTTGTCCTCAATGTAAAATAACAATGGTCAAAATTGCTCCATTTTCCGAAGAGAAGCTGGGTCAACTTACTCTGTCACTTGAGAAAGATGGATCCTGAAATGAGTGCAGCCTAGAATGTTCCTAGCTGTGACTATGGAATGCAAGTTCAGACCAATAGGGATGCAGAGGTTACAAAGGCTCTTGTGCTAAATATGAATAGACATGGGCCCTAGGTCAGATCGACAGGATTTACAGTTAATGGTATTTATATACTCTTACCATATTTGGGAACTTCTCTCTGCCCTGATTCAGCTTTCTAATCCTATTCCCAACTCTAAAACCATCTTCCCAGAGGAAACTTTCAGCCCATCTGCATGTTAGTGGTCTGGTTCAGGCAAAATAGATAGTTATGGGCCCCTTAGAATATACCTAAAATAGACTTCCTAGCTTGTTCTAACATGAAGACCCCAAATCTCAACTATTATATTCTTACCTTTTGGTTTCTGATTATTAAACAATTTGTTCTGCTTTATGCCTTAATGCTTTTCAGCCACCAAGTTGTGTGATGCCAACCTGCCTTCCCTGGGCAGATGACCTCACCAGTGTGTCCTGGAGCCCTACCTCCCCAGAGCCCTACCCCACTAAGGAAAGAGAAAAATAGGCTGGGTGGTATAGATTGACCTGCCAATGCCCATATTCATCAGAGAAGCAATTACAGAAGTCAGACTTCCAACCTTCTACACCCCATAAAGATCCTTGGTCCATAATCCCAGAGGGATAAAGAATAGGGAAACTTCCAATGGAGAGGGTGGGCTATGGAACTCTGGTGATGGGAATTATATGGAATTGTACCCTTCTTATTCCATAATCTTATTGATCAATATTAAATCAATAATAAAATAAATAAATAAGAAGGTCTGAGGGCTTTTTCTTCACCTCCTTGGGCGATGTGAGCTCTTTGGATGTTAGTTTGGTTTTTCTAATCTGAAAATTGGACACAGGAATAATAAATATCTATTAAATTTGTTAAAATAAAAAGCATATTTAAAGAGCCTAGGAAAATGCCTGCCAAATAGCAGTGATTCAGTGAATATTAGCTTTGTCCTTGAACTTGGAGCCTCCCTTGGTGATAGAAATTTAATTATTGAAAAGGCTAATGGCTTCCCAAGTAACCATTTGAGAGAGTGAATTCACAGTAGGGAGAAAAAACTCAAGCAGTTCCTCTTTCACAGAACTCCCAGAAAAGGTCCTAGGCTAATGTATTCAACTTAGTACCAAATGGCCCCAGAACAGTGAGTTTTCAGATTTCTCTCATTTGTTTGGGTTCATGTTTGACTTTGATAAGTTCACAAGTGCAAAGATTATTTTAACTGGAGAATAAGTGGGGTTTTCATCTTTGAAACGCGGTGGGTTAACTTGATTGGCAACCCATGTGAAGGAGAGAGACTAAAGCAGAATAATAAGCCTGTGGCAATTAAAAACTGAACTATTGAATAATGAAATTAGGTTGGTATCCCATCATCTTGACATCTACGTGGTTTCCATAGTCTTTCTCCCAGGCCAAAAAAAAAAAGGCTCTTTTTTTTTTTTCTGCCTCCAGGATAACCCTGAGGCTTGGTGCCAGCACTATGAATCCACTGCTCCTGGAGGCCATTTTTCCCATTTTGTTGCCCTTGTTGTGGTTGTTATTGTTGTTATAGCTGTTCTTGCTGCTGGGTAGGACAGAGAGAAATTGAGAGATGAGGGGAAGACAAGAGAGTGGGAGAGAAAGATAGACATCTGCAGACCTGCTTCACCGCCTGTGAAGCAACTCCTCTGCTGGTGGGGAACCGGGGGCTCAAACTGGGATCCTTACGCTGGTCCTTGAGCTTTGCACCATGTTATTTTTTTATTTTTAATGTATTATTTTTTTATTTTAATGTATTAATGATTTAATATTGATTTACGGAGTTACAAGAAAGCAGGGGTAGAACTCCACACTGTTCTCACCACTAGAGTTTTGAATCCTCAATCCCTTCATTGTAAGCTACAACAGTTCTTTTAAGGTTGCAGATATGGGCTAATTATTATACCTACAACTATCAGTCTATATTTACATGTAACTTGTCATTTTTTTTTTTAAAAAGTTCACATCTTCTCTTCCTTTCCAAGTTACACCTACACCTGTTACTACATCCAAATATCCCTCCCTTTTTCCTCTTCTCTCTCTGGGTCCTGATGGAGTTGGAGTTCAAAGTCGTCTGTTCATCTTCCCCCTATCATTTCATCTCCTCTAGGAGTACGGACCAGAATTACCCTGCTTTGTAAATAACAATCATTGCAGGGAAAAGGAACTGCTAAATCACTGTGGTGAAATGGTAACTTTTGAGATGCTGCAGAAACTAGCACTGTGTATGACATAAACCTTGCCTGTGAATCGCCAGATGAGTCTGGAAGGTAATTGCTATCTGAGTATCCAAGAAATTCAATGGCAGTGTAGCAGTACTAAAACACAGCGATGAGGACTGTTTCTGGGGTCACTGTGATCCAGGGGTTTCATTTCAGCTTATAAAAGCAGAATCTTATTGACTTTCAATATCACTTCTCTGAGTCCACTTTGGTTTTGAATTATCACTGCCCAGCCCAGCTTTTAAAGTCACAGGAACTCACCAACCCCAGAATTTCACCAACCACAACAAAATTTTTTCACTTAGGCTTTTAGGCTACTCAAGAAAATAGAGCATTTCTAGGATCATTAAAAAAACAAAACAAAACAAAAAAACTTTAAAACAGCTGAATTTGGTCAGGGGAAAAGAGCACTGAGCAACATCTCTTCAGACTTGTAAAGCACATAGAAATGGATAGTATTGGACATATGGAGTTGTTCATTTAGCGGAACAGTTGCTATCAGATGTTCTTAAATAACAAGATGAAGAACACATGCTTAATTAGCTCAATTGTCTGTGGATAGCTGTGGTGGCGCCCCACTTCTCTTTCAGCCTAAGTTGATGATGCCTTGCAAACTCTCTCTGAAGCTTGTTAGAGTCTATAGTGCTTGCACAGTGTGCTTTAATAAAATTATCCAACCCTACTGAAAACTGGCAATAGTCCATGCAGTCATTCTACTCAGCAGTACTAGGACTTAAAGCGACAGCAGTACATTACACTTCAGTTATAGGGACTAGAGTATGATGACAGAATAGTCTCAATTTCATATTTAGTCATAATTGTCACATTGCCCCTTTTTATGCCACTAAGGTTTATTGCTAGTAGTCTGTGTTTGGAAAATTCCATGGCTCCTGGTGGACTTAGATATGGGGGGGGGGGAGAGTTGGTCTACAGAATCTAACCTAAATTGCACACATGATAAAGCAGTACACTATCTAAGTAAATTATTTTAATAGCCCTCCTTTTCCTTTTGATAGAGACAAGGAGAAGTAAGAGCACTCTTCCAACACTTGTGAAGCTTCCCATAAGGTGGCAGGGGATTGAACCCAGCAACCTGTCCATGACAAAGTGTATGCTCTACTGGCTGAACCATTCTGTTCCCGTATTATTTTTAAAATTTTTTAAAAAAATCTTTATTTATTGGATAGAGACAGTCATAAATTGAGAGGGAAGGGGGTGATAGAGAGGGGGAGAGACAGAGACACACTTGCATCACTGCTTCACCACTTGTGAAACTTTGCCTCTGCAGGTGGGGACCAGGGGCTTGAACCTGGGTCCTTGTGCACTGTAACATGTACGCTCAACCAGGTGCGCCACCACCTGCCCCCCCCCATTACTTTTTATGAAAGAAAGAGGAGGCCTGGCTGTAGTGCCCGGGTTACATGCAAGTAGTGTGAAGTGCAGGGATCGATGAAGGATCCTGATTCGAGCCCTTCGTTCCCACCTGCAGGGAGTCACTTCATAAGCTGTGAAGCAGATCTGCAGGTGTCTGTTTTTCTCTCCCCCTCTCTGTCTTCCCCTCCTCTCTCGATTTCTCTCTGTAATGTCCAACAAAAATGGCAGCAATAACAACAAAGATAAACAACAAGGGCAACCAAGGGGGAAAGAATAGCTTCCAGGAGCAATGGATTCTTAGTGCAGTCACTGAGCACCAGCAATAACCCTGGAGGCAATAAATAAATAAAAAAGGGAGGGACAAAGGAAAGAAGGAAGGAAGGAGAAAGGAAAGGCTACTCTTCTCCTTTTATGTTGGACCTAACCAATCTAATTTCTTCTGGCTACTATTTAAGATGCCATGAAGCCTAATATATTTTAAGATTTTTTATTTTGGACAGAAACAGAGAAGAATTGAGAAGGGAGGGGGAGATAGAGAGGGAGAGGGAGAGAGACACAATCAGCCCTACTGGGAGTAGGGGCTTGAACCCAGGCCCTGTAACCTAGTAAAGTGCATAATAAAGCCTAATAATGCCTGATATTTATTATGTCGACTATAGGGCCAGTTGATAACTGTAGGGAGAGCTGGAAAATGAATGTGTGAATGGTGCAACTACTACTCTGCTCCATAGGGCCTTAACTTTGTGTATGTGCATGTTTGCTAGTGTTGTGGTCTCAGATCACTGCAACCAGCTCAGGGGGTCAGAACATGATGGGCCTAGACCTGGAATAAATCCCTCTCTCCATTGTTACCAGTCAACTCTATCAGGAACAACAAAATAGACTCCTTTATGGGCCCCCATAGGACCTTGCCTTCAACTTGGATCAACAACGGTTGAGAATGTTCCATCCTAGGAAGGGAGGATGGACAACATACTGTATGCTACACCTGAGGAAGATGGGTCATACTAGGGCAGCTTGGAATGTTCCTACTCAATGACCATAGAATGTGAGCTCAGATCTACAGGGATGCAGAGGTCACATAGGCTCCTAAGCTGAATATGGGCCCCAGACCACATCAAATCAATGGGGTTTACAGTCAACAATATTTACACCCCTTTCTGATATTAGGGAGCTACTCTCTTCCCTGATCCAGCTTTCTAGCCCTTTTTCAGCCATGGGATCATCTCCCCAGACAATAACTTGGATCCACCTGCATATCAGATTTCAGGCTCAGGGAAAAAAAAAAAAAAAAAAACTAGTATAGTTATAGGCCTTTTGGAATATAACTAAAATATGTCTACTAGCTATCTACAAAATGGAGTACCCCCAACTCGTCATCTGTACTATTCCAGCCCTTAGGTTCACAATTAGTCAGCAATTTGTTTGGCTTTGTATGATAACTCTCTTTTTAGCCACCAGGTTCCAGATGCTAGCATGATTACGACTACACTTACCTGAACAGAAAACCCTACCAATGTGTCTTGGAGCTCAGCTTCCCCAAACCCCACCCTATTAGGGAAAGAGAGAGGCAGGCTGGGAGTATGAATCGAACTGCCAATGCCCATGTTAGTGGGGAAGCAATTACAGAAGCCAGACCTTCCACCTTCTGCACCTCATAATGACCTTGGGTCCATATTCCCAGAGGTTTGAAGCACAGGAAAACTATCGGGGGAGGGGATGGGATATGGAGTTCTGGTGGAGGGAATTGTGTGGAGTTGTACCCCTCTTATCCTATGGTTTTGTCAATGTTCTCTTTTTGTAAATAAATAAGAAAAAAAAACAGTTTGAGGGGAGAGACATGGGGCATTTCTGGGTGGGATAAGATGAAGATGTTGGCAGGGTTGTGTTGCTTTGGGGACCTCTGGGGCAAGAGTCTGTTTCCTTGACTTTCCAGCTTCTAGAGGCTCTGTGTCCCCTGGCTCCAGATTCCCTTCAGTCTTCCTGGTTAGTAATGGCCATTCAAGTCTTTCTCACCCTGTGTCACTGACACATAGCCTCTTACCCTCCTTTGCCCTTTAAAGGATCCTTGTCAATACAAATGGCCCATATTGCTCAGCCCTTCATTCTTAATTTTAATTCCATCTGCAGCCTTCATTCTTGTTGCTCATGGGATCAGAGTTGCCCTTGAGACTCTAACACCTGCAGTATCCCATCACTCCTGGTGGCCACTTTTCAATTTTTTTTTATTGCTACCAGGGTTATTGCTGGGCCTCAGTGCTTGCACAACAAATCCATTGCTCTTGGAAGCCATTTTCCTTTGATAATTTTTTTATTTTTTTTTTTTATTTGACAGGACAGATAGAAATGAAGAGGGTAAGGAGGGGGGGGGAGAGAGAGAAAGAGAGAGAGAGAGAGAGAGAAACCTGCAGCTTTGCTTTACAGCTTGTGAAGACTCCCCCACCCCACCCCCACTGGTGGGGGTTGGGGGCTTGAACTTCAATCTTCACACATGGTAATGTGTTGTAGTTATTATTATTGTTGTTGTCATTGTTGGATAGGACAGAGAGAAATGGAGAAAGGAGGGGAAGACAGATAAGGGGAAAGAAAGATAGACACCTGCAGACCTGCTTCACTGCCTGTGAAGCGACTCTCCTGCAGGTGGGGAGCCAGGGCTTGAACCAGAATCCTTACTCTGGTCCTGGTGCTTTGTGCCACCTGTGCTTAACCTGCTGTGCTACAGCCTGACTCCTGGTAATGTGTACTCTTAACCAGGTGTTCCATGACCAGGTCCCTACAATTTTTCTTTTCAATATAAGAGGCTGAGAAACAGCAAGGGAGAGAGAGGGGGAGAAAGAGACAGAGAAGGGGAGATATGCCAAGACAAAGAGAGAGAAGCAGCACTGTATTACCCTTTCCCACTGGTGATGTTTCCCTCTGTACTTGCTGCTATGTACTGGCCGGGGGCTCAAACCTGTGTCCTGGAGCATGATAATCTGTGCACTATACTGAGTGGACTACCTCCTGCCCATGCATTTTCATTTTAAAAGAAACAGGACACTCATGATTCAGATGAAATACCTGGATATTTATAAGTTCATGTGAGTCCCATGTGCTAATTGAATTGCAGAGTTGGAGCTCAAATGGATCCTGATGTAGTTTTGAATCTATGAAATATATAACATATTATTAGGTCCATTTCAGTCTGCATGCTGCCCATTTATAGTCTCTTTTTCACTTGCAAGACTGTATTGTGTCTTTTTAATTCACTTGAAGGAGACATTTAGGAATATCTGGGGGTCAAACAGTGGCCCACTTGGTAAAGACAATATGTTATAATGGGCAAAAACCCAGGTTCAAGCCCCCAGTTTCTACCTTCAGGGGGAAGCTTCACAAATGGTGAAGGAGGGTTGCAGGTCTATCTATCTATCTATCTATCTATCTATCTATCTATCTATCTATCTATCTTTACCTCTATCTCCTCCTCCCATCTTGATTTCTGTCTCTGACCAATAAATGAATAAAGCATCATACTGTGTATAGGTTTAGGGAATAATTGTTTTTTGGTAAATCAAGATACGATTTGAAAATAAATTATGATGATCTGGTTTGGAAAAGTGGAATTCAGAGTTTAATTAGAAAGTGATAGAAAGAAAAAGGTGTGTTGACAGTTATTTTTGATGTGTAGGAGAGACCAGAGAGAGGACTGATTCTGTGACTCAGTTCATACACAACTTAACAGGCTTTCTTTGGAGTTTGGATATATTTGGAAATACAATATGTTTCTTTTTTAAAAAAATAATTACTTTTAATGGGAACACATATTTAATATTTATGTATTCAACAAAGACAGAGAGAGTCTGAAAAGTGAGGAGGGATAGATAGGGAAAGAGACAGATACCTGGAGCCCTGCTTCATCATTCCTGAAGCTGACCCCCTGCAGGTGTGGACCAGGGACATGAACCTGGGTCCTTGTTAAAAGTTTTCTTTAGTTCTCAGGCCAGAGAAATAGATAGCTACTAGCTAAAGAAGTTATTTTGAAAGTGATGGTCACAAAGGGAATGCAGGAAGGCCAGAAAGATAACCGTTTTAGTTGTTCAGGCATCCAGTAAATGAAAAACTTAAACTACAGGTGCCCAGCATAGGTTGAACAAAACCTGAAAGGTCTTGTGAAAGGAAAGGATCAGCAGGATTTGGTGAGGAGCTGGCCCTGAGGATCTAATGAGATCAAGATAATGATAAGACTTCAAACTCTTCAATCTCAGAAACTAGGAGCACAGTAGAATCATTGATGGGGTGTATAGACTTGGGCTATAAAAATCATTGAATTAAATCCTTTTCTGTTGACAAGAGGAAAACTTCTCACCACAGACCAAGCTTTAACAGATACCTTATTAGGGTAGTGGAGAAAAAAAAAAGGGGGAGAGCAGGAGAAAGAGAAGAGCAGAGCCATCAACACTCCTGGGGATTTTAGGCCTAGGAAAAGAAGTGTGTGTGTGTGTGTGTGTGTGTGTGTGTGTGTGTGTGTGTGTGTGTGTGTGTCCCTGTGTGGGGGCTGTTTGGCTGATATAGAATTTCAACATAAAGAAAGACACTTTGAAAGAGTACTGTGGAATTTTAGAAAAAAAATGATATGTTTGTTAGGGGTGAGAAGACAGATTTTTTTCATTCTTGGGGTGATTAAATTTCCCCCCCTATGTCAGTGACAGAAGGCAGTGACACTGCAGCTTAATGAAATGATGACCCAGCTCTCAATCTAGGCCCTGAAATTGCTAGATTCTGCAGTCAGTGGACTACCTAAGCCTCTGTTTCTCTCTCGCCTTGGTACTGGCTTCAATTGGTGGGCAAAGGCTGAAAATGTGCTGGGCTCAGGGCTGAGTTATGGTTTACCCTGTATAAAACAGAGTCTACCATGTGCAAGGATCCAGGATTAAGTCACTAGTCCCCATCTATAGAGGAAGCTTCCTGAGTAGTGAAGCAGTGCTACAGGTGTCTCTCCTTATATCTTCTGCTTGCCCTTTATTAAAGAAAGGAAAAAAAAATAATTGCCAGAAGTGATGCAGTTGTTTTGCAACACTGAACCCCAGCAATAACTTCAGTACAGAAAGAAGGAAAAAGAGAGGGAGAAGGAGAAGGAGAGAGGAAGAGGGACTGGGTGGTGGAACACCTAGCTGAGCTCACATGTTACAATGTGCAGGGACCTAGGTTCAAGTCCCTGGTCCCCACCTACAGGGGCAAAGCCTCCCAAGTGATGAAGCAGGGTTTCAGGTGTCTCTCTGTCTTTCTCCCTCTCCATTTACCCCTTCTTCTTAATTTCTGACAATCTCTATCCAATAAATAAAAGATTATAAAATTAAAAAAGAAAAGAAACATTAAAGAGTAATACAAAAATGTAAAAAGAGATGAGAGGGAGAAAGACAGGAAATAACCGACAGAAAGAAAGAAAAGATAGAAGAGAGAACAAGAGAGAGGGAGGAAGAAAGAAGAACTGAGAGGGAGGAGGGGGGAGAGGGAGGAAGAGAGAGAGAGAGGGAGGGAGGGAAGGAGAGAGAGAGAGAGAGAGAGAGAGAGAGAGAGAGAGAGAGAGAGAGAAATTACTGAGCTAACTTTTGGCAAACAGAAAATGGCCCACAGAAGAGTGGGAAGTAGTGTCCCCAAGGAAGGAATCTGTGTAGATGACTTGGATGATCTTCCAGATCACAGCTTTTTCTATGAAGTGTGTCCATCTGGCACTCTTGGTCAGCCTGGGAACAGTTTGCACTCCCATAATTGGCTGTGACAGCTTTTTTTAGTGGGAGAAAATGGGCAGCTGATTCAAGATGGACCAGTGAGAAACTTTTCTAGAAATGTGTCTTTGAGGCAAGGAAATGCAATATTTACTCCTAGGGGCAGCTTGAAATGAGACACAGAAACTCAGGTTCTGAATGTTTTGCTGTTTTTCTCTGTTTACAGACATCATAACAGTGAGGATCAGTCAAGAAATAGACTTAGAGAGTAAAAACAAGAGAGGCAGAAAGAAAGAGAGGACAGAGATGAAGGGAGAGGCAAGAGAAGGAGACACCCCCCACATCCTTTGATAGCATTTTTCTTTCCTATTTTCAGCTCCTTTTTCCTCTGGATTTCTGCTACTACCTCCTATTTTGCCAAGACATTTCTTGCATGTTTAACTTGTCTCAAAGTGATACTATCGCTTTTTTTTATTATTAGTGATTTGATAATTATTAACAAGATTGTGGGATAAGAGGGGTAAAATTCCATGTGAGTTCCTTGTCCCACCCCCTCCATTGGAAGCTTCCCTATTCTTTATGCCTCTGGGAGTGTGGACCAAAATCCTTAATGGGATGCAGAAGATGGGAGGTCTGGCTTCTGTAGTTGCTTCTCAGCTGTACATTGGCAGATTGATTTATACCCCCAGCTGTTGGGATATTGTACAGATGTGGTTGAGTTATGTAGGACCCACAAACCACCATATTTCTGTGTGAGTATTATTATTTACATATCAATCTTCTGCCTTGTTTTAAAAATGACTCCTCCGCCACCATATTACCCCCTCAGGGTACCACCCATTCCTACCAACTAAAACCCTAGCAACCATTGCTACAGAAGCTCTCTACCTTCCCAGAGTGCCTTGTTTTCTCCACCTCTGCCGGGCTAGCTTCACGGGCGGGAGACAGACGACCAGAGACTCATGGCTGAGCTATACACAGTATCTCTTTATTCATGTGGAATGCAGCACAATCTAAGCCATCCTATCTAAAACTAACTATCATCACAATCCTGTCTATATATATATATATATATATATATATATATATATATATATATATATTCGCTAAGTAGGGTGTAAACAGGATGTGACGTAGAGAGGGTGGATGAAAAGAGATTGGTGAAAATCAGGGTGTGACAAGGAGAGGGGGCGGAGCAAAAAGACATCTTGAACCAGGCAGATAAGTACTTAGTTAACAGTGGTTATGTAAATAAAATACAGTGTTAAGCAGGGGGGATTAAACCAATGAAACAGAAGGGGTCTTAGAAGCATACCAACAATCAGTTTAATTTAGTTTAGTTTAGATGGCTTAGATTGTGTTGCGTTCCACATGAATAAAGAGATACTGCGTACAGCTCAGCCATGAGTCTCTGGTCGTCTGTCTCCTGCCCGCGAAGCTAGCCTGGCACACCCCCTTTCCTTGCCAATTCTGTCCCGACTTGCCACTTCCAGAATTCTCCTATAAAAGTCACTTCTGTTTCCTTTCTCTCTCTCTTTTCCATGTCCTGACCTGGAGAAGGGCTGTCGTGCATAGTGCTAGGCAGCCATTTTGCTACCTCCACATGGCCTAAACCCACTTTGCTCACATCTGACTCTGGAGTGTTCGCATGAATAAAGATTTGTGTTCCGCTCCACCATGAGTTCCTGGTCTATACTCTCTTCGGTGACACTAGCCCGTCACCCAGCCTGTTTATATCTTTCCCTAGTGAGGCAGGGCTTTGGAGAGGTGAGGTTCTAGGACACAATGGTGAGGCCCTCTGCCCAGGGAAGTCAGGTTGTCATCATAGTAGCATCTGCAACTTGGTGGCTGAAAAAAAAAGTATTGGGAAGATAGTGTCTGAGTTGACAATAGGACTAGAAAGCTTGCTTTTAACCAAAAATCTGTGATTGAGACATTAGAGAATGATCAGTCTAGAACACAGCATGACATTCTAAGGACTATGCAATGAGTAGTCTGGGAAACTAGAAAATGAAAACCAGTGCTTTGGAAACCTCATCTTCTTTTCTTGGTGAAATAGTTCAGTAATTTTCACCTTAGAGGATTATTCTTCTGAGAAGTCTCTTTCAAAACATTTCATGAGGTAAGGCGCCCTTTCTATATATCCCCTCCCTGAAGAATATTCCCTGTATAGCACTTACTATATTGCATTCAAGTTGTGAATGTAATGTCCTAAAAGTCTCTGGAGTGTAAGATGCAGACTCTTTGGTTATGCAAATAACATTTCAGTTCAAAGTCTGGGTGAAATCACACCCAGTTGAGTGCACATAGGTTCAAGCCCTGGCCCCCACCTCAGGGGAGTGGGTTCCTAAGTAGTGGAACAGTGCTGCAGGTCTTTATCTCTCCATGTCTATCCATGTCTGTCTGTCTATCTCTACGCCTATCTCCCTATCTATCTATCTATCTATCTATCTATCTATCTATCATCTACCTCCCTATCTACTTCCCTATCTATCTGTGATCTGTCTATTCATCATCTATCATCTATTATCTATCATCTTATTGTCATCTATTTATCTATCTACCTAATCTCTATACCCCCCTTCTCAGTCCCTCTCTTCCTCTGTCCAGTAAAAGAATACATAAATAAAATATAAACAATAAAGAATGCCCCACTGGAGAGCACAGTCAAGGGCTGGGCGTCTTGGTCATCCCTTCCCTGCCATTCATGTCATTGTCCTCCGCTGGCAGTGTCAGACCTTCTTGTTCCTCCTGCACACACTTGAGCTGTCCGAATCAATTCTTTCCCCTCCCTGAAGCCCATTCCATCATCTTCTGAAGGTATTGATCTACACGCATGCACAGACTTATCATCCGCTGCATGGTGTTTCTGCCTGCAGGCCTCTCCTCATTATTTTGATATTGGTCACTCTGCCCTCACAGCTGATGCCAATCATGCCTCTATCAAGCACATTTCAAAGTCCTGGTGCTTCCATCCTAGGAAAATCACCCTGGCTCCCTACTCTGGACCAGTGGTATAGATAGACTTAGCTGATTTCATTTGTCTGCACCTCAGAAATGTTAAGGACTTTGATGAAAGCATGTCTTCCCCAGATTTGCCCTGTACATGATTGCAAAGAGAGGTTTCCTGTAATGAGCATAGAGCAGGACTGTAAAACACACACACACACACACACAGAGAGAGAGAGAGAGAGAGAGAGAGAGAGAGAGAAGGATCAATATTAATCATGATCCACTCCTGTATGACCTTCGGCTATGATCACTTCAGATTTCCTCACTGAGAGGGACACAGCTGGTTGCAATCTTTAAAAAGAGGACCCTGGAGATGCCTTGGGCTAGTTGGAAGCACTTCAGGGGATTGGGTTTGTGGCTCTGAATTCTGAGAATTCCTGTCTTTCTCAGGAGGGAAGGGCAGACCTGTTCTCCCTGATTTCTAGATGAAATTTTGACAAGATTTGGGCTTAGCAGTACTGGGCTCAGTGGGCGTCGAGCCTTGACAACTCATCTGAAGGCTAGATTTTTTAAGGCACTGGGTTCTAGTAGATTCAATTAAAATAAGAACAGGGCTGATAATTAAACCTGAGGAAAATACTGGGAACTGCTATCTGCTTCCACTCCTGCTTTACATCATAAATCCCAGTTGATGTAAATGAGATTCTAAACCACCACTACAGTTGAGGAAACTGTGTCTTAGAGTAGTTAAGTGGGTGGGTGCAATAGCTCACTTGGAGAGTGCACTGCTTTGCCATGTGTGTGACCCAGATTTGAACTTGGCCCCCACTACATGAAGCTATAGTGCTGTGGCTTCAGCCTCCCTCCCCCACCCCTTCCCCCTCTCTTCTCTCTCTCCCTCCTCCTCTTTTCCCCTCCCTCTTTTTCTTCCCCTCCACCCTTTCCTTCCTTTTCCTCTCCCTGCTCCTTCCCTCTCCCCTCTCCTTCCCTTTCCTGTCTGTCTCTCCCCTCTCTTTCTCTCCTCTTCCCCCTCTCCCCTTTCCCTCTCCCTACATAAAAAAAATTGTTAAGGGTCATATTTCAGCAATTTTGAGATAGCCCTTGGCTTAGTCCGTGTGAACTGCTAGGAGAAAATAACAGACTAGTTTCCTCATAAATAACACCTATCTACTTCTCCTAGTTCCAGAGGTTCAGGTCCAAGATCTGGGTGCTACGTAGTATCTGGTGATGGCTTCTTCTGGGTTGCAAATGACCTACTTCTTCACTTGGTGGTGCCAGACCTCTTTGTTGTTACTGTTGTTGCTGTTGTTTTATTTGGACTTTAACACTCCCTAATAATTTTTTCAGATGGAAAGAGAGAAATAGACAATCAAGAAGATACCTCAGTACAGAAGCTCAGTATAGTGGGGGCCAGGCTCAAACCTAGGTTGCGCCAATGACAAAGCCAATGTACTATCCAAGAGAGCTACCTTTATTGTCTTGTTTACTTTACTTTTTACTTCAGTTTTATCACCGGGCTTATTGTTGGCAACTCCACTACTTCTGATGGGCTCTTCTTCTTCTACTTGTTCTTCTTCCTCTTCTTGTTCTTCCCCCACTTCTTTTCATCCTCCTACTTCTCCATCTTCTTTTTCTTATTTTTGATAGAAGATGAGAGACAGAGAGATAATGAAGATAGAGACAGAGTAAAAAAGAGATGCCTGTGACACTGCCCCACCCTTTATAAAGTGTCATTCCCTGGTCCCTTCCTGCAAGTGGGAAGCTGGGGTTTGAATTTGGATCCTCAGGCATGGTGATATGTACACTCAACCGGGTGAGCCACCACCCAGCCTAGTTATGTTCCTTTTAGAGATATGACATTTTTTCCACTGTAAGAGCTGCCTTGATAAAGGATTTGTGAAATCTTTATGATCAGGCCCGAGATTTAAGGCAGTAGAAAGAAGCTGCTGCAGTGGTATTAGTTGGAGAGATAAGCTGAAATAGATATTCCTTTCCATTTCCCATCTTCCTGATTCAGATAGTTGATAGAAGGAGGAGAGGAACTTTGAGTCACTGTTTTATTTTATTTTTTCTTTTACAAAAACTGACAACCTCCAAATTTTCTAACATTTTTTAACATTTTCTTCTGCACTCCCCAGCTGTTCTTGAATATTGCCTTACCCCTCTAGGATTCATAACCTAATTAATCAACATCCAGGCCAGCCATCTTGCTTTAGGGGTTGTCAATTTTCTGTGACACATTAGGAGACATGTCTCAGAAGGCATTTCTCTTTCTTTTGCTTGCTGTTCACATTGAAGAGGAATGGAGTAAGGAAAGTCTGGAGTGGTCTCTCCTCTTAGAATAATCTCAGTCATGTTTGTTAGGCTTCTCTGACCCCCTGCCTCCTGTCTGAGTACCAGTTCCTTATGTCTGCAAGTCTGTTTCACAGACATTTGTTAGCTGACAATTTGAGGAACATGCAACTTAGCTTCTTAACATTTTCTTTTCTTTTTTCTTTTACTTTTTTGCTGATGCCTTTTCCCTTCTGACTTAATACCACAAATAGCAACCATCTTTAAAGGTGGGAACTTGTCAAGAAAACTGGGGGAAAAATCCCTCAATCTCAGGCTTCTGTGAGATAATGTTATTGAAATGTTTTGATGGGATGAATCATGAGCTTAATACTGGCCTGGTAAGTGAAACTGTATTGTGAACATCTTTACTTTGTTTAAAGAGAAAGAAAGAAAGAAAGAAAGAAAGAAAGAAAGAAAGAAAGAAAGAAAGAAAGAAAGAAGAACCTCTCAAAATATTCCCAAAGGGAATTCGGGTTCTATAATTCAAATTAGAGGTGTTCAATTCAAATTATATCTTGACAGCAGTAATGTAAACAACACCAAATATTTAATGTCTTCTCATGTTAAAGATTCATTTCATTTCACTTTATTTTTAACATATCATACATGCTTTATTTTAATGAGAGAATGACAGAGATTGAAGGAGACTGAGCCCTCTTCAGCTCTGGTTTATGGTGGTGCAGGGGATTAAGCTTGGTACTTTGGAGCCTCCAGCTTAGAAGTCTTTTTGCGGGAGTCGGGCTGTAGCTCAGCGGGTTAAGCGCAGGTGGCGCAAAGCACAAGGTCGGCATAAGGATCCCGGTTCGAGCCACTTCACAAGCGGTGAAGCAGGTCTGCAGGTGTCTATCTTTCTCTGCCCCTCTGTGTCTTCCCCTCCTCTCTCCATTTCTCTCTGTCCTATCTAACAACGACAACATCAATAACAATAATAACTACAACAACAATGAAAAACAACGACAACAAAAGAGAAAATAAATAAATAAAATATAAAAAAGAAGCCTTTTTGCATACACCATTTTTATAACATTTTTATAACATTTTATAACATATTGATTTATAAAACATATTGATTTACAAAACATATTGATTTACCATTTCCAACACTAGAATTCTGTGTCTCCATTCCCTCCATTGGAAATCACATTAGTTCTCCCAAGGTCACAGGTATGGGTTGAATATTATTTCTGTAGCTATCTATATTACATATATTTGCCCATTTTTCTTTCTTTGTTATTTTTTTAAAGTTTTATTTGTGATTAATATTTTGTTGCAAGATGGTAAGATTACAGTGTATGGTTAGTTCCACACCACACCCACTACAAAAAGTTCTATATCCCCACCCTCCCACCTCCCAAAGAAACCACCATAGTTCTTACAAGTCTTAGAAACAATTTGCTTGCTTCTATTTGGATTTTTTTGACAAATATATGTAAATCAGATCTCTAGATTCCACATATGAGTGAAACCATCTGGTAGTTGTATTTTATCTCTTTTTTCATTAAGCACAGTAATACCCAGTCCCATCTGTTTTATCCCAAAGGACACATTATCATCTTTCTTGATTGCATAGTATTCCATGGAATATATATCCCATAACTTCTTTAGGCATTCATCTGTTGATGAGCATTTAGGCTTCTTTCACTCTTTGGCTATTGTGAATAATACAACTATGAAGATAGGGGTGCATATGTCCCTTCTAGTTAGTGCTTGAATTATTGTCCATTTTTTCCCAGGGTCCTGCCCTCTCTTCCTTTCTTTTTTTTATATATTTATTATATTTATTTATTTCCTTTTGTTGCCCTTGTTTTATTGTTGTAGTTATTACTGTTGTCCTTTTTGTTGGATAGGACAGAGAGAAATGGAGAGAGGAAGAGAAGACAGAGAGGGAGAGAAAAAGACAGACACCTGCAGACCTGCTTCACCGCTTGTGAAGTGACTCCCCTGCAGATGGGGAGCCGGGGGCTCAAACTGGGATCCTTACACAGGTCCTTGTGCTTTGTGCCACCTGCGCTTAACCTGCTGTGCTACAGCCCGACTCCCCTTCTCTTCCTTTCTAAGTCATAGTCACACCCACTACTACTTCCAAATGTCCTTCCTTTTTTCTTTATCTCTATTTGAATCATCATAGAATTGGAGTTCATAGCCTTCTGGTCACCTTATCCTAACATGTCTCTCCCTTTTGTAGTATGGACCAAAATTCTTTATGGGTTGCTGAAGATGGGGGTTCTGACTTCTATAATTGCTTCTCCACTGGACATGATCATTGACAGGTTGACCCTTACTCCCAGCCTGTTTCTATTTTTTCATACTCACAGGACAGGGAGGCTCTTATCCTAGATATGACTATATATGGGCCCTATGTCAGATTGATGGGATAAACAGTTAATCGCAGTTATATACTTTCTTTAAGTTTGGGAGATTCTCTTTGTCCTGGTCAAAATTTCTAGCCCTGTTCTCAACTCTAACACCATCTTTCTAGATGATATTTTTGTCCACCTTTAGGTTAGCTATCAAGCTCAAGTAAAAATTACTTAAGTCATAGGCCCCTAGGAACACATCTCAAATAGACTTCCTAGTTTCTTTCTACCCTAAGATTTCTATTTTCATCTCTTCTACTATTACTATGTGGTTCCTGTTTATTAAACAATGTGCCCTGCTTTATACTGTACCTCCTTTCAGCCACCAAGTTGGAGATGCTATCATTATTCCAACCTAACCTCCCTGAGCAGATGACCTCACTAATATGTCCTGGGACCCCATTTATTCCACTAGGGAAACATATTCTTTCTGTTGTATTTGTTTGTTTAACATATTAGGAGGTTTATTTTAGAGCTTTTCAGACCATCACTCAGCCTTTCAACCTATTTTTTCTTAGGGGTTATTTCTTTTGTATCCTGTCTACAAAAAAGATAAAAAAATAAAAAAAAAAGTTGAGGCGCTTCCCAAAAGTAGTTATTTTGGACTTCATTTTCACCCAGCCTAACTTATATTCTTTCCTCACCTATCTGCCATCCAATTAATCCACACCATTTTGGTTTGTCACCTCTGTTGAGAAATGTGATTGAGTGATTAGTCCAATTTTATGCTATTACCTAATATATCACACATAAGTAATTGCAACCAAATGCTTCAGAGAGACACGTATAAGTTGTTGCTTTAGTAATTTTTCCTAAAGTTCTGTTATATGCATCACTTCTTCCCTATAAAAAACAGCTAGAGTCAGCTACATGGTTCCTGGAACTAAGTAAAAACAAAAAGCAAGACCCTACTGTCCCATTTTATGAAGGGAGGATGGATCTCTTCCTTTCTAAGTCACACGAACACCTTACTACTTCCTAATGTCCTGCCCTTTTATCCCCTTGTCTCTCTGGTTCTTGAAGAAATTGGAGTTCAGAGCCCTCTAGTCATCTTTCCCTAACATTTCTCCCCCTCTGGGGAGTATGGAAAAAATATTTTGGCAGCACAGAAGGTAGGAGCTCTGGCTTCTACAATCAGTTCTCCGTTGGACACGGACATTGGCAGATGGATCCATACCCCCAGCCTGTTTCTGTCTTTCCCTAGTGTGGTAGGGCTCTTGAATAGTGAAGTTCTGGGACACATTGGTGAGGTCATCTGCTAGGGAAGGCAGGATAGAATCACAGTCATATCAGCAACTTGGTGGTACTCAGCTTACCTTTCTGTCCTTTTAAAAAAAATTTTTAATTAATTAATTTATTTATTTAGTCTTTTTTGTTGCCCTTGTTGTATTATTGTTGTAGTTACTATTGTTGTTATTGGTGTTGTCGTTGTTGGTGAGTTATTGTTTTTTTTTTTTAATTTTTAAAAATATTTATTTATTCCCTTTTGTCACCCTTGTTGTTTTATTGTAGTTATTATTGTTGTTATTGATGTAGTTGCTGCTGGATAGGACAGAGAGAAATGCAGAGAGGAGGGCAATACAGAGAAGAGGAGAGAAAGATAGACACCTGCAGACCTGCTTCACAGCCTATGAAGGGACACCCTGCAGCTGGAGAGCTGGGGGCTTGAACCAGGATCTTTATGCCGGTCCTTGAGCTTTGTGCCACATGCGCTTAACCTGCTGCGCTACCGCCGGACTCCCTAGTTATTGTTAATTCTGAGTATCTCTTCAATAAAGCTTGCTACCTATTTAACACCAGAGGCCCTGATAGTTTTTTATCTCCCTACTATTTATGCAATGTCTTGGCCATATATGATATTCACTGATAATTGTAAAATGGGTGAATTCTGAAAAGGAATGAGTATTTTCAATGTTTTCCACCTGTTTTCTCCAGAAAATCACTACTGGTGATGGATGATTTTGTTATAAATTTCATTATAATAGCCAATATTAAAATAAAAGTAGGACTATAGCATTCATTTTAATGTAAGTGAAAGTTGCATCTTGCAAATTATATGCTTCTAAAGAATTAAAACTAACTGTGGTTACAGTCAATTAAATTATGTCTTTAAAACAAATATCTGTTTTTCTTAGTTGTGTTTCTTTTTTTAATTCTCTTTCTTTCTTTCACACCAACGTTATTAGTGGGGCTCACTGGGGCTTACACTAGGTCTACAATTCCTGATAACCTTCCCTTCCTTTCTTTTTTATATATAGACTGAAAGAAATAGGGAGAGAGAAGGGAGAAAGAGAGACACATACAGCACTCTTCTACTGCTTATAAAGCTTCCCCACTGAAGGTGGTGACAGGTTCATGAGCACAGGTCTTGGTGAATTGTAATGCATATGCTCTACCAGGTAAGCCAGCCTCCCCAGTCCTCATTTCTCTTAGACTTAAAGCCTACAATACATTGTTTTCGTAATTGTTGACTTGTGTTCCAAGAGCAACAGTCAACACTCAGTTTACTGACTTTCTGGAGATGTTTTGCTGCTACCTCAATTGAGAAGGTTCGTGGGGCAACTCTGATTTTATTCCAGAAGAAACAGGGAACTAAGCATCTTTACATCTCGAGTTTTTCTGCTGTGATACACCTATGACAAAGAACACAACTTGGCTCATTCTAATCTTGACAAGAGAAATAATTCATGCTTCACATATGCTCTTTGACTTTGGCAATGTGATCTTGTGAGTTAAAGAGTTTCCTTTTGGTTGGCATCTTTTCCTTTAGATTACTGTGTCCTTGATGAAAATGAGATCTTAGAGCTTTAACTCAGGTACTGCGGAATCACACACATACTCTGTTTATGGAAGAAAAGAAAAATGAAACAAAAAATAAGTAAATAAATAAACTTCTTTTTTGATATTTATTTCCTCTTGTTGCCCTTGTTATTTTATTACTGTAGTTATTACTGTTGTTGTTATTGATGTCATTGTTGTTGGACAGGACAGAGAAATGGAGAGGGGGGAGGATAGAGGGGGAGAGAAAGAGAGATACCTGCAGACATACTTTACCACTTAAAATAGGCCTACTAGCTATCTACAAAATGGAGACCTTCCAACTCATCATTTGCACTATTCCAGCTTTTATGTTCATGATTAATCAACAATTTGTTTGGCTTTGTATGTTAACTCTCTTTTCAGCCGCCAGGTTCCAGTCTAGCATGATGCCAACTAGACTTCCATGGACAGACAACCCCACCAATGTCTCCTGGAGCTTCCCTATTCTTTATCCCTCTGAGGTATGGACCAAAATTCTCTTTAGGGTACAGAAGGTGGAAGGTCTGGCTTCTGTAGTTGCTTCTCCCCTGGACATTGGCATTGGTTGGTTGATCCATATCCCCAACCTGTTTCTATCTTCCCCTAGTGGAATAGAGGTCTGGAGAGGTGGGGTTTTAGGACACATTAGTGAGGTCATCTGCCCAGGGAAGTGAGGATGGCATCATGGTAGCATCTGAAACTTGGTGGCTGAAACGCATTAAGATATAAAGCAGAACAAATTGTTTAATAATTAGGAACCTAAAGGCAAAAATATAGTAGTTGAGATTTGGGGTCTTCATGTTGGAAGAAGCTAGGAAGTATATTTTAGGTATATTTAAAGGGGCCCATGACTTTACTCATTTTTGCCTGAGCCCAATAACTAACATGCAGATGGGCTGAAAGTATTGTCTGGGAAGATGATGTCAGAGTTGGGAATTTAATTCTTGCATCAGGGCCCGAATAAAAACATTTTGCTTATTAATAGTGGTGGAAGATTTCATTATAACTTGTTTTAGAGCAAGGAAAATTTGAACGACTTCTGAAGGGACACACACTAAAGAGTTCCATTTAACTTCTCTGGTGAGTAGAATATGTTGCTTTTATATTATTTTATCATTGAAAATCACTGAAGTGTAGTTATTTTTACCATTCCTCTAAGAGAGTATGATCTATATTCTGAAATCAAAAGGGAGAGGGTGCCTTTATTTTGGTAGCTTAAATTTTAGAAGAAGATGGATTTTTTTAAAAGAAGTATTTTCCCAATGAGAAGATGTTATCATATGTCACTTTAAGTTAAATTAGTGTAAAGACTCTCTTATCTTGAAAGTCTGAATAGTATATCTCATTGAACAGTTCATTTACTAGTGAAGTTTGGCTTTGCAGTATTCTCCTTGAGCTTGAATTATTATAGCTATGATAACTCTTTTTAAAAATTATTTATTTTTATTTGCATACATTCATATTTTTATTGTATTTTTGTTTCTAAAATTTGTGAATTAAATGTTTTTCCATAATTTTAATTTTTAGTAGAAATTTTAAAATATTTTTATTTATTAATGGATAGAGACAGAAATTGAGAGGGGAGGAGGAAAGAGAGGAGGAAAGAGACAAACACCTGCAGCTCTGTTTTACCACTTGTGAAACTTTCCCCCTGCAGATGGGGACCAGGGGATTGAACCTGGGCGCTTGAGCACTGTAATGTGTGCACTTGACCAGATGCACCAGTACCTAGCCTCTTTTATTAGTGATTTAATAATGATTAAAATTTATTTTTATTGATGAAATGTTTTACAAGACTTTTTATGTCTAGAGGAAGATTTCAAATCACTCCAGAATGGGTGTCAGCACACCTCACCCACCAAGGATGTGCCCTCTCCCTGCCCCTCTCCCTGAGACATTCCGCCAGCACCTCAGTTACTGGCTCTCCCTCCTCCCCTTTAATGTCTTCATATCTACTTAAGAACACCAAGTGTTTATTAATATTTCACCCTTGCTCTTCCTTTGTTTTTTTGTTGTACATTTTTCGATCCTACTTCTGAGTGAGATCATTCAGTGGCTTGGTTTCTTGAGCATGATTCTCTGTAGATCAGTCCACATGGGAGTCAAACACAAGAGTTGAGGTTAGGTGTTCAGATATACCCAACTTTCCTGCCATCTGAGTGATAGTCCACTGTGCACTGACACTGTGTCTTTATTCTCTACTTTTATCTACTCACCTATCCTTGGGCACTTGGGTTATCTCCAAATCTTGCGTAAAGTGGTAGGATGGACATAGGTGAACATATCAAAGAAGTGATTTTGTTTTTTGTTTATATACATAGCCCAAGAGAGGAGCTGCTAGAACATATGCCTATTTTATTTTTAATATCTTTAAAAATATTGTATTTTTTTTTTAATAAGAGAGATACAGAGAGACATCAGAGCATTGCTCAACTTGTCTTATGGTGGTGCTGGGGATTGAGCCTGGGACTTCAGAGCATCAGACATGAAATATATATATATATATATATATATATATATATATATATATATATATATTTTTTTTTTATTTACTAATTTACTCCCATTTGCTGCCCTTGTTTTATTGTTGTAGATACTATTGTCATTGATGTCATAATTGTTGGATAGGACAGAGAGAAATGGAGAGAGGAGGGGAAGACAGAAAAGGGGAGAGAAAGGTAGACACTTGCAGACCTGCTTCACTGCTTGTGAAGTGAACCCCCCCCACAGGTGGGGAGCCGGAGAGCTTAAACTGGGATCCTTGTACCCATCCTTGTGCTTTGTACCCTGTGTGCTTAACCCGGTACGCTACCACCCGACTTCCATGAAAGTCTTTTAAATAACCATTATGCTTTCTCCCCAGCCCTACTTTCCCCATCCCTGATAACTTTTTAATTTTTATTTATAAAAGGGAAATATTCCCCACACCTATGGACATCTAATCTTTGATAAGGGGGCCCAAAGTATTAAGTGGAAGAAGGAGGCTCTCTTCAATAAATGGTGCTGGGAAAACTGGGTTATAACATGCAGAAGAATGAAATTGAACCACCTTATCTCACCAGAAACAAAAATCAAGTCCAAATGGATCAAAGACCTGGATGTCAGACTGGAAACTATCAAATACTTAGAGGAAAACATTATTGAAACACTTTCCTACCTAAACCTCAAGGACATCTTTGATGAAACAAACCCAATTGCAGGGAAGACTAAAGCAGAAACAAACAAATGGGACTACATCAAATTGAAAAGCTTCTGCACAGCCAAAGAAACTATCACACAAACAAAGAGACCCTTCACAGAATGGGAGAAGATCGTCACATGCCAAACATCAGACAAGAGACTAATCACCAAAATATACAGAGAACTCAGCAAACTTAGCACCAAAAAAGCAAATGACCCCATCCAAAAATGGGCAGAAGATATGAACAAGACATTCACTTCAGAGGAGATCCAAAAGGCTAACAAACATATGAAAAACTGTTCCAGGTCGCTGATTGTCAGAGAGATGCAAATAAGACAACATTGAGATACCACCTCACTCCTGTGAGAATGGCATACGTCAAAAAGGACAGCAGCAACAAATGTTGGAGAGGCTGTGGAGACAGAGGAACCCTTCGACACTGCTGGTGGGAATGTAAATTGGTCCAGCCTCTCTGGAGAGCAGTCTGGAGAACTCTCACAAGGCTAGACATAGACCTTCCATATCACCCAGTAATTCCTCTCCTGGGGATATACCCCAAGGATTCCATAATGCCCAACCAAAAAGATATGTGTACATCTATGTTCATAGCAGCACAATTCATAAGAGCTAAAACCTGGAAGGAAACCAGGTGCCCAACAGCAGATGAGTGGCTGAGAAAGCTGTGGTACATATACACAATAGAATACTATGCAGATATTAAGAACAATGAGCCCACCTTATCTGACCCATCTTAGACAGAGTTAGAAGGAATTATGTTAAGTGAGCTAAGTCAGAAAGATAAAGATGAGTATGGGATGTCCCCACTCATCAACAGAAGTGGTGCATCCCGTAAGTACCCATTCATTGGGGAAACTGACGATCCTTCCTAGCTGACTGAATCCACATGGATCCCAGTCACTTTCTTTTTTTTTTTAATAAAATTTATTTTATTTTATTTATTTGTTCCCTTTTGTTGCCCTTGTTGTTTTATTGTTGTAGTTATTATTGTTGTCGTTGTTGGATAGGACAGAGAGAAATGGAGAGGGGAGGGGGAAGACAGAGAGAGGGAGAGAAAGATAGACACCTGCAGACCTGTTTCACGGCTTGTGAAGCGACACCCCTGCAGGTGCTTGAACCAGGATCCTTATGCGGGTCCTTGTGCTTAGCGCCACCTGCGCTTAACCCACTGCGCTACAGCCCGACTCCCCCCAGTCACTTTCAAAGCCAGCAACAAGCAGCTCCTGACAGCTTTCAACCTGACGCTGTTGACTGGCTACGGAAGAAGGGCAAACGCTAGAAGAAGAAGAACAGAAGTTGAGAAAGAAGAACAGAAAGGGAAACTAAAAGCAGGATCTGATTAAATCGAGAGCAGGGCACCAATGTAAAAACCCTGTGGTGAAGGGGAGGGTGGCCATTGGGCTTCCCGGCACGGCGGGGTGGGGTGGGGTGGGTGGTGGCAATGGGACACAGTCTTTGGTGGTGGGAGTGGTGTTTATGTACAATCCTATTAAAGTGTAAACATATAAACCACTATTTAATTAATATGAGAGGCAAAAAACTGATGATATGTCTAGAACTTCTTCAAGCAGACTGAGTCTTTTTAATACATAGGCTGTCTTTGATATGTTGTCTCTCCCAAAAGCCTGGTCCAGGGAGAACAGAAGCAACCGGTAGCACAGATATACAAGATGCTGGGTATTATACCCCAAACCCTATTAAAGGGACTTTCCAAAGTTAACCCTATCACCAAATAATGTGATGATAACAATAACTATCCATTGTCTTCTTGAACCCTAAGACAACAGGAACCTCACATTTCCACTATAGAGCCTATATTTCCCCCAGTCCTGGAACCTTAGGGTGGGGCCCACTTTTCTGCATGCTGCTCTCAATTCAAATCAAATAATATTGCATCCGCGGATTGCAACCTAATCAACGCAACGAGTGTCACCCCAGCATGCTTCACTTCAGACTGTGACCAGAGAAGTCAGGTGTGGAATGCCAACCCTTTAGCTTCATCACTCGGGTTAGACCTTTCCTTTCATAGTATTCTCTAATTCCATTCCAGATGTTCCACTTCCCAATAAAGTCCCCAAACCTAGATATAGTCCAGGTCCCCTGAGATATAGCATAGGTTCACCGGTGTCCATAAACTAGGGGAAAAACATATACCTGAAAGCAGAAGTACACAAGAGCATGCAGGGAATACCCCCCAACACTTCATCTGCACTATTCCAGTCTTTAGGTCCATGATTGTTCAACAATTTGTTTGGCTTTGTATATTAACTCTCTTTTCAGCCACCAGGTTCTGGATACCAGCAAGATGCTGACCAGACTTCCCTGGACAGACGACCCCATTAGTGTGTACTGGAGCTCCACTTCCTTAGAGCCCCACCCTACGAGGGAAAGAGAGAGGCAGACTGGGAGTATGGATCCACCAGTCAACGCCCATGTTCAGTGGAGAAACAATTACAGAAGCCAGACCTTCCACCCTCTGCAACCCACAACGACCCTGGATCTATACTCCCAGAGAGATAGAGAATGGGAAAGCTATCAGGGGAGTGGATGGGATATGGAGATCGGGTTATAGGAATTGTGCGGAATTGTATCCCTCTTATTCTATTGTTTTGTTAATGTCTCCTTTCTTAAAAAGAGGGAAATATTGACAAGACTATAGTATAAGAGGGGTACATTTCCACCATGCCCACTCCCAGAGCTTCATATCCAAACCCCTCCCTTGATAGCTTCTCTATTTTTTATCCCTCTGTGAGTACGCACCCAAGATCATTGTGGGATACAGAAGATAGAAGGTTTGGCTTCAGTAATTGCTTCTCCACTGAACACGGGCATTGGCAAGTCACCAGGCCTATTTTTAATATATCAAGGCATCCCCATACTGTTTTCCATGGGGCAGGGATAACTTACATTATCACCAACAGTATAGGTGTGTTCCTTTTCCACTACATCCTTGGAAGCAATTATCTTTATAGATGAAATGGACTTTGGAAGCCTTGGGGACATTTTGATGAAAATGAATCAAAATGCAAATCAATCTTGCTGTGCTGGGCAGATAGCATAATGATTCTACAAAAGGGTCTCATTCCTGAGACTCTGAGGCCCCGGGTTCAATGTTCTGTACCACCTCCCACCTGCTGGAACTGCTCTAGTCTTTCTCTTTATAATTAAAATAAAATAAATAGAATATTGGGTTGTGGAGATTGTATGACGATTATGTGAAAGACTTAAATTCTTGAGACTCAGAAGTCTTCAGTTCAATCCCTAGCACCACCATAAGCCAGAGCTGAACAGATCTCACACTCTCTCTTAAAACATGCACACACATGCACACACACACACACACACACACACACACACATCATTATATCTCTCATTAAAACAAATAAAAACTATTTTTGAATAAAGAATTCTGAACTCATAGTCCCTGGTCATAGATGGATGAGAATATTCTTTTTTTTTTATTTATAAAAAGGAAACACTGACAAAACTGTAGGATAAGAAGCGTATGACTCCACACAAACCACACCACCACAATTCCATATACCATCCCCTCCCTTGATAGCCTTCCTATTCTTTAAACCTCTGAGAGTATGGACCCAAGGTCATTGTGGGATGCAGAAGTTGGACGGTCTGGCTTCTGTAATTGCTTCCCCGCTGAACATGGGCATTGACAGTTCAATCCATACTCCCAGCCTGCCTCTCTCTTTCCCTAGTGGGTCAGGGTTCTGGGAAATCAGAGCTCCAGGACACTTTGGTGGCGTTGTCTGAGATACTGTCATGGCTGGAAAAAGGACCAGAAAGCTCGATCAGGCAAGAGAGTAGCTCCCAAATATGGGAAAGGTGTATTAATATTGTTAACTATAAACCCGATTGATTTGGTGTGATCTGGTGCCCATATTCAGCTTAGAAGCTTAGACTAGGGAGAACAGAAGCAACTGGTGGCACAACTATATACAAATAATGTTAAAGGACATAAATTATGGTGATGTTGTGTATGATACAGCAAATCCTAACAAAGAGAGATTTTTCTGTTCTCCCTGGTTTAAGCTCAGATCCCTGTAGATCTGAGCTCACGTTCTCTGGTCATGAGTAGGAATGTTCCATGCTGCCCCAATATCAGGACCCATCTTCCTCAGGTGTAGCATAGAGTATGTTGTCCAGCCTTCCTTCTGGGTATGGAACATTCTGTAACATTGTTGATCTAAGTTGAGGGCAAGGTCCTTTGGGGGGGCACAAAGGGGTCTATTTTGTTGTTTCTGATAGAGATAACTGGTAAAATGAAGAGAGGAATTTATTCGAGGCCTAGGTCCATAATGTCTGTTTGGGAATCTCAGGACTCCCCAGATAGGGTCCCAGATGATGGGGTGGCCTGATAGTGACTAAAGAGTCATTTTTAAAGTATGCCAGTCTCTTGCCCTTATTCAGCTTTTGCAGTACTTGCTTTGATAAGGTTGCTTTGGAGTGAGTGAGGGAATTGTAATAGGAAGTAGGTGAGGAGGGTATCTCAGTCTAAGCAGACACTATTTCATTATGAAGTTTATACTTAATCACTGCAAACTATTGTGTACTTCTGCTTTCAGGTATATATTTTGCCCTAATTTATGGATAATGTGAACATATTCTCTATCTCAAGGGACCTGGTCTATATCTAGGTTTTGGGACTTTGTTAGGAAGCGAATCACCTGGAATGGAATTAGAGAATCCTATGAAAAGAAAGGTCTCATCCAAGTACTGAGGCTGAAGGATTGACATTCCACACCTGATGTCTGTGGACACAGTCTGAAGTGAAGCATACCGAGGTGGTACTCTCTGTGTTGTTTAGGTTGGGATTAGCAGATACAATATCATTTGGTATGAATTGAGAGAAGAATGTAGGAAAGTGAGCCCCACTCTAGAGGTTCCAGGACTGGAGGAAATACAGGCTCTATAGAGGAAGTGGGAGGTTCCTACTACTGTCTTTGGGTTTAAGAAGAAAACATATTTATTGCTGTAATCACATTATTTGGGAAGTGGGTTAACTTTGAAAAATCCCTACATTAGGATTTGCTGTATCATACACAACATCACCATGATTTATGCCCTTTAACATTATTTTTATGTAGCTGTGCCACTGGTTGCTTCTGTTCTCTCTGGTCTAAGCTTTTAAGAGAGTCAGCATATCAAAGACTCAGCCTATGGTCTGTGCATTAAAAAGTTTGAGACAATCAATTTCCCCCTCTTATATTAGGTAAATACTGATTTATATGACTACAAGTTAATAGGAGTGTACATAGACACCTTCCCAACACCAAAAGACTGTCTCATCCCACCCACACACCCCCACAACCCCATGAAGCCAAACATCCATCCTCACCCTCAACCAAGGGTTTTTACTTTGGTGCCCTACTCCAAATTCAGTCAAATCCTGTTTTGTGTTTCCCTTTCTGTTCTTCTTTCTCAACTTCTGTTTATGAGTGGGATCATCCTATACTTCTCTTTATCTTTCTGACTTAGCTCACTTAACATAATTCCTTCTAGCTCCATCCAAGATGGGTCAGAGAAGGCGGGTTCATTGTTCTTAATAGCTGCTTAGTATTCTATTGTGTATATATACCACAGCTTTCTCAGCCACTCATCTGCTGTTGGGCACCTGGTTTCCTTCCAGGTTTTAGCTCTTATGAATTGTGCTGCTATTAACATAGGTGTACACATATCTTTTTAGTTGGGTATTATGGAGTCCTTGGGTTATATACCTAGGAGAGGAATTACTGGGCCATATAGAAGGTCCATGTCTTCACAGAGAGGTTGGATTAATTTACCTTTCCACCAGCAGTGCAGAAGGGTTTCTTTGTCCCCACAGCATCTCCAACATTTGATGCTACTGTCCTTTTTGATGTATGGCATTCTCACTTGGGTGAGATGGTATCTCAGTGTTGTCTTAATTTGCATTTCTATGACCATCAGTGACCTGAAACAAATTTTCATGTGTGTTTTAGCCTTTTGGATCTCTTCTGTAATGAATGTTCTGTTCATATCTTCTGCCTATTTTTGGATGGGGTCATTTGCTTTTTTGGTGCTAAGTTTACTGAGCTCTTTGTATATTTTGGTGATTAGTCTCTTGTCTGATGTATGGCATGTGAAGATCTCCCATTCTGTGAGGGGTCTCCTTGTTTGTGTGATAGTTTCTTCGACTGTGCAGAAGCTTTCAATTTGATGTATTCCCAATTATTTGTTTCTGCTTTAGTCTTCCTTACAATTCGGTTTCTATCATCAAAGATGTCCTTGAAGTTTCGGTGGGAAAGTGTTCCACTATTGTTTTCCTCTAAGTATTTGATAGTTTCTGGTCTAACATCCAGGCCCTTGATCTATTTGGAGTTGATTTTTATTTCTAGTGAGATAAAGTGGTTCAGTTTTATTCTTCTGCATGTTTCAACTCAGTTTCCCCAGCACCATTTATTGAAGAGAGCCTCCTTTCTCCATTTAATACTTTGGGCCCACTTGTCATAGATCAGATGTCCATAGGTGTGGGGGTTTAGTTCTGGGCTTTCCATTTTGTTCCACTGATCTCTGTGCCTATTTTTATTCCAGTATCAGGATGTTTTAATGATGATGGCCTTATAATATAGTTTGAGATCTGGGAATGTGATGCTTCCATTTCTGTTTCTTTTCCTCAAGATTGTTTTGGCAATTCTAGGTGTTTTCTGATTCCAAATAACTTATTGTAGTTTTTGTTCTATTCTCTTAAAGAAGCTTGGTGGAACTTTGATGCGTATTGCAATAAATTTGTATATGGCACTGGGGACAATATAAATTTTGATGATATTAATTCTTTCAATCCATTAGTATGAGATGTCTTTCCACTTCTTGGTGTCATTTTCTATTTCTATGAGTAGTGACTCATAGTTTTCAGTATACAAGTCTTTCACTTCTTTGGTCAGGTTTATTCCTAGGTATTTTATTGATTTTACCGCAACACTGAATGGGAGTGATTTCTGGATGTCCTCTTCTTGAGATTTAGTGTTTGCATAAAGAAATACCACTGACTTTTGTACATTGGTTTTGTAGCCTGACACCTTGCTATATTGCCTAATAACTTCCAGTAGAATCTGCTGGATTCTTTAGGTTTTTCTATGTATACTATCATACCATCTGCCAATAGTGAGAGCTTGACTTCCTCCCTTCCAATCTGTATTCCTTTGATTTTTTTCTCTTGCTTGATTACTATGGAAAGAACTTCCAATACTATGTTGAAAAGTAATGGTGATAATGGACATCCCTGTCTAGTCTCCTATCTGAGGGCGAATGCTTTCATCTTCTGTTTTGTAGAGTATGATATTGACTATAGGTTTACTATATATGGATTCCACTGTCTTGAGGAATTTTCCATCTGTTCCCATTTTTTGTAGTGCTTTGAGCATTAATGGGTATTGTATTTTGTCAAAGGCTTTCTCTGCTTCTATTGAGACAATCATGTAACTTGTGGTTTTGCATTTATTGATGTGGTGAATGACACTGATTGATGTATCTATGTTGAACCAGCCTTGCATTCCTGGGATAAATCCCACTTGGTCATGATGAACAATCTTTTTGATATACTGCTGTATCAGGTTGGCCAGGATCTCCTTTAATATTTTGGCATATATATTCATCAGAGATATTGGTCTGTAGTTTTCCTTTTTTGTCATGTCCCTATCTGCTTTTGGTATCAGGGTGATGTTGGCTTCATAGAAGGTGGAAGGGAGTGTTCCTGTTTCTTTGATCTTGTGGAAAAGCTTTAGAAATATGGGTATTAACTGTTTCCTGAAGGTTTTGTAGAATTTGTTTGTGAAGCCATCTGGTCCAGGACTTTTATTGTTGGGTAGATTCTTAATAAATGTTTCGATTTCTTTGTCTGTGATTGGTGTATTTAGGTTTTGTAGTTCTTCTTGATTCAGTTTTGGAATGGCATATGTTTCTAGGAATTCTTCCATTTCTTCCAGATTCTCTAGATTGGTGGCATATAGTTCTTCATAGGAGTTTCACATGATTTTCTGGGTTTCTGTGGTATCATTTGTGATATCTCCTCTATCACTTACAATTTTATTTATTTGAGTCTTCTTGCTTTTTTTAGTGAGTCTGGCTAGGGGTTTGTCAATTTTGTTTAATTTTTCAAAGAACCATCATTTGGCGTCTTTGATCTTTTGTGTAGTTCTCTTATTTAGTGTCATTTTCTACAATTTTTTGTTTGCTCTGATATATGGCAAGTATTATGGTGCTGTTCTTGTTTATAAGAGATCTTTTAGAACCTCTTTCAGGGAAGGCTTGGTGATGGTTGCCTCCTTTAACTTTTGTATGTCTGAGAAGATTTTGATCCCTCCATCTAGTTTGAATGAAAGTCTAGCAGGATATATTGGTTGAAACCGTTTTTCATTCAGGGCTCGACAGATATCTTGCCATTCTCTTCTGGATTTTAGATTTTGAGTGGAGAAGTCTGTTGATAGTCTTATGGGTTTTCCTCTGTATGTGACTTTTTCTCTGGCAGCCTTTAGGATCCTTACTTCTTTTCATTGAATGTCTTGGCAGTGATCTCATCACTTTGGACATAGCATCATTTCCAACAATTGCTGTTTGTTCAACTACTATTCAAATGCCTTATTTCCTACCTAGAATTTTCCAGAGATTGTTCTAGAGTGCTGGAGGACCTAATTCTAAACATAACAGTAAGAGTCCCTGAACTTCCTATGACACTTCTGGTCTCATCAAGGGAAAAGACAATAACCTAGCTGGGTGAAATCATTTCAGATAATAATTAACATATAAAAATATGAAGTAAAAAATACAAAGTCAGTGTGGTCATAAATACTAGTTTCAGTGCGGTAACTAGTATTCTGATCTCCCAGAAGCTGAAAGTTTCAGGAATGAAAATATAAAGACATCCCTGTGTTGTTGATCTGTTTTTCCCCTGCATGAACTATGAGGCGTGTGTGTGTGTGTGTGTGTGTGTATGAGAGGGGGAGGGGGAGGAGGGAGGGAGAGAGAGATCAGAGGAATATCAAAACTGTAAACCTTTTGTGTCTTCTGGTGGAAAAGATTGATGGATAATTCTTTTAGTTAGCAATATTGAATAGATACGCATATAGATAAGGATAACCCCTAAATGCTTTATTTTTGTTTTGCTTGTTTTGGACAGGGAGAGAAAGAGAGAGAGAGAGAGAGAGAGAGAGAGAGAGAGAGAGAGAGGCCAATAGTATGGCTAAGGCTGGGCTCGAACCTGGGTCTCCCACATGCAAAAGCAGTATACTATCCAACTGAGCTATTTCACTGGCCATCTAAGAACTTAACTTTTGACTCTAAGAAGAAATAAAGGAAGGCATTTCTGACTGTAGTAATCATAAGTTCCTAATTCCTACAGTTTTTGTTTTGTTTTATGCTAGAACTTTGCACCTGTGCAGTTCTACCATTCTAGCAGGATGCTACTCTTTCTGTCCTTCTTTTAATTTAAATAGTGGCAGCAAAGGAGAGAGGGGAGATAACATGTTACCACTCCACCATTCCTGAGGTGTCCTCTGATGCCAGGCATTGTGCTCTCACATAGTGCAGGGACTCAAACATAAGTCTTACACAGTGTGAAATCTCCACTCTACAGAATGAGTTATCTCCTGACTTCTGCTGCTGGTTTACTAGTAATCAAAATACAGTAAACCTTTTTGTGATAGAAAAATTTTACTTGCCAGAAATTTCTGTTGTATAGTAATATTTGCATGTATACCAAGACGACTGCAAGGGTATATTTCCCTTTTTCCCCTTTTTTCTGAAATTTTTCTCTTTTAAAAACATTATTTGGGGGAGTTGGGCTGTAGAGCAGAGGGTTAAGCTCAGGTGGCGCAAAGCACAAGGACCGGCATAAGGATCCTGGTTCGAGCCCCGGCTCCCCACCTGCAGGGGAGTTGCTTCACAGGCGGTGAAGCAGGTCTGCAGGTGTCTGTCTTTCTCTCCTCCTCTCTGTCTTCCCCTCCTCTCTCCATTTCTCTCTGTCCTATCCAACAACGACAACAACAATAATAACTACAACAATAAAACAACAAGGGCAACAAAGGGGATAAATAAATAAAATAAATATTAAAAAAACATTATTTGGAATAGTGGAGACGAAGTGTTAGGGGGATACTCACTGCAAACTCTAGTGTACTTCTGCTTTCAGGTATATATTTTGCAGTAGTTTATGGATACGTGTGAACATATGCTCTCTCTCACAGAAACTGGTGTATATCTAGGTTTTGGGACTTTGTTAGAAAGTGAACCACCTGAGATGGAATTAGAGTATACTATGAAAGGAAAGGTCTCACCCAAGTAATGAAGCTAAAGGGTTGTCATTCCACACGTGAAGTCTCTGGACACAGTCTGAAGTGAAGCATGTTGAGGTGGCAATCGTTGTGTTGGTTAGGTTCTGATCGGCAGATGCAATATTATTTGATATGGATTGGGAGAGGCATACGGGAAAGTGGGCTCTATCCAAGGGTTCCAGGACTGGGGGAAGTAGAGGCTCTATAGTGGAGATGTGAGGTTCCTGCTGTCTTAGGGTTCCAAAAGACAATCGATAGTTAATGTTATCATCACATTATTTGGTAATTGGGTTAACTTTGAAAAGTCCTTTTGTTAGGGTTTGCTGTACAGTACCCAGTATCTTGTATATAGCTGTGCTATTGGTTGCTTCTGATTTACTTGGTCTAGGCTTTTGAGAGAGTCTGCATATCAATTACACTGCATATATTGAGAAAAGATTCAGTTTGTGTTTTGAAAAACTTCGAGACATACAATTAATTTTCCCCCTTTCATATTAATTAACTAGTGATGTATATGACTACATTTTACTAGGAGTGTACATAAACACCATTCCCACCACCAAAAGACTGTGACCCATCCCTCCCACCCACTCCTACCCCCCACTGTCCCAGGAAGCTGCATGTCTACCCCTCACTTCAGGGTTTTTACTTTGGTGTCCTACTTACAATTTGGTCAGGTCCTGCTTTTAGTTTCCCTTTCAGATCTTCTTCCTCAACTTCTGTTGATGAGTGGGATCATCCCATACTCATCTTTATCTTTTTTTTTATTTTTTATTTAAGAAAGTATTAATTAACAAAACCATAGGGTAGGAAGGGTACAATTCCACACAATTCCCACCACCCATTCTCCATATCCCACCCCCTCCCCTGATAGTTTTCCCATTCTCTATCCATCTGGGAGCATGGACCCAGGGTCATTGTGGGTTGGAGAAGGTAGAAGGTCTGGCTTCTGTAATTGCTTCCCCGCTGAACATGGGTGTTGACTGGTTGGTCCATACTCCCAGTCTGCCTCTCTCTTTCCCTAGTAGGGTGGGTCTCTGGGGAAGCGGAGGACACCAATATGTTGTTGGATAGGACAGAGAGAAATGGAGAGAGGAGGGGAAGACAGAGGGGGAGAGAAAGATAGACACCTGCAGACCTGCTTCACCGCCTGTGAAGCGACTCCCCTGCAGCCGGGTCAGTGTTTCCTTTTTATAAATAAATAAATAAATAAATAAATAAATAAATAAATAAATAGGATTATGAACATTTAGTGGTCCTGGTTATTTATGTATTTAACATCCTTTTTGGCACCAGGGTTATGACTGGTGCTGGGAGATATAAAGAGGGACAGAGAGAGAGAGCCCTGCCCTTGAACCCAGGTCCTCAGGTATAACATACACTTTTTGCTGCCTGACCCTCGAATTGTTAGCATTCTGAAACTGTAGATAAGAAGCCATGGATTTAAAATATCACCTGACCCCATGCAAAGAGCATCATTGACATTGGATGTAGAGGAATTTGACTTAAGTTTTAAAATATCTTTGAGGCTCAGTTATGATATTACAAGGTGAAAGTAAGAGAAATTTAATGTGAAGACATGCTCACTCTGCAGAAATCTGTATCCTCTGGAGAAAACTAGAGACCAGCACCTAAAATGCTGTAACTGTACTTGGTACATACAGTAAAGCAGTTAGGACCATCAACTTTAGAGATTTCTGAGAAGTGACTTGGTAAAGCATTTCAGAGTCTTCAGTGATCTCATTAAAATGCAGACTTACACACAGTGTGGTGTAGTGACATACAATTAAGTGCCAACTTTGTATCCTTCCAAGTTTGTGATTCCTGTCTGCAAAGAGTTTAGGACATCAAGTTCTCCTTTTTATTTTAATCATTGTTCTATGTTGGGTTATTAGCATGCTTGTCATTGGTTAGCACTTCTACTCCTTATGTTCAGAGACACGGTTCTTTGCATGCCTAAAAAATACATATCTATCTATTATTAATGTATAGCTGCCAGAATATATTTATGACATGTGCTATTTTAGAATGATTGAGTTTTGTCTCCATGTAGCTTTAATGGTTAGACTGAGTGATGATTTTCTCTCCTAGAGATATCAGTAGAAACATTTCTGACTACCCCAGGCAGCCCTATGCCACAGCTGGCACCATATTGAAAATCACTCCCTTCCCCTACCACCACCACTGAGTCAGTGCATCATTTTGTCACCTGGTGATAAACAGCAAAGAGCTCTAAGAGGGAATTTTGAAAAAAAAAAAAAGACTCCTGTTTCTGCAGCTGAGCTAATGCTGCAAATCTGTCAATTAGGCTCCTCAAGGTAGACTAAAAACATGTTTAAGAATTAAATAACTCAGGAGTCGGGCTGTAGCATAGCGGGTTAAGCACAGGTGGCACAAAGGACCGGCACAAGGACCGGCATAAGGATCCTGGTTCGAACCCCGGCTCACCACCTGCAGGGGAGTCGCTTCACAGGCGGTGAAGCAGGTCTGCAGGTGTCTTTCTCTCCTCCTCTCTGTCTTCCCCTCCACTCTCCATTTCTCTCTGTCCTATCCAACAGTGACAACAACAATAATAACTACAACAATAAAACAACAAGGGCAACAAAAGGGAATAAATAAATAAAATAAATTAAAAAAAAGAATTAAATAATTCAGCATATTTCACCAAGACTCAGCGAAACTCTGAATGTGTTTCCTAAAGATGCAGCCATGTTCTTATTTGGCACAGACAGGCAGATCCTCTCTGTGACATTTAAAGATTCCCTGAGAACCTTTCAAGAAAAAACAAATGTAGCTTTTAATTATAGAGGTGAAGGCCAAAATGGAGAAAGGATAAAGTAACATATTTAAAAATATAGAAGTACTAAAAATATATGTAGAGAAGAAAGAAAAAAACCAGGAAATTGGATTAAATGTTAATTTAATTTGAGTTGGTAATTTTTTATGTTTTGAGCTTTAGAACTGATTATCTGACTTCTAAATGACAAGAAGTCATTTGGGGGCCCAGAAGGTGGTGTGGTAATAAACAGTTGGACTCTCAAGTGTGAGGTCTTGAATTTGAGCTCTAGGAGCACATGTGTCAGGCTGATGCTCTGGTTCTGTCTCTGTCTCTCATTAATAAGTAAGCCTTTGAAAAATAATGTATCTTTATGAAAAAAGGAAATATAGACTGTTTGGACTAGTATAATGTCAGTAAGTAAATACAGGTTGATTTAGTAAAAAAATAAAATTATAAACACCCCTTGAAGATATGTTTGGGGAACTATTCATACTATTTCATTTTAAAATATTTTATTTGGTTATTCATTTGCTGGACAAAGAGAGAAACTGAGGTGGAAGACAGAGATAAAGAGGGAGAGAAAAAAAGAGAGAGACCTTTAGCCCTGCTTCACCACTTATAAAACTTCCATCTTATAGGTGGGGACCAGGGGCTTGAACCTGATTCTTTGCAACGGGTAACATGTATGGTTAACCAAGTCTGCCACTAGCCAGCCCCCAAAGTTTGCTTTTTAGAAATAAAAATGTGTACTCTGGAAATTGCTGCCTACTTGTGAACAATTTCTCAAATAAATATCTGTTACAAGAAAATTACACACACACACACACACACACACACACACACACACACACACACACACACACACATTAATTGATGGATTGGCTGACTGTCACATTCTGCCAGGCCACCATGTAGTGTGATCTATACCATGGCTATCCCTAAACCAATCCCTGTAGGGATCCTTGGGCAGCTTTCACACCTTCCCAAAAACTTGCTTGTCCTCTCATTTTCAGTTTCCATCTTTTGTATCTCTTACTTTCTGCCTATTAATTGTTTGCTTCTGCTATAAAACAATACTCTCCTCTGGCGGCTATTTGTCTCCTTGACAAAAAGACAGCTCAAGGCATTCACAGACAAGCTTGTCCCCATGGCAGCAGGTGGCATGATTTGCTGTTATGTCCCCTCTCAGCCCACCAAATTACACAGGGCTGAAACCTGCTCCTATTGCTTCTGCCATTTGACCCTACATCTCTCTACAGAGAATTGAACTGTCAGCCTTTGAAATAACAGAATAATTTAGGTGATGAGGTTTGACTCTTTTTCCTTCTAGGAGACTCATACTATCAAAAAGTACTACTTTATACAGAAATAAACCCAGCCCCCAATTCTGTAAGGAAAGGAAGAGTTCTACCTCTTTCAACATAGCATGTATTAACAGGGTGACTAGTTCTTGTAGGAAATTTGAGGAAGACAGAACTTTCAGAATCATGAAGGGATGAATGAATGAATGAATGAATGAATGAATGAATGAGGATCAGGAGATTCCGGATGAAAAGTGATAGGAAATTGCATATAAAATAAAGAATTATAGGGAGTCCCATGGTAGCACAGCAGGTTAAGCACAGATGGCTCAAAGTTCAAGGACTGGCATAAGGATCCTGGTTCGAACCCCAGGCTCCCCACCTGCAGGGGTCACTTCACAGGCACTGAAGCAGGTCTGCAGGTGTCTTTCTCTTCCCCTCTCTGTCTTCCCCTCCTCTCTCCATTTCTCTCTGTCCTACCCAACAATGACGACATCAATAACAATAAATACAACAATAAAACAAGAACAACAAAAGCAAATAAATAAATAATAAAATAAAGAATTATAGTTGTGTTAGCTAGATCAATTAAGAAAGCAAGATATTTGTTTGGAAGTCAGTAAATAGTATTACTTCTAGGAAATGTTCATTCTTTTTTACTTTTACTAGTGATTTAATAGTAAGCAACAAGATTGTATGCAAACAGGTATGATTCCATACAGTTCCCACCACCAGAGGTCCATATCCCATCCCCTCCATTGGAAGCTTCCCTATTTTTTATCCCCTTGGGGGTATAGAAGAAATTCTTTTTAAGTTGCAGAAGGTGGAAGGTCTGTCTTTGATAATTGCTTCTCCACTGAACAATTTTTTCTTGAGCCTTATAACTAATCTGTAGGTGGACTAAAAGTATTAACTTGGTAAGATGACATCAGAAGTGAGAGTAGTAGTGATAGTGTTGCCTACAGGTGCCCTGAAGTTTCCCAGATCATCACTAAGGTGGTAGAATGTACAAAAGTGAAGAGATTGGCTTAACCCTCAGCTGGTGGTTGATAGAGTGACCAACTGAGTCTTTGGTTGGTAGGCTGAAAAGAAGAAGACTATCAGACTATTAGAGTAAATTTTATTTTATTTTATTTCATTTTATTTTTTATTTGTAAAAAGGAAACACAAAAAAAATAGGGTAAGAGGGGTACAACTCCACACAATTCCCTCCACCAGAACTCTGTATCTCATTCCCTCACCTGAAAGCTTTCCTATTCTTTATCCCTCTGTGAGTATGGACCCCAGGTCATTTTGGGATGCAGAAGGTGGAAGGTCTGGCTTCTGTAATTGCTTCCCAACTGAACATGGCCGTTGGCAGGTCGATCTATACTCCCAGCCTGTCTCTCTGTTTCCCTAGTGAGGTGGGGTTCTGGAGAAGGGGGACTCCAGGATGCACTGGTGGGGTCATCTTTCCGGAAAAGTCTGGTTGGCATCATGGTAGCATCTGGAACCTGGTGGCTGAAAAAAGAGTTAACATACAGAGCCAAACAAATTGTTGACTAGTCATGAACCTAAAGGCTGAACTAGTTCAGCTAAAGAGTTGGGGGGGGGGGTCCTCTGTTTTGTAGATAGTTAGTAGGCCTATTTTGTATTCCAAGGGGCCTGTGGCTTTACTAGTTGTTGTTTTTTTTTTCCCCTGAGCCTGACATCATATGTAGGTGGATCCAAGTTATTGTCTGGGGAGATGATGTCATGGCTAGAAAAAGGACCAGAAAGCTGGATCATGGAAGAGAGTAGCTCCCAAATATGAGGAAAGTGTATAAATATTGTTGACTGTAAATCCCATCAATTTGATGTGATCTGGGGCCCATATTCAGCTCAGGAGCCTATGTGACCTCTGCATCCCTGTGGATCTGAGTTCACATTCTGTGGTCACGAGTAGGAACGTTCCAAGCTGCCCCAATTTCAGGACCCATCTTCCTCAGATGGAACATAGAGTATGTTGTCCATCCTCCCTTCGGAAGATGGAACATTCTCTACCATTGTTGATCCATGTTGAGGGCAAGGTCCTATGAGGACCCACAAAGTGGTCTATTTTGTTGTTCCTATTATAGATGAATGGTACCAATGGAGAGAGGGATCTATTCAGGGTCTATGCCCATCATGTCTGTTTGGGAATCTCAGTGAATTTTCAAGAGACAAAGAACTCAATGAGAGTTCACAGGCATTCAAGACAATGCCAGCTCTATAAATAGTTGGAGAGCACCAACAGAGTGTGCAGCCAATATCATATTTGGACAGGAGGCTCAGTCCTATGGCTTAGCCACAGTTAGACATTTGAAGGTTCCCTGCTGGTTGTTTACCCAAAGTAAAAGGGATCAACGTTTTAGGGATTTAGGATTAATGATGCCTGAAACCAATCTAATGCAGAAAAAAAAACATTTAATAGAAATTACCCAAACTTAGAAATACAAAAGTAAGTCTGGTGCATTGGAAGAGGTCCATAGGAATGAGAGCTGAAGCTCAGGTTTCAAATCAGTCCTAAGGAATTTAACCCTAAATCTAGAGATTGAAATTCTGTGATGTTTAGACTGATAATAGGAGGTTGATCAGTACACCAAGCATTGGGGGAGTGTGTGAATTTGCATAAGAAGAGACATACAGTGTGGTTCACAGCTTCACTTATTGACTTATTTGACCATATTTCCCTTTTTCATGCCAGATCAACACTTCTCTTTGGTAATAAGCTATTCCTTTGATTTTTACTAAAAACACTTGACCTACTCTTATTTGAGTAAGAATGCAGAAGTGCTCATATGCATTGTAGTCAATGTTCAGTGTACAGTGTGCATCATAGTCATGGTACTCAGATGAATTGTAGTCTATGTATAGCCTAAGATAAATCCACTAGATCTACTAGGTTGTCAAAAAAGTCATGACAGGGGTGGGGGGGAGCGGGGCAGGTGGTAGCACAACTGGTTGAGCACACATGTTACAATGCACAGGGACCCAGGTTCAAACCACCAGTCTCCACCTGCAAGGTGGAAAGTTTTGTGACAGGTGAAGCAGTACTGCAGTTGTCTTTCTTCCTCTCTATTTTACCCTCTTCCCTCATGATTTCTGGCTGTCTCTATCCAATGAATAAATAAAGATTAAAAGCAGTTTATTAAAGGGAGTTGGTCGGTGCGCAGCGGGTTAAGTGCACATGGCACAAAGTGCAAGGACCGGCATAAGGATCCCGGTTCGAGCCCCTGGCTCCCCACCTGCAGGGGAGTCGCTTCAGATCTGCAGGTGTCTGTCTTTCTCTCTCCCTCTCTGTCTTCCCCTCCTCTCTCCATTTCTCTCTGTCCTATCCAACAACAATGACATAAATAACAGTAACTACAACAACAATAAAAAACAAGGACAACAAAAGGGAAATATATATATATATATATATATATATAAAAGGTTTATTAAAACAAAAGTTATGATGGGGGGTTGGGTGATAGCACACTTGGGTAAGCACACATAGTACTAAGCACAAGGATTCTCATAAGGATTCAGGCTTTAGGATCTGGATTTGAGCCCCTGGTTCCTCACCTGGAGGAGGGCTGCTTCACAAGTCATTAAGCAGTTCTACAGGTGTCTCTCGTTCTCTCTCCCTATCTCCCCTTCCCCTCTCAGTTTATCTCTATCCTATCCAATAAAATGAAAAAATGTTCACCAGGAGCAGTGGATTTGTCATGCCAGCACTGAGCCCCAGTGATAACCCTGAAGGGAAAAAAAGAAAAGAAAAGAAAAAAAAAGAGAAAAGAAAGGAAGAAAGGAAGGAAGTAATAAGGAAAGAAAGAGAAATAAAGGAAAATAGGAAAAAGGAACGAAAGAGAAAGAAAGAAAGAAAGAAAGAAAGAAAGGATGGAAGAAGAGAAAAATCATGAAGCATTTTTGCATAGAAAGATATGTCATGACTCTCCCAACAACCCAATACATTACATGCTCCCTCTTTCTCCCTGTGATTTTAATTAATTTTCCTCCATTTGATCACATTTCCTTTTCATAAGAAGTCCTTAATGAATGACTTATATTGCAAGTCATGTTTTAAATGTTAAAAACAAAGAAGACAGTGAAGAAGAGTATATTGCCCCAGTGAAGAGGAACCATGACAAATGAAAGGACAGGGTTTGATGTAGTCCAAATGTTATTTATTTATTTATTTTATTTTATTTATTTATTTATTTTGCTGTAAACTCCCCTCAGCCTAGAAATTGTAAAGCAGCAAAGAGGCTTGGCATCGCGCATACACACTCTGAGGGGCAGGCTTTAAAATTCTGATCCAGTAGCTTTAAAAATGTAGCTGCTGAAATAATTCATTTTGAGATGGAGCAGGCAACTGAACTTTCGAGTAGAAATTATTCTTTTTGAACTTCCACACAGTAGCAGGATGCCTCTGTGTTTTGTTCTGAGGGTGGCAGATAGCACCATCTACCTGCCCACCTGCCTTGAACCCTGGACAACCTTTGCTCAGCTCCTTCCTGCACTTTTTAAAACTCACGGTTTCCTAAATGGTGGGTAAGAAAGACAAAGAGAACTAAGGATAATGGGAAGTTTGTCTCTTTCCTTCTTTAAGAAATGTTTCAGCGGGAAAGCAATTACAGAAGCCAGACCTTCCAACTTCTGCATCCCACAATGACCTTGGGTCCATACTCCCAGAGGGTTAAAGAATAGGAAAGCTATCAGGGGAGGGGATGAGATACAGAGTTCTGGTGGTGGGAATTGTGTGGTTTTGTACCCCTCTTATCCTATGGTTTCGTCAATGTTTCCTTTTTATAAATAAAAAAAAAGAAAGAAAGAAAAAGAAATGTACCCAAAGGTTTGTTTACATTGAGGTGATGTGAGAAAAGGAATAGAAAATCATCAGTCTACTTAGTTCTTAGAAGAAAGAGAAGTAGCAGGAGCAGGCAAAAAGCACTATCAATTCTTGGACTTTGCATTGCTTTATATCTGCTCGCCTCATTTTTTCTAAAGATTTATTTGTAATTTACAAAATGATAAAATAATAGGGGTATAATTCCACACCGTTCCCTCCACCAGAGTTCTGTGGCCACATTCCCCTCCAGCAGAAATTGTCATAGTTCTTCCAAGGACACAGATACGAGTTGGCTTTACATCTATATCTATCTATTTCAATAAGTATCTGTCTGTATATCTATCTATCTATCTATCTATCTATTTATCTATCTAACCTGCCTTTTCTTTTTCCTATTTCTAGATGAATATTTCTCCTATAATCTATGGGTCTTTGTTTTTTAAATGTGACCTTTTTAATTTTTTTTTTTTTTGCCTCTAAGTTTACCGATTGGGCTCAGTGCCAGTACTATGAATCCACTGCTCTTGGCAGCTATTTTGTTCCATTTTATTTGTTATGACAATTGATTGAGAGAGAAGAAGATAGAGAGGGGAAGAAGACAGACACTTGCAGACCAGCTTTAACACTTGTGAAGCGACCCCCCTACAGGTGGGGAGCCAGGCTTCCAAGTGGGAACCTTGCAAGGGTCCTTGGCTTATAACTATGTGCACTTAACCCAGTGCACCAACAGCAGCCCCCTTAAATCTTTTTGTTTTATTTTATTTTATTTATTATTGGCTAGAGACAGAGAAATTGAGAGGGGAAGGGTGGTAGAGAGGTAAAGAGACAGAGAGGTACTTGCAGCCTCGCTTCACCACTCGTGAAGCTTTCCTCCTGCAAGTGGGGACCAGGGGCTTGAACCCAGATCCTTGTACATTGTAATGTGTGCATTTAAACAGGTGCACCAATGCCTGGCTCCTCAGATGTGATCTTTTCTATCTTTCTTTTATGGAAAGAGATAACAAAATATTCTGTTACAAATAGTAGTATTTCTGATCACTCCCTGTGCTGACTATGCAAATATGTGTCTATTATTAAAAATACACAAGCAGGTAGTGGGCCAAGGAGAAAAAAAGTCAGAATGACAACAAGGGCAACAAGAAATAATTACCACAAATACTTTCAGCAAAGGTAAGAGAACTCAGTTTAAAGGGTTTTAATTGATGTTTTAAGTTTAAATTTTAATTGATGCCATTAAAACTTTAATTCCAATTTTTTTTGTATTTGAGAAGAACATGTTTTCATTCTAAATAAAATTACTTCTGACCAGGTATAAAACATGAAACATGGTAAGTTCTTCCTTGGACCTGAGAATCATATGAATTGTTTTCTGGTTCATAGTTAATTAGCATTTGTTTAATGTTGAATAGATATAGTCAACTGAAAGTGATCTCTAGTTAACAAGTTTTTACAATGGAAGGTGATTTCTGTCCTGGAAGACACAGCAGACTAGATTGCATTCTATGCTAATGGAACTATTTCTCAGTGGGGTATAAAGCGCTTTTCATAATTCTCACCCTGGCTGGGACGTTGAGAAAGTGATGCATAGCCAGAATAATTAAAATGGGTTTAAGGCCCTATTTGGGAAGACTTATTTTTCAGGGTGGTGAAATTTGTGACTACAGCTACTTATAAAGTGGTAGTGTGGAGGTGGGGGAGGGAGGAGGAACATAATGATTATGCAGATTCCAATGCCTGGGTTCCAAGGTCCCAAGTTGAGTCCTCCAACATCACCTTAAGCCAGAGCTGAGCAGCGCTCTGGGGATAGTAACATGTTTGAGTGCACATGTTACAATATGGAAGGACTCAGGTTCAAGCCCTCGGTCCCCACATTCAGGGGGAAAGCTTTGCAAATAGTGAAGCAGTGATGCAGGTGTCTCTCTCCCACTCTTTCTCCATCTTCCCTTTTGAATTCTGGTTGTCTGTATTCAATAAATAAATATAGATAATTTATAAAAAGATCACCTTATAAAAAGAAAGAAGAAAAATAAAGAGAAAAGAAAGAAAATAAGTGGCCACTGGGAATATAGTGGACTCATAATGTAGACACCTCCATAACTCTGTTTTCAAATAAGAATATATTTGGAAATGAAAAATCAGCTGTGCTGGGAAGTCGGGCGGTAGCACAGCGGGTTAAGCACAGGTGGTGCAAAGTGCAAGGACCAGCGTAAGGATCCCAGTTTGAGCCCTGGCGCTTCCCACCTGCAGAGGAATTGCTTCACAGGCGGTGAAGCAGGTCTGCAGGTATCTGTCTTTCTCTCCTCCTCTCTGTCTTCCCTCTTGTCTCCTTTTCTCTATCCTATCCAACAACGAGGACATCAATAACAACAACAAGAAAAAAAAAGGGCAGCAAAAGGGAATAAAAAAAAGAATCAGCTGTGATGCATCAATCTCTCAACCATGACAGAACATGAGAGTCTAGAGATTCCCAGCTTCCCATAAACAAGATTATTTGATCATTTTTAGGACCTTCTATTTTTTTTGAATGAGTATTGTTTCTTTGGAAATTGTATATGAAATTGTATTTTTTTGCCTCACAGAGAAATATTTCCATTTTTCTCCCCCCCCCCTCATCTCTTGCTTCTCATAGGATAGAGAGAAACTGAGAGAGGGGGAAGAAGGGAAAGAGTGATGGAGAGAAACAAAGATACAACTGCAAGCCTGCTTCACTGCTTGTGAAACTTCCTTCTTGCAGGTGGGGAGTGGGGGCTCAAACCTGAGTCCTCATGCATAGTAATGTGTGTGCTTATCTGGGTGCATGATCCATGAAATTCTAAAATCTTTGTGGGTTTCTCTGAAAGTCCTAACATCTCACCAGATGTATCCCAACTAGAATACCTTCTCCAATTGAAAAAAAAATCATTTTTTTCCCTCTCCTTTCATACTAAGTAAAATACAAAGTGGTAGACTATATATAGGGATTTAAAAAGTATATTTATTTATTCCCTTTTGTTGCCTTTGTTTTATTGTTGTAGTTATTATTGTTACTGTTACTGATGTTTTCATTGTTGGGTAGGACAGAGAAATGGAGAGAGAAGGGGAAGACAGAGAGGGGGAGAGAAAGATAGACACCAGCAGACCTGCTTCACCGCTTGTGAAGTGACTCCCCTGTAGTTGGGGAGCCAGGAGCTTGAACCTGAATCCTTAAGCTGGTCCTTGTGCATTGAGCCACGTGCATGCACTTAACCCGCTATGCTGCTGCCTGACTCCACAAAAGGATTTTTCATCTAGTCTAAAGAAAAAGAAAATTTGGACTTGGTAGATGTGGGTCTCTCCACAAGGTGGTGCTCACTCTCCCCCAGAACTGTTTAATCAGCAAAAATAAAGTCTGTCATTAGTACAGTCATAGACAAAATAGATCCTTGGTTCTTCTATCATATGTATCTGATTTGGAATAATTTTGGAGCATGCTGTGGTTCTCAGTAAAAGGAAAGGAATCTTACCTCCAGGAAGGAATCTATTGACTGTAAAGACACTATACTAGTGACAATAAACACTCAAGAGGTAACCGAACATCCTTACCTCCACTCTCAAATGGAATGGACCTCACAGGAGTCTACTAAGCATTTTCTCTTCTTTGAGCATCCAAGGGCCTCTTGTGTGTTTGATATCACTAGCCCCAGTCCTTCTCTTTTCACATTTTTTAAAATTTCAGATAGAAAAGGAGAGAGAACAACAGAGGGAGAGACACCTCAGCACCACTCCATCATCAGTGGAGCTTCTCCTGTGCCTGTGCTGTGGGTGCTGGGATGGGGTTCTGGGATTCCAGTTCAGGGGGGTGTGGGGGGTTGTTGGTCTGGCTCATACTGCTGTATTGGATGAGCTATCTTCCAACCCCATAGGAAAAGCCGTTTGAGTAGAAATTGTTCAAAACACAACTGAGAAGAGCCAGATGGTGGTGCATTTGGTTGAGTGCACATGCTACCTACCATGAGTAAGGACCTGAGTTCAAGGGAGCCAAGATGGCGACTGGAAAGTAGCAGCACCCGTGGGCTCTGACAACCACTGATAGAAAGCCTTGAAATCCTGGCCTTCAGCGGGACAAGCAAGGAGGCATCCTAAACTTGGACCAAGGAGGTGACTATAATTCAATTTGGGTTAAAAATTAGAGCAAAGGGAGTCGGGCTGTAGCGCAGCGGGTTAAGCACAGGTGGCGCAAAGCACAAGGACTGGCATAAGGATCCCGGTTTGAACCCCGGCTCCCCACCAGCAGGGGAGTCGCTTCACAGGCGGTGAAGCAGGTCTGCAGGTGTCTATCTTTCTCTCCTCCTCTCTATCTTCCCCTCCTCTCTCAATTTCTCTCTGTCCTATCCAACAACGACAACAACAATAATAGCTACAACAATAAAACAACAAGGGCAACAAAAGGGAATAAATAAATAAAATAAATATAAAAAATAAAATAAATTAGAGCAAAAAGAAAGGAAATTTCTTCATTATTTCTCTTAGCACCTCTCTCCCCGTAACCAGACCCTGGGTGTAGGGAGCTGCTGCTGGCAGGCTCCCCATTGAGCTCCTTTCTTTACCAAGATTCCTGGCCCACCGGGGTGCCATTAAACCCTGCTTCTAAATTTCTAGGCTATTTTTGTTTTTCCTCTGAGTAAGGGACTTAGACCCATTCTAGTGACAATTAGCTAATCAAGCAAGCCTCACTCATCCTGGGAAAGACTGCTTGAAAGTTCTTTTTTCTTTTTTCTCGTTTGTCTTTTATTGTGTTTTTTTAATCAATCAGGTGTCTAGACTCAATGTGCATAGTCTAACTGGGAGCTGTCCAAGCTGCAGACCCACTGCTTGGGCTTTTTACTCTGTTCTATTTTACAAATACTATTATATATACATGCATATACCTTTTCCCCCCTCCCTCAGGTTGACCAAAATTAACTCTTAGTATACTTTCCATTGCTAGGCGACAAGAATTATCAACCACTGTGAGAGAAACTTGTCTCACTTTTCATACCTCCTCTACACACTATCGCCCTTCTCCCACCTCCAAGCCAATTAAAAGAAAAAAAAATACAACTCTCTTTTCACTGCTTTTTTTTCTGTTTCCTTCTTTTCTTTTTTCTTTTCTCTGTTTTTTTTCCCCTGTCTTCATTTCTCCCTTCCTCCTCCCTCTGCCTTCTGAATTCACTGATACTTATTTGTGAACTATTTCGGGGAAGAAGTCTGACTCAGAGCGGACTCTCTTTGTGTGTGTCTCTGCTCTACTTACCCTTCTCCTCTTGTTATCCCTAGAATCTACAGTGGACAGTAGATTTGCATAATTGTCTATTCCTGCTATCCCTTTTTTACTTTTTCTTTTTCATTTAGATTTGGTTGCTGTTTTTTCTTGAATTGGAGACATTATGGGACTAACTGGTATTGGTTAAACTGCTCCAGTCATTGCTGTAGTTACTATTGTAATTTCTGAGGGTGGTGATTGCATTTGTCATAAAGGTATTTAGTATAGTGTGGCTTGTACATAAAACAACTGAGGAACAACAGAACATAAAAATAAAAAACACATTAAAATGGGTAGATCAAGAGCAAATAAAACTGCTAATACAATGAATAAAGACAAGAGCATAGAAGAAACTACAAGTCAGCCAGAAGTAACCATAGATAAGAAAAGCATGCAAGCAATAATAAATTTATTAATCGCAGAAATGAAAACAACTTTTGAGGAAAGGAATAGCAGTATTAGGGAAATGACAGATGAGACCCTCAAGGAAAATACTAACTACCTTGAGGCAATTAGCGAACTGAAAGCTGAAATAGATGTAATGAAGAAAGCACCGGAGGGGAGAGAAAGCAGACGAGCAGAAGCAGAAAACAGAATTAGCCAGACAGAGGATGAGCTAGAGAAAACTAAGAATGAGGTGAAGGAGCTCAAAAAGAGATTGAGAGACACTAAAAACAACAACAGAGACATATGGGATGATCTCAAAAGAAGTAACATTCGTATAATTGGCCTGCCAGAGGAAGAAAGAGAGGAAGGGGAAGCAAGTATTCTAGAGGACATTATAGAAGAAAACTTCCCAGACTTGAACAACAGAAAGGACATTAAGATCCAAGAGGCTCAGAGAGTCCCAAACAGAATCAATCCAGACCTGAAGACACCAAGACACATCATAATCACAATGAAAAGTATCCTAAAGGCTGCAAGAGAAAAACAAAAAATCACATACAAGGGAAAACCCATAAGACTATCAGCAGACTTCTCCACCCAGACTCTAAAGGCCAGAAGAGAATGGCAAGATATCTATCGAGCCCTGAATAAAAAAGGGTTTCAACCAAAGATAATATATCCTGCTAGACTTTCATTCAAACTAGATGGAGTCATCAAAACCTTCTCAGAAAAACAACGGTTAAAGGAAGCAACCATCACCAAACTGGCTCTGAAAGAGGTTCTAAAAGACCTCTTATAAACAAGAACATCACTATAATACTTGCAGTATATCAGAGCAAATAAAAATTTGTTGAACAATGGCACTACAATACATTAAATCCATAATATGAGTAAATGTCAGTGGCTTAAACTCACCCATCAAAAGGCACAGAGTGGGAGGATGGATCAGAAAACATAACCCAACCATATGCTGCTTGCAAGAATCCCACTTGACCCAACAAGATAAACACAGACTTAAAATGAAAGGATGGAAAACTATCCTACAGGCTAATGGACCACAAAAAAAGGCAGGAACAGCTATTCTTATCTCTGACACAATAGATTTTAAATTAAATAAAGTAATAAAAGATTATTAGGCAAGTCATTACATAATGATTAAAGGATCAATCAGCCAAGAAGATATAACAGTTATTAACATCTATGTACCCAATGAGGGACCACCTAAATACATCAAGCACCTTCTCAAAGAACTTCAAAAATACATCAATAGTAATACAATAATAGTGGGAGACTTTAACACCCCACTCTCACACTTAGACAGATCAACAAAACACAGAATCAACAAAGAAACAAGAGAATTAAATGAAGAGATGGACAGACTAGACCTCTTGGACATTTTCAGAGCTCTTCACTCCAAAAAATTGGAATATGCATTCTTCTCAAATCCACCAGCACATACTCAAGGATAGACCACATGTTAGGCCACAAAGACAGCATCAATAAATTCAAGAGCATTTAAATCATCCCAAGTATCTTCTCAGACCACAGTGGAGTAAAACTAACATTTAACAACAAACAGAAAATTATTATAAGTCACAGAATTTGGAAACTAAACAACATACTGCTTAAGAACCACTTCGTCAGAGAGACACTCAAGCAGGAAATACAAATGTTACTGGAAACAAAGGACCTGAGTTCAAGGCCCTGACGCCACCTGCAAGTGAGAAGCTTCACAAGTGCTGAAGCAGGTCTGCAGGTGTCTATTTCTTTTCCTCTTTATCTCCCCTTCCATTTCAGTTTCTAATATTTTACATGAAATATTAATAAAACAAATAAAATATTAAGAACATTTTTCTCAAAATAGAATTAAGAAATTGATTAAAAAAATAAATGTGGAGGCAGAGGGTAAATAGCATAATGGTTATGCAAACATACTCTCATGCCTGAAGCTCCAAAGTCCCAGGTTCAATCCCCTGCACCACCATTAGCAGAGCTTAACAGTGCTCTGGTTAAAAAAAAAAAAATCAATGTGATGCACCTGGTTGAGCACACACATTACCATGCTCAAGAACCAAGGTTTGAGCCATCCATCACTTCTTAACCCTCCACTCCTGCTCCCCACCTGTGAAGTGTGGGGGACACTTTAGGAGCAGTGACACCTGTCTGCAGGTGTCTCTCTGTCTCTCTTTATCTATCTCTCCCTCTCCTATCAATTTCTCTCTGTCCTATCCAATATAAGAATAAAATACATGAAAAAAAAGAAAGAAACACTTTAAAAAGGAAAAGAAAAAAAAAGCCACTGGGAGCAGAGAGTGGGTGCTTAGTTCTGGCATCATACCCCAACAATAACCCTGGTGGCAATATATATATTCAAAGAGGGCCGATAATATAGCATAATAGTTATGCAAAAGGCTTTTATGCCTGAAGCTCAGAGATCCCCAGGTTCACTATCAGCCAGAGCCAAGCAATACTCTGGTCAGTCTCTCTTACGCTGTCTCATCATTGGATAGAACTGGAGATGATTATGCTTAGAAAGCTAAGTAAAGAGATGAAAGATGGTGTCATGCACATGTGGAATCTAGAGAACTGATATGTATGAATTTGAAACTAACAAACACCAGAAGCAGTTTCTATGACTTGTAAGAAATCTGATGATTATCTTTGGGAAGTGGGAAGGTAGGGACACAGAACTTTGGTAGTGAGTATGGTGTGGAACTGTACATTATAATCTTACAATCTTGTAATCACAAATAAAAAATGAAAATAAATAAAATATTTAAAAATTATTGTTAAGAGTAAAGGCAAATAAATATTACCTGTTAAAACCATTAGTGAAAAAAGTAGTCTTTGGCTTCATTAAACAGGTTTTGAGCAGTAAATGGCAAGTCAGGTAGCATTAGTTGATATTTATTATAAAATCATATTTGACACAATGGAATAGTACTCAGCTATTAAAAATGGTGAACTCACTTTCTTCACTTCATATAGGGTGGAGCTTGAAGGAATCATGTTAATTGAGATAAGCCAGAAAGAAAAGGATGAAATAGGATGATCACACTCATAGACAGAAGTTGAGTAATATTACCATGAGGCCAGCCTGACTTTCCTGGGCAGGTGACCTCACCAATGTGCCCTGAAACACCACCTCCCCAGAGCTCTACCCCACTAGGGAAAGATAGAGACAAGCTGGGGATATGGATTGACCAGTGAAAAAGCAATTACAGAAGCTGCAGTCGGGTGGTAGTGCAGTGGGTTAAGCAGGTGGCTCAAAGCGCAAGGACTAGTAGAAGGATCCCGATTTCAAGCCCCCTGCTCCCCACCTGCAGGGGATTGCATCACAAGCAGTGAAACAGGTTTGCAGGTGTCCGATATAAATAAATAAATAAATAAATAAATAAATAAATAAAGCAATTACAAATACCAGAACTCCCACCTTGTACACTCCATAGAAATCTTTGGTCCATACTCCCAGAGAGGTTAAAAAAATAGGGAAGCTTTCAGTGGAGAGGATGGGATATGACATGCTGCTGGTGGGAATTGTACCCACCCCTGTTATCCCACAATATTGTTGATTATTATTGAATCATTAGTAATAATAAAAAAGATGACGAAATATAAGAAAACACAAAACTTGGATTAGGTTTGGTGTATTTCACCAAAGTAAAAGACTGGGGTGGAGTGAGAGGGTTCAGGTCCTGGAACATGATGGCAGAGAACGACCTAGAGGGGGTTGAATTGTTATGTGGGAAACTGAGAAATTTTACAGATGTACCAAGGCTGTATATTACTATTGACTATAAAGCATTAACCCCCCCAATAAAGGAAACAATTTTTTGATAAAGGGAAAGAGAAAAAGAGAGCGACTGACCACAATGATATCTCAAGCTGCAGAGATTGTATAATGTTTATGCAAAAACGTTTCTTGCCTGAGTCTTTGAGGTCTTATGTTCAGTCCCCATCCATTGGCATCATAAACCAGAGCTGAGCAGTGATCTAGTTGGTCTCTCTATCTCTCTCTTTGTGATTAAATAAATAAAATGTTAAAAAGAAGAAGGAGAAGAAGGAGGAGGAGGAGGAAAGAGGAGGAGGAGAAGAAGGAGAAGGAGAAGACTTTAAAATAGTATATGATTTCTGTAAAATAAATTGCTGAAGCCTATTGCAAAATCTTTTATGTATTGATTGTAATGCTTATTCTCAAAAAGCCTTCACTTTTTGTGGCTGCCAGCACCATACTAGAAGAGAATATAAGAGAGTACTTGCAACTCCATAGTGAGAGTCATGCTTAGATACTTTGTTTTTCTGATGGAGAGAGGGAGAGAGGAATAAAAGAGACCAAAGCACTAATGCTTCCTTCAGTGCAGTAGAGACCAGACTTAAACCTGGGTCTCACACATGGCAAAGCAGTTCACTAAGTGAGCTATTTTACTGGCTAGAGTTTTACTTTGAAAGGGGGAAAGCAAACTCCTGAGTTCCGGAGTTCGAGAGTGCGAGAGTGCGAGAGTTTCTGAGTTCGAGAGTAAGGGAGAGGGTTCCTGAGTTCCAGAGTAAGAGAGAGTGTTTGCGCCGCCGCAAAGAGACAGCAGAGTTCTGTTTGGTGATTAGTTTGTCTTAGTTTGTGAATCGTTGTTCCTGAATAAAGAAATACAGCTGCCCTGCCCAGCTGTTGTCTCCGCGTCTCTGTTACCCGCCGTGAAGCAAGCCCGGCCAGAGCCTCTGAAAATTTTAACAACACAGGGGGCCAGGCGGTGGCACACCTGCTTAAGCACAACAGTATGAAGAACAAGGACCTGCACAAGGATCCTGCTTTGAGCATCCAACTCTCCACCCGTGTATGTGTGTGGGGGGAGTTCCTTCACAAGTGGTGAAGCAGGTCTTCAGGTGTCTATCTTCCTCTCCCCATTATATCTTCCCCTCATTTCTCAATTTCTCTCTGCCTAATTCCCCCCCCCCAAAAAAAAATAGCCATAGGAGCAGTGGATTCGTAGTGCAGGCATCAAGCCCCCAGCAATAACCCTGGAAGAGAGAGAGAGAGGGAGATTAAGAAAAGTCATGGGAAAACAAGGCTCAGATCTGATTTATTTTCATTACATATTCTAACTGATGCTATAATAATAATGTTATATATGGACTAGATAGTAAATTAAACCTTCCCTGTTTGTCCTTTTGCACTCATGTTTCTAAGGAGAACAAAACCATTATTCCCCATGTTAACACATAGGATGACTGAAAACTCGAAAGATTAAGTGGCTTGCATGTAAAGGTAGGATATGAACTTGGTACTTGGTTGTCTTGTTGCAAAGTTTATGCCACTAACTATTCCAAATGTTCAGGGTCACTCACTCATTAGGGGTGCTGACTATGAAATATTATGAATGTGGGCAGACCCTTCCCTCCCCTCCCCTCCCCTCCCCTCCCCTCCCTTCCCCTCCCCTCCCCTCCCCTCCCCTCCCTTCCCCTCCCCTCCCCTCCCCTCCCCTCCCTTCCCCTCCCCTCCCCTCCCCTCCCTTCCCTTCCTTCCTACCTCTAGGGTTATCTATACTGATGCCTGCATTATGAATCCACTGCTCCTGGTGGCCATTTTTCCCTCATTTTATTACATAGGAGAGAGAAATTGAGAGAGAAAGGGGCTAGAGAGGGAAAGAAGAGAGATATTTGCAGAATAGCTTTTTGCCTGTGAGGTGCACGCTCCCCAGCAGGTGGAGAGGATGGGGGTCTCAAACCCAAATACTTGCAAGTTTTCTTGTGCTTAGTCCTGTGAGCTCTTAACCTGGTGTGCCACCTCCTGGACCCCTACAGGCAGTTTTTTCATCCTTTCAAATTTGCAGGTCATGAAGGCAGTGTATTTTCAATAAAGTAGTGTGTGATTTCTATATGATAAAGAGAAACAGCCCTTATTCCTGGAAGTGTGAAAGAACTATGCGAGGACTGTGATTCACCCTCTAACCCCCCTTTTGTTCTTTTTAAAAGAATCGCTAATCTTGAACATCAGTGATTCCACTGCTCCTGGGTCAACTTCTTTGTATTTTGCTTTATTTCATAAAAAGATGGCACTGTCTTGTTCTACAACTTGGGGAGCTTCCCCAGGTGCTGTTGATGGTGCTTCCAGATGGTTCTGAGGCTTGAACCCAAGACCTCTTGAATGGTAAAGCATGTTCTTTACCTGGTGAACTATCCCCTGGTCCTAGATGTTTCCTTATCAAAATATGGTTTCAGAGGGCCAGGTGGTAGCTTGCCCAGTATAGCATATACTTCACCTTGCAGAAGCACTAGGGATCAAACCCTTGGCCACCATGTGAGGTTACCAAGCAAAAGGAGTAGTTTCATGGGTGCTGGAGGTCTCTCTGACTGTCTGTCTCTCTCATCCTCTCGGTCTTTCATCTTCTCTCTGAAAAATAAAAGAGTAACTTTCATTTTCACAGAGAGCATCTCATTTTTTGTGGAGAGTTCAGAGATCCAGGTTTTGTTTGAAACCTCACTACTTAAGTCCATCAGCCTGACATTAGCTGTATGTTCTTCAGAGACCAGTGAAATGCTTACGTCTGACTTACCTGGAGTTAGTACTATGTGTAGTATTTATTAGAAAAGGCTGGATTGATACCATCTCTGTCCAATGCTTATTAATTAGTAATTTTTTTCTTTGTTGTGGAGAATTTTTTCTAGTCATTTATATCAATTTTACTGATCTCCACAGTACTTCATTAGTCTGTTTTTAGAGATGTGGCTATATATATATTTTAAGAAGTATATTAAATGTCTTTATTATTTGTTATCTCACCGTGTACTCTAAATCTTACTTAAAAAATAACAACAAAGACAATGACAGCAACAGCAAAGAACAGGTCCATGTGCAAACACCTGGTTTAGAGCCCCCAACCCTCTGTTGTGGAGGAAGAAGCTTTACAAGCAGTGAAGCAGGTCTGCAGGTGTCCATCTTTCTCTTTTGCTCTGAACCTCCCCCTCCTCTCTGACTCCTTGCTTTCTTTCTCTCCTAAAATAAAATAGAAAGAATAAAAAAAGGGGTATCCACGAGGAGCAGTGGTGGCACCAAGCCCCAGTAGTAACCCTGGTGACAATTAAAACAAAATAGCTAACCCTTAACTTCTAAAGCTAACTAATGTGATTAGTAATATTAAATGCTATCAGCCAGGGATGAGGGGCAGATCATTATTATGGAAAGTGACTAGTCTCATCTTCACAATGATATGATTGACAGTTTTCACAGAATCATTTTATGAACCTTTGACAGCAGAAAATACGACTGTCTAGATGCTGCCTTAAAATGCTGACATTCATAGCTTTTTTTCCCCCTTTCTTTCTGAAATACTGCAATCATTTGTATGACCCTGATCTCTGTGGAAAGACAAACTCAGACCTCTGCTCCGAGGGAACTTTGCCCAATTGCTACCGTGATTCCCGCACCCCCTCCAGCCCCAAGGCTCACAATGTGCCACAGCTTTTCCAGGCTCCCCTTCTGTCCCCCTGTCCCCTACACCACAAGCATTGAAATCACAGAACAGAAGAAAAAAGAACCCATTCCATGAGTTCAGTCCATGTGTGTCCCATGAAAATGACCTTCACTGCTACAGAATTTCCTCCAGCCAGGTGGAAGCCAGAACCAGTTTCCAAGCCCCAGAAAAGTAGGATGTGCCGATATTGCATGAATCTGCATAGATGGAAGCTTCTCCCTGGCTGTGGCTCAAATCTTGGAAGACTGGAGTGAAAGCAAAAAAAATCAAGAGCTGAAGTGCTTGCTAACCAAAGTGACAAGAAGAACATATGTGGGTCCTCTGAATCCCCTTCCTCATCCAGGATGCAGAGTGGGGCCTATGCCTTCAGACAAAATGAGAAATTCCTAAGAGTTTTGGTCTCCCTCTGGAAGTAGAGAGAAGATCTCCCAAAGCCTTAATCCCAGAGTCCTTGCATCTCTCTCTCTGTCTCTCTCTCTCTATCTCTCTATCTCTCTTGCCTCCAGGGTTTTTGCTGGAACTAGGTGTTGACACTAAGAATACACTTCCTGGCAGTCATTTTTTCCCCATTTTATTGGATAAGACAGAAATTGAAAGGGGAGGGGAGAGAGAAAGATAAATACTTATAGACCTGCATCACCACTTGTGAAGTGTCCTCCCCTGCAGGTGGGGAGCAGGGGCTCAAACCCGGATCCTTGTGCGGATCCTAGCACCTAGTAGAATTCTTGCATCTCTGCTCTGTGATTCACTGCTTACTGCCAGAGAGAAACTGGCCATTCCAGCCACTGAGAATCTACAGATCTAAGAACTATGTTTCTTTAGACAATGATAACATATAACACGGCAAATAAAAAGGGATCCTGCCCCCTCAGGAACCCCCACATTATGACTGTTTTCTGCTTGCAATTTTTTTCCCTTCCTGGTTTATCACTGGGGCTTGGTGCCTGCACTGAGAATCCACTGCTCCCAGAGGACAATTTTTTCCCATTTTTTTGTTCTTATTATTGTTATTGCTGTTGTTGTTGTTGGATAGGACAGAGAGAAATCAGGAGAGGAGGGGAGACAGAGAGGGCTAGACGACGACACCTGCAGACCTGCTTCACCACTTATGAAGCGATGCCCCTACAGGTGGGGAGCTGGGGGCTCGAACTGGGATCCTTACATTGGTCCTTCCATTTCTCACCATGTGTGCTTGACCCACTGTGCTACCACCTGGATCCCTCTGATTGCATCTTGAAAGCAGAACATTTTGGGAAATCTATCCCAAAAATGGAGGTGGAGGGGAAGCGGTATTCAGTCACTGTCAACTGTCATAGCCCAGCAGGAGGGAGTCCATTCATTCTTAGAGCTCTGGGCCTGCCAACAGTCTATGAGCAGAGAATCTGGAGAGTTATGAAGATACTCAGTCTCACTTCTTGTACAAAAATATGTTTTCCCTTGGTTGATGCATAGCCACTTGCCCATGATGATGTAGTTTGAGAAATCACACTGTTAATTGTCAGGGTTTTAGCAAAGCTCTGAAGTTCAAGTCCAACTACTTTCAGAGAGAGAGAGAAACCAGAAAAGCTGGATGGTCAACTTGCACAGAGCAGTCATTACAATTTTTGACAGCTGACTAGTGTTCCAGCATATATATCACATTTTTGTATTTTTATTACTACAACTTAATGTTTTAAGTTATTCAGAGGTTTTTTTGTAATTATTATTTATAAAAAGGAAACACTGACAAAAAACATAGGATAAGAGGGGTACAACTCCATATAATTCCCACTATCAGAACTCTGTATCCCATCCCCTCCCCCTGATAGCTTTCATATTCTTTATCCCTCTGGGAGTATGCACCCAGGGTCAGTATGGGGTGCAGAAGGTGGAAGGTCTGGCTTCTGTAATTGCTTCCTCATGAACATGGGCATTGACAGGCCAGTCCATACTCCTATCCTGCCTCTATCTTTATCTAGTGGGGCAGGCCTCTCAGGAAGCAGGAATCCAGGACACATTGGTGGGGTCCTCTGCCCAGGGAAGTTCGGTTGGCATCATCTTAACATCTGGAACCTGGTAGCTGGAAAAAGAGTCAGCATATAAAGCCCCAAAATTATTGAGTAATCATGAACCTAAAGGCTGGAATAGTGCAGAGGATGAGTGGAGGGATCTCCATTTTGTAGCTAGTTAGCCTACTTTAGTAATATTCCAAAGGGCCCATGACTAGTGGTTTTTTTTTTTTTTTTTTTTGAGCCTGACATGTGATATGCAGGTGGATCCAAATTATTGTCTGGGGAGATGATGTCATGGCTGGAAAAAGGACCAGAAAGCTGGATCAGGGAAGAGAGTAACTCCCAAATACGGAAAAGGTGTATAAATATTGTTGACTGTAACCCCATAGATTTGATCTGATCTGGGGCCCCTATTTGGCTTGGGAGTCTATGTGACCTCTGCATCCCTGCAGATCTGAGCTCACATTCTGTGGTCACAAGTAGGAACGTTCCAAGCTGTCCCAATATCAGGACCCATCTTCCTCAAGTGGAACATAGACTATGTTGTCCAGTTTCCCTTTGGAGGGTGGAACATTCTCTACCATTATTGATCCACGTTTAGAGCAAGGTCCTATGGGGGCCCACAAATGGGTCTATTTTGTTGTTCCAGATAGAGATGACCAGTAACAATGAAGAGATTTATTCGAGGTCTATACCCATCATGTCTATTTGGGAAATCTCAGGATTCCCCGAATAGGGTGCCAGCTGATGGGGTGGCCTGATAGTCACTAAAGAGTCATTGTTAAAATGTGCCAGTCTCTTGCCCTTATTCAGCTTTTGCAGTCCTTACTTTGATAAGGTTAGCTTTGGAGTGACTGAGGGAAGTATAATAAGAAGTAGGTGAGGAGTGTATCTAAGTCTAAGTAGACACTATTTCATTATGAACTTTATGGTGTCTTTTTAGGTCTTTCTACTTGCTTGCTGCATATACTGACTGACTGCAGACTATTGTATACTTTTGCTTTTAGGTATATATTTTGCCCTAATTTATGGATACACGTGAACATATGGCATATCTCATGGGACCTGGTCTATATCTAAGTTTGGGGACTTTGTTAGGAAGTGAACCACCTGGAATGGAATTAGAGAATCCTATGAATGGAAAGGTCTGACCCAAGTACTGAGGCTGAAGGGTTGACATTCCACACCTGATGTCTCTGGACACAGTCTGACGTCAAGCATGCTGAGGTGGTACTCGTTGCATTGATTAGGTTGGGACCAGCAGATACAATATCATTTGCTATGAATTGAGAGAAGCATGCAGGAAAGTGAGCCCCACCTTAGAGGTTCCAGGACTGGAGGAAATATAGGCTCCATAGAGGAAGTGGGAGGTTTCGGCTGTCCTAGGGTTTAAGATAGTTATTGTTATAATCACATTATTTGACAATTGAGTTATCTTTGAAAATCCCACTGTTAGGATTTGCTGTATTATACACAGCATCGCCATAAGGTATTTGTTCGTCTCCTTTTGGCTTATCTCACTTAACATATTATCTTCAAGTTTCATCCAAAATGATGCAAAGGAAATGACTTCATTATTTTTGAAAGCTGAGTAGTATTCCAGCACACACACACACACACACACACACACACACACACACACCACATTGTTAGCCACTCATATGATTTTGGACATCTGGATTGCTTCCAGATCCTGGTAATTACAAACTGTGCTGCTATGAAGATACACAGAACTCTTCTGATAGGTGTTTCTATTTCCTGTAGATAATTCCCCAGAAGAGGAATTGCTGGATCATATGGTAGATTAATAACTAGTGTGCTGAGAATTCTTCAGACTGTTTTCCACAATTGTTTACACTCTCACCAACAGTGCAGAAGTGTCTCTTCTCCCCCACATTCTCTGAAACATTTGTTGTTTCTGTCCTTTCTGATATATGACATTCTCACAGGTGTAAAGTGACATCTCACTGTTGTCTTGTTGGCATTTCTCAGATGATCCATGACCTTGAGCACTTTTTCACGTATCTGTTGGCCCTTTGGTTCTGTTCTTTGGTGAAATTTCTGTCCATGTCCTTGCTCCACTTTTTTCTTTTTTATTTAAGAAAGGATTAATTAACAAAACCATAGGGTAGGAGGGGTACAACTCCACACAATTCCCACCACCCAATCTCCATATCCTACCCCCTCCCCTGATAGCTTTCCCATTCTCTATCCCTCTGGGAGCATGGACTCAGGGTCATTGTGGGTTGCAGAAGGTAGAAGGTCTGGCTTCTGTAACTGCTTCCCCACTGAACATGGGCGTTGACTGGTCGCTCCATACTCCCAGTTTGCCTCTCTCTTTCCCTAGTAGGTTGGGTCTCTGAGGAAGCTGAGCTCCAGGACACATTGGTGGGGTCTTCAGTGCAGGGAAACCTGGCCGGATTCCTGATGACAGCTGGAACCTGGTGACTGAAAAGAGAGTTAACATACAAAGCCAAACAAATTGTTGAGCAATCATGGACCCAAAGGTTGGAATAGTGGAGAGGAAGTGTTAGGGGGGTACTCACTGCAAACTCTAGTGTACTTCTGCTTTCAGGTATATATTTTGCAGTAGTTTACGGATACGTGTGAACATATGCTCTCTCTCACAGAAACTGGTGTATATCTAGGTTTTGGGACTTTGTTAGAAAGTGAACCACCTGAGATGGAATTAGAGTATACTATGAAAGGAAAGGTCTCACCCGAGTAATGAAGCTGAAGGGTTGTCATTCCACACGTGAAGTCTCTGGACATAGTCTGAAGTGAATTATGTTGAGGTGGCAATCGTTGCGTTGGTTAGGTTGTGATCGGCAGATGCAATATTATTTGATATGGATTGGGAGAGGCATATGGGAAAGTGGGCCCTATCCAAGGGTTCCAGGACTGGGGGAAGTAGAGGCTCAATAGTGGAGATGTGAGGTTCCTGCTGTCTTAGGGTTCCAAAAGACAATGGATAGTTAATGTTATCATCACATTATTTGGTAATTGGGTTAACTTTGAAAAGTCCTTTTGTTTTTGTTTGCTGTACAGTATCCAGTATCTTGTATATAGCTGTGCTATTGGTTGCTTCTGATTTACTTCGTCTAGGCTTTGGAGAGAGTCTGCATATCAATTACACAGCCTATATATTAAAAAGATTCAGTTTGTGTTTTGAAAAACTTTGAGACATACAATTAATTTTCCCCCTCTCGTATTAATTAACTAGTGATTTATATGACTACATTTTGCTAGGAGTGTACATAAACACCATTCCCACCACCAAAAGACTGTAACCCATCCCTCCCACCCACTCCCACCCCCCACTGTCCCAGGAAGCTGCATGTCTACCCCTCACCACAGGGTTTTTACTTTGGTGCCCTACTTACAATTTGGTCAGGTCCTGCTTTTAGTTTCCCTTTCAGATCTTCTTAGTTAACTTCTGTTGATGAGTGGGATCATCCCATACTCATCTTTATCTTTCTGACTTAGCTCACTTAACATAATTCCTTTTAGCTCTGTCCAAGATGGGTCAGAGAAGGTGGGTTCATTGTTCTTGATAGCTGCTCCATATTTTTATTGTGTTGGATAGTATGCCAGCTCCCCTGGCTTCTGCTTAACCATGTGCCTGTATAGGGATAGATTTAATCCCATTCAAAGCTTTGGTCTATTTACATAAATCACTTTTACATTTACATAAAGCACTCCAGGACATTGGTGGTTCAGTGATAGAATTCTCGCCTGCTCTGCCCCCTCCTTGTCACACTCTGATTTTCACCAGTCACTTTTCTCTTCACCCTCTCTATGTCACATCCTGTTTCCACCCTACTTGGCAAGTATATATAAAGACAGCATTGTGAGTTTTAGAGTACCTTGAGTTTAGCTTAGCTCGGCTTAGATTGGGCTGCGTCCTGAATGAATAAAGAGATACTGCCTACAGCTCAACCATGAGTCCCTGGTCATCTGTTACCCGCCCGTGAAGCCAGCCTGGCGAAAACAACATATGGCGCTACAACGTGGGACTGGACCTGCGCAACTCCCAGATAAGTGAAGACTTTGCCTACCTATGCACTATGGTCTTCTCTTCTACTTATGAAGAGGTTTGCCAAAGCCTCTACTGTTTCATTATGAGACAGTTTCTCTGTCTCTGGAACATTTTACTCTGGGCCACACTTCGGTTCCCTGACCGGGAACTTTGGTTTCTTATGACCGGGATCATAGAGCTTGGGAGATGCACGGAGATTTCTCCTTGGACTTTCTGGATTCCCTCTCCCATGTTTCCTGAGGAAAAGGACTACATTTTGCTCCGGGCCACAATTTGCTTTTTTATGACCGTGATCATAGACCTTGGGATATGCATGGAGATTTCCACTGGGACTTTCTGGACTTCTTCTCGAATGTTTCCCATGGAGAAGGACTACTCTAGTTTGAGGAACATTTTCCAGTACCCTGGCAGTTCCCAAGTATGGAGAAACGTGGTTAGTTCTACTCTCCTGATTGGATTCTTTCTTCGATGGGAAGACACTTTTAAAAATGGGTGCCTGAAGCAATCCAGCAGGAACAGTCAGAAGCACCCTAAATGGAATTTTGAGGAGCTTTTTGGACTAGGACGCCCTCCGGGGACTCTTAATCCTACATGGTGAGATCTTGATAATCTGGTTCAAGTTGTGTTTCATAAGAGAATGATTTGAATGACTGAATTTTTGTTTGACATTGACTTAAAAAAAAAAAAAGCTGGATGCAGCCATGATTTCTAGAGACATCCAGAAACAATCAAAAAAAATTGTTTTTTCCCTCCTTTGATTTCCCTTTTACGTCTTGACATGAATCTGAAATGTTTAATCCTGAAAACTGTATGAGTTATGGGTGGGGCAGATAGTGCAAAGATTATGTTAATTATTCTCATGCCTGAGGCTTTTAACCGTGGTTCTTCTGTTTACCTTTCCACATTTTATTGAGTTTAAACTGTTTAAACAACCTTAAAATCATACTAGAAAGGACTCCCAATTATAATGGAGTTATCAATTATAGTAAACTTCTAATCTGCTACAAGTTTTGTTTGACAAGTAAGTGAATTTCAGCTATCAAAGTCTTCACATGAAAAAGCATCTACTCAAATGTAATTCCTGGAAATCCACTTGGATCCTGTTCTCTGACATCACCCACAAGATGGAATGACTACAACACACCCCCCGGAAACCAATGAGGTGACCTGGCACGACCTGAAGAAACAGATTCACAGACTCCAAAGCTCACACTCTAAAGAAAAGCAGAATTCTGGTGGCCGACATTCCCCATCGAGACAGACGTGCAGCATTTCATCCTCTGGCATTTTCTTCTGTGGTCAGCTACTTTGGACTGACACCTCCATCGGACTTACTGGTACACGCTGCTGTGTTTCTCAAAGACTAACTTCAGCCAATTGCCTTGAGACTTTATAGACCATGTCCCCTCGCCTGCAGGCTCTTCCCCAGAGGCAGAAAACTCCCCCTCCTTATTAGGTTATGCCCACAGAGGCATGAAGCGCCCCAAGAGGCAAGAGATGCCCACAGAGGCCGGAAATGCCCTTTGAGGCAAGAAATGCCCCCAGAGGCATGAAGCGTTCCCAGAGGCAAGAAATGCCCTTTCGCCTGCTAGGCCTTGCCCTTTGAGGCAAGAAACGTTCCCCTTGGCATCACACTGGTTATTGCTGCTCACCTATTTTGTTTTCCATGTCTTATGCCAGTTCTTTTGAAAACGCCTGTACAATATAGGTTTCTGTTCACCCCACAATCCCGATACTATGGCAAATAGTTAAAAAGAAAGGGGGAGATGTTGGATAGTATGCCAGCTCCCCCTGTCTTCTGCTTAACCAGATGCCTGTATAGGGATAGATTTAATCCCATTCAAAGCTTTGGTCTATTTACATAAATCACTTTTATATTTATATAAAGCACTCCAGGACATTGGTGGTTCAATGATAGGATTCTCGCCTGCTCTGCCCCCTCCTTGTCACACTCTGATTTTCACCAGTCACTTTTCTCTCCACCCTCTCTATGTCACATCCTGTTTCCACCCTACTTGGCAAGTATATATAAAGACAGCATTGTGAGTTTTAGAGTACCTTGAGTTTAGCTTTGCTCGGCTTAGATTGGGCCACGTCCTGAATGAATAAAGAGATACTGCCTACAGCTCAACCATGAGTCCCTGGTCATCTGTTACCCGCCCGTGAAGCCAGCCCGGCGAAAACAACCTAGCCCGGCGAAAACAACATTATTGGGTTGGTTGGGTTGTGTGTGTGTGTGCTTTAAGTTTGCTGAGATCTTTATGTATTTTGGTTATTAGTGCTTTGTATGAAATGTTTTGTGTAAAGAGATCTCATGCTGTAGGGTACTTTTTTGTTTGGTGGTGATACCCTCTTTGCTATGAAGATCAATGTGATGTAGTCCCATTGGTTTGTTTTTGCTTTTGTTTTCTTTGCTGTTGGATTTGAATTCTTTAAGGCTTTTGTGAAGCATTTTGTGAAATGTCCTGCCAATGTTTTCTTCAATGCATTTAATAGTTTCTGGATTAATACCAAGGTCCTTAATCCACTTAGAGTTGACTTTTGTGTTTGTGATACATGGCGGTTCAATTTCATCAACCTGCATGTTTCAATTCAATTTCCCCAACACCATTTGCTGAAGATATTCTCCTTTTACCACTTAATAGTCTGGGCCCATTTGTCAAAAGTAGTTGACCATAGATGCGTGGCCCTATTTTTGGGTAGTCAATTTTATTCCACTGGTCTATGTGACTACTTTGTTTATAGTACCAGGCAGTTTTGATTATATTAGCTCTGTAGTATAGCTTGAGATCTGGTAATGTAATACCTCCATTCTTTTTCCTTTTTCTCAAAGTTGCTTTGGAAATCCTGGGGATTTTTGTTTGTTTGTCTCGGATATATTTTTTGTAACTTTTAATATATCCCTTGTTTGTGTTTTGATGGTGATTGCATTGAATCTACATATCTCTCTGGACAGGATGGTCATTTTGAAAATAGTAATTCTTCCAATCCATGAGTGTGGGATGTCTTTCCATTTCTTTGTATTTCTTTTTGTTTCTTTGAATAATGACACATAATTTTCAGTGTATAAATGCTTCACTTCCTTTGTTTATTTGATTCCCAGATATTTGAATGTTCTTGTTACTCTATGGAAGTAGAGTGATTTCTGGACATTTTGTTCTTAGTGTTTGTTGTTCTTAGTGTTTGTTCTTTAGTGTTTACTAGAGAAATGCCATTGATTTTTTTGTATATTGATTTTGTAGTTGCCACTTTACTATATTATTCAATAATAGCCAGGAGTTTTCTGCTGGGCTCTTTTGCATATTTACTATCATATCAGATACAAATTAGGATAGTTTAACTTCTTGTCTTCCAATCTAAGTCCCTTTCCCTTGTCTGACTGTTATGACTAGGACTTCCAAGGCAATGCTGAATAGTAGTGGTGATAATGGGTAGTACCTGATTAGAAAGGAAAAGCTTTCAATTTCTCACCATTTAGTAAGATGTTGTCTGTTGGTTTGCTGTATATCAACTCAGCTAGTTTGATAAATTTCCCATCTGTCACCATTTTTTTTGATGGTTCAATGATGAAAGTATAACTGGACTTGGTCAAAAGTTTTTGCTGTATCTACTGAAATGATCATGAAATTTTTAGGTTTACATTTGTTGACATAATAGACCATATTTATTGATTTATGTATATTGAACCAGCCTGGCATCCCTGGGATGAAATTTACCTGAACATGGTGCACAATCTTCTTAATGTACTGCTATATGCCATTGGCCAGGATTTTGATAAAAATATTAGCATTGCCCCAGATAATAACTATGATCCACCTGCATATCATATTTCAGGCTCAAGAAAAAAAAAACTAGTATAGCCACAGGCCCTTTGGAATATAACTAAAATATGCCTACTAACTATCTACAGAACAGAGACCCCCCCCAACTCTTCATCAGCACTACTCCAGCCTTTAGATTCATGATTAGTCAACAACTTGTTTGGCTTTATATGTTAACTCTCTTTTCAGACACCAGGTTCCAGACACTGCCATGATGCCAACAAGACTTCCCTGGACAGACGACCCCACCAATGTGTCCTGGAGCTTTGATTCCCCAGAACCCTGCCCCACTAGGGAAAGAGAGAGGCAGGCTGGGAGTATGGATCAACTTGTTTACGCCATGTTCAGTGGGGAAGCAATTACAGAAGCCAGATCTTCCACCTTCTGTATCCCACAATGACATTGGGTCCATACTCCAAGAGTGATAAAGAATAGGAAAACTATCAAGGGAGGGGATGGGATACAGAGTTCTGGTGGTGGGAATTGTGTGGAGTTGTACCCCTCTTATCCTATGGTTTTGTCAGCATTTTCTTTTTATAAATAATAATAATAAATCTTAGCATCTATGACCAACATCAATGATACTGGTCTGTAGTTTTAATTGTGGCATCTTTGTCTGATTTTTGTATTAGTGTAATACTGACTCCATAAAAGGTGTTTGGAAGATCTTGAGGAGTGAAAAGAATAGTTCATTTTTAAAGGTTTTGTAGATTTTATTTGTAAACCCATTTGGGCCTGGACTCTTATTGTTGAGGAGGTTTTTGATTACTGTTTTAATTTCTTTTCTTTGGCTATAATTGGTCTATTCATGTTTTACATTTCCTCTTGGTTTAGTCTTAAAAGGGTTTATTTCTCAAAATGTATTCATCTCTTCCAGATTTTCCAGTTCCATGGCATATAGTTGTTTATAGATGTTACCTATGGTGTTTTGGATTTCTGTGGTTTCTGTTGTAATCTTTCATCTTTTATTTAAGATACAACTCATTTGGGTCTTCTCCCTTTGTTTTTTTGTGAATTTGGCCAAAGGTTTGTCATTTTTGTTTACCCATCTAGAGAACCTGCTCTTAGTTTCATTGCTCTTTTATTTGGTTTCTTTATTTTTCAGTTTTATTAATTTCTGCCCTAATTTTTGTTATCTTATTCCTTCTGCTTGCTTTAGATTTCTCCTATTTTTCTTATTCTAACACTGTCAGTTGAGAAGTCAGTTTGCTTATTTGAGTGTTTTCTTGTTTCTTGATGAGTGTCCTTATGACTATGAATTTCCCTCTTAGTACTGCCTTAGCTTGTCCCAAATGTTCTTGTCTTTATTTTCATTTTTTCCAGGAACATTTAAGTTTCTTCTTTAATTTCCTCTTTCACCCCATAATTATTGTGTAATTTTCTGTTGAGTTTCCATATTTTTTGCTTTTCTCTAACATTTTGTTTGCTGTTGAATGTTAGTTCAAATCCACTGTAGTCTGAGAAGATGCTTGGAATGATTTTGATGCTTCTGAACTTATTGATGTTGTCTTTGCTACCTAGCTTGTGATCTATTTATGAGGAAGTCCCATGTGGGTTTGAGAAGAATGTATGTTCTCTTTGAGGATGAAGAGCTCTGAATCTAGTTAGTAGATATAATCTACCCACTTCTTCATTTAATTCTTTTGTTTCCTTATTGATTTTATGCCTGGTTGATCTATCTGCTTGAGAGAGACATAGGAGTTGAAATATCCAACTATTATTCTGTTGCTATTGGTGTACATGTGTTTCAATAGCTGTCTTACGTATTTTGTTGTACCTTCATTTGGAGCATAGATGCTGATTATTGTGAGCTCTTGTTGATTGACTGATCCCAAAATCATTATTTAGTGTCCATCTTTATCTTTCATGGTTCTGATCATTTTGAAATCCATTGCATCAGATGTAAGTGTGGCTGTCCTTGTTTTTCAGTCCATTGGCTTGTATGATAGTTTTACATCCTTTCATTTTGAGCCTATTTTTGTCCTATTTGGTTAATTGGGTCTTCTGCAGGTAGTATGTGGTTGAGCTGTGTTTCTTGATCCACATTCCAACTCTGTGCCTTTTGATGACTGAGTTTAGCCAAGTAATATTCAATGAAATTATAGTTTTATGATATTTAGTGCTATTGTTTTATGCTGTTTTGGGTTTTCTTTTCGCTCTTTTCTCTCTCTCTCTCTCTTCCTCTCTCTCTCTTTCTCTCTCTGTCTCTCTCTTGGTTTGCTTTTATATGAGTCCCTTTAGAATTTCTTGCAGAGTTGGTTTAGTTGCAATTGATTCTTTCAGTCATAAATTTTCTGAGAATGTCTTAATTCCTCCATACACTTTGAATGAAAGTCTTTCAGGATAGAATATTTTTGGATGGAAGCCAAACAAGCTCATTTAGCATTCTGTAGATGTCATACCATTTCCTTTTATTTTTAGGGTTTCTGTTGAGAAATCTGCAGATAATTTTAAAGGTTTACCTCTATATGTTACTCATTATTTTTCTTTTTTAAAAAATTATTTATACAATAAAAATATCAACAAGACCATAGGACAAGAGGGGTACAATTCCACACAGTTTCCACCACCTCTTCCCTTGAAACCTTTTCTATTCTTTATCTCTCTGGGAGTATGGATCCAGAATCTTTATAGAATGCAGAAGGTGGAAGGTCTGGTTTCTGTAATTGCTTCTCGGCTAAACATGGACATTGACAGGTCGATCTATACTCCTAGCCTGTTTCTGTCTTTCCCTAGTGGGCCAAGGCTCTGGAGAGATAAGGTTTCAGGGTACATTGCTGATGCCCTTTGCCCAGGGAAGTCAGGTTGGCATCATAGTAGCATCTGCAACTTCGTGTCTGAAAAAGCACTAAGATATAAAGCAGAACAAATTGATTAATGATCAGGAACCTAAAGGCAAGAATAGAACAGATGAGATTTGGGGTCTTCATGGTAGAAGTAGCTAGGAAGTTTATTTTAGGTATATTCCAAGGGACTCATGACTTTAGTAGTTTTTGCCTGAGCCTGACAGATCAAATTGATGGGACTTACAATTAACAATATTTATATACGTTCCCCATACTTGAGAGCTACTCTCTTCCCTGATCCAGCTTTCTTGGATTCTAAGATTGTATATTCTAAGATTATATTCCAGGTACAGGATATTTTAAGATTCTAAAATTCAAAAATTCTAAGATTTTGGTATCTTTTATTTCATCCTTGCTATTATTACTCTTACATTTATGGGACAAATAATTCCATTTGTATTCTCCACTACTCTATCATGCACTTATTATAGATCATGTTGTGCCTTGTATACAATTAGAGGCTTTTTTGTATGATTCACATACCCATAATATCTTCTAAGTTTCTATACATATTAATGTATAGTGTTAAGAACTTGAATATATAGCCAGTGGTAGCTACTTGTTGAACATAAAGAGATTCGGTGGTAAAATTTGCTTTCATTCTGTTCTGTAGAGTAGAACTGTTGCTTTTTTAAGACCTTGAAGATGCTGTGATAAAAGCACTGGCAAATTAACTCACTTGGATAGTGTGTTGCTTTGTCATGTGTGTAAACCTGGTCCCTACTGCAGTAGAGGAAGGTTTGCTGCTATTGTCTTTTTAATTTCATTCTCTGCTTCATTGTGTCTCCTTTTCTCTCTTTTGTTTTATAAATCTATAAAAAAAAAAACTCCAAGAAAAAAAAGCCTCAATAATAACGCCCACCCAAAATTAAAATAAGAATATTGTGCTAGATATATTACTTCTTCTTAATATAAGAATATTGTGCTAGATATATTACTTCTAGAAGAAGAAGTAATATATCTAGCACAATATTCTTATTTTATCTTCTACTAAATAATTTATTGTGTTACATGAATCTCAGCTATATTTTACTTACTGATTTACTTTCAACTTAGCATTTTGTTGTAGAGATGCTTGTTTTCCATAAATGTTTGGTTAAATGTAATTTCTGCATTTTAGGCTATGATTAGAGTATTCTATGATTTCTTTTATTTTAAGAGTGTGTTTAACCAGGTGTGCCACTGCCTGGCCCCTTTTATTTATTGATAGAAATTTGATGATTTAAAAAAAATTACAGGGACAATAACTAGTTCTAACCTTTATTTAGAATGAAATTTTGACATTTAGAAGTATTTCTTTCCCACCCCCACTTTTTTTTCTCAACTGTGATGTAAGACTGACATGTAATTTAGGATGAAGATTATAAATCCCAAGGTAACACTTGACCTAGAAAAGTCACCCACATAGCAAATGGCACTTGGGTTGTACAGAAAAGTTATAGCATATTTATCTTGTGTTTGTCTATGTGAAAATGTATCATGAATTTTCCAACAGTGCAATATATAGTGGAGGCCCAATAAAGACTGTGAAGAATGAGGCCTAGTTGAATGTTCCAGGTTATCAACAGGATTCACAATCCAGTAGAGAAGTACCTGAATGAGAATGGTGGATTGTGAATCAACATAATATTGAAATCCTGCGATTATTTTTTCAGTTCTATTATGTGAATAATTTTGTGAAATAATATAATTGTATATTCCATTTTGGCATATATGTATCAGACTTCATCTCCAAAATAATTGTATTTCAAGTTTATTAAGGTAAATGTATTTCTTTTTTATTTATAAAAAGGAAACACTGACAAAACCATAGGATAAGAGGGGTGCAACTCCACACAGTTACCTCCACCAGAACTCCATATCCCATCCCCTCCCTTGATAACTTTCTTATTCTTTAACCCTCTGAGAATATGGACCCAAGGTCATGTGGCATGCAGAAGGTGGAAGGTCCAGCTTCTGTAATTGCTTCTCCACTGAACAAGGGCATTGACAGGTCAATGCATACTCCCAGCCTGCCTCTCTCTTTCCCTAGTGGTTCTGGGGAATTGGAGCTCCAGGACACATTGGTGGGGTAGTCTGTCCAGGGAAGTCTGGTGGGCATCTGGAACCCAGTGTCTGAAAAGAGAGTTAACATATAAAGCCAAACAAGTTGTTGACTAATCATGAATCTAAAGGCTGGAGTAGTGCAGATGAAGAGTTGCATTTATTTAGTGAAACCAATCACATCTAAGCTTTTATAAAATTGGTAGAATATGTATATGTATATGTATATGTATATGTATATGTATATGTATATGTATATGTATATGTATATGTATATGTATATGTATATGTATATGTATATGTATATATACACACAGAGAAAGAAAAGACAAAAGAAAAATCCTCACCTAAGATGAAAATTTAAATCAAGCATAACCATATCTGTGGGAAAGTAAATCTATACCCTACTTCATCTTACACTTGAGCTAATAATCATTCTTTCCTCTCTAGCTCTTAAATATCTGTATTAATGTGAGATGATCCCATTTACTTGATAAATAAGTTACTTCTGGCATTTTTCCCTTTGCTCTCTCCCCACCCCCACCCCACCCTTTTTAAAAATTTATTTATTTACTTTTTTGTATTATCTTTATGTATTGGGTAGAGACAGCCAGAAATTGAGAGATGGGGAAGACAAAGAGGGAGAGAGACAGAGAGACACCTGCAGCCCTGCTTCACCACTTGTGAAGCTTTTCCCCTGCATGTGGGAATGGGGGGGGCTTGAACCTGGGTCCTTGCACACTCTAAGGTAAGAGCTTAACCACCACCACCACCAGGCACCTCCATACCCCCTTTTCTTAAAAAAAAATTTATTCATTTATTAATGAGAAAAATAGGAGGAGGGAAAGAATGAACCAGACATTACTCTGGTACATGAGCTGCCAGAGACTAAGCTCGACCTCATGCTTGACAGTCCACTACTTCTGAAACCACACAGACACCCCTTTATTTAACCCATAATCCAGGCCCTGTAAGAGGACTAACATAGCACATGCTAAATCTCTCCTGGCATCACATTCCAACTCCTTTTAAATCTGTCATCATCTTCTGGATCTAGGGAAAGAAATACTTGCTTCCAGACTCCTGGGTGTGGGCTAGGGTAGGGTCACCTCCATGGTTACCAGAAAGTGTAGGGTTCCCCATTCTTGAACTTTCATATTTTCCCTCATACCACAGAAAAGATTGACTGGGTGTGGGAACCAGTAGCATTTTAAGAAAAAAAATATATATATATATAAATGGAGAGTAGGATTAAGAGGAAATTTATTAAAAGAGAACAGTACACTTTCCAGAGGAGAACAAATGACTCCTGAAGAAGAGACATGCCCCCATGTGAAGGGCATTGTGGTTTGTATGATATTTTTTTCTTTCAGTCAAGACAGGCAGAGAGGCAGAGGTGAGAGTGTGAAAGAGCCTGTAGCACTGAGGGCTTCTCCAACGTGGTGGCAGTTGGACTTGAACCTGGGTTGTACACATAGAAAAGAAGGGTGTGATTTTATTTTTTAATTTTTTTTCTTTATTGGGGAGGTCAGTGCTTTATGGTAAATACGATTGTTGACACACATGTAAAATTTCTCAGTTTTCTGCAAAACACACTCACCCTCAGCCTAGTTCCTCCTCCATCATCATGTACCAGGACCTGAAAGCTCCCCCTCCCCTCAGAGTCCTTTACTTTGGTGCAATACACTAAGCCTAGTTCAAGTTTTCTGCTTGTGTCACCCTTTCTGTTATTATTTGTCAACTTCTGTCTTTGAGTGAGATCATCCTTCTCTTTCTGACTTATCTCACTTAATGTGATTCCTTCAAGCTTCATCCAAGATGAGGTGAAGAAGGTGAATCCATCATTCTTTCCCTTTTTTTTTTTTGCCTCCAGGGTTATTCCTGGGGCTTGATGCCTGAACCACGAATCCACTGCTCCTGGAAGCCATTTTTTCCTGTTTCCTATTTTTGTTGCCATTGTTGTTATTATTTTTATTGTTGTTATTGCTATTGATGGATAGGACAGAGAGAAGTTGAGAGAGGAGGAGAAGACATAGAAGGGAAGAGAAAGATAGACACCTGCATACCTGTTTCACCGCTTGTGAAGCAACTCCCTGTAGGTGGGGAACCGGGAGCTAGAACCGGCACCGTTGCCCCATCTTTGTGCTTTGCACCATGTGCGCTTGATCCTCTGTGCTACTGCCCAGCCCTGAATTCATCATTCTTAACGGTTAAGTAGTATTCCATCATATATTTAGATCACAACTTTCTCAGCTACTCATCTGTTGTTAGACACGTTGCTTCCAGATTTTGGCTATTACACATTTGAAGCTAGGAGCAGAGATAAGCACAGGGCTGTTTGATGGGTATGTTTGTTTCCTTAGGATATATCCCTATAAGAGGAATTTTAAGGTCATAGGGTAGGTCCATTTCTAGCCTTCTGAGAGTTCTCCAGACTGCTCTCAAGAGGCTATGACTTTCTTAAGCCCATTCTTTAATATGTGGATTCATATTTTTGTCAGCTAGTTTATTCTGTTGCTGCACAGATAAAGATGAATGACACTTCTGCCCATGCAGGATGAGTCATAGCTGTCAGGTGTGCTGACCTGGACTCACAAATGATGGATCACAGGTGTCCAGGCTACATCAGCTGGGCAGCAGGTTATCTAAGCTATCTTTTAGTACTATAAGCAACAGTACTTGGAAGATATAATTTGGTGTGGTTTTTTTTTTTTTTTTTGCCTCCAGTGTTATCACTGGGGTTTGATGCCGGCACTATGAATCCATTGCTCCTCGAGGCTATTTTTCCCATTTTGTTGCCCTTGTTGTTGCCCTTGTGGTTGTTATTGTTGTTATAGCTGTTGTTGTTGTTGTTGGGTAGGACAGAGAGAAATTGAAAGAGGATGGGAAGACAGAGAGGAGGAGAGAAAGATAGACACCTGCAGACCTGCTTCACCACTTGTGAAGCAACTTCCCCTGTAGGTGGGACACTGGAGCTCAAAGCCAGATCCTTACGCTGGTCCTTGCACTTTGCGCCATATGCACTTAGCCCGCTGTGCTAACCACCCAGCCCTCCAGCTTTTTGTTTATGTAAGAAATAATGTCTAGGTGCTGGGTGTAGGTGCACCTGGTAGGATTCACACATTATCCTGAATATGAAGCAGAGTTGCAGACTTCTCTCATCTGTCTCCCACTCTAACCCTACTTCCCTCTCAAATTTCTGTCTCTATTTAAAAAAAGGAATTAAAAAATGGCAGCTGTGAGGTTGGTTTAGTTGTACAGGTGCCAATTCCCAATAATTACCCTGGTAATGATAACACACTAAAAATAAACAAACAATAATATCTTATATCATGTATTCCTTAGTACAACTGCAATTAAGATTGTCTCTCCAGGCTCATATACCATGCTTGTTTTGCTGCTTGGGTTATTTTTGTCACATGATAGTCTACTCTTGGCAAAGCCAAGACATGAATTAATTTGAAAATAAGACAAGGAGGAATTGGGTGGTGGCGCAGCTGGTTAAGCGCACGTGGTGCGAGGCACAAGGACCCACATAAGGAGCCCGGTTTGAGCCCCTGGCTCCTCACCTGTAGGGGAGGCGCTTCACAGGTGGTGAGGTAGGTCTGCAGGTGTCTATCTTTCTTTCCCCCTCTGTCTTCCCCTCCTCTCTCCATTTCTATCTGTCCTATCCAACAACGACGACAACAATAATAACTGCAACAATAAAACAACAAAGGCAAAAAGAGGGAATAAATAAATAAAAATTAAAAGAAGAAAAGAAGACAAGGATAGATCAGTATTTTTTTAAATTTATTTTTTATTTAAGCAAGGATAAATTAACAAAACCATAGGGAAGAAGGGGTACAACTCCACACAATTCCCACCACCCAATCTCCATATCCCATCCCCTCCCTGATAGCTTTCCCATTCTCTATCTCTCTGTATGTTTTAGAGGGCACAGAATTAAACAAATAGCATTCTGGATATAGAAATGGTCTCTCTCTCTTTCTCTCTCTTTCTTGTGTGTGTGTGTGTGTGTGTGTGTGTGTGTGTTTTGAGAGAACAGACACTAAACTGAGTTCCCCATATATTTAGTATATTGTGATTTAAAACCTTTGTTTCATATAGTTGCTTTACAAATGTCTTGTAGAATGAATTGGGAAGGTCAAGTAATTCGTTGACAACCTTTCCATTTTATTATGTGAAAATTTAAAAAATAATCTTTTTATTTAATTATTGGATAGATATAGTCCGAAATTGAAAGGGTAGGATAGAGAGAGAGAGAGAGAGAGGGACACACCTGCATTCCTGCTTCACCACTTGCAAAGTTTTCCCCATATAGGTGGGGACTGGGGGCTCGAACCTGGGTCCTTGAGCAAAGTGACCTGTGCTTAACCAGGTGTGTACCACACACCCTTGTGAAATATTTTTAAACTTACTGTTTTCTTCATTTGCATGTAAAGGGCTGGGGAGTCAGGCGGTAGCACGGCAGGTTAAGCACACGTGGCACGAAGTGCAAGAGCTGGCATAAGGATCCCAGCCGAGACCCCGGCTCCCCACCTGCAGGCTGTGAAGCAGGTCTGCAGGTGTCTATCTTTCTCTCCCCCTCTGTCTTCCCTTCCTCTCTCTATTTCTCTCTGTCCTATCCATCAACGACAACATCAACAACAATAATAACTCCAACAATAATAAAAACAACAAGGGCAACAAAAAGGAAATAAATAAATTAAAAAAGGGCAGCAAAAGGGAAAATAAATAAATATGAAATAATTTAGAAAACTGAAAATAAAGAGCTGTAATTGTCCATTCTATGATAGTATCACAATTGATATGTTCTTTTATTTTTTTTCTTTCTTTGAGTTGTCAGAAAACTATTTCTGCTTTTTTGTTAAAGATTATTTTTATTTCCTTTATTTTTCCTGGGAGGTTAATGATTTATAGTAAAGTTGTTGGCCTGTGGATACAATTTCTCATCTTACCAAGATAGGTGTTTGCAAAACACTCTCACTCCAAAATTAGGAGGTCCATCATTATGTACCTGAACCTGAAAGCTTTCCCTCCCCTAGCCTCCTTCCTGTCCTCCTTAACCAGAATTCTTTGCTCTGGTGCTATCCACTACCTGCCCAATTTTTAGTTTTTGTTCTTGTTTAAGTTCTGTCCATGAGTGAAATCACCATATTCATCCTTTTACAACAGTTGAACGACTAAGAAATGTGTGAGACATACATCAGGGAATTATTTATTTATTTATTTATTTTTATTTATTTATTTATTTATATATCTTTAACGCCTCTTTGTGGAATTTTGTTTTGCTTTTTTTTTTATTTAAGAAAGGAGACATTAACAAAACCATAGAATAAGAGGGGTACAATTCCACACAATTCCCATAACCCGATCTCCACATCCCACCCCCTCCCCTGATAGCCTTCCCATTCTCTATCTCTCTGGGAGTATGGATCCAGGGTCTTTGTGGGTACATTAGGGAATTCTATTCAGCTATGAAGAATAACGAAGTCACCCTCTTCTCAAAAGGTTCTTAGAAAATCTTCTCATGGTGTGAAGTAATGTTCATTGCTCACTGGTATGGACACTTGTGTATATATATATATATATATATATATATATATATTTGCCTCAAATACTTTTAAAATTTAGGAGATAAGAGAGCATCACTCCTACCCACTTTACAGAATTTGTGAACACTACACCAGATCAGTGAATTCCCAGTATAAGCTAGAAATACAATGGTGTAAGGTATTATCACTATTCTTACCATGATTCTAAGACTAAGCTCACTTTCTTCTATTATTTTCTTTCATAAACACTCTTTTGTGTTGTCTAGAGTTAGTGAAGTCTTACAAACATTGCTGAAAACCATTTAAAATAAGAAATGATTGTTTGGATCAAACCTGAATCTCTTGCAATAGTTTCAACCATCATTTTGTATAAAAAAAAATCCTTTATATGTGCATAGGGGTGAGACAATTTTAACTTGTTTCTTTCTATTTGATTTCAGATATCATGACTACCATGGGAAATTCTTTTGTCTTACAATTTGTTTTTAAGTGAGATGGCAAAGCTATTTTAGTTGAATGCATTTTTTCTTCTTTTCTGTAAATGGCATTGATGAACAATTTCAAATTTATTCTTTTATAATGAGATTTTAATAGTTTATCCTTCAGCATTATGATACCTTTAGAGTTAGCTACAAAAAAATGCCATCTTGATGATGAAAAAGAAACCTCCTGTCTTTAAACATAGTCTATTTTTATTCTTTGGAAACTCTCCGTTTGGAGCCAAATTTGCTTTGGGAGTATATTGGACAATAGTAGTTCATGGCGTTTATTCAGCATTGTGTGTTTTCAAAGCAATTTGCAATCATCAATTCATTTAACCACCCAGCAATCCTAGCACTGAGAAACAAACGTGACTTGAACACCACCTGAGCTATATTAGCGCCCCAAATTACCTCTGTGCTCACATCACCCAGCATAGTAGCTTTGGTTAAAGATCACCTTTGGAATAACTGAAACACTAGATATAAGCTACTCTCCTCTGCTCCTTTGTCCTGTATTTTCTCATAAATGGAATTATCTCTCCTTGCAATTTCAGTGGGAGATGTCTCTGTCCCCCCTACTCCTTAGCTACAGTGTACCCCTGTGAATATGATGACAAGCTGTTATGGGAAGATCCTTTTAGAGAACTTTCTGTACTCGCTCTGGAAGGTCCTACTCAGCTGTTATTTCATAACTGAAATGTTCCACCAAACTTATCCTTCTGTTTTCCCATGATTTAATTAATTTCTCCCTCCTGTGTACATTTGCAGTCTTTCACACATACTTCTGTTACAAAGTTCCTATGAAACCTTGGTGTAGCTCAGTGATGAGATTAGGAGAATTTATATGTCCTGCTGTTAAAAAGGAGAATGTGGGGGTCAAGTGGTGGCATACCTAGTTGAGTGCAATGTTACAATGTGCAAGGACCCAGGTTTGAGCCCCACCCCCAGTCCCCACCTAAAGGGAGAAAGCTTTGCTAGTTGTGAAGTAGTATTGCAGGTGCCTATATATCTCTCTCCCTCTCTTTTTTAATTTTTTTATTTATTTGTTACTGAATAGAGATAAAATGAGAGGGGAGAGGGAGATAGAGAGGGGAAGAGACAGAGGGATACCTACAGCCTTGCTTCACCATTTGTGAAGCTCCCCACCATAGGTGGGGACCAGGGACTTGAACCTGGGTCCTTGCATACTGTAATGTGTGTGCTTAACCAGGTGCACTACCACCTGCCCCCCATCTCTCTCCCTATCACCCTCTTCCTTCTATCCAGTAAATAAATACAGATAAAAAATTCTTTAAAAAATGTAACTAATCCAAGATGGAGGCACTTTGTGGTCTGCCTACCAAGACTCAAGACCTAAATCACTATGATTTGAACTGGATTCTCTATAACACATGATACCAAAGTTTCAGTGTTTATTCATCTGTCTGTATCACTTAGCATGGTCCCTGGGATATCTGGAAGCCCAGCTGTGTTTAAATTCCATTTGGAATTCGTGTCAACCAAATGTCTTTCACTATAGCTGGGTACATTGCTCTAGTTAATGTAAAAAGTGAAAGGTGGTTCTCCAGAGTCCTGAGGGCAGCTTGTCCTGCAGAGCATACATATTACCGTGCATAAGGACATAGGTTGGTGCCTTGGGCCTCCACATGGGGGCACCTGTAGAGAAGCTTCAGGAGCTGTGGAACAGTCCTGTGGGACCTCCCCATGTCCTTATGTCTTTCCCTCTCACTTTTTGTATTTCACTCTCTTAACTAAAAGGAAAAAAAAATGGCCACCAAGTGAAGTTGAGTAATGCAGCCCCTAAGCCCCAGAGGTAACACTGGTGAAAATCTCCAGCCAGGGAGTCTTTCTGGAAGCATTTGAGCTCAGAATGATTAGATGTTACCTTTGTGAAGAGAATAGGAAACGGTTAAGGTGGACAGAACATATGCAAACTCCAAGGAAAGAAACAGCGTAACACATTAAACCAGAGTTGTCTTTTAAATATATTTTATTAGTAATTTAATACTGATTAAGAAGATTGTAATAATCAACCTCTAAAAGGAAAAAATTCTACACAGTTCAAACCACCAGAGGTCTGTGTCCCTCCCCACCACTGGAAGCTTCCCTATTCTTTATCCCCTCTGGGAGTATAGAACAAAATTCTTTCTAGGGTGTAGAACAAAATTCTTTCTTTGGTACAGAAGGTGAGAGTTCTGGCTTCTGTAATTGCTTCACCACTGGACATGGGCGTTGACAGGTCAATCCCTACCCCAAGCCTGTTTCTGTCTTTCCCTAGTGGGGTAGAGCTCTGAAAAGGTGAGATTCTAGGACACATTGGTGAGGTTGGCTGTCCAGGGCAGGAGGTCAGGATGGTGTCATGGTAGCATTTGCTACCTGGCAGCTTAAAGGCAGTATGGTATAAACATGAATTATCTTAATGGTATAGTCATCACATATAAGCATCCTTTGCCTCACCAGTGGATGACATTGCCCTGTTCCCATTTACAGAGCATTGTCTAGGTGCCTGGGCCTTCCCTATCTCTTACAGACTTTATTGCACCTAGTCATCACCATAGTCCTGCAGTGGAGGAAGTGTTATTCCCTCACCAAACACACTCAAATGAGAAATGTCACATTCAGAGAACCAGTGGCCATTCCCAAGCTCCTGTAGTTCATGAGCGAGGTCACCAGGATATGTGCTTTCTGGTATGAGGACTGGATCTTTGTATGATACATTGTGACACTTTGGATCCCATCCTGGGTCCTCATACTTCTTGGGTACCTGCTGCTTGTACCATTTCTTCCTTTCTTCTTTGTCTCTGAGCTTGCAAGTGGTGAGCAGTGCAGAGGCGACATTCACCACCACTTTTCAGTTCTGTGACTGTTCACATTCCACACAACCTCTGAAAGGCCTCCTGTTGAAGGAGTTGCCATTAACTGCAAATGAATCTCTGATCACAGGAGGAATGAGGACAGGAGCTGAGGCCATTATTCTCTAGGCTAAGATGTCTAAAGCAGACCATCACAGCTTTTATGTTTTCATTCCTTGCTTTGAGGCCTACACCTTGAAGGCTACCTTTCTTCTTAGGAGCCCAAATGGTTTTTATTCTCAAAAATCATAAAGAGCAATGCTATTAGTACATGCTCTTGCTATTTAAAGAAGCAAGAAAAAAAAAAAACCCGCACATTTCAAATCTCAAGGACAATTACTTAAGGGGTGTTTAATTTAAAACAAGGCAGTTTGAGGTTAAAGATGGGGTGTGTTCCTTAAAACACTTTCGTCCATTCAGTGGCTCTTTGCAGAGTCAGCTGGAACCATCTGAGAATTTCTGGACACAATAGTCACTTGCAATTTACATCCATCAAAGAAATCAATGAAATTTGCAAAGCTTAGCAAGTCTCTAAAGACTTAGGTGTTACAATTCCAACGAAGAACAGCTTCTTGTATTGAAAGGTTCCATTTCATCTTCCACCTCAAACACATGATGCCTTAAAATTAATCCAAGGGTCACAATAAATATGGAAAGGGCATCAGACTATGCAATGTGGACTGAGTACTTGTGTTTCTGTGTACATGTTTCTGTGTCATTTTTGGTGTGCAATATTCATTTGCACATTTATCCTTTCTTCCTTTTTCTTTCTTTGGTATTACATATTTCAAATAAATTGTGGTAATATTGGCACAAGTTATAAATTCTCTGTTTACTAAGAATAAAGAACTAAAGATTTCTTTCATTTATGGGCAGATGAAGGGTAGCATGAAAGTTTCTTAATAAGGTGAAAGAAATAATTTTTAATAGGGTGGAGTTGTAAAAAAGATAATTTTAATATATCAGGGAAAATGTAATATAATGGTCAGACTTCACAATTTAACAAAGACAATAATGATAATTTGCCAAACAGAACATATGTAAGATACTTGTCATAATGATTAGGTTAGTGAAAAACTCTTAGGTAATCAAATTAGAGATTGAGGTCTTTGAGACTTAATGAGGAATATATATATATATTCCACAGAATGGTCTTATGTGGTGTTTTATAAACATTAGAAGTAAACATTTAAGACTACATACTAACTATATCTCAGGATAATACAATTTATAGGCATTAGGATTAGTAAAAAAATTTGCTTGTAAAAAATTTCTATCCATCCACACTTTTTTTTTCTCAAACCAATATATAGTATATTCACCAGAAAGCAGTATCTTCACCCACTGCTATTAACTGTGTCATGATCTGGTTCAGTTATACAGAATGACTCAGATTGGCTGACCTTTGTTCAAGCTCAGTGGAGTTTCTTTCTCTTTTGTTCTGTCTTTCCCGCTTCTACCTCTTTTTCTCTCAGGAAAATGCATCTATCGATTATATCTCTATTGATTTATCTTTCTATATACACATGACTGTGAGTGATTTTTGGAAGAATGCCTCTTGGTCTGCCTTTCCTTATATTTTTTAAGGGATCACGATTCTCACTCTAATCATAACTGTTGTAAAGACAGGGTATTTAAGCATATTTTTTACCATATTTATTGCAGTTACCAGATTTTTGAAAGTGAATTCATTTGTTGTCAATCCCTGTTTGGGCGCCATTATGTCGGGCTGAGCTTCGCGATTGGAAACAGATGACCAGGGACTCATGGCTGAGCTGTACGCACTATCTCTTTGTTCATGCTGAATGCAGCACGATCTAAGCCAAGCTAAACTAAACTAACTAAAACTAAAAATAATCTTGTCCTTATATATATATACTGGCCAAGTAGGATGGGAACAGGATGTGACGTAGAGAGGGTGGAGAGAAAAGTGACTGGTGAATATCAGGGTGTGACAAGGAGAGGGTGGGGAGAAATGAAAGGACAAAGTGAAGTGGCTTTAGTCTTCCAGAGAAAGCAAACTATGGAAAATAAATATACAGGAGGACAATAAGGGAATCTGGTTTGTTTGTAGATTCCTCTAGGGCCACCAGTGGGTTCTTAGGATTCTACCTCCATTCAAAGAAGAATTTACATTTTGCCTTACGTAAAATAAGAAGGTAGGGAAAATGTTTACCAGTACTTGCTGCTCCTTATCTTCCACTCAGAATACTTGCTTATGACAAAGGGGAATGTGGTTCCTTCATGTACATGACTCACCTATTTTAATATCTTTTGGGATAATGTACTTCTCATTTGTCTTAAGTTGTTGCCAGAGAGTAAGTAACTCAAGGAATTAATGGTTTTTATGGTCAGATAGATTTAGAGAGAAAAGCTGACCCTTATCAGAGTCTTTCTGATGTTAAGTTTTTGTTTGCTTGTTTGTTTGTTTATTATTGTATAGAGACAGAGAGAAGTTGAAAGGGGATGGAGAGATAGAAAGGAAAAGAAAGATACTTGAAGCCATGCTTCACCACTCATGAAGTATTTTCCCTGCAGGTGGGACCAGGGGTTTGAACCTGGGTCCTTGCGCACTGTTATGTGTGCTTAACCCGATGTGCCACTGCCTGGTCCTCCACTTTAAGTTTTCATTATATTAGCTCTGCATATGTGGTCATGAAATCCATTCAAATTCCTCTTCTTTTGTGTGCTGATGAGCACTAATGGAGGGTTCAACTACTGGAATCTAGCCCCTAGTAGACTGTTAATTAGTTGTATGGCTTGTGCAAAGGCTCTTACCCTCTCTGAGTTTCAGCTTCTATAAATATAAAATGGCCTTTTCTTCATGACCTTTGAGATAGCCAGCAGCTCCAAAGATCTTCATTTGATTCCAGGCATTTCTGGTCTTTAGACACATACTGTGGTCTCCACTGGGCCATAGTATATTCGCCATATCTGGAACAAATGCTGGTTATAATATAAGCACTCTTAACTTTGTTGAATTCTTTTGTATATCCCTGCCCTCAGTTAAGGCATTTTTCTCAATAGTGTATGCTTGGGACATGAAGTAAGGTTAATTCTCCAGTTGCTTATGGAATGATCAGTTTTTTATGTTGAAAGATATATTTTTTCTTTTTTAACATAATTTTATTGGGGAGATTAATGGTCAACAATACATATAATTGTTGATACATGAGAAAAACCTCTCAGTTATATGCAAAACACCCTCATCACCATCCTGCACCAGAACCAGAAAGTACCCCCAATCCCTCCAGAGTCCTTTACAACACACCAAACCCAGTCCAAGTTCTACTTTGTGTTTCTCCCCTCTGTTTTTATTTTTCAACTTCTGTCTATGAATGAGATCATCACATATTGTGAGTTGCATTGCTATACAGGTAAACTATATGGAAAGTATGCAGATGGGGAAGAGTAGTTTGATTGTAAAGATTTGCACCAACTTTACTGAGATCAAAGGAAATGAAGACTAATTTCATGATGATAGGGCACATGGCAATGGATTTCTAGTTAATGAGTTTTCATTGATAGTGCTGTCTTTCTTTCCTTTTCCCTTTCTTAAAACAAACAAACAAAAAAACAACCAAGAGCTTCTGAACTTTGTTAGGTAAAACCACACCGCCCCCAGTTACAGTTTGAGAAGTCGAATACTGTTGAGGACATTTTCAGTGAAGGAAATCTCCAGAAAGTGTCACTACTAATCTTCTGAGCCATTAGTGACATTCATATGATAAAATGTTAATGTTTCTCTTCTAATTTAAGTGAATTTCTGCACATATCTCAAAGCCAAGCCATGCTGGGTTGAAATGAGGAATGTGGTTGGATTGGATTTTAATAGAACATAACATTGATGGAACTGAGAGTGACTTCATTATGATTCTCAATTCCTTACTAGATCTTTGCTTTAGGCATTAAAAAGCATATGATTATAACTTTTTTTTAAAGCTTTACTGTTAAAGATTTAGTGAAAAGATGATCTGGAATACTTTTTTAAATCAAGTATCTTATTTAAATAAGAAATTTTTTTAAGTATTAACATTAAAATTCACAGAATGCATGAAAATAAAGATGGGAAATTCTATTAAGTTATCTTTACTATCTGAGGAAAGGAAGAAAGGATTACTTCAGAGAAAAGAAACTATGAAAATGAAAAATAATAACCAAAACAGTTATATCAACATTATTGATGAAAGAGTCAAGAATGTGTTGGTTAAAAAAATTGACTGAAATAAAGATCTTATTCTTTATGATCTCTTTGACTTCATTTTTGCATATTAAGTTCACAGATTTGAACTTACAAAAAAAATCAGTCCTTTTTGCTGTTTTTAAATCAAAGTGATTTTGAGGCATTTTCTTTTATTTAATCATTTATAAAAAATATAGAAGAGAAAGAACCAGATATCGCTCTGGTACATGTGCTGCCAGGGATTAAACTCAGGACCCCCTGCTTGAGTGTCCAGTGCTTTATCCACTGAGCCATCTCACGATCACGAGGGATTTTTATTACAAATGAGCATCTAAAATTAAAATTTGAATAAAATATTCTAGTGCAAACCCTCTGCTTATAAGTTCTGTTTAAGCACACATATATAATTTTGTTATCTATATATAGATTAAAATGACCATATCTATAGATATTAAAATTACTAACAAACATGTAAATAGATTTTTCTATAATTTTTAAAACTAATAAACTGTTGTCCTACTGGACACAAAATAGTTTATTGTTGGGGGTGAAAAGCTTGGAATTTTTTCCTTCTATAAGTAGTATATTCATTTGGCGTTTTTCTCTATTGGCTACTAGCATAAGCATGTTATACATATGATTTGTTATTATCTTCTTTTATATCTGAATAGAGACAGCCAAAATATCAGAAGAAAGGGGAAGATAGGGAGAGAGACATAGGGGCACCTGCAACACTGCTTTACCAGTCACAAAGCTTTCAACCCCTGCAGTGGAGGCTTGGGGGCTTAAACCTGGGTCTTTGTGCACTGTAACCTGTGCACTCAATCAGGTGCTTCACTGTCCATTCCCCATATAATTTGAAGAAATGCCTCTTCCTTACATGTTATGTGAGAACAGAAGCTTATCTGCATGTTCATTTTTCTTAACACTCATAGGAGGAGGGGATGTTGAATTGTACTCTTAACAGTTAAGATGAGAAATGCCATAGCCACTCAGAAAAGGAAATATTTTTTTATAAATAATTCTTTTTTTTATTTAAGAAAGTATTAATTAACAAAACCATAGGGTAGGAGGGGTACAATTCCACACAATTCCCACCACCCAATCTCCATATCCCACCCCATCCCCTGATAGCGTTCCCATTCTCTATCCCTCTGGGAGCATGGACCCAGGGTCATTGTGGGTTGCAGAAGGTAGAAGGTCTGGCTTCTGTAATTGCTTCCCCACTGAACATGGGCGTTGACTGGTTGGTCCATACTCCCAGTCAGCCTCTCTCTTTCCCTAGTAGGTTGGGTCTCTGGGGAAGCAGAGCTCCAGGACACATTGGTGGGGTCTTCAGTCCAGGGAAGCCTGGCCGGCATCCTGATGACAGCTGGAACCTGGTGACTGAAAAGAGAGTTAACATTTGAAGCCAAACAAATTGTTAAGCAATCATGGACCCAAAGCTTGGAATAATGGAGAGGAAGTGTTAGGGGGATACTCACTGCAAACTCTAGTGTACTTCTACTTTCAGGTATATATTTTGCAGTAGTTTATGGATATGTGTGAACATATGCTCTCTCTCACAGAAACTGGTGTTTCTAGGTTTTGGGACTTTGTTAGAAAGTGAACTGGTATCTAGGTTTTGGGACTTTGTTAGAAAGTGAACCACCTGAGAAGGAATTAGAGTATACTATGAAAGGAAAGGTCTCACCCAAGTAAGGAAGCTGAAGGGTTGTCATTCCACACGTGAAGTCTCTGGACACAGTCTGAAGTGAAGCATGTTGAGGTGGCAATCGTTGTGTTGTTTAGGTTGTGATCGGCAGATGCAATATTATTTGATATGGATTGGGAGAGGCATATGGGAAAGTGGGCCCTATCCAAGGGTTCCAGGACTGGGGGAAGTAGAGGCTCTATAGTGGAGATGTGAGGTACCTGCTGTCTTAGGGTTCCAAAAGACAATCGATAGTTAATGTTATCATCACATTATTTGGTAATTGGGTTAACTTTGAAAAATCCTTTTGTTAGGGTTTGCTGTACAGTACCCAGTACCTTGTATATAGCTGTGCTATTGGTTGCTTCTGATCTACTTGGTCTAGGCTTTTGAGAGAGTCTGCATATCAATTACACTGCATATATTGAGAAAAGATTCAGTTTGTGTTTTGAAAAACATCGAGACATACAATTAATTTTCCCCTCTCATATTAATTAACTAGTGACTTATATGACTACATTTTACTAGTATTGTACATAAACACCATTCCCACCACCAAAAGACTGTGACCCATCCCTCCCACCCACTCCCACCCCCCACTGGCCCAGGAAGTTGCATATCTACCCCTCACCACAGGGTTTTTACTTTGGTGCCCTACTTACAGTGTGGTCAGGTCCTGCTTTTAGTTTCCCTTTCAGATCTTCTTAGTTAACTTCTGTTGATGAGTGGGATCATCCCATACTCATCTTTATCTTTCTGACTTAGCTCACTTAACATAATTCCTTCTAGTTCTGTCCAAGATGGGTCAGAGAAGGTGGGTTCATTGTTCTTGATAGCTGCATAGTATTCCAGTGTGTATATATACCACAGCTTTCTCAGCCACTCATCTGTTGCTGGGCACCTGGGTTGCTTCCAGGTTTTAGCTATTATGAATTGTGCTGCTATTAACATAGGAGTACACACCTCTTTTTGGTTGGGTGTTATGGAGTCCTTGGGGTATAACCCCAGAGAGCAATTACTGGATCATATGGAAGGTCCATGTCTAGCCTTCTGAGAGTTTCCAGACTGCTCTCCAAAGAGGCTATACCAATTTACATTCCCACCAGCAATGTAAAAGGGTTCCTCTGTCCCAACATCCTCTCCAGCATTTGTTGCTGCTGTCCTTTTTGATGTATGCCATTCTTACAGGAGTGAGGTGGTATCTTAGTGTTGTCTTAATTTGCATTACTCTGACAATCAGTGACCTAGAGAAGTTTATCATATGTTTGTTAGCCTTTTGGATCTCCTCTATAGTGAATGTTTTGTTCATATCCTCTGCCCATTTTTGGATGGGGTCAATTGCTTTTTTGGTGCTAAGTTTGCTGAGCTCTTTATATATTTTGGTGATTAGTTTCTTGTCTGATGTCTGGCATGTGAAGATCTTCTCCCATTCTGTGAGGGGTCTCTTTGCTTGTTTAATAGTTTCTTTGGATGTGCAGAAGCTTTTCAATTTGATGTAGTCCCATTGGTTTGTTTCTGCTTTAGTCTTCCTTGCAATTGGGTTTGATTCATCAAAGATGTCCTTGAGGTGTAGGTAGGAAACTGTTTTACCAAAGTTTTCCTCTAAGTATTTGATTGTTTCTGGTCTGACATACAGGTCTTTGATCCATTTGGAGTTGATTTTTGTTTCTGGTGAGATAAAGTGGTTCAATTTCATTCTTCTGCATGTTACAACCCAGTTTTTCCAGCACCATTTATTGAAGAGAGCCTCTTTATTCCATTTAATCCTTGGGCCCCCTTATCAAAGATTAGATGTCCATATGTGTGGGAATTTATTTTTGGGCTTTCAATTCTGTTCCACTGGTCTGTGTGCCTATTTTTGTTCCAGTACCATGCTGTTTTAATGATGATGGCTTTATAATATAGTTTAAGGTCTAGGAGTGTGATGCCTCCATTTCTGTTTCTTTTCCTCAAGATGGTTTTGGCAATTCTAGGTGTTTTCAGGTTCCAGATAAATGCTTGTAGTGTTTGTTCTAGTCTCTTAAAGAAGCTTGATGGAACTTTGATGGGTATTGCATTACATTTGTATATGGATCTGGGGAGAATATTCATTTTGATGATATTTATTCTTCCAATCCATGAGCATGGGATATCTTTCCATTTCTTGGTATCAGTTTCTATTTCCTAGAGTAGTGACTCATAGTTTTCAGTATACAAGTCTTTCACTTCTTTGGTCAACTTTATTCCTAGGTATTTGATTGATTTTGCTGAAACAGTAAATGGGAGTGATTTCTGGATGTATTCTTCTTCAGATTTAGTGTTTGCATAAAGAAATGCCACTGATTTTTGTAGATTGATTTTGTAACCTAATACCTTGCTATATTGGCTAACAACTTCCAGTAGTTTTCTGCTGGATTCTTTAGGTTTTTCTATGTATACTATCATATCATCTGCAAATAGTGAGAGCGTGACTTCTTCCCTTCCAATCTGTATTTCTTTGATTTCTTTCTCTTGCCTGATTGCTATGGCAAGAACTTCCAGTACTATGTTGAAGAGTAATGGTGACAGTGGACAGCCCTGTCTAGTCCCCGATCTGAGGGGGAATGCTTTCAGCTTCTGTCCATTGAGTATGATGTTGGCTGTAGGTTTGCTATATATAGACTCCACTATCTTGAGAAATTTCCCATCTATTCCCATTTTTTTGTAGAGTTTTGAGCATGAATGGGTGTTGAATTTTGTCAAAGGCTTTCTCTGCATCTATTGAGATAATCATGTGGTTTTTGGCTTTGCTTTTATTGATGTGGTCAGTGACACTGATTGACTTATGGATGTTGAACCAGCCTTGCATTCCTGGGATGAATCCCACTTGGTCGTGATGAACAGTCTTTTTGATATATTGCTGTATCCGGTTGGCCAAGATCTTGTTTAATATTTTGACATCTATGTTCATCAGAAATATTGGTCTGTAGTTTTCCTTTTTTGTTGTGTCCCTATCTGCTTTTGGTATCAGGGTGAAGTTGGCTTCATAGAAGGTGGAAGGGAGTATTCCTGTTTCTTCAATCTTATGGAAAAGCTTAAGAAGTATGGGTACTAACTGTTTCCTGAAATTTTTGTAGAATTTACTTATGAAGCCATCTGGTCCAGGACTTTTGTTGTTGGGGAGGTTCTTAATGGTTTCAATTTCTTTGTCTGTGATTGGTGCATTTAGATTTTTGTAGTTCTTCTTGGTTTAGTTTTGGAAGTGCATATGCTTCTAGGAATTGTTCTACTTCTTTGAGATTCTCTAGCTTGGTGGCATATAGTTCTTTATAGAAGTTTCACAGGATTCTTTGGATTTCTGTGGTGTCAGTTGTGATATCTCCTCCATCGTTTACAATTCTGTTAATTTGAGTCTTCTCTCTTTTTTGTTTGGTGAGTCTGGCTAGGGGTTTGTCAATTTTGTTTATTCTTTCAAAGAACCAACATTTGGCTTCATTGATCTTTTGTATGGTTCTTTTATTTTCGATGTTGTTTATTTCTGCTCTAACTTTAGTGATTTCTGTCCTTCTGGATGCTTTAGGGTTCCTTTGTTCCTCTTCCTCTAATTCCTTGAGGAGTGCAGTAAGGTTGTTCATTTGAGCTTCTTCTTGGTGTTTAATATGTGATTGTATGGCTATAAGTTTCCCTCTCAGTACTGCTTTCGCTGTGTCCCAAATATTTTGATAGGTTGTGTCTTCATTTTCATTAGTTTCCAGGAACATTTGAATTTCCTGCTTGAGTGAGTCTCTGACCCAGTGGTTCTTAAGGAGCATGTTGTTTAGTTTCCAAATTCTGTGACTTTTAATAATTTTCTGTTTGTTGTTAAATGTTAGTTTTACTCCACTGTGGTCTGAGAAGATAACTGGAATGATTTCAATGTTTTTGAATTTATTGATGCTGTCTTTGTGGCCTAACATGTGGTCTATCCTTGAGTATGTGTCATGTGGATTTGAAAAGAAGGTGTATTCCAGTTTTTTGGGGTGAAGGACTCTGAAAATGTCCAAGAGGTTTAGTCTGTCAATCTCTTCATTCAATTCTCTTGTATCTTTATTGGTTCTCTGCTTTGTTGATCTGTCTAAGTGTGAGAGTGGGGTATTGAAGTCTCTCACTATTATTGTCTTACTATTGATGTATTTTTGAAATTCTTTCAGTAAGTGCTTGATGTATTTAGATGGTCCCTCAATGGGTGCATAGATGTTAATGATTGTTAAGTCTTCTTAGCTGATTGATCCTCTAATCATTATGTAATGTCCTTGCCTATCTTTTATTACTTTATTTAATTTAAAATCTATCATGTCTGAGATGAGAATGGCTGTTCCTGCCCTTTTTTGTGGTCAGTTAGCCTGTATGATAGTTTTCCATCCTTTCACTTTAAGTCTGTGTTTATCTTGTTGTGACAGATGGGATTCTTTTAAGCAGCATATGGTTGGATTATGTTTTCTGATCCATCCCCCAACTCTGTGCCTTTTGATGGGTGAGTTTAAGCCATTGACATTTATTGATATTATGGATTTAATGTATTGTAGTGCCATTGTTCAAAAAAAATTTTTTCTTGTTTGCTCTGTTATATTGGAAGTATTATAGTGATGTTCTTGTTTATAAGAGGTCTTTTAGAACCTCTTTCAGGGCCGGCTTGGTGATGGTTGCCTCCTTTAACTGTTGTTTGTCTATGAAGGTTTTGATCCCTCCATCTAGTTTGAATGAAAGCCTAGCAGGATGTATTATCGTTGGCTGAAACCCTTTTTCATTCAGGGCTAGATAGATATCTTGCCATTCTCTTCTGGCTTTTAGAGTTTGAGTGGAGAAGTCTGCAGATAATCTTATGGGTTTTCCCTTGAATGTGACTTTTTGTTTTTTCTCTTGGAGCCTTTAGGATCCTTTCTTTATCCTTACTTCTTTTCATTGTGACTATGTTGTGTCTTGGTGTCTTCAGGTCTGGGTTGATTCTGTTTGGTACTCTCTGGGCCTCTTGAATGTTTACATCCTTTCTGTTATTTAGGTCTGGGAAGTTTTCTTCTATTATTTCCTCTAGAATGTTTGCTTCCCTTTCCTCTCTTTCTTCCTCTGGCAGGCCAATTATATGAATGTTACTTCTTTTGAGATCATCCCATATGTCTCTGTTGTTGTTTTCAGTGTCTCTCAATCTCTTTTTGAGCTCTTTCACCTCTTTCCTAGTTTTCTCTAACTCATCCTCTGTCTGACTAATTCTGTTTTCTGCTTCTGTTAGTCTGCTTTCCCTTGCCTCAGCTTCTTTCTTCATTACAGCTATTTCAGCTTTCAGTTCTCTAATTGCCTCAAGATAATCAGTATTTTCCTTGGGGGTCTCAACTGTTGTTTCCCTAATACTGCCATTCCTTTCCTCCAATGTTGTTTTCATTTCTGTGATTAATAAGTTTATTATTGCTTGCATACTTTTCTTATCTATGGTTACTTCTGGGTGATTTGTAGTTTTTTCTGGGCTCTTGTCTTCATTCATTGGAGTAGCAGTTTTATTTGTTTTTGATCTACCCTTTTTTATTTATGTATTTTTTTATGCTCTGTTGTTCCTCAGTTGTTGTGTCTTGAGCAAAAGCTACACTGTACTAAATACCTTTATGACAATTGCACTCACCAACCTCAGGATTTACAGTAGCAACTGAAGCAAGTATTGAAGCAGTTCAATCACTACCAGTTAGCCAAACAATTTCTCCAGTCCGTGAAAGAATAGTAACCAAATCCCAGTGAAGAAGAAAGAGAAAAGAAAGAAGGGATAGCAAGAATAGACAGTTATTCAAATCTACTATCCACTGTATATTCTAGGGGTAACAAGAGTGGAAAGGGAACTAGAGCTGAGATATACACATAGAGTCCACTCTGAGTAACATTTCTTCCCCAAAGTAATTCCCAAATTCAGAAAGGCAAAGAAGAAGGAAGGAAGAAGTGTATGACAAGATATATATATATATATATATATATAAAGAGAATAAGAAAAAAGAAGACTTGTGAGAGAAAAGGGAAAAGATAAGAAAAAAGAGCAGTAATTAAAGAGCCATGAAAGGAAAGGTTTTTTTTTTATTACTTTATTTTTAACTTAATTTAATTTAATTTTTTTAACTAGCTAGTAGGAGGAGGGAGGGGAGAGTCTGTAGAGGAGGTAGGAGTAAGGAGATAAGTTCCTCCCACAATAGATGAGATGCCCACTACCCTAGCAATGAAAGATACCCTAAGAGTTAATTATTATCAACCTAAGGGGGGGAAGATATATGCCTTTATATAATATTAATAATAAAATAGAGCAGGGTAAAAAAAAAAACACTGTCCCAGATTACCTCAAACCTCGTGATCAGAGGCAGCTGATTGTTAAGAATGAGAAAAAAAGAAGAAGAAAACCTCAGGACTAGACAAGGATAGCTGAAATAGACAGTTATGCAAATCTACTATCCACTGTATAGTCTAGGGGTGGCTAAAGGAGGAAGGGAAGTTGAGCTGAGACACTCGCAGTGGGAGTCCACACTGAGTCAGAATTCTTCCCCCAAAATAATTCCCAAATGTGTATCAGTGAATTCAAAAAAGCACACTGTTTGGTGGTGTGAGGGCCTGTGGCTTTGGAAGCTGTAGGATTAAGGAAGAAAGGATGACAAGAATGAGAAAAAGAATAAAAAAAGAAAGAGAGAGAGAAAAAGGAAAAAGATAAGAAAAAGAACAGTCATAAAAGAGAGGTGAAAGGAAAGAGTTATTTATTTATTTATTTTTAATTATTTAATTAGCTATGCGGGGTGTGGGGGGGATTGGTTACTTAGAAAGAAAAAAGGCCAGAGGTTTCAGAAGGGTATAGACTTAGAATGAATGATACTCACTGGTGGGACAGGAATTTGGTAAAGGCAGAAGCTCAGCAGGGGAGCCTGCTAGGAGCTGGTCCCCAGGGACTGGTTGGGGGGGGGAGGCGGTGTGCTTAATAATTAAAAGGAAAAAAAAATTTTGTTCCCTTTTTTTCTACTCTATTTCTTAACCCAAATTAAGTTATAGTCACCTCCTTGGTGTTACCGCTAGGACCCCTTATTGACTGGCCTACTAAAGGCAGAAAATCCTACCATTTCCAGAAGATGTGGTCAGAGCTCAAGCCACTAGCAGCTTCTCAGTCCACCATCTTCCGGGAACCATCATAAATAATTCTAAGAGATGGCAACATCTTAGGTAATAATAATTTAGGGCAATGTCAAAAATGCAAAATTTCTGGCTATCTTTGACTTTTGTGCTAAACTGTAATTTAAAAATGCCATCATGGTGTAGTATTCTATTTTGATGAATAAAAAGTAGAGATAGAAGAATACAGAACTTCTAAGAAATAACCTGAGTCATCACTGAAAATTAGCACAAGTTTATCTGTCAGTTTTTGGACAGAGTTCCAGGTTCTCTTTGTGACTGATTGTCTGCATTGGCTTTTGGCTTGCTAAGCAGTGGACACCTGCAACAGATCATGTGCAATTCCATCAAAATTTGTAGCACTTTGTTTATAAAAAGTGTGTATGTGTGTATGTGTGTGTGTGTGTCTGCTTAACATAGTCACTTTACAAGATTTCTGGCTGAATAGCCCTTTTATCTTTTATGGATGAAGAAAGAAAAACACAAGATGTGTTTATCAGATTTCCAAACTACCCATGCTTTGCTTCAACAGTTTGCACAGGAATAGGTAGAAGTCTGAGCAGTTGCTGGCTTATGAGTTCCTATGGGTTGATCTTCAAAGGACAAAACAGAGTTTATTCTGCAGAGGAAAGAGTAAGAAAATGAAGCCCAATCAGCAAAACAAGACAAAAAAGTCTGAAGCAAATTAATTGTGACAAAACCTATATGAAATCCGGAGAACAATTTGTATTGCTTTGGACTCCCAATAAACCAATTCATTTTTGTTTTTACTAGAATGGAAAATTCGAATACAAAGAATTCTTGATGAAAACAAAACTTAAGGGCAGATTAATAAGAGTGATGTGGTAGTTAATCACTTTATGGTTTAAAGTGAATATTTACAGAAACATTATTTTTAGTATTTTTTATTTTCTTTTTTCTTTATTTATTTTTTGTCTCCAGGGTTACTGCTGGGCCTCAGTGCCTGCACCATGAATCCAACTGCTCCTGGAGGCCATCTCCCCCCCCCCTTTTTGTTGCCCTTGTTGTAGCCTTGTTGTGGTTATTGTTGTTGATGTCGTTCATTGTTGGATAGGACAGAGAGAAATCGAGAGAGGAGGGGAAGACATAAAAGGGGAGAGAAAGATAGACACCTGCAGACCTGCTTCACTGCCTATGAAGTGACTCCCCTGCAGGTGGGGAGCCAGGGGCTCTAACTGGGATCCTTACGCCGGTCCTTGCACTTTGTGCCACGTGCACTTAACCCGCTACACTACCGCCTGACCCATTTTTTTATTTTTAATGAGAGAGAGGTACAGAGATAAAAACCAGAGTACTACTCAACTCTGGCTTATGGTGTTGCTGGGGATTGAACCTGGGACCTTAGAGACTCAGGCATGAGAGTCTTTTTGTATAACTATTATACTATCTCCCCAGCCCAGAAACATCATTCTTTAAAAAAATTGTATTTATATACTAGCTCTTGCTAATATTTATCTTAGATTTGCAAAATGATCATACTCTGATAAGGGGATTAATTATGGATCTCTAAAAATGTATCGGAAAATAAAGCTCTGCAAACATCCCAATCAATTCCAACTTTAGGCCAGATAGGTTAAGGCCTTTTGACCTTGTAAGTATTTAAAATACAAGGAGGTTTGGACATCACTAGAAGTGTTCAGGTCATAGTGAATTTAAGTATAATTACACAGATACTTAGCCCCCAACTAACCTGGCTATAATAATTAATTATTGATATTTTAACTTTCTATAAGATTATAAGAATCCCCTTGTTTCCTCTTTAAGACCTGTATTTCTCCTAGTCCTGGTAGCTCTAGGATATGCCTATACTTCTTGAAATTCCTTTTCTGTGATTCCTTACTGCCATACCAACCATGTCAGCTTTAACCAAATCACTACTGGTGCTGCCACCCACACTATGCTGCTATTGAAATCCTACTGTGGACTGTAACCTGAGATAACAGTCTGAGAAGTCAACCTCATAACTCTTTAAATCTGGTGCTCCACTCTGACACCATTCTCTCAGACAACATTCTTATCCAACTTCAGGTCAAGCCACCTTCCAGATACCAGGCTACAGATGCTACCATGACTCCATCCCAGCTTCTCTGGGCAGATGATCTCACCAGTGTGTCCTGGACTCTCACATCTCCAGTGCTCTGGTCCACTAGGGAGAGACAGAAACAGACTGAAGGTATGGATTGACCTGTCAACGCCCATGTTAAGTGGAGAAGCAGCTACAGAAGAAGCCAGAACTCCTACCTTCTGCTCCCCATAAACAACCTTGATCCATACTCCCAGAGGGGGAGAAGTGATAGAGTGAAGATAAGGGGACTCTGCACTCCAGCTACATTAGCATCCAGAAAGAGAGAAGGAAAAGGAGAGGGACACATGGAGGTAGCTTTGATGTCATGAGTGGTTTAGAGGGAAAGGGAGGATTGAATCAGGAAAGGAACTGGTAACTTTGTATAAATGTGGACAGACAGTTGTAGAGAAGATGGTCAGCCCATGTCTACAACTTTCGGGGAACTGTGGTGGATTTCAGTGGGGAGAGTGAAGATTCAGAACTCTGGTGGTGGGAATGGTGTGGATTCAAACCCCTGTCAACATGTAATTCTGTAATTCAAAAATATTTAAAAAATAAAATAAACAATTAAAAATGTATTTATTAATGATAAAGATAGGAGACATAAGAACCAGACATCACTGTAGTACATGTGCCACCAGGGATTGAACTCAGGACCTCATGCTTGAGAGTCCAATGCTTTATCCGTTGCATCATCTCCTGGACTACCAGAAACATCATTCTTACATGATTAGGAGCAGAGCAGACTTTTCCTTTCCCTCAAGGAAACAAACAGGTTTGCTAGACAATATTTAAATGAATGTTATTCCACTAAAATTAAAAAGCTTTCTATTAGTGATTTAATATTGATTTACAAAAGTATAAGGTAATAGGTGTATAATTTCATGCCTTTCCCATCATCAAAGTTCTAAGTCTCTATTACCTCCACTGGAAATTGCAGAACTCCTCCCAAGGTCACAAATATGAACTGACTATTATTTTCATAATTATCTATTTATATTTATATATATTTGCCCATTTTTTCCTATGGCCCTGCCTTCTCTACCTTTCTAAGTCACACATAATACTTCTGATTACCTTTTTTTTCCCCCTCTCTTCTCTCTCCTAGTCCTGATATAATTGGAGTTCAGAGCCCTCTGGCCATCTTTTCTTAACATTTATCCCTCTAAGAGTATGAGACAAAAATTTTTTGGGGGTGCAGAAGGTGGAAGGTCTGGCTCCTATAATTGCTTCTCCACTGGACATGAATGTTGACAGGTAAATCCATACTTCTAGCCTTTTTCTACCTTTCCCTAGTGGCACAGGGCTCTGGAGAGCTAAGGTTCTAGGACACACAGTGAGGTTGTCTACCCAGGGAAGCCAGGGTGAAACTGTAGTAGTATCTGCAACTTGGTGATTGAAATGCAGTAAGATACAAAGCAGGACAAAATGCTTAATGAATACAAACCATAAAGTATGAATAGAGCAGATGGGAAGACAAGGATTTTAGAGTGGATAGAAGCTTGGAAGTCTATTTTAGGAGACCGAGTATAGAACATAACTGATTCATGATGATTTTGTGCATCAGAAAATAAGTATGTTATAAAATAAAATTTAGTGAAATGCATGTTTAGTGGTATTAAAACATCACTGGTACTACCTGAACACTCTTAGGAAAACATCTCCAGTATTTTTTAACACACTTAAGAAAACATCTCTGGTATTTTTTAACACTTTTAAGAAAACATCTATGGTATTCCTTTTTATAACACAGACTGAAAACAGAAAATTATGAGAATATGCCTGATGATCTCATATCTTCTTTCAGCAAATTGTGAGGCCAAAGACAGGAGGAAGAAGAAATGAGAAATAAATGACTGACCTTGAACATCTGAGCCTTGGCTTAAGGTACATGTGGTCTCTGGATTGCATCCAAAAGTGAGAGGAGGTCAATTTGTTCTCTCACAATAGCTCTGTAATAGCTTCTTTCAAAAGTGAAGGAAGTAACATCCAAAGGTAAAACTTCTCATTGCTGGAAAGGGTTACAACCACTGAGCAACTTTACAGTGAGAGAAATGTCGAAAGAGCTTATCAAGGATATTGCAGGGTTCTGGTTATAGTGGGTAATCTGGTCTAGCAATGATTAAACTAGAATGTAGGAGCAGTAGGAAAAGTTATTCAAAGGGGAATCTGAAACGTGAAAATAGCAAAAACTTTACTGCCATTCAGGGGCTCCTCATATGTACAGTGTCCAACTGAGACCCTACCCCTAACATTTGATAAGCACTTGGTCCGTAAGTTCTGTTGAACTGTGTTGAGAGTGGGAAAAGTACATTGTGTATACTTCTTTGGTGAAGAATACTGGTTTTCTAAGTTATAATAAGGAGTAAGAAGAACTCCACGAAAGGAGTTATTCTAGCCTAGTGGACAAAAAGGTTATTGAAAACTATCTTGGAAAACTGAACTGAGTATATACTGAACTGATTATTGTTCAACAACAAAAACATGATATTGTGTCCTTTAGGATAAAGTGGATGGGATCAGAGAAGATTATGCTTAGTGAAGCAAGTATGGGGGTGAAGGACAACTACAGAATGGTTTCACTCATTTGCGGAATATAGAGAATTGAGTATAGGAATGATGTCAACCTTTACCAAAGACTGTGGGAGAACTATAATGTTTATATGTGGGGATGGGGATGGGGATGGGGATGGGGATGGGGATGGGGATGGGGATGGGGACACAGACCTTTGGTGAAGGGAGTGGTGAAAAAAATAACTTTGGTGGTGGGTGTGGAATACATTGTAACCTTATAATACTGTAACATCCTATTAATAAATAAAAATTAAAAGCAAAGAAAGAAAATTGAACTCAACAATCAGGTCTGCTGATACTACAACTCATTTTATACTGGTGCTCCTTGGAGTTAATGTTCTTGGAAAGATATATAATATGCATGACTAGTTGCAAAAAGGAATAATGGCTTTCTGTAAGTATTGCAATGAAAAACTTTTTTTTTTTTGGTTTGGCCTCTTTCAAGTTCCAACCATTCATATTCAGTGCTTCTAAGTCCCACAACAGCTCCAATTATATTTTTAAAACATAAAAAGATGTTTAAAACATTTTCTAATTAGATTATCTATTCTTTATATTCGGGAAGAGGTATAATGTTGATTATTTTTCAGTACTTTAAAGATGTTTGACATGGCTTTAATTTTACAAAACACCAGACCATCTAACCTAGGTAGTAGGATGTAAATTATTCTCATTTGGAATGGGTGTGGTTTCTTTTGCTGTATTCTGGTCTAATACATGAAATTCAACATTTACACATTGGAAAGGTATCCATATTTTTTATATAACTCAGCATATGACACTTAAGAATTTTTAGGGGTAGAGTTCATGTGACTCCACCCTAAAGAACTGTATTGTAGACTAACTCTACTAGTTATTTGCAGGGCAGGCAGAGAATTGGTAGTAAAATCTGGAACCATAGGCTGAAGCTAGGTCTAGAAGCAGATTTCCTATAAGAGAGAAATGGCTGATAGCAAAATGAATTTTCTCATGCCAATAGAATCAAATGCAGAATGTGAAGTTGCCTGTTAGATCAGATCTAGCTCATATAAGTTAAAACATTTCCTTCCTTCCCTCTTTCCTTCCTTCCTTCCTTCCTTCCTTCCTTCCATCCATCCTTTTTTCCCTTCTCCCTCTCTAATTATCATCAGGGTTATCACTGGGGCATGGTTGAGGCATAACCAGTCCACTCTTCCGGGCAGTCATTTTTTCCTTTTTTTTCTTTACATTTTATTTGATAGGACAGAGAGAAATTAAGAGTAAAGTGGGAGAAAGATAGATACCTGCAGACCTGCTTTACCACTCATGAACCCCCACGCCTTGTAGTTGGGAAACTGGGGCTTTAACCCCAAGTCTGGGCATGATAAGGTAGAACATATTCTTACATGATAATATCTGTGATAGTTCAAGTTTATCCACCACTTTAAGCTAACCTATTTTTAGATAACCATGTAGAAGTATGTGGTGGATTTTCTTTTTTTAATTGGTATTTTAATAATGATTGACAGGATTGTGGAATAAGAGGGGTATGATTCTATATGAAGTTAATTATTCAAAAAAGAGAATTGAAACCTATATATATTTTTTAAAAGATGCCGTCTATAAAATCGAAGAATCTTTGTTAGATACAGCAGGGCTGGATTTTGACCTTCTTCAACATAGGATTAGTTACTGGAGTCAAAATTTAATTTGCATTACGAAATAAATCTTAAAGAAAGTAAAATATAAATCATGTGCCATAATAAATCTTTTAATTTTCATTTTAATCACTTTAAGGAACACCAATTTGTCATATAGGATATACTGTAACATAAAATCCTGTCCTTCTGATGGCTGTAATCAAAGTCCTTCACCTCCTCTGTAAGGTTTTGCAGTGATATTCTGTCCGTTGTTATCAGAAGTTGCTCCTGTCACAGACTCATGTAGTGTTCTGCCTCCCCCTTCAAAGTTAGACAGATCATTAGTATGAAAGAATATGATCTCTCATATGACATCTAAGACCCTTTCCAAACCCATGCTCTAATAATACTCTATTCCATATTATCTCTCCTTTCTTGAGAAGATACACTCACTTATCTCTTCAATAGGACTTTCAAAAAACTCAGTGTTCATTTTTGTTAGTTTAATGATTTATATATAATATAGCCATCAAAAAGGTGATGTCTTAAGTGAAATTCCTAAAATTAGACCCATCCCCCCCAAAATAGAGCAAATTCCTGGGAAATGCACATTATCAGTTTTGATAAACACTGCTGGAGACACCAGCATACCCATTTATACTCTAAGGGAGTCCCATAAACACATACCCTGGTGGCCCAAGTGACTTCTGCAGAGCAAATCCTCTTATTAGTGAATACATTGGTTTTGATTTAGAAATTCTAACTCAAAAAGGGCAGGACTAGATAGTATAATGGTTATGTAAACAAATTTTCATTCCTGAGGCTACAAATCCTAGGTTAAATCCCTTACACCACCATAAATCAGAGATAAGTAGTGCTTTGGTTAAAAAAAAAATAGAAGAAGGAGGAGAAAGAGAAGAAGGAGGAGGAGGAGGAGGAGGAGGAGAAGTAGTAGTAGTAGTAGTAGTAGGAGGAGGAGGAGGAGGAGGAGGAGGAGAGTAGATATCATAATGGTTGAGGCTCCAGAGTCTCAGGTTCAATCCTCAGCACCACAATAAGCTAGAGCTGAACAGTGATCTGATAAATAGAAAAAGGAAAAAGGAGGAGGAGAAGAAGGAGGAGGGAAAGAAGGAGAAAAATAAATAAATATTACATACAACCTTAAGCACTATTTTATAGTGTATTAAAGTGTCTATAGATACATGTTTATCTATTATGTTTCTTTTTGTTTTTGCTACGAGAGTTATCACCATGGCTCAGTTTCTGCATGACTCAACTGTTCCCATGGGCATTTGGGGGTTGGGAGGGGAGGGCTGTGCATAGAAGCTGAGAAACAGAGAGAGATAGAAAGGAAGAGAAAATGAAGGAGAGGTAGCTGCAGCCTTGCTTTATCACTACTGAAGCTTTCACCCTGCAGGTAGAGACTGCAAACTACAGCCCAGCCCCTGGTGCATGCTAACGTATGCACTCTTCTGTGTGAGCCACCAGCTGACCTATTCATCTCTTGGCTATTTATCTTTTGATGAAGATTACAGATTCTTCTTTGTAGGTGAACATCTCTTTGATGTTCTATGTTGTCTTATAGCACAGGCCACATCCATTTTGTATGCATACTAATTTTCATTTTCTTGATAAAAGAAGTAGAAAGGTAAAGATGCTTGCAAAGTAATCTTTAAAAAGAGGTCTTATAGGTTTTTAATGGCATTTTCCTTGCATCATCCTACAACATATCACTTAAAAAAAACAAACTGTTCACATATAACAATTCTTTCCAAGTATTTCTGATTATTCTTTTTTCTCTTGCCATTCAAGTATCATAAAATATTACAGTATTTACTCCAGTTATTATAAATAAGTTCCGAAGGAAGAACATAAAATTTCCCTTGAAAGCCATCCCAGTCCTCAAGCTCATCCAAGGAAAAGGATAAAATCCTTATTATGGGAATAAGATGGCACCAAGAAAGAATCTATATGGACTAAGCCTGTCAACTGGCCCTTTTCTACAATTCATTTCTATATATAACTACTTTTTGGCAATGGACTATTCTAAAAGGTCATATCCCTTTCATTCTGTCTTTGTCATTCTCAACAAATCTTTGTTCTTTTGTGAATATACTGGGTAAATGACAACTTCTACCCATGATCCAGTTACTCATCATAGAGTTCTACCATATGTATGCCTGATATAAGATTAATCAGTTCTGCTTATTTATTCTTGTGGATTTTTTTCTTTTGTCTGAAGATCCAGATACCGAATATACAAGGGGAAAAGAGATGTTCTTTTTCCCTTCCCTCCCCTTACATATGCACACAACTTAACTAGCAGAAGGAGAAGCAACTGGTGAAGGATTAATCACCAGCTTGACTATTCAGTATGCCCTAGATATCACTGTGTTTAAAGGAGGAAATGGCACCTGAGGGCTAGCCCTGCAGGTCACATAGATGGAGGGTAATGCAGAGAGCTTCTAGTGGTTTAATTTCCTTGATTAGAAGCCCCTTGACTAATGTGCTTGTGTCACATGCATCGTTTTAATTCATCTACAACATCACATACATATGCATTTCTTTCTTTGTGTGGATTAGTGCCTATTGACAACACAAAACCATCCCCACTAGAAATGGCTTCCTCTCAGGGTCTGAGTGCTGCCTGTGTTTTGCTATGTTTGCTCAGGACTTCACTGAGCAATAAGGCAATATTAACATCGTGTGTGTGTTTCATTTCCATTGCCATTTGGTCAGCCTGAGCCTGTGAAAATTTATGCAGATTGTTTAAGAGGGCCAATTTATGTTGAAAGCTTCAAAATTATCTTAGAGCCATCTTGAAACCACTGCAAATTGCAATTGCAGTCATGGAAATCACATGAATTGGATGGCATTTGGTATACAATGTCAAAACATGTTTGGATTGCCCCCTTGAATGTGCACATTGAAAGGAGTTGGCCATTAGTGGATTACAAGATTTCCACTAGATGTTCGCCTTCTGTAAAAATTTACTTGTGTTTTATGTAATTTGGACATTTTTGTAGTTTTAAAAGTCAAACAGTAATGTAAGACCTATTTTATTTTCCTTAAAAGCTTTTACTGAGTGGGCACTCCCATTCCTCATTTCTTGTTCCCTAGAGTGGACTAACTTCAAGGTTTTCACAGCTGTTTCTTTTTTCCTTTTCTTTCTTTCTGTCTTTCTTTCTTTCTTTCTTTCTTTCTTTCTTTCTTTCTTTCTTTCTTTCTCCCTTCTTTCCTTCCTTTCTCTCTTACATAAAGGTGTATCTCTTCCCCCCTCCTCCTTTAGGTTGACCAGAACTAACTCTTAGGCTATCTTTCATTGCTAGGGGACTGGACGTCTTATCCATTGCGAGAGGAACTTGTTTCATCACTCGTATCTCCTCTACCCACTCTCCCCTTCTCCCTCCTCTTAGCTAATTAAAATAAAATAAAATAAAAAATTAATTAATCAATTAAAAAACTTTCATTTCACTGCTCTTTTATTACAGCTCTTTTTCTTATCTTTTTTTTCTCTCTCTCTTGTTTCTCTTTTTTTTTTTATCTTGTCTTCCTTCCTTCTTCTAAGGCTTTCTGAAGTCACTGATATTCATTTGTGAATGATTTTTGGGGAAGAAATCTGACTCAGAGTGGGCTCTCTCTGTGTGTATCTCTGCTTTACTTCCATTTCTCCTCTTGCTATCCCTAGAATACACAGTGGATAGTAGATTTGCATAATTGTCTATTCTTGCTATCCCTTCTTTCCTTTCTCTTTCTTCTTCACTTGGACTTGATTGCTATTTATTCATGGACTGGAGACATTGTTTGGCTAACTGGTAGTGATTAAACTGCTTCAATCCTTGCTTCAGTTGCTATTGTAATTTCTGAGGTTGGTGATTGCATTTGTCATAAAGGTATTTAGTAGTGTTGCTTGTACTCAAAATACAACAACTGAGGAACAACAGAACATAAAAATAAGAAACACACAAATCAAAAAAATGTCTATATCAAGAACAAATAATACTGCTACTACAATGAATGAAAACAAGAACCAAGAAGAAACTATAAATCAACCAGAAGTAACCATAAATAAGAAAAGTAGGCAAGCAATAATAAATTTATTAATCACAGAAATGAAAACAACATTGGAGAAAAGGAATGGCAGTATTAGGGAAACAACAGTTGAGACCCCCAAGGAAAATACTGATTATCTTGAGGCAATTAGAGAACTGAAAGCTGAAATAGCTGTAATGAAGAAAGAAGCTGAGGCAAGGGAAAGCAGACTAACAGAAGCAGAAAACAGAATTAGTCAGACAGAGGATGAGTTAGAAAAAATGAAGAAAGAGGTGAAAGAGCTCAAAAAGAGATTGAGAGACACTGAAACCAACAACAGAGACATATGGGATGATCTCAAAAGAAATAACATTCGTATAATTGACCTTCCAAAGGAAGAAAGAGAGGAAGGGGAAGCAAACATTCTAGAGGAAATAATAGAAGAAAACTTCCGAGACCTGAATAACAGAAAGGACATAAACATTCAAGAGGCCCAGAGAGTACCAAACAGAATCAACCCAGACCTGAAGACACCAAGACACATCATAGTCACAATGAGAAGAAGTAAGGATAAAGAAAGGATCCTAAAGGCTCCAAGAGAAAAACAAAAAGTCACATACAAGGGAAAACCCATAAGACTATCAGAAGACTTCTCCCCTCAAACTCTAAAAGGCAGAAGAGAATGGCAAGATATCTATCGAGCCCTGAATGAAAAAGGGTTTCAGCCAAGGATAATACATCCTGCTAGGCTTTCATTCAAACTAGATGGAGGGATCAAAACCTTCTTAGACTAACAACAGTTAAAGGAGGCAACCATCACCAAGCCGGCCCTGAAAGAGGTTCTAAATGACCTCTTATAAACAAGAACATCACTATAATACTTGCAGTATATCAGAGCAATAAAAATTTGTTGAACAATGGCACTACAATACATTAAATCCATAATATCAGTAAATGTCAGTGGCTTAAACTCACCCATCAAAAGGCACAGAGTGGGGGGATGGATCAGAAAACATAACCCAACCATATGCTGCTTGCAAGAATCCCATCTGACACAAGATAAACACAGACTTAAAGTGAAAGGATGAAAAACTATCATACAGGCTAATGGACCACAAAAAAAAGGCAGGAACAGCCATTCTCATCTCAGACACAATAGATTTTAAATTAAATAAAATAATAAAAGATAGGCAAGGACATTACATAATTATTAGAGAATCAATTAGCCAAGAAGACTTAACAGTTATTAAGATCTATGCACCCAATGAAGGACCATCTAAATACATCAAGCACCTACTGAACATTTCTTTTTCTTCTTCTCTTATCATTTGACTGGGAAAATAATGATTTGAAGCACAGCTATTGACACATAGGTAGACTTTCTTATAGCTTCGTGATAGGTGCCTGCAAACACTCTCACCACAGCTGTCATCTTCCTCCTGCTGTCTTTGTTTTCTTTCACCATAGCATAACTCATCTCTGGCTTTACGATGGTATGGGAATTGAACTTGGGAGCTCTGGAATCTTGGATATGAATTCAGCTTTTGTCGCCAATGGTTCCATCTTCCTGAACCTTTCCCTGTTTTCTAAACCCTGCTGTTTATATTTTCCTGGTCAAACTATACAAGTATAATATCAAAAAAGCAGTGCTTTTTCTTCTGTGGGGGAAAACATACAAACATACACACAATTTCTTTTTCTTCTTCCTTCTTGTCTCCTCTTTTATGTAGTCTTTCTCCTAGCTTTATGTTTGTTGTGTTTTAGGTCCTGAACTTAGTGCCAAACAGTATAATACAAGCAAGACTGATGGCAAAAATGTCTGTGATGCACATTAGTGCAGTTCAGGTTTTGGAGAACATTCAATTATTTGTCAAAGTCTCTAACTCCCCCCATTTGGGGAGAGGCCACTGCTTAGGTTTCCAAAAAAAAAAAAAAAAAAAAAAAGAATCCTCTGCTCTCATTTGATATTGACAAGTTCTTTAACCTGTTTTCAGTGGGGTGCTTCACATGCTTCTCATTAGATGTTTCTTTTTTTTCTGTATTTTTATCAGGGGGTTAATGGTGGTACAGTCTCTCATCTCCCCATGATATGTGTCTGTAGAACACTCTCACCTGCAATTAAGGGCCCCTCTTACCATCATATCCCAGGACTCCATTTTATTTTCTATTAGTGTGAAGAAAGAGCATTTACTTAGATATCTGGATGAATTATGTAAATCAAGAGTCTGACTTTTCTTATGTGGACTTAAAAATAATCTTTCTGTTTTTTGTCCCAGCCTGAATTCTGGGCTTCTAAGTCCCCTGAAATTTATTCCTAAGCCTAGTGGAGATTGGGCTTTAACCTAGGTCTCCAAATTGCTGGTAAATTCAATACCTGACAGTGTAGCTTCTCTGAAACAATCCATAACCCCTCTTCCAGTCACCAAAACTTTAGCTGCCATTTTGTCTGCTGGCATCTCTACACTTCTGTGTTTCTATTGGATTTCTTTGTTTTCATTCCAGTAAGAGTTGGGGAGGGAATGCCATAAAGGCTATGAAAGTTCCCTTTCTCATAAATAAGAGGAATTTACTCCTTATCTACTTAAAAATTTTAAGGTACTCTATAGTAGCTACTGTTTATTTATTACCTCTGGCCTTTGATGAGCTGTATTTTTTTTTTCTTATCAAGTCTCCCAAATTCTAAATGCCTCAAGCCCACTAGGACTATTTATCATTTATTTTTATAGCCTGAGATATAAGCTGTCTAAGAGCTCCCAAAAAATGAAAGTGGTTAATTTGTGCATTGTTGATTTTGGATGTTGTATTATACTCCAGTTCATATTCTTAAGTCTCTCTTATCTATTCTATACAAGGCTGTTTTAATGCACATCTGGTTTCCTATCATTCTCTCAAGTATTTGCATTTAATGCTTTGTTTTCTTTATCTGTTTTCCCTTATGAGATCTTCCCTTTAGCAAAGATTAGAAGTTGTGTATTATTTTCAGAGTCAATGAAATTTCATACATGTAAATATTATAATCCATTTATATGGTCAGAATACTTCTGTATGCATACTTGAATCATTCTCTCTGCTAACATAATTTTCAATTGAAATATATCACTTTCTTTTGCAGATAAAATGTATTAAGTACTTATTACATAATGTATGAATTATAAATCTGTGCTTATAGGTTTATGATGCCTTTGACTAGGCAACATTGTCAGTGGAAAATTATGGTGCAAGTTTGTATTTATGCTGCTAATAAAATGAAACGGTGTTAGGTAAGCATACATTAAAAATGATAGTTAAAGCTAAATAAGAAGCCACTGAATTGTGTTTATGTTCAGATTGAAACAAAAAAAAAAAGCAGTATTTCCCCACCATTCCTTACAGCAGCCATTTCAGATCAAGTTTTTATTGAGCAGAAAAGAATAACAATCCTAGGATAACAAACACATGATACATTGTTGAACACCTCTGCCAGCTTAGCATTTTCCTTTTACCAGTTATATTTTGAGATTTTCTAAGCTTCATTGATGATTTAATAGTTGCTTTGTATTTAAAGAAAGATTAGTCTACACTCTGTTGGATATGTAACTGATGGTCATAACTATTATGACTCAATAGAAATAGTTCAACAGGGAAGATTCTTGGAGGATGCTATCATATCAATCAGTACAGAGCCTAAACAATGTGTGAGGCTAATTGATCCCTCCTTAAATCACTACTCAAACCCTCTGAACCTATGAGTATATTGCCTTATATGGCACAAAGGACTTTGTAAATATGATTCAAAGTCTGGAGATGAGGAGATTACCCTCAATTTACTTGGCAAACCAAATGATGTAATTACAGGTGCTCTTACAAGAGATGGTAAGACTATAGCAAAATTTAGGTGAGGAGAAAGGCAGAAAGAGAATCAAAGATGCTGTATTGGCATCCTTGATAATGGAGTAAAGGGCCATGTGTTGAAGTAAACTCTAGCAACTGGAAAGGTTAAGGGAAAGGACTCTTCCAGATTTCCAGAGGAAGTGGAACATTTACTTATTTATTTGTTTGTTTATCTATTTATTTACTTTAGCATCTTTGCTTCAGTTTATTTAACCCAACTTCAAACTTCTGGTGTCAAGAACTGTAACAGAATAAAAATGTTGTTTTAAGGACAGGGTGGTAGTGTAGCTGGTGAAATGCGCACATTAACCTGTGTGAGGATCTGAGTTCACACCGCCACCTGCAGGGTGTAAGCGTCATAAGAGGTAGGATAATACTACATGTGTCTTTCCTTCTTTTTTTTTTTTTTTAATTTTTTATTTAAGAAAGGATTAGTGAACAAAAGCATAAGGTAGGAGGGGTACAACTCCACACAATTCCCACCACCCACTCCCCATAACCCACTCCCTCCCATGGTAGCTTTCCCATTCTCTAGCCCTCTGGGAGCATGGACCCAGGGTCGTTGAGGGTTGCAGAAGGTAGAAGGTCTGGCTTCTGTAGTTGCTTCCCCGCTGAACATGGGCGTGGACTGGTCGGTCCATACCCCCAGTCTGCCTCTCTCTTTCCCTAGTAGGGTGTGTCTCTGGGGAAGCTGAGCTCCAGGACACATTGGTGGGGTCTTCAATCCAGGGAAGCCTAGCCAGCATCCTGGTGGCATCTGGAACCTGGTGATTGAAAAGAGAGTTAACATATGAAGCCAAACAATTTGTTGAGCAATCATGGATCCCAAGCTTGGAATAGTGGAGAGGAAGTGTTAGGGAGGTACTCACTGCAAACTCTAGTGTAATCCTGCTTTCAGGTATATATTTTGCAGTAGTTTATGGATACGTGTGCACATAAGCTCTCTCTCACAGAAACTGGTGTATATCTAGGTTATGGGACTTTGTTAGAAAGTGAACTACCTGAGATGAAATTAGAGTGTACTATTAAAGGAAAGGTCTCACCCGAGTAATGAAGCTGAAGGGTTGTCATTCCACACGTGAAGTCTCTGGATACAGTCTGAGGTGAAGCATGTTGATATGGCAATCGTTGCTTTGGTTAGGTTGTGATCGGCGGATGCAATATTATTTGGTTTGGATTGGGAGATGTATACGGGAAAGTGGGCCCTATCCAAGGGTTCCAGGACTGGGGGAAGTAGGGGCTCTATAGTGAAGATGTGAGGTTCCTGCTGTCTTAGGGTTCAAAAAGACAATCAATAGTTAATATTATCATCACATTATTTGTTAATTGGGTTAACTTTGAAAAGTCCCTTTGTTATGGTTTGCTGTACAGTATTCAGTATCTTGTATATAGCTGTGCTATTGGAAGCTTCTAATCTACTTGGTCTAGGCTTTTGAGAGAGTCCGTATATCAAATACATAGCCTATATATTAAAAAGATTCAGTTTGTGTTTTGAGAAACTTTGAGACATACAATTGATTTCCCCCTCTCATATTAATTAACTACAGATTTATATGTCTACATTTTGCTAGGAGTGTACATAAACACCATTCCCACCACCAAAGGACTGTGACCCATCCCTCCCGCCCACTCCCACCCCCCACTGGCCCAGGAAGCTACATGTCTACCCCTCACCACTGGGTTTTTACTTTGGTGCCCTACTTACAATTTGATCAGGTCCTGCTTTTAGTTTCCCTTTCAGATCTTCTAAGTCAACTTCTGTTGATGAGTGGGATCATCCCATACTCATCTTTATCTTTCTGACTTAGTTCACTTAACATAATTCCTTCTAGCTCTGTCCAAGATGGGTCAGAGAAGGTGGGTTCATTGTTCTTGATAGCTGCATAGTATTCCATTGTGTATATATACCACAGCTTTCTCAGCCACTCATCTGGTGTTGGGCACCTGGGTTGCTTCCAGGTTTTAGCTATTATGAATTGTGCTGCTATGAACATAGGAGTACACACCTCTTTTTGGTTGGGTGTTATGGAGTCCTTGGGGTATAACCCAAGGAGAGGAATTATTGGGTCATATGGAAGGTCCATGTCTAGCCTTGTGAGAGTTTTCCAGACTGCTCTCCACAGAGGCTGTACCAATTTACATTCCCACCAGCAATGTAAAAGGGTTCCTCTGTCCCCACATCCTCTCCAGCATTTGTTGCTGCTGTCCTTTTTGATGTATGCCATTCTTACAGGAGTGAGGTGGTATCTTAGTGTTGTCTTAATTTGCATTACTCTGACAATCAGTGACCTAGAGCAGTTTTTCATATGTTTGTTAGCCTTTTGGATCTCCTCTGTGGTGAATGTTTTGTTCATTTCCTCTGCCCATTTTTGGATGGGGTCATTTGCTTTTTTGCGGCTAAGTTTGCTGAGCTCTTTATATATTTTGGTGATTAGTTTCTTGTCTGATGTCTGGCATGTGAAGATCTTCTCCCATTCTGTGAGGGGTCTCTCTGTTTGTTTAATAGTTTCTTTGGATGTGCAGAAGCTTTTCAATTTGATGTAGTCCCATTGGTTTGTTTCTGCTTTGGTCTTCCTTACAATTGGGTTTGATTCATCAAAGATGTCCTTGAGGTGTAGGTAGGAAACTGTTTTACCAAAGTTTTCCTCTAAGTATTTGATTATTTCTGGTCTGACATACAGGTCTTTGATCCATTTGGAGTTGATTTTTGTTTCTGGTGAGATAAAGTGGTTCAATTTCATTCTTCTGCATGTTTCAACCCAGTTTTCCCAGCACCATTTATTAAAGAGAGCCTCCTTTTTCCATTTAATACTTTGGGCCCCCTTATCAAAGATTAGATGCCCATAGGTGTTGGTATTTACTTCTGGGCTTTCAGTTCTGTTCCACTGGTCTGTGTGCCTATTTTTGTTCCAGTACCATGCTGTTTTGATGATGATGGCTTTATAATATAGTTTAAGGTCTGGGAGTGTGATGCCTCCATTTCTGTTTCTTTTCCTTAAGATGGTTTTGGCAATTCTAGGTGTTTTCAGGTTCCAGATAAATGATTGTAGTGTTTGTTCTATTCTCTTAAAGTAGCCTGGTGGAACTTTGATGGGTATTGCATTAAATTTGTATATGGCTCTCGGGAGAATATTCATTTTGATGATATTTATTCTTCCAATCCATGAGCATGGGATATCTTTCCATAGCGACTCATAGTTTTCAGTATACAAGTCTTTCACTTCTTTGGTCAACTTTATTCCTAGGTATTTGATTGATTTTGCTGAAACAGTAAATGGGAGTGATTTCTGGATGTCTTCTTCTTCAGATTTAGTGTTTGCATAAAGAAATGCCACTGATTTTTGTACATTGATTTTGTAGCCTGATACCTTGCTATATTGCCTAACAACTTCCAGTAATTTTCTACTGGATTCTTTAGGTCTTTCTATGTATACTATCATATCATCTGCAAATAGTGAGAGCTTGACTTCTTCCCTTCCAATCTGTATCCCTTTGATTTCTTTCTCTTGCCTGATTGCTATGGCAAGAACTTCCAGTACTATGTTGAAGAGTAATGGTGACAGTGGACAGCCCTGTCTAGTCCCCGATCTGAGGGGGAATGCTTTCAGCTTCTGTCCATTGAGTATGATGTTGGCTGTAGGTCTGCTATATATAGACTCCACTATCTTGAGGAATTTCCCATCTATTCCCATTTTTTGTAGAGTTTTGAGCATGAATGGGTGTTGGATTTTGTCAAAGGCTTTCTCTGCATCTATTGAGATAATCATGTGGTTTTTGGTTTTGCTTTTATTGATGTGATGAATGACATTGATTGATTTACGGATGTTGAACCAGCCTTGCAATCCTGGGATGAATCCCACTTGGTCATGATGAACAATCTTTTTGATGTGTTGCTGTATCCGGTTGGCCAAGATCTTGTTTAATATTTTGGCATCTATGTTCATCAGAGATATTGGTCTGTAGTTTTCCTTTTTTGTTCTCTCCCTATCAGCTTTTGGTATCAGGGTGATGTTGGCTTCATAAAAGGTGGAAGGGAGTATTCCTGTTTCTTCAATCTTATGGAATAGCTTAACAAGTATGGGTATTAACTGTTTCCTGAAAGTTTTGTAGAATTCGTTTGTGAAGCCATCTGGTCCAGGACTTTTGTTGTTGGGGAGATTCTTAATAACGGTTTCAATTTCTTTGTCTGTGATTGGTGCATTTAGATTTTGTAGTTCTTCTTGGTTCAGTTTTGGAAGTGCATAGGTTTCTTGGAATTGTTCCATTTCTTCCAGATTCTCTAGCTTGGTGGCATATAGTTCTTTATAGAAGTTTCGCAGAATTCTCTGGATTTCTGTGGTGTCAGTTGTGATATCTCCTGCATCGTTTACAATTCTACTAATTTGAGTCTTCTCTCTTTTTTGTTTGGTGAGTCTGGCTAGGGGTTTGTCAATTTTGTTTAATCTTTCAAAGAACCAACATTTGGCTTCATTGATCTTTTGTATGGTTCTTTTATTTTCGATGTTGTTTATTTCTACTCTAACTTTAGTGATTTCTGTCCTTCTGGTTGCTTTAGGGTTCCTTTGTTCCTCTTCCTCTATGTCCTTGAGGTGTGTAGTAAGGTCGTTCATTTGGGCTTCTTCTTGGTGTTTAATATGTGATTGTATGGCTATAAGTTTCCCTCTCAGTACTGCTTTCGCTGTGTCCCAAATATTTTGATAGGTTGTGTCTTCATTTTCATTAGTTTCCAGGAACATTTGAATTTCCTGTTTGAGTGAGTCTCTGACCCAGTGGTTCTTAAGGAGCATGTTGTTTAGTTTCCAAATTCTATGTCTTTTAATAATTTTCCGTTTGTTGTTAAAAGTTAGTTTTACTCCACTGTGGTCTAAGAAGATACTTGGGATGATTTCAATGCTCTTGAATTTATTGATGCTGTCTTTGTGGCCTAACATGTGGTCTATCCTTGAGTATGTGTTATGTGGATTTGAAAAGAAGGTGTATTCCAGTTTTTTGGGGTGGAGGAGTCTGAAAATGTCCAAGAGGTCTAGTCTGTCAATCTCTTCATTCAATTCTCTTGTATCTTTATTGGTTCTCTGCTTTGTTGATCTGTCTAAGTGTTAGAGTGGGGTATTGAAGTCTCCCACTATTATTGTATTACTATTGATGTATTTTTGAAATTCTTTCAGTAGATGCTTAATGTATTTAGATGGTCCCTCGTTGGGTGCATAGATGTTAATAATTGTTAAGACTTCTTGGTTGATTGATCCTCTAATCATTATGTAATGTCCTTGCCTATCTTTTATTACTTTATTTAATTTAAAATCTATCGTGTCTGAGATGAGAATGGCTGTTCCTGCCCTTTTTTGTGGACCGTTAGCCTGTATGATAGTTTTCCATCCTTTCACTTTAAGTCTGTGTTTATCTTGTTGTGACAGATGGGATTCTTGCAAGCAGCAAATGGTTGGGTTATGTTTTCTGATCCATCCCCCCACCCTGTGCCTTTTGATGGGTGAGTTTAAGCCATTGACATTTATTGATATTATGGATTTAATGTATTGTAGTGCCATTGTTCTAAAAAACAATTTGTTTACTCTGATATATTGCAAGTATTATAGTGATGTGCTTGTTTATAAGAGGTCTTTTAGTACCTCTTTCAGGGCCGGCTTGGTGATGGTTGCCTCCTTTAACTGTTGTTTGTCTAAGAAGGTTTTGATCCCTCCATCTAGTTTGAATGAAAGTCTAGCAGGATATATTATCCTTGGTTGAAACCCTTTTTCATTCAGGGCCCCATAGATATCTTGCCACTCCCTTCTGGCTTTTAGAGTTTGAGTGGAGAAGTCTGCAGATAATCTTATGGGTTTTCCCATGTATGTGACTTTTTGTTTCTCTCTTGCAGCCTTTAGGATCCTTTCTTTATCCTTACTTCTTCTCATTGTGACTATGATGTGTCTTGGTGTTTTCAGGTCTGGGTTGATTCTGTTTGGTACTCTCTGGGCCTCTTGCACCTTGATATCCTTTCTGTTATTCAGGTCTGGGAAGTTTTCTTGTATTATTTCCTCTAGAATGTTTGCTTCCCCTTCCTCTCTTTCTTCCTCTGGCAGGCCAATTATACGAATGTTACTTCTTTTGAGATCATCCCATATGTCTCTGTTGTTGGTTTCAGTGTCTCTCAATCTCTTTTTAAGCTCTTTCACCTCTTTCTTAGTTTTCTCTAACTCATCCTCTGTCTGACTAATTCTGTTTTCTGCTTCTGTTAGTCTGCTTTCCCTTGCCTCAGCTTCTTTCTTCATTACAGCTATTTCAGCTTTCAGTTCTCTAATTGTCTCAAGATAATCAGTATTTTCCTTGGGGGTCTCAACTGTTGTTTCCCTAATACTGCCATTCCTTTCCTCCAATGTTGTTTTCATTTCTGTGATTAATAAGTTTATTATTGCTTGCATACTTTTCTTATTTATGGTTACTTCTGACTGATTTGTGGTTTCTTCTGGGCTCTTGTCTTCATTCATTGGGGTAGCAGTTTTATTTGTTTTTAATCTACCCATTTTTTTTTATTTATGTGTTTCTCTCTCTTTTTTTTATGCTCTGTTGTTCCTCAGTTTTTGTGTTTTGAACACAAGTAACACTGTACTAAATACCTTTATGACAATTGCACTCACCAACCTCCGGAATTACAGTAGCAACTGAAGTAAGTATTGAAGGAGTTTAATTGTTACCAGTTAGCCAAACAATTTCTCCAGTCCGTGAAAAATAGTAACCAAATCCCAGTGAAGAAAGAGAAAAGAAAGAGAGGATAGCAAGAATAGACAGTTATGGAAATCTACTATCCAGTGTATATTCTAGGGGTAACAAGAGTGTAAAGGGAACTAGAGCAGAGATACACACATAGAGAGTCCACTCTGGGTCAGATTTCTTCCCCAAAGTAATTCACAAATTCAGAAAGGCAAAGAAGAAAGAAGTGTATGACAAGATAAAAAAAAAATAGAGATAGAGAGAGATAAGAGAGAGAAAAGGGAGAAGATAAGAAGAAGGGTTGTAATTAAAGAGCAGTGCGAGGAACTTCCCAAATGTGTATCAGTGAATTAAAAAAAAAAAAAAAAAAAAAAAAACCCTGTTTGGTGGTATGGAGTATCCTGCTAGTAGCTGGTCCCAGGCACTGCTTATGGGGGGGGGGGGGCGGCGGGAAGGATGTATGCTTGAAAATTAAAAGAAAGAAAAAAGAATTTTTCCCCCTATTCTAATTCTTAACCCACATTAAGTTATAGACACCTCCTTGGTATGGCCGCTATGGCCCCTTATTGGCTGGCCTGCTAATGGCAGAAAATCCTATTGTTTACACGAGATGTGTCCGGAGCTCAAAGGCTAGCCGCTTCTCCGTCCGCCATCTTCCGGGAGACCCCCCCCCCCTCCAGACTTTTTAAGAGGATTTCTCAAAAATGAAAACTACCTCCAAGTCCTTTGATCCAATGAGAGCTATACTCAAGAAGTCTTTGGATCCACCCACAGGATCGCGGTGGACCCTGGATTCTCCCAAGAGGAAGCCCCCGAGCTAAAGTGCTCTCTCTGGGTCCTCTGCCTGCCGCGCTCTGCAATCCGTGGAGGAGCCGCCTTCTTGGGCGGGCGGAGGACAATGCCCGGCGCACTCACCTTGCTCGGCGCCGCTGGGGAATTCTGGAGCCCCGCTAGTCCGTGTCACCTTTACTCTAATTCTTAACCCAAATTAAACTGTAATCACTTCTTTGGTGCCCCCCCTTATTGACTGGCCTGCTAAAGGCAGAAAATCCTACCGTTGCCGATGATGCGATCAGAGCACTCGCTGTCAGCGACTTCTCAGGCCGCCATCTTCCTAACTCCCGTGTCTTTCCTTCTATGGCTCTTTCCCCCTCTCCCTCCTCTCTGGCCCACCCTCTCACCTTTCCTATCTATCTCTGTCTATCACCCTTTATCAGAAAGAATAATAATAAGACCATAAAAACCAGGAGCTATACAACAAAGATAACCCTGGTGGAAAACAAAGAAGAAAAAAAATGTTGTTTTATATAATTCATTAAACAGGCTATTCCAAATAGTTATACCCCCAAATACTACAAAATAAAAAAAAATAAGAAAAAAGAAATCAGAAAAAGTTTTCCTCAGCCATAACCTAGATCCATGCAGATGTGAGATTCTCTAGGAATATTTACAAAATGTTATAGCTACCCCTATTTCCTGTAGAAAGGTTTCTGAAGAAGTTTTCCATTAGGTGAACACTTAGTGAAATGGTTTGGAAGAGTTAGCAAAAGTATCCTAGCTTGGAAGTATCCTTAGGTTCTGTACCAGAACAATTTTGTTCTAATCCTTCCTGGGATTTTCCTTTCTATACCTTGTTCTCTAGGGGGAACTGAAGTGAATTATACAACTTCGTAATCATAGAGGAACTTCAGTCTCATTTGTTTCCTGACTTTTTAGAGAGAGAGAGAGCTATGGCAGACTCTCACTAATCTGAGAAAAATGAAAAGCAAATGTATAGATGTTATAAAATCTCTTGGGGTAAAGTTGTATTGCAAAATAGAGTTTTGCAAAGCAGGAAGACTATCTGAGTGAACTATTTTTCAGGCCCCTTCCTATTACATTTCATCACTTCATATGCATTTTCTGAATGTAAAGCCTATAGAAATACTACTGTCCTTGCATACAGAAATCATATATGATTGTTCATATGACTTGATAGAACTATACTGAAACCCACAGTGATATGATCTCTGTTTCTTTTAAAATTGTATTAGTGATTTAATATTTTTTACAAAATTATAAGACAACAGGGGTATGATTCTGATCTGTTCCTACCACCAGAGTTCTGTATCCCAGTTTCCTCCATTAGAAGCTACAGTAGTTCTCTCAAGGTCACAGATGGGTTGACTATCATTTCTTTAACTGTCTATATATGTATTTGCCAATTTTTTCCTATGGTCCTGCCTTCTCTTCCTTTCTTAGTCACAACTATATTACTACTTCTATATGCCCTTCCTTTTTCCCACTTGTCTCTCCAGATTCTGATGGAATTGGAGTTCTGGTCATCTTCCCTTGACATTTACCTTGAACCAAAATCCTTTATGGTGTGCAAAATATTGGAGTCATGGCTTCTGTAATTGCTTCTCCACTGGACACAGACATTTGCAAGTCAATCCATACCTCCAGCCTGTTTCTGTCTTTTCCCCATGGGCTAGGGCTCTGGGGAGGTTCTGAGACACATTGGTGAGGTCATCTGCCCAGGGAAGTCAACATAGTCATAGTAGCACTGACAACTTGGTGGCTGAAAGGCAGTAAGATAGAAATCAGGACAAAATTATTAATGAACAGGAACCAAAAAGTAGGAATAGAGCAGATGACATTAGGGATCTTAGGGTGAAAAAAAAAAAACCTAGGAAGTCTATTTTAGGTATGTTCCTAGGGGGCCATGGCTTTCGTGGTTTTTGCTTGAGTTTGATAAGTAACACAGAGTTGCACAAACATATTTTCTTTGAAGATGGTGTCAGAGTTGAGGAAAGGGCTAAAAAGTTGGATTAGGGCAGAGAGTAGCTCCCAAACTTGAAGAAAATCTATGAATAAAATTGACTGTTTACCCCATCCACTTGACCCAGTGCCCATATATATTCATATTTGGCACAGGATTTGATCTGTTTCTAGGTGTCTGTGAAGGAAAAGTTTGGGAAAGTAGGTAGTGAAAATGGATGCTAGGACTACTGTGAGATTGCTTTAGGGCAGTGGCTTATAACCTGGCTGCCCCTTCTATCACTTAGGGAGCTTATAAAAATGTAGATGTTCAAGTCTATCCCAGCCCAATTATATCAGCATTTCTAGGTATCCATATTTTGTAAAAAAAAAAAAAAATGCCCCCAGAGTATCTAATGTGAATTTAGGATTTAGTACCACTCACTGATTTCAGGGTGAGGGATTTGGGCTAGTGGGCTGAAATAATGAGGTTTGGGGATAGAGTATAGAAAGGGTGGGCTTGGGCAGGGACTTGTAACCAGAACTGAAAAATTGGCAATGCCTCAAGGTAGAAAAATGATTAACCTTCCTGTTGAGTGGATAACAAAGAAAGTGTTCTAATTTTCTGATGAGACTTCTAATGTTTGAATATATTTGTAGAGGGCAAAACAACACATCTCTTTGGTATAAAGATGACAAAACACGTGAACTTGAAAAAAAAAAGTTAACAAGTAGTCTCTTGGACTTTTTGAGAACTACAGTGGCTATGGAAGGGCTCATCATTGAGCTTTTGTAGAGGGTGTGCTGACTCAGATACACCATGTGTCAGTTTGACATTGCACCCCTGAAATCTTACAATTTTGTAAAACACTGTTATATCACCAGTAAAACACGAAAAAAATGTATTTGAACCTCTGCTAGTAGAGTGGTTACATATAAAACAATGAAGAAAGGATGTCCATATACCAAGAACATGTTTTTGTTCTGTGTTTAAAAGAATAAAATTCATGAAAAGTGATTTGTAGTTTGTATACACTGTTTCCAAGTGTATGTGATTATTCTTAACTCTCGAGTAGCTGGGGTTGCAAGTACATTGTTTAAAAGTCATTGAGACTTTGCAGAGGAGCAAGTAACAATGCTCCTTTCTTATAATCATTATTAAATATATCACCCTGAGGGAATATAAAAACATGTGTGCAAATAGTATGCAAACTATTTGTCCAGTCACACTGCTTTTTTAATTATTATTTTATTATTAGTTTTACTTGAGAGAGAGAGAGAGAAATACACAGTGCAAAAGACTAGAGCACTGTTCAGCTCTGGTTCATGGTGATGCTGGGGATAGAACCTGGGACCTAGGAGCCTCAAATATGAAAGTCTTTCGCAGAACCATTATCAGCATACTCTCCCTAGCCACCAGTTGCACTGTTTTACATGGGAGAATTGTTAGCCACTGCAGTTAGGGAATTTACAAGATTCTAGAGTACGCTGTGATGGATAGTGATGCTTCTATAATTTTGCTTATTACTGGCAAAGTCTCTTTCCCACTTATATTCTCCATGGTGAACAGAAAACATATTTGCATACATGCTACTTACAAAGGACTAAAATAACCAGACTGTTCATTTGTTGACCTTCAAAAGTTACTGATTACAGCCAGCGCTTTCATAGCTGAACCCTTCATCCCAAATCAAGATTTGATTGTAAGAAGCGAGAGTCATCTAAGACTGTGCCTGAAGTCGAAGATTAATATCTCAGACTGGGTGAAAATATCACATAGGTAATAATTCTTTTTTTTTTAAATAAAAATGTAGTTACTGGAGGAGTAAAGAACACATGAAGACATTCAAAGATTTAAGATGATATGAAATGTTTGGATTTAAAGTTAAAAAGCTGATTTAATCCAGAAAATCTAGAAAAAAAAAAGTTCAAGCTGTCTTTGTGTGTTCAGACTGCTTCAATCTAAGGGTCTCACCTAGGAAAATCAGTATATAGAGAAAGAATTTCTATCTATGCAAAATACTTGATAATGAAGTGGAGGATTGCAAGTGAGTTAAAACAAAATGAACTCTTTGATCATGAAGCTTAATATAAAGTAATCTATAACAAAAGTCTCTTTTTTTTACAAGGATACTCAGCTTTTTTTAGATGAAGCGTGTGCTATGTTTAATAAAGATTGTGACTGACTTTCACATGCAGACAGCTTCCAGTGATGTCTTTCATGTGGGTATGGGGTGGGAGATTATGAGTGAGCTTTGTTTTCTGTGTAGGGGCTACCTTTTTTTTTTTCTTTAAAAGCTTGTATCAAACTTTCATGAAAATAAAGGAATCCAAAGCATAGTGTGAAATCTGTTGGGAGTGATTTGTATGCCAACCCAGGAATATGGTGAATAGCAATGAGGCTACCTGGGCAAGCTAAGATATCTACTTAGCTCTGTTTCCTAGCAAGAGTTATCCAGAAACCCTGCTCTGAGTATGATTTTCCCCTCTCTTTCATTTGATAGGTCCCAGAAAAATTGAGAGGGGATGGGGAAATGAAGAGGGAGAAAAAAAAGGAGACACCTGCAGCCCTGCTTTATAGCTCATGAAGTTTCCCCCTTGCATGTGGGAGTGGAGGTATCATGGCACCAGGGGAGCCCCCAGTTTTGTGGTGTATTTTCCACACTCTGACTCTGTCTCTGTTTCTCTCTCTCTTTCTCCCTGAAAGAGAATGCAATTCTAGGGATCATGAAATTGCACATGCATGAGGTATCATTTCTACAGGAAAATATGTATATGTTATTTACATATATATAATATATGTATGTAAATATGTAGATAGCATATAAAGGTACATATTTGAAATATAAAAAGTTTATCTGAATGGACTGGGGAGATAACATAATGTTCTACAAAAGACTTTCCTATTTGAGGCTCTATAGTCTCAAGTTCAGTCCCCAGCAGCACCATAAGCCAGAGCTGAGTTTGCTCTAGACTCTGTCCTTTGTCTCTCTGTATCTTTCTCTTTCATAAAATAAAATAAAATAAATATTTAAAAAGCAAATACATATAGATAGATATTATGACTTCCTAATGTCTATTCAGACTTTAGTATGCACCTTTTCTTTCTTCTTAGAGACCTGCTTTTCTATCTTACTGCTGTGACTCTGTCTCTACAGGACAGGGCAAAGATAAGAAACGTCTCTGCAACAAAAGACTTTGAAGTGAGGTCTGGGCTGCATTTTGTAAAGATGTGGGGCAGGTAAATAGTTTACTTGGATAGTGTGCCTGCTGTGCCATGCGCATGCCCAACATTTGAGCCCCGACTCCACCACACTGAAGAAGGCATTGGTATCAGATCACCTTTCCTTCTCTCTGTATGTGTCTCTGCCTCTTTCTCTCTAAAAATTTCAACCCAGAACAATGAAACCCAAAACAATAGAAAAAGAAAAATAATAAAAATACTGTGTGACTGATTACTTTTCACTTAAATTAATCAGTCACACACTTTCACATTAAGTCATGTGCTTAAGGTGTCCTTGAGGAACTGGGCAGTGGTGCACCTGATTAATGGCACTCATTACCATATATAAGGACCCACATTCAAGCCCTTAGCCCCCACCTGCCAGGGAAAGCTTTAAGAGCAGTGGAGCAGTGCTTCAGGTATCTCTCTGTCACTCTTTCCCTCTATATTCCCCTTCCATCTCAGTTTTTCTTTGTCCTATCAAATTAAGTAAATAAAGTTTTAAAAATTTAAATAATTCTTTGGGGGGCCAGGTGTTGACACACCTGGTTAAGCACACACACTGCAGTGCTCAAGGAACAGGGTTCAAGCCGCTGGTCCCCAACTATGCTTCACAAGTGGTGAAGCCTGGCTACAGATGTCTACCTCTCTGTCTCCTCCTTCTTTCTCAATTTCTCCCTGTCTCTATCCAAAATGCATAAATAAAATTTAAAAAAGAAAAATATAACTCTTAAAAACAAACAAAAACAAAGCAAGCAAAGGAATCCTTGAGTGGTCTTAACTGTTCTTTTGGTTTCCAAGGTCAAGATTCTTCATTCTTATCATTGAAAATTAGCCATATTTAATTAGCCATCTTCAAAGCAGCTTCCCAAGCCATTCCTCGTGGGAGACGTGCTAACTATACGCCTTGTCTTGATGCTGAATGCCAGCAACTACTAAAGCAGTATGATGAGTCGGGCGACCCAGATGTGGCCGACCATCTCATTGCCTCCCTGGATGCAGCACGCCAAGCCCACTGGCAACAACTCACAGAAAGTCTGAACTTCACCCACTCAAGTAGGAAGGCCTGGAAGCTTCTTCACAGACTGGGTGCCGGTAGCCAACCCCCTCCCGTCTCCCATCCTCCCGTATCTCCAAACTCAGTGGCCAGTCACCTAACTCAAGTTGGACAAGCTAAGATCGACCCAGTCTGGAAAAGAGAAATTTCCCATGAGTGGTCATCCCACTTCCATTAATCTTGTCCATCTCCAAAACTCTCTCCCTTTACACTGTCTGAACTGGAAGACACTTTGAAGAGGGTTAAACCGGGAACAGCTGCTGGCTATGATAACATCACCCCAGAACTCATTCTTAACTTGGGCCCTGCGGCAAAGAAGTGGCTCGCTTCATTCCTGTCCCACATCTTGGAATCTGAGTCTATGCCCAAAGTTAGGCGTCGTGCGAAGATTATAGCGGTTTTGAAACCAAAGAAAGACCCAACACTGGCCGCCAGCTATAGACCAATTTCTCTGTTCTCCGTGTGTTACAAACTCCTTGAGAGGCTGCTTCTGTCACGTATTTCTCCTCTTACAGAGAAATTCCTATCACCCGCCCAAGCTGGTTTCCGCCCAGGAAGATGTACCTGCGAACAAGCCCTGGCCCTCTCAACTTACATTGAAAATGGATTCCAGAAGAATTTAAAGACGGGTGCTGTCTTTGTTGATCTCACAGCAGCCTATGACACGGTTTGGCACCATGGTCTCCTAGTCAAGATCTCAAGATGCCTGCCTCCATAGGTGGCCAACACTATATCGTTTCTTCTCCAAAACAGAAGATTCCAGGTGCATCTGGGTGACAAGTCTAGCAGATGGAGACTTGTCTCAAGTGGCCTCCCCCAGGGCTCTGTTCTGGCTCCTACGCTATTTAATATTTACATCAATGACCTCCCAGAAACTTCTTCAAGGAAGTTCATCTACGCCGATGACATCTGCTGTGCAACTCAGGCATCCAAGTTCGACATCCTCGAGGAAACACTCACGAAAGACATGTCTCTGATATCTGATTACTGTAAAAAATGGCGACTAATCCCTAGCACTGCAAAAACGGTATCATCTGTTTTCCATCTACACCATGCCTCGGCCTCGCGTGAGCTTAATGTGCAGCTTGGCGATACGAGAATCTGGCATGAAGCCCAGCCAGTCTATCTTGGCGTTACTCTCGATTGCACTCTGTCATTTCACGAACATCTCATAAAAACTGCAGCAAAGGTGGGCGCGAGGAATAACATCATTGCAAGACTGGCCAGCTCCTCATGGGGCGCGAGCGCTTCCACACTACGATCATCATCTCTGGCATTATGCTATTCCACTGCAGAATACTGTGCCCCAGTATGGTTCCGTAGCCCCCATGTCCACTTGGTCGATTCCAAATTATATTCCTCCATGAGGATCATTTCTGGAACCATCCGTTCCACCCCGATTCCATGGCTGCCAGTTCTTAGCAACATCGCCCTGCCAGATATTCGTCGGGATGCGGCATCATCTAAGTTCATTTCCCATGTCTACGCTCGACGGGACCTGCCAATATACGCGGATATGTTCGCCCACCCTGTCCAACACTTGACGTCTCGTCACCCAATCTGGTCCCCTACACCTACACTGAACTTCTCTGTTCCAGACTCTTGGAAACAGAGTTGGCAGTCAGCTGAGGTAAAGAACAAAAACCTCATCACAAACCCCTGCAAGCGTCAACCCAGCTTTGACCTGGCACATTATGATTGGGCCCTCCTCAATCGCTATCGAACAGGCTATGGCCGGTGCGCCGCTATGTTCCATTGCTGGGGAGCCAGAGACGACCCGAACTGCCCCTGTGGCTACAGACAGACTATGACCCACATAGTCAACGACTGCCACCTCTCCAGATTCAGAGGAGGTCTCGAAACTTTACATCAGGCTCAACCTGACGCTGTTGACTGGCTACAGAAGAAGGGCAAACGCTAGAAGAAGAAGAAGCCATATTTAAATTTGATCTCACTACCTGCCTTGTTTCAATCTTCTTTGACTTTCCTTCCACTCTCAGTAAAGGCCATCACACCAGGTAAGCTGTAAAGCCAGGTATCAGCATGCCTTCCCACTCCACCCGATAACTCTATTCTTCAGATTCCACCTATTTTCTATACTCTTTGTACCATTATTGCTATCACTCTAGATATAGAGCCTCTTTATTTTCTTTTTCATTGGGAAAAACACGCCTTATAAGAATATTGTTTCTGTGGTAGATTTTCACATGTCCTGGACCTGTATGTCTATATCCTCTTCTACAGGTCACTGAGTCTCTTTCATTTATTTTCCTCCCTCCCATGTAGTAGTAACTTCAACCCTGTAGACTTAGACTAAAGTTTCCTTAATGGTTCATTCTGCCTGTTCCCTTGCTTTGTGTCTTAAGTCCTACATATGAATGAGAACATTTCATTTTTTTCCCCATATGTCTTGCTTTTGCATGAACCTCTTTCTCCTTTGGGAATGCATTTTCTATTTTAACTGCCCATTTGGGAGGTGACTTTTCTGTTATTATTTTGATCGCCGGTTTCTACTCTTCTATGAGTGATAGCCCCATGGAAAATCCTTATGATGCTCTTTGAGTAAATACTACCATATAACTTGAAGCTTTTTCCCACTTATGATGAATTAATGTGGGTAAAATACATTTTGGCAATTAAATCATGATGCATTGAGAAGTCCAATGACCTTATGAAAAGGTAGAATCTGTTAAAAATGAAGCTGTTTGGAGATTAGCATACTTGAGCACTGTGTATATACTGGAGTCTGAGCTCATGTATGTGAAAGTTAATGGTGGATGGTGGTTCTAGTGAAGGCAAGAAACCTAGAAAAGGTGGGCCATTTTATCCCTCTGTACCAGCAGGGTAGAATAATCAAAGGGGCTGACATAACATAACATCTTTAGAAGGATATTGAAAACTAAAGGTAAGATACAAAATTCAAGTAAGAGGTGTAAATATTAGTGCAAAGGCTTATGTCAGTGCAATTAAATGGATCAGGATGCCAGATAGAATTGGAACTGTACTCAGAGTAGGTAGGGAATGGAGAAAGTTGGTTTCTGGGTTACAGTAAGGATCATGTATGATATGTCTTTAGTTTTTGGAGGATGCAAGAGATATGGAACATGGGTGTGTTGGACTGACACAGGTCACAAATTTCAGCAACATCTGGTGTCCTATTTATAAACTCAGATTAACATAATAAGTCGAGAAATAAGAACATAAAATGGAGACATAAAGTAAAACTTGGACTGGGTTTGGTGTACTGCACCAAAGCCAAGGACTCTGTGGGTGGGGAAGCTTCCAGGTCCTGGTGCATGATGGTGGAGGAGGACCTAGGCTGAAGGTGAAGGTGTTTTGCAGAAAGCAGAAATTTTACACAAGTACCAACAACTGTATTTACTGCAAACAGTCCCCTCAATAATAATAAAAAAAAAAAAAAACCTGGAAACTCACTGTTACCCTGTTGTGTCTAAAAGTTCAGGATTATACTAGGGGTTTATTCCTAAGGTGTCTTTCTTAATCACAACTCTATGGCTTTATTTTTCTCTGGTGGCTTTGTTTGGCTCATGATTGAACTTTGATTATATAGATGTGACATGTCAATCTGTTTTTTCTTTGGTACCCCCTTTCTATTTTTCTTTTCATTTTGTGCTCTCCCTTTCTAAGATCCCAAATAAGCAGATGATGCTGAAGTATTTGCAATGTCTTAAAATCATTTAGTGTGCTTTACTGGGTTGCATTGGATCGACCTTCTCGTGGTGCATCCCGTGAGTACCCATTCATTGGGGAAACTGACGATCCTTCCTAGCCGACTGAATCCACATGGATCCCAGTCACTTTCAAAGCCAGCAACAAGCAGCTCCTGACAGCTTTGCTGTTGACTGGCTACGGAAGAAGGGCAAACGCTAGAAGAAGAAGAACTGTAGAAATTCTACATTTTTTAAAATCAGAGGTGTCAGATGAAATTTTAGGAGCTGGGAAGAAATTCAGTGAAGCTATGCATTGTTTATTTATCTTAGATGTTTCTGTTTCAAGATTTGCACTCTATTTTTCTCTGCAAACCAAAGCAAATCACTGTGACATTCTCTATGAGGTTCCACTTTATTTTTGTCTTTATTGCTTTTTTACTTTTTTTTTTTTGTCACCAGGGCTATCACTGGGGCTCTATGCCTGCACAGCAAATCCACAGCTCCCAGAAGCTGGTAGCCATCTTTCTTCCTTCCTTCCTTCCTTCCTTCCTTCCTTCCTTCCTTCCTTCCTTCCTTCCTTCCTTCCTTCCTTCCTTTCTTGATAGTATAAATAGAAATTGAGAGGGTAAAGGGAGAAACAGAGGAAAGACAGACACCTGCAGACTTGCTTTACTGCTCTTGAAGCTTCCCCCCTGCAGGTTGGAAGTGGGGCCTCAAACCTGGGTCCTCATGCATGGTAATGTGTGCATTTAACCAAGTGTGTCACGGCCTGGCCCTCTATTGCTTTCCCGTGAAGCAGAGGATCAGACCCAGGGTCTACTATATCTGTTTCAATTTTTTTTCTTTACCTTTTTTTCTATGTAAACAAAAGCAAATAAATCACTGTGACATTTGTCAGGAATTTCCACTTTATTTGTCTTCATTTTTTTAATTGCCACCAGGGTTATCACTGGGTCTGGACCACTGTGCCAACACCCTAACCCCTAGCTTTTGTACATTTAAATTTTTATATAGTTATATATATTATATATGTTACAGCTTTTAAAAAATATTATGTATACTTTACATAAAAGATTCTTTTCTTTTTGGCAGCTCAACAAATGCACACTGACATTAGAATTTCTGTATAGAAGTGCATGCTTTGTGAGTATAATTTGATGATGGAGGAAGTTAGATATCTAATATTGAGACTGTGCAGTTGCATTTTCCAAATGGTAGAGAATAGGTAGTAGACACACACATATATATTAAATTTCAAGCACTTTGAATGTTTTCCTGTCACTGTAAATTGTCTAGAAGAAGGTACTGTTAAGATGAGAAGAAAGTTATACAGAAATGTCTTCCTCTGAACTGGGTTTTCAGGTCTTCAATAAAGTGTTATTGGTCTATTGTTTTTGTTTGTTTGGTGTTTTTAGGTAGAAGCAGTAGGCAGAGAGGCAGGGAGAGTGGAAGAAACCACCAAACAAAAGCTTCCTTCAGCGTGGTAGAGGCTGGACTAGAATCTAGATTGTGGGTATGGCAAAGCAACACACTATTCAAGTGAATTATTTTGGTAGCATCAGTCTAATGTTTTTGCCATACATTTTCTCGTGTCATTCTTACAACTTACTCCATGTTTCCTGACTTTAGACATCTATAAACTCAGCTGACCCATACTCTCCTGGCCCATGAAATCAAGCCTGGGTGAGACCTGGTACAGAACAAGAAAGGCGACCCATACTTGGTTTCAGAGGCTATGAGGATACCTGCGGTTCTGAGAGGAACACCACTGTGTCTACACAAATGCTGTAGGGAGACTGTTTTACTGCAAAGACAACAGGAAACACAGATAAGATGTGTAACTGTCTTAGCTTTCTGGTCCACTGGGATTTTTTTTTTTTCCATTCAGACGTTTCCAAATAACAGGAATCAGGTTTCAGATAATGATTTGACACCTATGTTAATAATTGTGTGTGAGATTTCTCCACTCCAACATGCTTTATTTCTACATGTAGGTAGGTAGGTAGGTAGATAGGTAGGTAGATGGTGATGATAGATACATGATTGATAGATAGATAGATAGATAGATAGATAGATAGATAGATAGATAGATAGAATAAAAGGAGAAAGAGGGGAAAAAGCAAGAGAAAGAAAGGGAAAGGGGAGAAGAAGAAAGAGAGGGTAAGTTACAAACCTTGCCAATGACCTATTTCTCTGACGCTATTAATGATTTTTTTTTTAAATAGAAATATGGTTGGTAGAGAGACAGAGAGTGAGAGTGAAGGAGACCATAACACCAAAGCTTCTTTCAGTGTGGTGGCAATGAGGTTCAAACCTGGGCCAGTCATATGATAAAGCAGAGCACAATCCAAGTGAGCAGTTTTACCTGTTCAATAATGTTTTCTGAAACACTGTTCAGATATGAATATTCATCCTCCTTAAAAGCATATCCCTTCTACCCCAACTCTCCAGCAATGAGTTTCATTTTGTGCCTTGGTCAGTAACAGGGATGGAATGAGATACAAGACAAGAATATGGGTTTTTATAGACTCTTATTTATATTTTAGTGTCTACTAAATATATATTACATTATCAGCCGTACTCACAGCTACTTGCCTATAGGGCCAAAATTCTTCAGCTAGTCATCTTCCGAAATCCTCCTTTTCTGTGTAGGAGAATGGGGTTATTTCAAGTAACCCATCTGGTAGGATAAAGAGAAATAAAAAAAAGAAAGAAAGAAACTGAGGTAAATATAATATGTATTGTTAAAGACGCATTTGCATACTTTGTGTCAGCAAATAAATTCACTTGTTTATTTTTTGTTGAGCTGATATTTGATAATTTGGTGGGGTTTGTTTATTACTCTTAGAATTTTCCTGGAAGGTGAGATGGGAAGGTACGTTTGGTTTATTTCTTCTCTTAGAGAAACTCTTTTAAAATTTCTATGTTCTCAATACTAATTCTAAAGGCCTAATATAGCTTCATCTCAAGCTAGAAAGCCACGTTCTGCCAAATATGTTACATTTTTCTTGGCCATGAATGTTTCCGTAAAGAAATATGAGCATCATTTCCAATGAAGGCTTATTCTGTTTCCTTATGTGCCTTTCCTATTTATAATTCATTTGTTATTTATAAATGATAACTACTTTGTTCCACTTAGGGTCAAATCAACAATTACATAAAATTAATAAAAGATGCATCCCCGAATTTGTTTGTGTCTGAAAGAAGTTCTTTACCCAGATATTTATTTTGGCAGTGAGGTAATGAATTCAAAAAACTGCTTCTTTTGTGCCTTTATTTCAATCAAAGTCCCTCTCTTAGAGCATTTAGATAAAAGTTTTCCAGTAGTCCTGTTTCTGCAATGACCATGTGACCTGTTGTTTTAATTAGTGGAGGCTGCATGGACAGTATAGTTCTACAGTGCAATGGTTGTCTACATAGTTTCTAAAGAATATTACAATTGAAGGAAAAAAGTTACAATTCTGGAGACCAACCAACTATAAAGAAGATGATCCAGGAGGTGGTACAGTAGCTAAAAATTGCTCTAAAGTGTGAGACCCTGAGTGCAATCCCCAGAGTGATGGCTAGTTAATTTTCTTAGTTTCTTTCTCTCTTCCATATATATATATATATATATATATATATATATATATATATATATATATCCAAAAACTATGAGGAAGTCCACAGAAGATTGGTACAGGCTACACTTATGGACATGGACAGAGAATGGAGTTTAGGTAAGAATGTTAAGGGGGGGACAAGTGGTTGTGTACCTGACTAAGTATACAGTTTGCAGTGTGTAAGGACCTGGGTTCAAGCCCTTCGTCCCCACCTGCAAGGGGAAAGCTTTGAGAGTGGTGAAGCAGACCTGCAGCTGACTCTCTGTCTCTCTCCCTCTCTATCTTCCCCCTCCTCTCAATTTCTGGCTGTTTCTATTCAATAAATAAAGATAATAAAATATGTTTTAAATAATATTAAAATGCAAACAAATGTGGAATAGCTCTGAAAAAGGTCCTAAGCAGACAGAACCAACAAGGTTAATTCAATTCATTTCATATAACCCCTTGAACCTCAACTGTTTCTTGTCCATGATGGAAGCCATAAGTAAAACTTCTTAAACACAATCTAGTCTCTCATTCCATTCCCATCATTTGAGAACATTTCTTTTTCCACAACTGCAATGAAGACAAAATTTTAACTTCATTATCATTTCCTTGTACAACAAACTGTTCAAAAACAGTGACATGAAACAATTTTTTAAACTGTTTCTGTGGTGGCTACTTTATTATTATATTTTTAAAAATAATTTTAACAGTTATTTAGTTAACCTTAGTTTACAAGTCTGTAAGTGTCCTGAGGAACAGGACACTTACAGACTTTCACCTCTTCAAGAAGAATCTCTGCCCCCTCTCCCCTTCTCCAAATAAAACACCAATATCCTTCCAAAGTCTACTGGGCCATCTTTCCCCTCAGAGTCTCCTTCCCTACCCCCATTACATACCCTCAGTTCTGCTATTCAGTCTCTTACTTTCATTGGCCTTTGTCCTAGGTTTTATTTGTTTTCTTTCTGTGGGGGAGGTCATATTTTGTTTTCATTTCCTTACAACATCCCCTGTAAGCCCAGTTGAGTGGTGAGTCATTCCATCAGCTGTTGCTCTTGCTTATCAGCAGAGAAGTTATTCAAAAGGCTTTCAGAGAAAAACAAAGAGTAACTTATAAAGGAAAGCCACTTTATTTATTTATTTATTTATTTGTTTATTTATTGCCTCCAGGTTTATTGCTGGGGCTCGGAGCCTGCACTACGAATCCACTGTTCCTGGAGGCTATTTTTCCCATTTTGTTGCCCTTGTTGTTGTGCTTGTTGTAGTTGTTAGTGTTGCCATAGCTGTTGTTGTTGGATAGGACAGAGAGAAATGGAGAGAGGAGAGTAAGACAAAGAGGAGGAGAGAAAGACACCTACAGACCTGCTTCATGCTTGTGAAGCGACCTTCTGCAGGTGGGGAGCCAGGGGTTAGAACCCGGATCCTTACGCGGCCCTTTCGCTTTGTGTCATGTGCGCTTAACCCGCTGGGCTATCATCCGACTTCCTATTTCTTTATTTTCTAAATAAAAACCCTCATCTGACTTCTGCCAGAAGCTAAAACTGGCCCGATATCAAATGATGATGAAATAATTGAATATTACTCTTTGGTTTGCATTGAATAAGCTTTTCCTTAGACTATGAAAATGTCTTTGATGGGAGTCAGGCTGTGGCACAGCGGGTTAAGAGCAGGTGGCACAAAGTTCAAGGACTGGCATTAAGGATCCCCATTAGAGCCCTGGTTCCCCACCTGCAGGGGAGCCGATTCACAACCGGTGAAGCAGGTCTGCAGGTGTCTGTTTTTCTCTCCCCCTCTCCGTCTTACCATATCTCTTTCCATTTCTCTCTGTCCTATTCAACAGTGATGACAACAATAATAACTACAACAATAAGACAAGGGCAACAAAAGGGAATAAATAAATTAATTAATTTTTAAAAAGAAAATGTCTTTGACATGACTCCTAAACATTTATAATGTCTTGTTGGAGGGATAAAACTAACATGCATGATGGGATTAAAAATCTTTCAGTGTTAAACTCTGCTGTGCAAAATAGGAGTGTAAACAATGTCCCTGTGCACATGGTAACCCATACTTGCATCCTAATGTCTAAAGAATTCTTAGAAATTATTTATTCTGAATTTCAGACAGGGTTGGGGGGACTTGTAGTTCAGCCTGTTTACTTGCTCGAGATTTCACGACCACATACCCACATGTCTAGAATGTGAACAGTCTTTCAAAGTATTGGTTTTTCCTCTCTGGTTTTCCCTCAGTGCTGCCTCCTGGAGGTAACTTTTCTAAAAACATCATTAGAATGAAAGCTTGTAAGGGACAGGGGGTATAGCTTAGTGGGTATGATGCCTGCAATGCCACGTGTGCAACCCAGGCTCGAGCCACAGCACCTCATGGGCAGTGCTGTGGTACTGGAGGCAGCTTTGATGCTATGGAATCTTATTCTATCTCTGTCTCTCTATCTCTGTATCTGAATAAATAAATAGGAAAACTTGAGGTACCCCCAAGTTCCCTTTCAAATACCAGGGTCCTCTCTCAAAGTGTTTTCTATACTTAGATGTTCAATAAACCTATCTATACTATTTATATTTGCCACCTATTCTATTATTTAAAAGTCCTGATTTCTATTTAAAATTTATATTTATTATAAGGAAAACACATCAGTATTATTTGTCATGAGTGAAAAGGTAATTGAAAAAACAAATGCCAGAGGGGGTTGGGCAGCAGGTTAAGAGCACATGGCGCAAAGCCCAAGGACAGGCGTAAGGTGAAGCGGGTATGCAGGTGTCTTTCTCTCCTCCTGTCTTCCCCTCCTCCCTCCATTTCTGTCTGTCCTATCCAACAACAATGGCATCAATAACAACAATAACTACAACAATAAAACAACAAGGGCAACAAAGGGGGATAAATAAATAATAAAATATTTTAAAGGGGGGCAGAAAAACAGAAACTAAACTGGTGCTGCAAATTCTCATGCAGATACTCTTGTCTGACTCAACTAGGGGTCATTCATTTTCTTATGCCAGACATTAGTGCTAAAAAGGGGGGGCAGAAAACATCAGATGCAATACCCTAAAGAGAAAAGAGAAAGGCTTTTTTTTTTCAACTTTTCAATTAGGGGATATTAAAATATCATTGTGGAACTGAATACCTCTCACTGCTCTGTCCACCTGAACTTTTCTTTTAAAAGATGTATTATTATTTGTAGAGACAGAGAGAAGTTTAGAGGAAGGGGGAGAGACAGGGAGAGAGAAAGAGGGTACCTGCAGCACTGCTTCACTCCTGAAGCTTACCTCCTACGAGTGGGACCCTGGGGCTTGAACCCAGCTCCTTGAATATAATATCTGTACTCTGCCGGTTGCACCACCATCACCCCCTCACCTTCCCTCTCTCCAGCTGTTCTGTGACAGTCTCAGGAAGGAATCTTGACAAAAATCTCTTATTCTACACTTGCACAAACACTTGTCTATGTATGTTTCACAGAACAGGTGGTGTGAATAGTGGAGGACTTTTTCCAATTTTATAACAATTGCAGAGATTTTTTTGACTCATTTCCCTAACTGTAGCAAAACTTGTCTGCTCTTACTGGCTTGTATTTTATCTTTGTTTTCCTTTACAAGAATGTAATTGTATGAGAATCTTATGTTTAATGCTGATTCTGTAACAATGTGACTGATTGTATACTCACCTGCAAATATCTAATTGTTAACTCCTTGAGTGAAAACTTTTCCTTCTGGACTCCATAAAGAATTTTGGTCCATACTCCCAGAGGGGTAAAGAATAGGGAACCTTCCATTAGAGGGGATGGTATGTGGAACTCTTGTGGTGATAATTGTATGGAATTGTACCTCTCTTATCCTAATTTCATCAATTATTATTTATCACTAATAAAAATGTAAAAAAAATCCCAACAACAAATTTTTCTGGTTGTTGGTATAACAGGCAATTATAAGGCTTATGGAAATAGTTTACTGGGGCAAGATATGGCATTCATATTTCTTTAAAGGGTTGAAAGGATTGACAGTGGACAGATTTAAAAGCACAGAGCATCATGGCTGAGGAAATAGCTCAATTGGTAGAACGTGGGTCTTTCATGCCTGAAGCTCCTGGTTCTATATACTGGATTGGTGCTTTGGTTTCTCTGTGTATGTGTCTCTGTCCCCCCCCCCTCTCTCTCTCTCTTTCCCTCTATCTCTCTCCTTTCTAAATAATAATAGCAATAACAATAATAATAATGATGACATTATGTGATGGTTATTTTAGCAGGGCAACAAAACCATACTCTCTGAGTATATGTTTTTTTCTGCTATAGAGAAACTGTTTGCATTCCTTTCATATAAGGAACAAATTAAAGGTAATCTGACTGAGACTGGAAAAATAGTTCACTTTAGTACTGTGCCTGCTTTGCTATGTACATGACTCAGGTTTGAGTGTAGCCCCATTTCAATGAAGGAAGCATTGATGCTATAGTCTCTCTCTCCCTCTCCCTCTCTGTCCGCCTCTGCCTCCACCCCTGCCTCTGCCACTCTGAGAAAAGGCAGTTTGGAATGCTGAATCAATTCCTAGAGATAATCTGACTTGACTTCAGACATGTACTAGTAACAAACAGTAAAGCAAACAATAGTCAATTACCTAACATAATGTACTAAGAACTCAGGTGATTTTCTTTTATCACCCAAACCCCACTCCCCCAGGAGATGTCTTGAGAAGATTGGAGATCTTATTGTCTTACCTGGGGAGTGCTAACACAGGTGACAGCCTCCACAAGTGCAGGTAAACGTCCTGTGATGCACAACACAGATTCTGCTGGGGCCTCTGCCCCAACAAAGCATCAGTCAGTTCAAAATCTCAGTGATGACTCAGCTGAACAACTCTGTCCTAGTCAAACATTTTTCCTCCAGGGTCATCTCTGGGGATCGGTGCTTATACACAACTCCACTGCTCCCAGCAGCCACCGCCCTCTCCTCAGTTTATGATAGAAACAAAAAAGAGTAGGAGAAAGACAATAAGACACATGCAGCACTGCTTGTGAACCTTCCCCCTGCAAGTAAAGACTTGGGGCCTGAACCTGGTTCCTCGTGCATGGTAATATGTGTGCTCTACTAGCTCTGTCACCCAGCCTTCCTACAAACCTTGTAAAGAATGTATTGACTATTGGGGGAATTATTCTTTTCTAAACATACTTAGAAGTGGTAGGCAGGATGAGTTAGGCTAGGGCTCTGCTTTCATTTTTCACATTTCTTCTTCCTCTCATTCTTCGGATGCTTTCTTACAAGTGATTCTTCCTTTTATTCTAAAAATAAACTGAAGGAATGTCAAAAGAGGCATTGTCTGTCACTCTGGCCATTTTAATGAATGCTTCACTCCATTTCCAACAGGGCCAACATTTTTTCTCAGCTGACTATCGCTCTCCTGACTGACACTTGGGATTTTTGAAAAGGAAGCAGAGGTTAATGCACAATAATGCAAAGTAGAGTGGGGAAACATAGCATATTTGTAAAATTTAGATTCTCCACACTTACACTGACTACAGTTCTTCTACAGTTGGGAATTTAAGGAAAACTAATATATTCTCTGCCAGGTAATAGTAAAACAGTCACATCAGACCTGGAATCTTTACAGCCTTTCACAGTATGAAAAAGAGAATTGAAAATCAAGGCCAGTGTTCTTTGCTACATCTTGATTTAGTGAGAAAGCTAAAATCAAGTTTCCTAATCTACTCGGAAAACTCAGCAACAATCACAATAGTATTTGTTAATTTTAAAGATTATTTACTTATCTATATATCTATGGAAGCAAGAGAGAGAAAAAGAAAGAACCAAATCATCATTCTGTCATATGCTGTGCTTGGGATCATACTCAAGACATCATGCTTGCAAGTCATACACTACTGCCTGCAACATCTGAGTCACTTGTATGGGGTGTGTGTGTGTGTGTGTGTGTGTGTGTGTGTGTGTGTGTGGCTTTGTTTTGCAGATGAATTTCTATACATGTCATTTATTTAATTTGTTGGGACAGGATTAAAGGTTTATAGTAGTTCCAGTTGTTGGTATATGTTGGTATATGTGTAAAGTTTTTCTGTTTTATGCAAAACACTCTCCTCCCCAACCTAGGTCCTCCTCCATCATCATTCACTTTGACCTGTACACCCCCCACCACCACACACACACAAAGTAAAATATCTTTTACTTTGGAGCAATACACCAAACTTCCAGTCCAAGTTCTGCTTTGTGTTTCCTTTTCACTCATGGACAAAATGAATTCCCTGGGCAGAGGACCTCACCATTGTGTCCTGGAACCACCCTTCTCCAGTGCCCTGCCCCACTAAGAAAGGCAGAAACAGGGTGGGAGTATGAATGGACCTGGCAATGCCTGTGTCCAGTGGAGAAGCAATGACAGAAGCCAGACCTTCCACTTTCTGCACCCCAAAATGATCTTGGGTCTATACTCCCCAAGGCATAAAGAGCAGGAAATCCTCCAATGAAGGGATGGAATGTGGAACTCTGGTGGTGGGAATTGTGTGGAATTATACCCCTCTTATACAATGAACTTGACATCATAATTAAATCAATAATAAAAAAAGAATAGAAAGGAAAAAAATTAAGATTACATTTTATTTACCTCTCAAAACAGACACAGAGAAAGATACACCACACCAGAGAATCACTCTGGCATAGTTCATGTAAGACTGAACTTGGGATCTCATGGTGGTACATCTGGATTTTTATGACTATTGGGCCACAAAGATTATTTTTCTTAACAAAACTGGGTTTAATTTTTATATATTTCTCAGAGAAAACTGGCATACAAATATGAGGATCAAGACTTGCTTATCCAGTCAAACAGAACTTAAAAGACTAGTTCCTAAGACTGTCATTACAGAAAATATGCAATAATTGTATTATAGTGTTTCAAATAATACTATACATCAGAAAATTTTTAATTGTCTTACTGATTATCAGTTTGATGGTGTGATTTAGATAGATTTAAAAGAAGCTAAGGTTTCTCATAGAAATGGTTTATCATTAGTTTTTTTTAGTTTTAGCAAGAGAATGAACACACATATATAAAATACTTGCTTCTGGGAGTCAGATGTAGTGCAGTGGGCTAAGGGCACATGGCACAAGGACTGGCAGAAGGATCCTGGTTCAAGCCCCTGGCTCCACACCTGCAGGGGTATCCCTTCACAGGTGGTGAAGCAGATCTGCAGGTGTCTATCTTTCTCTCCCCCTCTCTGTCTTCCCCTCCTCTCTCCATTTCTTTTTGTCCTATCCAACAACAATAATAACTACAACAATAAAAAAATGCTTCTTGGTATGTGCTCAGAAAATATTTATCCTGGAGTTGGGTGATAGTGCACACATACAGCATAAAAGGACCAAGGTTCTTGTTCCTGCTCCCCACCTGCAGGGGGAAATCTCTAGTGGTGAAGCAGAGATGCAAGTGACTGTCTGTCTCTCTCCCTCTCTATCTCTCTCTCCCCTCTCAATTACTTTATGTCTCTATCCAGTAGTAAATAATTTTTTTAAAGAAAGAAAATATGTAACCTTTCTCTTCTGTACAAATACAAAGAATTTTTTTATGCTGAAAAGAGCCCAGACTATCTACATTATGTTATGGTAAAGAAACTGAAGTCCGTGTCATTTAACTAAGGCAATACTGAGCTCTACAGATGAACTGAAAATTTAGGATTTAAGCCTGTCTCTACCCTTTATTGATTCTTTAGCATTTGAAAAGTCATTTTACTTTCTTGTTAATTTTCAAAGCCATTTTCCATTTGTGATTAATATTGGCTCACTAGGTTGTAAGATTAGAGGTTATAGTTTTACACTGCAACCACCACCAAAGTTCTGTTCCCCACCCTCCCAACAATAGCCACCATACTTCCCAAGAAGTTCCAGAGACAGGTTGTTTATTCCTGGTCTTTTTTTTTTAATTTGAATTCTTGTGTTTCAGTTTCCAAGATTCCATATATGAGTTTATAAGTGAATCTATCCAGTAGTTGTATTTCAACACTTTACTTTTATCACTATGCATAATCACCTCTAACTCTATCTATTTTATCCTAAAGGACACAGTACCATCTTCTTGATTGCAGAGTAGTTTTCCATGGAGGGTACAGCCCTTAAGTTCTTTCTCCAATCACCTGTCAATGGTTATGTAGGCTGCTTCCACTCCTTGGCTATTAAGAATAATGTAGCTATGAGCATAGGTGTGTATATATCCCTTCAAATTAGTGTTTTCACATCCTTTAGATAAATACCTAAGAGTGGTATTGCTAGATCATAACGTAATCCCATCTTTATTTGTTTAATAAACATATTATACAGTTTTAGTTATAAAACTAAAGAGCAAGAGACAGATGTAGAGGGATACACAGAGATATTTGACTCAGGCATATAAATGTATCAGGTATTTCACTTGGGGAGGTTTCGATTTTTTTTAATTTTATTTTTGAGAGAGATGCAGACAGAGAGAGACACAGAGAGAAACACCAGAGCACTGCTCAGCTGTGGATTATGGTGGTGTGGGGGATTGAACCTAGGACTTTGGAGCCTCAGGCATGAGAGTCTCTTTGCATAGCCATTATGCTAACTCCCCCATCCAGGGGTTTCCATTTATTAATAGGATGATTTGCAATAGAAAATGTAAAGCATTTCTTTACTATTTAATACTTTTTGCTGCTGCCCAAAATATCATGCTAACAACATTGAGCTAATCGTCCATGAAATCCTTAAGAAAATAGAGCCTAATAAAATGAATGTTTATTCAATAGTTCCCTCTGTGTTGAAACTCTTGAGTACTATAATATAACACACATTCTTCTGGAAACAGAAAAACTAAAATTTTAAGAGCACACTATATTAAGGGTATCTTTAAATATCTTATGTGGATTTTCAAATTAAATTCTCAATTATGTTCTCAAAGATGTGAGATATTTCTCAATTGTTTGGGCTAAGTACAACTCAAGGAAGTTGCCTCCTTGTCCTGATTAGCCTACTTAGTGTGGTCCCAGTATAGCATGCTAATGTCTAGAAAATGGCTACATTCATTTGAAAACATTGCTTAAAAATGGTAAACATCTGTTTATTTTATTTCAAGCTCTAGAAGGTTCTTGGTGTTACACACGAGGTGCTATGAAACTGGAGGAACTTCTGGCACTATGATATATGTCTCTCTCACTCTGGAAAAACTGTTCAAGAATGGTGATATCAACTATGTACACATCTGTGGCTTTGCAAAATTAAATACATAACATAAACAAAACAAATATTATAAAGATCTTCAGAAAAAAATGAGTTCCTTTGTATTTCATACAAATTATGCCAAAGAGACTGTCAAAATCATTCTCCAAGGGCCTGATAGTGACACACCTGGTCTAGTACACATATCACCATGTGCAAGGACCCAGGTTCAAGCCCCCAGTCCTTAGTGGAAGAGAGGAAGTTTCACAGGTGGTAAAGCAATGCTACAGGTGTTTTTCATTCTCTCTCCTCCCCCCTATTAATTATTCTATATCTCTTTTTAATATTATTTGTTTATTTTTATATTACATGGTGACAGTGGTCTGAGTCCACACAATTCCCAGCATCAGAGTTCTGAATCTTCAGTGTGTCTTCACTGCAATCCATCCTGTGTTCCTCTAAGGTTGTAGACATGGGCCAACCATCATCTCTGCAACTATCTATCTACATTTATACATAGTTGCCCAATTTTTTTCTTATTCAGTCTTCTCTCCCCCTCCAAGCCACTCATGACAACATAACTACCTCCACATGTCCCTCTCCTTTCCCTTCTCTCTCTCTCTGGGTGCTGATAGAGCCCTCTTCATCCTATCACTTCTCCCTGGATGGGAGCATGGATCAAGGTTGTTTTGGGGCAGCAGAAGGTAGGAGTTCTGGCTTCTGTAATTGCTTCTCTGCTGAGCATGGACATTGACAGATCAATCCGTACCCCCTAGCCAGTTTCTATTTTCCCTATATCTCTATCAAAAAAAGAAACACAAAGAAGTAGTTGCCAGGAGTGGTGTACCCACAAGCCCCAGATAAAACCCTGGTGGGATAACGAAGTCATTCTCCAGAAAAATGTCATTTCTGTTTTATTATTATTATTATTGGAGGGATTAATGATTTACACTGAATATGTTTAAATTGTCTCAGTTGTTACATGTTTGAATTTTCTCAGTTTTCTGTGAAACACACTCACCCCAAGCATAGGTCCTCTTCCATCATCTTGTACCAGTACCTGAAAGCAATCCCCTGCCCCTCACATCCCAAAGTCCTTTACTTTGATGCAATACACCAAACCCAGCACTAGTTCTGCCTTGTGTTTCCTCTTCTGTTCTTATTTTTCAACTTCTGTATATGATTGAGAACATTCCATATTCATCCTTCTCTTTCTGGCTTATCTCACATAACATAATTCCTCACGCTCCATTTAAGATGATGTGGAAACGGTGAAGTCCTCATTCTTAATATATCCTATTGTGTAATAAACCACAATTTTCTCACCCACTCATCTGTTGTTGGACATCTGGGTTACTTCTGAGTTTTGGCTATTACAAATACATACTTATGTCCATAGCAGGTAATTCAGTTTTCACTGTACCACTAGATGTAGTGAAAGATTCTAGAGTTGAGCTGAAGTTCAGTGCCTCCTACTCAGCACTAGTGATAATTTAGTGCAGAAGTTAGTTAATTTATAGAAGGACATCCCATATCATCATCATCTCCTCCTCCTCCTCCCCCTCCTCCTTCTCTTCCTCCTTCTCCTTCTCTTCCTTCTCCTCCTCCTCCTCCTCCTCCTCCTCCTCCTCCTCCTCTCTTTGACTTGGTATCTCAGCTTCTTTCTGGTCACTTCCTCTTCTGTGATATGTCTTAAAATTTTTTTTAATTTCTTTATTGGGGTATTAATGTTTTACATTCAACAGTAAATACAATAGTTTGTACATCCATAACATTCCCCAGTTTACCATATAACAATACAACCCCCACTAGGTCCTCTGTCATCCTTCTTGGACCTGTATTCTCCCAACCCACCCACCCCCACCCCAGAGTCTTTTACTTTGGTGCGATACGCCAATTCCATTTCAGGTTCTACTTTTTTTTTTTCTTCTGATCTTGTTTTTCAGCTTCTGCCTGAGAGTGAGATCATCCCATATTCATCTTTCTGTTTCTGACTTATTTCACTTAACATGAATTTTTCAAGGTCCATCCAAGATCGGCTGAAAACGGTGAAGTCATTTTTTTACAGCTGAGTAGTATTCCATTGTGTATATATACCACAACTTGCTCAGCCACTCATCTGTTGTTGGACACCTGGGCTGCTTCCAGGTTTTGGCTATTACAAATTGTGCTGCTAAGAACATATGTGTACACAGATCTTTTTGGATGGATGTGTTGGATTCCTTAGGATATATCCCCAGGAGAGGAATTGCAGGATCATAGGGTAGGTCCATTTCTAGCCTTCTGAGAGTTCTCCAAACTGCTCTCCACAGATGTTTTTAAAATGTATACAGAAAAGAGTTCTGCCAATATTTTCCTCTAAGTATCTGATAGTTTCTGGTCTAACATCCAAGTCCTTGATCCACTTAGAATTTACTTTTGTATTTGCTGAAATACAGTGGTTCAGTTTCATTCTTCTGCATGTTTCAATCCATTGTTTCCAACACCGTTTGTTGAAGAGACTCTGCTTTCCCCATTTAATAGTCTGGGCCCCTTTGTCAAAGATTAGATGTCCGTAGGTGTGGGGGCTTACTTCTGGGCTCCCAATTCTATTCCACTCTTCAGTGTGTCTATTCATGTTCCATTACCAAGCAGTTTTGATGACAATGGCCCTATAATACAATTTGAGATCTGGGAGTGTGATGCCTCTGGTTCTGTTCTTTTTTCTCAAGATTGTTTTGACAATTCTAGGTCTTTTCTGGTTCCAGATAAACATTTTTAGCATTTGTTCTATTCTCCTAAAAAATGTGCTTGGGATCTTGATGGGGATAGCATTAAATTTGTAGATGGCTCTGGGTAGTATATTCATTTTGATGATGTTAATTCTTCCAACCCATGAACATGGAATATCTTTCCACTTCTTTGGGCCTTTTGCAATTTCATTAAATAGTGATTCATAAATTTCAGTATACAAGTCTTTCACTTCCTTGGTTAGGTTTATTCCTAGATATTTTAATTGTTTTTGTTGCTATAGTAAAAGGAATTGATTTCTGGCTTTCAATTACTTCTAGCTTAGTGTTTGCATAGAGGAATGCCACTGACTTTTAAATGTTAATTTTGTAGCCTGACATCTTACTTTATTTCCTGATGATTTCCAAAAGCTTCTTGCTGGATTCCTTAGGGTTTTTTTTTTTTTTAATGTATACTATCATGTCATGTGCAAATAGGGAGAGTTTGACTTCTTCTCTTCCAATCTGTATCCCTTTAATTCCTTGCTCCTGCCTGATTGCTATGGCAAGAATTTCCAACACTATATTGAATAGTAATGGTGATAGTGGGCAGCCCTGTCTAGTACCTGATCTGAGTGGAAATGCTTCCAGTTTTTCACCATTGAGTATGATGTAGGCTGTAGGTTTGCTCTATATAGACTCCACTATCTTCAGGAATGTTCCATCTATTCCCATTTTTTGTAGTGTTTTGATCATAAAGGGATGTTGGATTTTGTCAAAGGCTTTCTCTGCATCTGTTGATATGACTATGCAGTTTTTGGTCTTGCTTTTGTTGATGTGGTGGATCACATTGATTGATTTACGTATATTAAACCAACCTTGCATGCCTGGGATAAACCCCACTTGGTCATGATGAACAATCTTTTTAATATACTGCTGTATCCGGTTGGCTAGAATATTGTTCAATATTTTAGCATCTATGTTCATCAGAGATACTAGTTTGTAGTTTTCTTTTTTGGTTGTGACCCTGTCTGCTTTTGGTATCATGATGTTGATGTTGGCTTCATAGAAGATGACAGGGAGTACTCCAGTGTCTTCAATCTTCTGGAAGACTTTTAAAAGTAGAGGTATTAGTTCTTCTTTGTAGGTTTTGTAGAATTCATTTGTAAAACCATCTGGTCGAGGACTTTTATTTTTGGGAAGATTTTTGATAACTGTTTCAATTTCATTAGCTGTGATGGGCCTGTTCATGTTATCCACTTCCTCTTTACTTAGTTTTGGAAGTTGGTAGGTATCTAGGAAATCATCCATTTCTTCCATGTTCTCTAGTTTGGTGGCATATAGTTGTTCATAGAAGCCTCACATGATATGTTGAATTTCTGCGGTGTCTGTTGTGATATCTCCTCTTTCATTTAGTATCTGATTTATTTGGGTCTTCTCCCTTTTTTGTTTTGTGAGTCTGGCTAAAGGTTTGCTGATTTTGTGGACTCTTTTGAAGAAGCAACATTTAATTTCATTGATCATTTGTATGGTTTTCTTATTCTCAATGTTATTTATTTCTGCCCTAATTTTAGTGAGTTCTGTCTTTCTGGTTGTTTAGGGTTCCATTCTTCTTCTTCTTCTAGGTCTTTAAGATGTGCAATCAGGCTGTTTATTTGTGCTTTTTCTTGTTTCCTAATGTGTGCTTGTATAGCTATGAACTTCCCTCTCAGTACTGCCTTAGCTGTGTCCCAAATATTTTGATAGCTTGTGTCTTCATTTTCATTGAACTCTTGAAACATTTTGATTTTTCCTTTGTTTCCTCTTTGACCCAGAAGCTGTTAAGTTTACTGTTGAGTATCAACATTTTGGGACTATTACTAGTCTTTTGTTGATTGTTAAGTGTTAGTTTAATTCCACTGTGGTCTGAGAAAATGCTTGAGATGATTTCAATGCTCTTGAATTTGCTGATGCTGTCTTTGTGGCCTAACATATGGTCTATCCTTGAGAATGACCCATGTGGATTTGAGTAAAACTGTATTCCAGTTTCTTGGGATGAATGACTCTGAAAATGTCCAATAGTTCTAGTTTATCTATCTCTTCATTTAGCTCCCTTATGTCTTTATTGATTTTCTGCCTGGATGATCTGTCAAGTTGAGAAAGTGGGGTGTTGAAGTCCCCTACTATGACTGTGCTGCTGTTAATATATTGCTGTAGCTCTTTCAGTAAAAGTTTGATTATTTAGATGGCTTGTCATTGGGTGCATAGATGTTAATAATTGTTAAGTCCTCTTGATTGACTGATCCTCTTAGCATTAAGTAGTGTCCATTCCTATCTTTTTTAATCTTATTTGTTTTAAAGTCTATCGTGTCAGATATGAGAATAGCTGTTTCTGCCCTTTTTTGTGGGCCATTGGCTTGTATGATAGTTTTCCATCCTTTTACTAAGTCTTTGTTTGTCTTGTTGAGTTAGGTGGGTTTCCTGTAGACAGCATATTGTTGGGCTGTATTTTAGGATCCATCTTCCTACTCTGTGTCTTTTAATAGCTGAATTCAGGTCATTTACATTTATTGATATCAAAGATTGAAGTTATTTTAACACCATTCTTGTAGAGTTTTAGAGTGTTCTGAAATATGACCTATTTATGGTGGTCTGACTATTTATAGAAGACCTTTCAGAACTTCTTTCAGGGCAGGCTTGGTGATAGTTGATTCCTTCAACTGTTGCTTGTCTGAGAAGGTTTTGATGCCTCCATCTAGCCTGAATGACAGTCTAACAGGATATAGTATTATTGGTTGAAAGCCTTTCTCATTGAGTGCTCGATAGATATCTTGCCATTCTCTTCTGGCCTGTAGTGTTTGTGTGGAGAAGTCTGCTGCTATTCTTATGGGTTTTCCTCTGTAGGTGACTCTTTGTTTTTCTCTTACAGCCTTCATGATCCTTTATCCTTATTACTTTCCATTCTAAATATGATGTGTTGGTGCCTTTAAGTCTGGGTTAATTCTGTTTGGGACCCTCTGGGCCTCTTGAATCTTTATGTCTTTGATGTTGTCTAGACTAGAGAAGTTTTCAGCTATTACGGCCTGAAGAATGCTTTCTTCCTCTCCCTCTCTTTCTTCCTCTGGTAAGGCAATAACATGTGTATTGTTTCTTTTGAAGTATCCCATAGGACTATGTTGTTGTTTTCAGCACCTCTTAATCTCTTTTTGAGATCTCTTCTTTTTTTAGTTGTCTCTAATTTGTCCTCGATCTTGCTAATTCTGTCTTCAGCCTCATTGATTCTGTTCTCTCTGCCCTCTACTGTTTTCTGGAGTTCATCTATTTTGTTACCCTGTTCTGATACTGTTTCAGCTTGTTCAGCTAGCTGTGTTCTTAGCTCAGCTATTTCAGCTTTCAACTCTCTAATAACCTTGAGATAATTAGTTTTTTTCTTCCAGAGTCTCACTTGTTGTTCCTGTATTTCTGATTACAATTCTTTCAAACTCTTTACTCACTCCTGTGATTATTTCCTTAACCAGTGTTTGGATGTTGAACTTGTTATTTTGTGCTTCACCCTTTGGGATGCCTTTAGCTGGACTCTTGTCCTGGTTTGTTTCTCCATTATTTCTTCTTGTTGGTTTAACCATTTTATATATTATGTTATGGGTTCCCTCTGTCAGTACTTTTCACATTCCTGATCACTATTGCCTGGATTGACTTGTGTCTACGTAAGTTAATTAAAGGGTTCACAGTGGTGGAAGTTAACAGTTGTTTCAATAGTATTTTAATCCCTGAGTTGGAGCTCAGTGGTTTAAAAGCCTCTTTTTCTTTTCTTTAGGCTATGGGAGCCTGAGGGCTTTTAAACTACAAGTAGGCTTCTTAGCTTAATCATTGACTCCTGATCAAGAGATAAAGCAGGGTGTGGCAGAGATACTCCAGTGGTTATGCAAAGAGACTTTCACAAGCCCACCACTATGCCACTGAGGTATAGGTCTTCTCCCTGCCGCTGCTCCAGACTCTGAGGGCAGTAGCAATGGAGACCCAGAGTTGCACTTGGTGAGTTTCTGGGGAGTCCTCTCCTCCCCTCAGCTGTTCCCTTGTTGGTGGTACAGACTGGAGGTGGTGTCTCAACTGACAAACTGCCAGACTGTTACCAGCCACTTAACCTCTCCCTGGGCTCCTCTCTGTCACCAGCCACACGTGTTTGCACTTACCAGTGACCTGGTGGGTTCCTGTAGTCTTTCCAGTCCTGTCTCCTTTCGGTCCCAGGTGGTCTCCTTTGGTATTCCTAGTTGATCTGGGAGAGGAGAGGAGAGGAGAGGAGAGGAGAAAAAGAGATCTTCTGCTTGTAGCCCCGCCTCCAGAAGGTGACTCACGTCTTAAGTTTTTAATCCCATTCCTCTTAGGAAATTTTCTCTATCTACTTAAAAGAGTTTTCAGAAATATCATAAATTAATTTATTATATTTATCAATCAATTTCCTTTATGGAATGTAAAATGTAATAGTTTCAGAAATTACAATAATGCAGTGAATATGAATGTAATCCTATCCAGAGATACTCCCATTTATCATTTTCTTTCTCCTTTCTGGTAGGTTTTAGCATTTTAAAAATTTTTTATTTGAGAGGGAAAGAGAGAGGCACCAGAACACTGCTCAGCTCTGGCTTATGATGGTGTTGGGATTGAACCTGAGACCTCAGAGCCACAGACATAAAAGTTTATTGCAAAACAATCTGTAATCCTATCCCAGGCTTTAGTATGATTAATATACCTTTCCAAATATGTCAGTATTATTTGTTGACACAAATTGACGCATACATTTAAGGCTGCACTATGGTGAACCATTGGGAATGGTGCAGGAAATAGATTATCAATTAATTAGAGTGACAGACAAACTAAGTCCTTGGAATACTAATAATGGATTTTAAGTACACTTCCAAAGGAGGAATCTGGATGATTGCAAAGTCTTCCAAAGGAAATGGAGGAATTAGGAGAAACAAGAGAAGGTGTAGAGAAGTCTTTCATTGACTCAATAGGTGTTCACTCCCAGTCTGCTGAGTGGACCCTGGGAATTGCTGCTCTGGAGACTGATCATAATAATTTGTTCCATTTGCTCATGCCAGTGACATACAAAGCCAGATGACATTGTAAGTGTGTCAGGAATGTATTATGATTTGAAATAATGAATTACTAAAACTGAACGGGAGAGATCCTAGAACACATCCCCTGGCTTGTTAGTGCGAATGTTCATTTTTCAACTGATCAGAGATTTGGGAACTGTTCATCAAATTTGGCTTCTATCATATGGACATAAATTAATCAGGTGTGTGTGTGTGTATTTGTGTGTGTGTGTAGTTTTTGTGATACAGCTAATCTAAGGTTAATATGTGATGCATAAATCACAAGAAAATCACTTCCTGAGCCTCTAACCATCTGGTCTTCAAGAGGAGGGTCAAGTCTAGCAAGAATTGATTTCTCTTTTAGAAAAAGACAATAGTGGGGGTCAATTGGTGGTGCACCTGATTAAGCACACATAGTACTAATAGTACTAAGCATAAGGACCTGAGCTCAAGCCCCCGCTTTCCTCCCCCCCCCCCCGCATGGAAGATGCTTCATAAGCAGTGAAGCAGATCTGCAGATGTTTATCTTTCTCTCTCCCACTGTCTCCCCTTCCCTTTTCAATTTATCTCTGTCATATCAAGTGAAAAAAAATGGCTGCCAGCAACAGTGGATTCCTTGTGTTGGCACCAAGCCCCAGCTACTGGAGGAAGAGGGAGAGGGAAAAGGAGAGGGAGAGAGAGAGAGATTGAGAAATGAAGGACGGAAGAAAGAAAGAGGGAAAAAGAAAAATATGATAGCGGCTGGGTGGTGGTGCACCTAGTTGAGCACACATGTTACAATGTGTAAAGACCCAGGTTCAAGCCCCAGTCCTCACCTGTAGGGGGGAAGGCTTTGCACATGGTGAAGTAGGGGTACTGAAAGAGAAAAAAAAAGTTTCCCTTTCTCTGTCTTCCTCTACCCTCTTGCTTTCTGGCATAATAAGAAGAAATTTAAGATAATAAGAAATTTTTAAAAATAATTTATAGAAAAGGAGAAACAATAAAGAAAAGGTAATAATAATTTTCCCACACCAATTATGAAAACACTACATGAATAACAAACCCTCACAGAGGTAACAGAACCCCTTGGTTTGGGGGTACCATGTGTTTTCCAAAGTGAAAACTGTCCTGGGATGCCCCACCACCAACAACAACAAAGAACCCATATTGTTAATTTGCAGGCTTTGAAGTTGTAGGGAATGTCAGAAGTTTCTGACAGGCTCTCCTGGGAGGAAGAGGGGACTGAATTATGCTTTCAGTGTCATTACCATTGGGATTCCTCTACCTCCACTATCACATGACCTTGTATAATTTCCCTTATCTTGTAATAGGAGAGGGGCCACAGACAGCCATAAGCACATCTCTCATTCTCTTCAAACCCTCCCCATTGATCAGGAGCAAGAGTCCCCCAAATGGGAAATTTTTACTTTCCAGACACTGGAATTTTTAATAAAAATTTTTGAATAAAAGAATGATAATAATAATAATGCTGCCAGGTTAAACTCATGCTGTTCTTAATTTCAACTTAAGACTCACACTAAGGCTGACCTTTTGAAATTGGTTGTTTTCATTTGTTTGGAATTATAACGATGACTGATTGCTCAGTTCTTCTTGGGTAACTTTGGTGTGCTTTAATTTCAGTGGAAGCATTTTCAATAGCAATTGGGGAATGTTCTCCATGGAAATGTGTTATATATCTATTTATAGCTTTATGTAGCATTAAGATAACAGAGTTAGACACATAATATATTTCTTCTTTCTACATTGTGGAAAAAATAATTTGCTTGTTGGTTCTGTGACTATATCTTGGCAGCCCCACAAATAGAACTTTGTTTCACTACAAAGAAACATATGGAGAGGACTGTGCTGCATCCAGGTAAAGCCCACATGTTACTCACCACAAGGATGCAGGTTTGAATCCTTGCTCCCCACCTGTAAGGGGTGAGTTTCACAAACAGTGAAACAGGTCTGCAGGTGTTTCTCTTTCTCGATATATATCTATATTTCCCATACCCTCTCAATTCCTCTCTCTCCTATCAAATAAACTGAAAGGAAAGTAAATAAATAAAAGGGAAAAATGGCTGCCAGGAGTGGTGGATTTATAGTGTTGGCACTAAGTCCCAGCAATAACCCTGGAGGCAATAGGAAGAGAAGAAAGCAAGAATGCAAGAAAGAAAGAAAGAGAGAGAGAGAGGAAGGAAGGAGGGGGGAAGAAAGAATGAAGGGGGAGGGAAGGAAGGAGAAAGAGAGAGAGAGAGAAAGAGAGAGAGAGAGGGAGAGAGAGACCCAGGTTATTGTCTGTGGAGATGATGTAATGGCTGGAAAAAGGGCTAGAAAGCTGGATCAGGGAAGAAAGTGGCTCCCAAATACAGGAAAGGTGTATAAACATTGTTGACTGTAAATCCTATTGATTTGATCTGGAGCCCACATTCAGCATAGGAGCTTATGTAACCTCTCCATCCCTGTAGGTTGGAACTTGCATTCTGTGGTCATCAGTAGGAACATTCTGAGTTGCACCAATTTCAGGACCCATCTTCTTCAGGTGGTAGATAGAGTATGTTATCCAACCCCCCCATTCGGAGGATGGAACATTCTCTACCATTATTGAGCCACATTGAGGGTAAGGTCCTACAGGGGCCCCATAACGGGGTCCATTATGTTGTTCCTGATGGAGATGACCAGTGCTCTTGGAGAGAAGGATCTATTTGAGGTCTAGGTTCATTGTGTTTGTGTGGGAATCCCAGGACTCCCTGACTAGTGCCCCAGCTGATGAGGTGGCCTGATAGTGACTAAAGCGTCAGCATTAAAGTATGCCAGTCTCTTGCCCTTATTCAGCTTTTGTAGCCCTTACTTTGATAAGGCTAGCTTTGGAGTGACTGAGGGAAGTGTAATTGAAGTAGGTGAGGAGGGTATCTAGGTCTAAGTAGAAACTATTTCACTAGGAACTTTAAGGTGTCTTTTTTAGGTCTTTCTACTTGCTCACTTCATTTATTGACTCACTGCATACTATTGTGCACTTTTGCTTTAATGTATAGTAGATTTTTTAAGCACACATATTAAGAACTGTGTCAGATCCTCATTTAAAAAAATAAGATTTAGGGATAGCAAAATAGCTCACTTGGATAGTGCACTGCTTTAACATATGCATGACCCAGATTCAAGCCTGGCTCCCAGCACATTGAAGGAAACTTCATTGCTGTGGACACTTTCATTCTCTTCCTCTGCCTCTATCTAAAAATAGTAATGATAAAGAAAAACAAAGTATTCACATGATTTAAAAAACATGAAAATGTAGAATGTCAGACTCCTCCACTGTTTTTGTAGATTGCAACTGGAAGAGAAACCCCATCAATGGCATTTCATGATGTCTAGATGCCCAACCTTTCCCTTTGACAAGGGCTTTTGGTGAAGCCCATCCTTTATCATCAGACAGAAATCCATTTTCAATATGGTTTTGGAAGACAGATTTCTGACACACTCTCCTACTCCCAGACCTGATTTTTTGTGTATGTATGATGCACCAAAAAAAAAGAAAAAAAAAGTCTGTTGATGTGAAGCAGGAGGTGAAACGATTTTTCAGCTTTGATCACTGGAATGAATTGATTTTCACCCGCCCTGGGCCAGGCTGTGGCTGCTGGCGTTGTGTGTCTGTGTCTAACAGCTCCATCTCAGGGCTGTGTGATTTGCTGTTGCTAAGTGCTGTCTTCCAGCAGGGCTTGTCGGGGAGGCCTTCCACCGCCGAACTTAGGATCTTTTAATCGGGTTAGCAAATGCTGTTAAGTGTTATTTACTGATTAAAAAAATAATTACCGGCAGCCTCCATTGCGTGGTAACATCAATTTACCATTAGTACGCCTTGGTGTAAGCTTCGAAAAAGAAGACTAAGACTCAAAACTCGCTTTCCCTCCAAACATGCTGATTAAAATTAAAAAGACAAAGTGTTTCTTCACTATGAATGGGCAAGATAAGGGGCAGAATCAATTGGCGGCGTTGTTTTCTCTTGGTGCTTATTGTGTTTTGTGTGCAGCCAGTATCCTGGATTATAAAGCATTATTGTCTTTGCAGAAGTACTGTATACTCACAAGTTTCTAAAACTGCCAGCATACTGACACAATTGGAAACATGAAATCATAATGTCACCATTTGTTTGTTTGTTTTAAAATGTACCAGTTGTGCAATACAAATCTGGACAGTAATTGTTGTTTCTAGATTCCTGAAAATACAGTGCACCTTAAAACTTTTTAAGTCTACAGTAAGGTTGGGAGTCCCTTCTAATCCTCTTTTTTCTTATTAAATTACTTTTTATTTTCTTTATTTATTAGATAGAGAAAGCTAGAAATCAAGAGGGAAGGGGAAGGAAGAAAGGAAGATAAGGAGAGAGATAGAGAGATACCCACAGCCCTACTTCACCACTTGCAAAGCAAGTGAGGACTGGGGACTTGAACCTGAATCCTTGTGCATTGTAACATGTGCACTCAACCAAGTGTGCCACCAGTGACTCCTCTTCCAATCCTTATTTGTTTCTATTGACAAGTAATAAGCCAAGGTGAGTAAAATGATCATGAAGACAAAATACTGTTTTAAAGAATTCTCACTGATATTACTGAAAAGTTTATATATCAACATCTTTTACATCGATTTTTATTTTTACAACAACAATAACCACAACAACAATAAAAAACAAGGGCAACAAAAGGAAAATAAATCAATAAATATTTTTAAAAGAATGCTATATTTAAGTTGAAGATATCTTGAGTTCCATCCTTGGCTTTATCTCTATTTCTGTTTCTGTTTATTTTTCTCTCTTGCCCATGTTAATAAAATACATAAATGCAGCTTTATAAAAGAGAAAGCAAAGCAGTAGCAGTGTAATGCATAGATGTCATATGTGTATGTGTTGTGTTATTATCTCTTATGAATGCAGAAATAGTTTGTTTTGATAAAATTGTTTTTATTCATCATGTCAGGAATCTTTATAATGCTCCTTTCTTGTTGAATTACACTAAAAATGTATACTCATTTAAATATATATTAATATACTAACTTTAAATATACTAGCAAGACTCTAGCATATTTATGTTTTGTCCCCTTCTGCTCAAAAATATAATCTACTGGGGCTGGGTGCTGGCACACCCTGGTAAGTGTATATACTACCAGTCCCCACGTGCAGGGAGGAAGCTTCATGAGCAGTGAAGCAGGTCTGCAGGTGTCTCCCTTTCTCTCTCTCTCTATTCCCCTCTCTCTCTCTCTCTCTCTTCCCCTCCCCTTTGAATGTCTCTCTGTCCTATCAGAAAGGAAAAAAAAAATGGAAAAAATGGCTGCTAGGAGTGGTGGATTCATGTGCCCAGGATAATGCTGGTGATTATATATATGCTGTTTTTTTTTTTTTCATAAATCTGAAAGTCTTCATCCTGGCCAAAAATTGACAGTTTAAAATTATTTTTCACATTTGTGACTATCAAGACTAAAACTGATTCAAGATTTAACTAGTAAATTCAGGAATACCAACCTGATGTCATCAGTCACGTAAATGCTCTGAACTGATTACAGTCAGAGAGGGAACAAGTGTTCTCTAGTTTCACAAGCACTGTGATATTAGGTTTCTCTATAAAAATTTACTACAATGTTAAAATCATTTACTACTTTAAGAATGAAAAGAAACCAGAATCATAATAAACTGAGTTTTGTTTTACAGGAAAAGTATGAATGGGAATGATAAGGGTGAAAATGCATATAAGTTCATGCATTTTACATCCGTGTGTGTGTGTGTGTGTGTGTGTGTGTGTGTGTGTGTGTGTGTGTGTGTGTAAATAATCAGAGTGGAACCAAATTTCAGAGCTTTCTGGTAAGTGCATGCTGAGATACCCTGTGCTGTCATACAAGTAGCATCATTTTTAATGTTTTTGTCATCTCTCCTTTTGCACTTATTAAGGCGGATCAAAGGAGCAAGTCAATGAGTTTTTGTGTTTATTCTGTTATCTTGGGTGGTCTCTGTTTCTGAGTTTTTCATTTCCTAGAGCTCAAGTTAAAAACTGGTCAAGGTTAGGCTGTTTGTTTTTGTCTGTCTGCTTAAGCTTCAAGTTAGCAGGGCTTAAAAGACCCTCAATAGTCTGGTTCAAGCCGGCCTCTCCTAAGTGAATTCTTGCCCAGTTGCAGAGTCCAGAATTTACAATGATTACCCAGGGGATTGTTAATTACCTGATAATCCTCTTGGAAGAATTCTCCCCTTCAAAGACTTCTTGGTCTTCCTTAATTATTTACTAAGTCACAGATGAAGCCTAATCATTTGCCACTTACCATTTATGTCACACTTAGAGTGAAATTTGACACTTCTGTTAAGTCTCTTGATTTCCCTCTCTCCTTTGAAAGAGAAATAAAAAATATTTTGTCCAAGACCACCATTTCTTGAATAATTTTCTCAGAAGAATATCCCACAGTTTTCAGGAATGGCAATTCTACCTTCCTCTCTGTAAACGTGTTAGAATAAAAGATGCCTGACAGCTGATTAGGAAAGTGACAGATATTTTACTTCCTTTCAGATGAAACCTTCTAAAATATGCTTACTTACCAGGGGCAGTGATAGCCTGTCCAGCAAAAATAATTGATATCCTTTCTGCTTACTTCAGAAGGGGAACAATGAAACAAGAAAGGCCTATCTCAGACTTGCACAGTTGGAAGACCCCAAGCGTCATTAAATTAAGGTTTTTCCATTTTTAAAAAACACTTCTGCCCACTATCAAATATTTCTTTCAGGGAAATGCACACACAAACACATACATACACATACATTTAGCCTTTGAGGAAGAGTAAATGCCAATTCAAAACAAATAAGTTTACACATCGCTCCCTAGTCCTGGAATTTTACCGCTGCTAAAATTATATATCATAATATATCATGTTTTAATTTTGTTTGTGGTTTTTAATAGTGAAAGACAGTACGGCAAACACTATGCACTCTTTAGCTATTTCATATAGTCTTGTGTATTTTAACCTGTAAAAACTAAGGCAGTTTAGATAGATACATATAAAGTACCTTTCTTTTCTCAGTGAAAGTTCATTTTCATTGAATGAGAGTTGAGGTGAAGTTCTGGCCCCAGTATTTATAAGATAACTTGTCAGGGGCCCGGTGGTGGCACACCCACTTGTGTGTACATGCTACCATGCCCAAGGACCCCAGTTCAAGCCTCCCAGCCCCAGCCTTCAAGGGGGAAGCTTCAAGAGCAGTGCTACAGGTGTTTCTTCTTCTTCTTCTTCTTCTTCTTCTTCTTCTTCTTCTTCTTCTTCTTCTTCTTCTTCTTCTTCTTCTTCTTCTTCTTCTTCTTCTTCTTCTCTTCCTCCTCCTCCTCCTCCTCCTCCTCTTCTTCTTCTCCTCCTCCTTCTCCTCCTTCTCCTCCTTCTTCTCCTTCTTCTCCTTCTCCTCCTCCTCCTTCTCCTCCTTCTTCTCCATTTCTTTCTCTCTCTGTCTCTCTCTGTCTCTCTCTCTTTCCCTCCTTCCCTCCCTCCCTCTCTCCCTTTATTTAACAGAAACAAAACAAAAATGGCTGCCAGGAGAGGTAGAATCAGGCAGACACCGAGGCCCAGAAATACTCCAGTTGGCAGACTAGAAATTAAATAAAACTTGTTAGAGTGAGGTCATTCTCTAGGTCATTCTAGATACTATGGTATATCCCTGGGAATCCTGGGGACCATCACAGGAATTGAGCTATTCTTCAGAACCCCATTTATTCTAATCACTACGGCACATCGATATTTCCTTGGTAAAACATTCTGCTATACAGGACTCAGTGTGTGGTGAAGGCCCTTTGGTCTGATTGTGTCGGTGAGGAATCTGTAGAAGTCATGCCTTGTTGACCTAATGGAAGTGCTGTTTCCAGAGAAGGAGAAAATTGGTTGTTTCTGTAGGTGATCAAGTTGCCACCTGAGAGGATGAGTCCCATTACATTGGTTGTTTCCATAGGTAAGTGGCAGCTTCTCAGACTCTAACTGGTTTTGCCTACTCTCCAAGCCATTAAGTATTAAATTGGACATAATATGTCACTTCTTATTTTTGTTACAGTGGAAGATAGCATAGTGAATACTGTGCATGCTTCAGCTATCTTATATAATCTGATATATATTTTTAACCTGTAAAAAGTTCTGGATTTCAGGAAAAGCTCTATTTAACCACTGCGTTTATCAAGGTCCTCCCCCTTGATAATATTTGAATACCTTGATTAGATACGTATACATTTTATAAAATCAGATCTTTAGACTTTTACTTCCCAACTGTCATGTTTATATATGTATTTATTCAGTTGTCATCACTAGGGCATCACTATTTTGGGTCAACTTTTTCAGACAGAGATAGAGAGACAGAGTGAAAGATACCCACATCACTGGGACTCCTTTTAGTGCAGAGCAGACCAGACCTGAAGCTGAACCATGTCAATAGCAAAGCAAGTGCACTGCCCAAGTGAGCTACCTTGCCATTCCTACACATGCCACTTTCAATGAAGTCTGAGAGATCAAGAATACTGCTGAATCTTTATAAAGCCGTGCAAATAAATGTTCATGAGCAGAATGTGTAATCTTGAAGTTAAATATCATCCATCCCAAGCTAATAGAAACTATTGACTATGCACCTACAGATATAGTGGGTGAAACATTGTTTATGGTTTTAAACACATTATCATGTAACCTGAAAGATAAATTAGCATGATTACACTTGTTTTATTACCATTGATCTGCTTATGGAATCTGTTTTATCTGTCTCCTTTGTAAATGGAGGGAATGTAAAGGGCAGAGTTGATTTGACCAGTGATAACAAAGGCAGACAGTGTCTTTGCCATTTTATACATGGCAAGTCTTTGGTGTTTCTTACCATAAGTGTTTTTTAATGGGGTAAGTCAAGCTTTCTTCCTTGACATCTTGGTTATTTACTACTTGCTACTAACATGAATGAATAACGCTGTTGAAAAATTTTGCAGGCAGTATATCTATTTTGTACCTGATGTTTGTGTCTGAGGCCCCAGCGGTTGCTGGTTCTGCCTCCAGTACCACCATATGCCAGAAGCCAGTCATGCTCTGGTATCTATCTCTGTAAATAAATAAATAAATAAATAAATCTTTGGGCTGGAGGGATACTTCATTATGCAGGGTGTCTGTCTTGATATGCATGTGACTTAGGTCTAAGCACCTTAAGGTCTGGCACCACATTGCTATGGTACCAGTTGTTGTGTTGTTTCTCTCTCTCTTTCTTCTCTCTCTGTCCGTCTGAAGGAATAAGTGACACACAGTGGTGAAGTTGAACATGTGTGAGACCCTGGCTTTGCAGGGAGAGGGAGGGAGAGGTAGAGAGAGAGAGAGAAGGAGAGAGGAAGAAGAAGAAGAAGAGGAAGAAGAAGGAAAAGGAGAAGGAGGAGGGGGAAGGGGAAAGAAGGAGGAAAAGAAGAAGGTGGTAGGGGAAAAGAGGAGAAGGACGAAGAAAGAGAAAGAGAAAAAGAAGCTTTGAAAGTACCCTTCAGATACTATCTGTTGAGTTTCCCACTGCCCATTTTTCAAGTTTGGAGTCTGGCCTGTTGCAGGCATAGGTGCACTGTGCTATTTCTTACAGACTGATGCCATTCTTGAATAGCAGCCTTTACAACTTTCAGTTGAATGTTACCGGAGCCTTCCTGAGCTGCTGTTCTGTGACTCTGAACAGAGCACATATGGAAACATCTACAGGAATACCAACTGGGCCCTAGGACCTACTGGGCTGTCAGAAAAGTCATGACCTATTTTATCCTATTCAAAAAAATGTGCCATCACTTTTCTGACAACCCAATAATTGTTCTCCCATAGTTAATAACAACACTGTTTCTATTGTTGCAGCTTCTGAGAATGAAGTGGAGTGGAAAACAACATAAAATACAGAGTCTCCACTCAGTTTCATCCACCTCCTGCATCCCTTAGCTGGAGATGCAAAAGGTGGGTGAAACTGTGCTCCCAGACACAAGGTAGACTTTTTGTGCAGCCCAAGTTAAAACCATGCCAACAGGCAGATAGAATCTAGATCTGAATGAAGACATTCTGTGCCAGGCCTCTCCCTTTGCCTTTGCTATAGCCCAGTAGTTCCCCAATTCTACTCTTTATTACCGGACTTCCAGTTATTTAGGAATTGCATTCCCATGTAGTTATCTTGCTGTTATTGGAAAATGTCTTTTGATGTTTAGTGCTAAGTCAATAAATGTCTCCTGCCACTGCTGTATTTAGTTTGGATTTGAAATCTTTGGGATTTGCCCCTTTTTCCCTGACCTTTTTCTAAGACTCTCCTGGCAAATCAGCTAGCCGTGAAGCAGTGCTTGCTTTCAAGTCTGGCCACCAAGTCATACTCCAGGGTCCAAGCCACCAACCCAGCTCAAGATCTGCTATTAGCCACATGGTTACTCCAGTGATTTGGGCTTCTTGCAGGTGTTTCTTAGAAAAACAAGAAGAAAGATGCTGGGTGAAGCTGAAGTTTGAAAGTAAGGAGAAGCAATAAAACAACATTTGATTTTTTTCTCCATCAAGGTTGTTGCTGGTCATGAATTCACAGTTCTTGGTGTTTGTTTTTTTCTTTTCCTTCTTTTTTTAAATTTAATTTGACAGGACAGAGAGATACTGAGAGGGGAGATGGGAAAGGGAGAGAGGAAGAAATAAAGAAAGAAAGAAAGAAAGAAAGAAAGAAAGAAAGAAAGAAAGAAAGAAAGAAAGACACCTGAAGCCCTGTTTCACCACTTGTGAAGCTTCCCCCCTGCAGGTGGAGAACTGAGGCTTGCACCCATTTCCTTACACACTGTAACATGAGTACTCAACTGGGTGCATGTCAGCTCAGTCTCTGGAGTAAAATTTCTGATTTAAAGGCTTTAAATTTTTTTTGAATAACCTCCACATCCAAAATTTCAGTTTTGGACTGGGAGACAACATAGTATTTGCATACCAACCTCTCATGCCCCAGACCCCAGAGATTCTAGAATCCCTGACCTCCATTTTCCAGATCTGAACTATAGTCTCTGCTCTCTCTCTCTCTCTTTTATTTCTCTATCTCTCCATTCTTACTAAAATAATTAAATCTTTAAAAAGCAATGCAATTTATCATGTAACTTACATTCATTTTGATAGTACTGTTAAATCTGAGTCATCTAAAAAAATTCTTATACATATCAAACAGAATTGTCAGTATATAATTTCAGTAAAGTAATAAATCACAATTTTCATCTAAAATGCAGATGGCAAACACTTGATTCAACTTATTAGTTAATAAGGGAACTGATCATGTGTGAAGATTGATTAAAAGATCTATTAAAGAGCTGGTTATTTTTAGGTAATTTAATAGAGAATTATTAAGATTACTAGATGGGACTGATAACTGGCAAAGGGACTGCAGGATGATAAATCATTACCTCTGGGGCCTTTCTCTGGCACACAGCGAGGGTTATAGTCCATATAGCACCAACATTCCCTCTAGTGCAATGTGTTCTGGGCTCAGCCCTTAGTTGTGTGCATGACAAAGCAGGCCCGCTGTCCAGGTGAGCTACTGTGATGACTCTAGTTTATTAACAAGAAAAAACCTGATGTAATTCACTCAGTTGTTTGTTCATATTAACTGGATGGCATTAATTTAAATAATTTTACTTTGGGACTGGGTTGGCATCATTACCAGAGCACTTCCTAGCATGAGTGATGCGGTGTTGTTTTTGCTTATTTGTTTTTATGAATTTTTAAAAATATATTTATTTATTTATTCCCTTTTGTTGCCCTTTATCATCTTTATTTACTGGCAAGAGACAGCTAGATATCGAAAGGGAAGGGAGAGATAGAGAGGGAGAGAGGCAGATACCTGCAGCCCTGCTTCACCACTCCTGAAGCTTTCCCCCTGAAAACAATAACATATACTTTTTTCTGCTGAAGGACTTGGGTTCAAGCCCTTACACCATGCAGGAGCACCACACATAGTAGCTTTGTGAATAATGGAATGGTGCTGTGGTCTTTCGCCTGCATTTCACTCTTCTGTGTCTCTCCCTTTCTGTCTCTCTTGGAAATTAAAAGGAAACAAATAAAATAAATAAAATAATTCACTAAGAGTGTTGGAATCAATAAGTAAGAGTGAGTTCCTGGCACATAAATGTAGCAAATGAAATAAAAAGGGCCTGGTAGTTGCGTACCTGTTTGAGCACATGTTAAAATATGTAAGGATGCAGGTTCAAGCCCTTGATCTCCAGTTTTCCTCCAGAGGAAAACTTCTCCAATGGGGAAGCAGTGCTGCAGGTGTCTCTCTTTCTCCCTCACTCTCTATCTTCCCCTCCCTTCTCTATGTCTCTGTCTCAAATAAATAAATCTGAAAAAAATGGGAGTGCAGAACAGGTGACTTATCAATAACATGCATGTATGAGACCCTGGATTTGTATTACATTGTAGAATGCAATAGTACTACCCTAATGTATAGGGAGAATACCCCACCACCACCACCACCAATCCAAACACTCACTGCCATCTTGCCAAAAGTGGCAAGTTTCTTTCTCTGTCTTGTGACTGAAATGTCAATAAGAAGGAGTGGCAACACGAAAGAAGCTTTTGGAAGATAAATTAAGGCATATTTAAATTGCAGAAATATTATTTTGGCAACCAGGAGTGGTTACTGGCACTCTGATTCTATGCCTTTGTTTTGGATGTGAATTTCTTGTAGACATAGAACTAATGGATTCTAATGTTTTTGTTTGTTTTATTTTAAGTCTATTCATTCACTCTGTTTCTTTTGAATAGTGGATTTAGATCATCCCTTTCTCTCCTAAAACACACATTTGTGCTGAAATTTCAGCTTAATCTCATTTCCCTCTTGATAAGACTCAGGCAACTTTGAAGAATTTTGACAGGCATGTGGAAAGAAGGCAAATTCATTATCTGGAACCACTTCCTTATTTTATGGATTAGGAAACTGATTTGGATATCAGACTTGACTGGTCCTGTCACCAAAGGATTCCAGGGTGACATATCAACTTGCAGCCGCCCCAGGAAAAGTTCAGGTCCTGGATTTAGAAATGTGTGGGCTTCTGTTTGAATGACAGTCACCAGAACAAAGCTCTTGTCATTCCAGCGTTTGGTGCCACATTTCCAAAATAGAAGGTGAGCTAAAATCAGAGTGAAAGGATGTCCTACTGTCTTCAGACTGTTTAACAACCCCTTTGGGGGAATGTCCAGGTTCTTTCTTAGGTTAGGAAAAATGTAATCAAACACAAGAATGGCCAGTAAGCACAATGACTGTTCATACGTTCAGTAAATTCATTGCAAGAATAAGTAAGGGTAAGTTTATTTAGGAGAGCAGTTTAAAAGAGGTATGTACTCCTATGTTCATAGCAGCACAATTCATAATAGCTAAAATCTGGAAGCAACCCAGGTGCCCAACAACAGATGAGTGGCTGAGAAAGCTGTAGTATATATACACAATGGAATACTATGTAGCTATCAAGAACAATGAACCCACCTTCTCTGACCCATCTTGGACAGAGCTAGAAGGAATTATGTTAAGTGAACTAAGTCAGAAAGATAAAGATGAGTATGGGATGATCCCACTCATCAACAGAAGTTGACTAAGAAGATCTGAAAGGGAAACTAAAAGCAGAACCTGACCACATTGTAAGTAGGGCACCAAAGTAAAAACCCTGTGGTGAGGGGTAGACATGCAGCTTCCTGGGCCAGTGGGGGGTGGGAGTGGGTGGGAGGGATGGGTCACAGTCTTTTGGTGGTGGGAATGGTGTTTATGTACACTCCTAGCAAAATGTAGACATATAAATCAGTAGTTGATTAATATGAGGGGGAAAAACAATTGTATGTCTCAAAGTTTTTCAAAACACAAACTGAATCTTTTTAATATATAGGCTGTGTATTTGATATGCAAACTCTCTCAAAAGCCTAGACCAAGTAGATTAGAAGCATCCAATAGCAGAGCTATATACAAGATACTGGATACTGTACAGAAAACCCTAACAAAAGGACTTTTCAAAGTTAACCCAATTACCAAATAATGTGATGATAACATTAACTATCGATTGTCTTTTTGACCTAAGACAGCAGGAACCTCACATCTCCACTGTAGAGCCCCTACTTACCCCAGTCCTGGAACTCTTGGATAGGGCCCACTTTCCTGTATGCATCTCCCAATCCATACCAAATAATATTGCATCCGCCGATCACAACCTAACCAATGCAACAATTGCCACCTCAACATGCTTCACCTCAGACTGTGTCCAGAGACTTCACGAGTGGAATGACAACCCTTCAGCTTCATTACTCGGGTGAGACCTTTCCTTTTATAGTACACTCTAATTTCATCTCAGGTGGTTCACTTTCTAACAAAGTCCCAAAACCTAGATATACACCAGTTTCTGTGAGAGAGAGCTTATGTGCACACGTATCCATAAACTACTGCAAAATATATACCTGAAAGCAGAAGTACACTAGAGTTTGCAGTGAGTACCCCCTAACACTTCCTCTCCACTATTCCAAGCTTTGGGTCCATGATTGCTCAACAATTTGTTTGGCTTCGTATATTAACTCTCTTTTCAATCACCAGGTTCCAGATGCCACCAGGATGCCGGCCAGGCTTCCCTGGATTGAAGATCCCACCAATGTGTCCTGGAGCTCAGCTTCCCCAGAGACACACCCTACTAGGGAAAGAGAGAGGCAGACTGGGAGTATGGACTGACCAGTCAATGCCCATGTTCAGTGGGGAAGCAATTACAGAAGCCAGACCTTCTACCTTCTGCAACCCTCAATGACCCTGGGTCCATGCTCCCAGAGGGATAGAGAATGGCAAAGCTATCAGGGGAGGGGGTGGGTTATGGAGATTGTGTGGTGGGAATTGTGTGGAGTTGTACCCCTCCTACCCTATGGTTTTGTTCATTAATCCTTTCTTAAATAAAAAATAAATAAATAAAAAATAAATTAAAGCACAAACATTTAAAAGATTTTTTTTTAAGATGAAGAGACAAAAAAAAAAAAACAGATAGAAAGAAAGAAACACTACCAAAAATTAGTCAGGTTTCTGAGCTGTTACCTATCCCTCCTAATAGACTTAACCTGGTGCAGGTGAGGGTCTATTGGGCAGTGGCTTTTAGGTAATCCTGGCTAAGGGTAAAGTCCAACACCCAGGTTATTTGTCTGCATCTGTTCTGTCTCTCTCTCTCTCTCTCTCTCCCCCAGGGTATCACTGGGGCTCACTGCTAGCACTATAAATCCACGCACTGCTCTTAGAGGCCCCTTTCCCCCATTTTACTGGATAGAACAAAGAGAAATTGAGAGAGGAGGGGGAGGCAGAAAGAGAGAGAGAGAGAGACCTACATACCTGCTTTAGCACTTGTGAAGTGTTGTCCTTGCAGGTAGGGTGCTGGGGGCTCGAACTAAGATCCTTACACAGGGCCTTGCACTTAATACGATGTGCACTTAACCTGGTGCACCACTGCCGGACCCCCTGCTTCTTATCTGACACCCCTTGTACATATACCTGCAAAACTTAAAAAGTACACTGCACGTGGTTTTACTTACTCTGAACACTTATCCAGTGTATATTTTTTCTATCACTGGACACCTCCAAACATAGGCAATCTTAATATTAATCCATTTGCACAGATTTAAAGTAATTGAGACCTTGGGTATACTGTTCCCTGAGTGAGTCTGGTGAGTCTTGTTAAGTGTTTCTCTCTGTCTTCTACATACCGTTTTATACTAACATATTTAAAGATGTGATAGTTATTATGGCTAATAGATCATCACTGTAAAAATGCTTGAAAATTTGCAAGTTAAAGAGCGCCATTCTGACAAAATGTACTGTGACTCTGTAAGACACTACACCTGTAGAGATGTCTAATTATGCTTTCCATGCATTAAAAATGCAGCCAGAAAAACTGATAAATGGCTAACAGCTACCTCCCTGCTGATTATACAAAATTTCATTATGGTAGAGCATTTAACAATTTAATATGGAACTCTCTGAGGAATAGTCTGTAAAACGTTTTTGCTTATGTCTCTTTTTAAGCACTGAGTTCTTGCTTAAATAAAAGCTACATGGAGCTTTTGCCACCAGCTAAGTGAAGTCATTAAATCACAAGCAGTGAGCTTGAAGACAATAGGGAAAGACAGAATAAATAAATACAATCAGTGCATTTCTAGCAATAATGATGGAGATGGCTATTAGGGCAATTTTGCTGTAAAAGAGACTCTTCTAATGGACAAGAGATGTGTTTTAAAATATCCTTCAAAAACAGAAATATATTCTAGGTGTATCAATGTCTTTTACTAAATGTTTCCAACAGTTACTTTAATGGGTATGTTGAGCCATTTTTTTCTGGGGTGCTTCTTCTACCTCTACCTCTTCACGTGCTTTTTCTGATTCTGATAGAGCAAACAGAAAACTTCATGTAGGTCCTGCTACATATCAATTGAGTCATCTTGAATGTAACACCCTCTTAAGTAATCCTAGATAATTTCTCTTCCTTCCATCCTTTTACTATTAGTCTTGGACGACACAACACAGAATCAATTTCCATACTAACAATTGTATTTAAGAAGACTTGTTGTCAGTACCCCAGTTGAGTGCACACCATGCATGAGGACCAAAGTTCAAGCCCAAGGTCAACACACTTAGGAGGAATCTTCAAGAGCAGTGAAGCAGTGCTGCATCCCTCTTCCCTCCTCTCTCTCTCTCTCTTTCTCTCCTCTCTTCTCCCCCTTCCCTCACAATTTATTTCCTATAAAAATAAATAAATGTTTAAAAAATGTATTTGAGGGGCAAGTGGGATAAGTCAGTGGTGGAGCTCAGGCCTCTTATACTTGAGACTTCTGCTCTGAGCCCTGGTATCACATGATTGAGTGTATTGCTCTGGATCCTCTCCCTCTCCCTCTCCCTCTCCCTCTCCCTCTCCCTCTCCCTCTCCCTCTCCCTCTCCCTCTCCCTCTCCCTCTCTCTCTCCCTCTCCCTCTCCCTCCCCCCCTCTCTGTGAAATTCTCTCTAGTAACACAAGAGCTAGTAAGTAGAAATGATTTGTTTTTAGCACAGCTGGAAATAAGTTCTACCACTCTAAACTTCCTAGAAAGTCTTACCTTTATTTGCTTTTTTTAAAAAAAAAATCTTTATTTATTTATTGGATAGAGACTATCAGAAATCAAGAGGGAAGGGGGAGATGGGGAGAAAGACAGAGAGAAATCTTCAGCCTTGCTTCACCACTTGTGAAACTTTCCTCCTGCAAGTGGGGACCAGGGTCTTGAACCCAGGTCCTTGAGCATCGTAACATGTGTGCTCAACCAGGTGCTCCACCACCGGCCCCTTTATTTGCTTTCTATTTTTGAATAGGTATGTGTCTCAGATGTCTAGCTTGACCTGTAGACTGATCCTTCTCTTATTATCTCATGCATACGAATTCAAGAAATGTTTGTACTTCAGTGGTCAGATGTGGGAATAAAAATGTCTGACTTAAGTATTCTTGGAAATACTGATTAATGTACCATGATTCTGTGTTGTAGAGGTTTAAAAAAAAATCCTGACACAGTTATCCATTCTTTAGACCATGGTGACACTTTCCTTGCTTTTTAGGTTGTTTGTTGTGCCAGTAATTTAGCCATCTGAGCACTGTCATTTTTTCCTCAGAATCTTCCATGGAGCCACTATGTGGTGACAATTCCAGTATCTACTGAAATAGACATAATTCCAGTCAGAAACCTACAGAGAAAACTAAAAGAATAAGCCTTCTCACATGATGGTTTGGGTCTCCCAAAAAAGCTCTAGTTTTTCCCACTCTTCATATGCACTGTGTTTAAAACTCAGACACCCCACTGTACCCTCCATCCCTGCCAGATCAGACCTTTTCTTGAAGTTTTACATATTCAGGACAAAGCGAGGGCCCCATCATGCCAGCTGTGTCTTGCATTAAATTATGACAATTTAGGACCAAGGAAACAGCATAGTCATGATGGAAAATACTCTCTGCCTATGACTGAGATCCCACCTTAAGGACTGGGCACCACAGTAAGCCAGAGCTGAAAGGGCTCTGGTCTTTTTTTCTGTCTTTTTCTCTCTCTCATTAAAATAAAGTATTTTTAAAATGTGAGACTTTACTACACACAAGTTCACACACTGTTAATATACACAGGTACTATACACTGTTCTTATCTCTTAAAAACTTTTGGTGAATTGTCTGTTGTAAAACATATTGGAATACTTCCCCCTTTAATGGTCTAAAGGATAGTGTGCCCTGTCTCTTAGTAGCAATGACTCTGACTTTTTAAGAATATGATGAGCTAAACTGAATGCTAGTGCACTTCACTGAGCACATTGGTTACCATGTACAAAGATATGGGTTCAAGCCCCTGGCCTATACTTGTTAGGGGAAGCTTCATTAGTGGCAAAGCAGTGCTGTAGGTCTCTCTCTCTCTCTCCCTCTCTCTCTTCATAATCTAGCAGGTTCTCTTTATTTATCCTAAATATATAAAATCAATAATTGAACTTTTAAAAAGAAAATGGTGAGAGATATATAGCTCACCTAGATAGTGTCAACTTTGCCATGTCCTCTGTTTCTGTCTCTACCTGATAATAACTGAACTGGAGTGGTAAAGACCTAGGTTAACAACCAAGGAAATAAAAAATAGAAAATGGATATGTGTTTCATATATATATATGAATTATATGTATTATATATATATGAATTATATGTATATAATTTTTCCCCACTAAGGTTATAACTTGTGCCTGCACAAGGAATCCATCAATCCCTGACTCTCAGTGGCCATTATTTTTTCTTTTTTCTTTTGTTGATAAAGAAAGAAATTGAGAGGTAAGGGAGAGATAGACAGAGAGAGGCCAGGAGGTGGCGTACCTGATTAAGCACACTTATCACCATGCCCAAGGACCCAGGTTTAACCTGAGGGTAGGCTTCATGAGCAGTGAAGAAAGTCTGCTGGTGTCTGTCTTTCTCTCTCCCTCTCTATATCCCTTCCCCTCTCAATTTTTCTGTCCTGTGAAATAATAAATATTTAAAAAAAAAACAGCAGGGAAAAAGAATGATAAAAATGGCTTCCGGGAGCTATGGATTAGTCATGCAGGCACTGAACAGCAGTGATAACCCTGGTGGCAAAAAAGAAAAATAAAAGCAAAAAAAAAAAAAAAAAGAAAAGTCAGAGAGTGAGAGACAGAGAGAAAAACACCTGCAGCCCTGCTCCTCTACTACTCATGCACCCACCACCACCCAGCTTCCAGGCTTTGTTTTTAAATGGGTCAATAGAGAAATACCCCCCAGACCAACTTTGTTTCTTTATTGATGGTGACGGTGAGAAAGGCAAAGGGAAAAGAGAGAAGAGAGAGACTGCAGCACCACCACTTCCCTGCTCATGGAGCAGCCCCGGTGCTATCCATGGTGCTTCTGTGTGGTGCCAAGGCTCCAGCCCAGGCCTTCATGCTTGGCAAAGTGTACACTTTCCTGATGAGCTATCTTCTGGCCTATAGATATATGTCTTTGCAATGAAGTCATGAGATGTGATCTAAAAGGTTGCCCATAAATGTCTTTGTGAGGCTACAATTGAATCCATTTACAACATTTGCCACTCCCTCACCTCCACAGACTTCTGTAAAATAAATTCAAATATGTGCCTCCCAAGGGCAGAGGGGAAAGCCTGTCTTTCCTTCATCTCCTCTCTCCGTCTCCTCCATGAGCCTGTGTTTTTATTCTGATTATTCTTTTAAGGGAAGCCAAAGCATGAATGATTTCTCTCGTAGCATAGCCAGTTCTCACTTAATTGCTTGTTAATAGCTGATTCTGGCTTCCACCTTCACTTGTGTTCTTCCTGACAAGCCACTGTTCCCCAGCTCTCACTCTTCCCATGCTGCAACTTGCCGGAACCATGTGAAAAGATGGGTGAAAAATTGCCTATGCCTCTAGTACTTTGAGTCTCCTCTTAGCAGTCACTCAATAATTATTTGTTGAATGAGAGCTTAATTTCCCCTTTTATGTAAGACTAGGTGCATGGTGGCAGAAGGCAGTAGATTGGAGATGATAATTTATATAGAATAGACACTTTAAGAGTTGGTAGAATAACTCCCTGAGTACCAGTACACAATGGGCAGACGGTGGGGGGGGGGGCGCGTGTGGAAGACGACAAGGATTAAGAGAGACAGACAGAACTGTGTGCCTGACCTAGAGAGCTGTGTAGCATCACCTCACCTCCATCCAGAGTCACTGGACCTGGACGGGGAACTTTATGAATTTCAAAACTACCCTTCTCATTGTTCTTGTTCTCTTACATCTCAGTCATCCAGCATCAGAAATGCCATGAATAGACTCTGGGTGAATATGAGCAGAAACAACATTCTCTAGAAGACAGTGAAATGAAGTGATTTCTTCTTCCCATCTATGAAGTGCTTTCAGTTTTCCCAGCATGTTCTAAAATGTAATTCTTTTGGTAGGGAGAAGACATGCCCATGCAGGAAAAAGAAAAACGAAAAATAAAAGGGGAGGGATATCAGGATAATGCAATAAAGACAAATGGCAAAGTTGCCCATGTCTTCCTTTCTTTTTTTTTTTTTTTTTACCAGAGCACTGCTCAGCTCTGGCTTATGCTGGTGCTTGAACCTGGGACTTCACAGCCTCAGGCATGAGAGTCACTTTGCATAACCACTATGCTATCTAACTCCACCAGTGTTTTTATTTTTTATCCTGAGTGGTATAATTATAGCCCCACAGTGAGAAGTAAAATGTCTGGTGAGGCAGACACAAAAGGGATCTTTAAATTTCTATTTTGGGTGCAAAAGTAGGATTTCTAATCAGTTTGGTGCCCTTTAAAATCATTCATTTGATGCCTATGTGCTTGGGGGTGAGAGGGTTGGGAGAAGAAGTGAGGCTCATGAAAGAATTTCCTGAGAGAGTTGGAGCGAACAGTGATTAAGCTCAGAATATAAAATCACCATTTATGATTAGTTCAGTCCAATTAATTTCATCTATCCAACCACCTCCTTAATTCATTTCATTCAATCAACCCGAGTTTATTGAAAAACCTATTTTGTGCTAGGCTCCCGTGCAGAGCCCCAGGGATGCAGAGATCAAAGTCACCATCAAAAGGTTCCCAGTCTTAGGGTAAAGACACAGATGTAATTGCAGCCCTTGAGGGGGAAACTCAGGCGGATCTGGAAGTGCACAGGATCTGCAGTGAGTCACTCATCACTTGAGACGCATATGGAACTCAAGTGCCCTGAATAGTGACCAAGGCCATGTGCCCAATGAAATAAAATATGTTCCAGCATGTTTGATGTTGCACTCAGGCAACAATGAGGAAAGCCATGGACCTCTTGGAATATACCTAAAATAGACGTCCTAGCTTCTTCCAAGATGAAGACCTCAAATATTACCTGCTATTTGGCCTGTTTTATATCTTAATGCTTTTCAGCCACCAAGTTTCAGTTACTACCATGACACCGACCTGACTTCCTTAGGCAGAAGACCTCACCAGTGTGTCCTGGAACCCCACTTCTCCAGACCCCTGCCCCACTAGGGAAAGATACAAACAGGCTAGGGGTATGGACCCACCTGTGGACATCCATGTCCAATGGAGAAGCAATTACAGAAGCCAGACCTCCCACCTTCTGCATCCCATAAAGATCTTTGGTCCATACACCCAGAGGGATACACAAGGGAAGGGATAGGATGAGGAACTCTGGTGGTGGGAATTATATGGAGTTATACTCCTCTTGTTGATCATTCTTAAATCACCAAAAAAAAAAAAAAGTTTTGTATTCTCAGAGAGCTGTTTATCTTAATGCTTATTAGTAGGCAAACATCTTTGAACATATCACTAGCTGTGGCTGGCTTCCACCAAGTTTCTGTTATAATAAAGTAAATAACAAAGTCTGTTGGGAGTCGGGCAGTAGCGCAGCGCGTTAAGCGTAGGTGGTGCAAAGCACAAGGACCAGCATAAGAATCCTGGTTCAGGCCTCCGGCTCCTCACCTGCAGGGGAGTGTCTTCACAGGCAGTGAAGCAGGTATGCAGGTGTCTGTCTTCCTCTCCCCAACTCTGTCTTCTCCTCCATTCTCCATTTCTCTCTGTCCTATTCAACAACAATGACAACATCAACAAAAATAATAATAACTAGAACAATAAAACAACAAGGGGAACAATATGGAATAAATAAATAAACAAATATTTTTAAAAGTCTGTAAAAAAAAGCTCTCCAATTACCAGTTCACCCTCTCACATACTTTGTTTGTGCATGTAAAGGCAGAAGAACTTTCTCTCTACTGCCCCAGCTTTTTGTTGGTCTGCTGGGGTAGGAAAAATCAGATCCAGCAATGGGAGAAAACCAAACTGAATGGCATATATATAGCGAGTCGATATGGATGCTTACTCTAAAGACAATGGGAGCAGAGTGAGGGTGTGTGCATCCGAAGGAATGGGATATGGGCCTGGAATTTCATAGAAGAGAGAGAGAGACAGAGGATAAGAACATGAAGTTATATGGTAAGAGAAGGATTAACTGTAAGAAAAGTAATCATGTGATAAGAAGAGAGGAGATCACTAGTAGTCTAAATACTCTTAGATGACTTGATCAGGAAGTTTTGATTTATATATATACAAATTCATTCATTCCATGGAATATTACTCTGTAATCAAAAAGATGATATTGTTTCTTTTGGGACCAAATGATGGAACTGGAGGTGATTGTGCTTAGAGAAATAAACAAAGAGAAAAAATACAATTACAAATACAATTACACTCTTATGTGGAATCTAGAAAACTGATGGATATGAACTTGCAAAAATAACAGAAGAAGAAGAAAGGAGGAGGAGAAAGATAAGTAGAAGAAGAAGAAAAGAAGGAGGAGGAGAAGAAGAAGAAGAAGGAAATAACAACCAGTTTCTAAGACTTTGTCAGAACTGTGATGGTTGCCTTTGACAAAGTGGAGACACAAAATTATGGTGGTAGTGAAGTGTTGAAATATACCCTGTTAACTTTCGTCCTTGTAACCCACTATTCATCACACATAAAAAAATGTTGGTGGTCTGAGAGGTGGCTCAGTAGATAAGGCATTGGACTCTCAAGCATGAGATCCTGAGTTCAATCCCTGGCAGCACATGTACCAGAGTGATGTCTGGTTCTTTCTCTCTCTCCTCCTATCTTTCTAATAAATAAAATATTTTAAAAAATGTTTGAAAAAGAGAGGGACTCACCTGATAAGAAAAGTGATTCACATGAGAAGAAATTGATTCATATGACAAAGATCAGAGATTTTCCCTGCCTTATAGACAAGTTTTTTTCTATGTGAAAGCATATTTCTGATTTAAAACAAATGTAATTTTGAATGATACTCTCTGTTTAAATGTTTGTAGAGGGATAATTAAGATAGTTAAGCAGGGCCCTTATTGACCTCAACTCTAAGCAATTACCACACCAAGGTGACTCAGCAACACCTGCCGTGAATATCCTAGGGTGCTCTGTCAAACTTCTTGGGGTGATTTGTGATAACAACTTCAGAAAGCCTATTCACCATAACTGTTTCTCTCGCATAAAAGATTTCATCACTCTCACTCACTTTGCTCAATGCCATAATCCAAAGTTACCTGGAAGTACAAAAAGAACATTCTAACAGCCATTGTTAATTTGTTTGTTGGCTGTGACATGTTCATAAATGTGTTCTTATTTTCTGGGAAATGCTGTAATCCTGTTTGTTCCCCCCCCAAAAAAATATAAATATTCTGCACACCTGTCTTAATTAAGTCACTGTCAAACCAAGTAAGTTTCTGTAGCAAATAATTTATTTCATTCGGAATGAAAGTCCTGAACCAGTTTACACAGTCACAGCCCTGATAGCTGTGTCTGGAATAAAATTAATTTCTTGGAATGGTTTGGGTTCTATTGATACTGCAATTACTGTTGTATATTCAGGATTTCTCCCAATAAGACTCATTTAGGACATTTCTGAACTGACTGGAAATGTGCACATAGATTAGAAACTCTTGGGGCAAAGACCATGTTTTGACTCCGGTTCTCTTTCTGGCTCTGGAGCACTGTATGTGCTTAAAACTCCTCATAAATACCTAAGTAAAAATAAAACAGTTAGTTGAACTAGGATGAAAGGGGGTGGGGGACTCCCTTTCTTACAAAAAAAAAAACCTTTATGAGAGGAAAATATCCAGAACTTAGTAGATATTAGAAAACACAGTTAACAGCCCAGGTGGTGGCACACCTGCACATAATTGAGCACACATGTTACAGTGCACAAGGACCTGGGCTCAAGCCCCTGGTCCCCACCTGCAAGGGGAAAGTTTTAGGTGAAGGAGTGTTGCAGGTGTCTCTCTGTCTCTTTCCCTCTCTGCTACCCTCTTCTCTCTCAATTTCTGGCTCTTTTTACCCAGTAAGTAAATAAAGATAATACCAAATTAAATTAAAAAAAAATAGAACCATTGGGAAAGAACGTTCTGGAATATGGAAACTCCATTTTTAGTTTTTCAGATTCTTCTCAATAGGGAGACAATTTGTTTGATGTCACAGACATGGTTTGCAATCAAAAGCAGCTACAAGGACCCCAGTAATTCAGTGTACAGCGAGTAGAGTAATTATAGTTCCAAGTAACTTTTCCATCACTTCAGTTGGGAGAATGGTGGAACACAAAGGAAGCAGAAGGAAGGAAGGAATAAAATTCAGAAGGGGATGAAACAGACAGGACTGATCCTGGGGTAGCTCTTGATAGTCTGAGGGGGCTGCCCTGCTGATACAAACTCAGCCAAAGTGGTACAAAAGAGTTCTGGAAATTTCTTTAAAAGTTAAAAATATTGCAACATTCAAGGCAGAGAATAGAGAGAACCATGCCGATGAAAAGAAAGGTAAGAGAGCCATAGAAAGACCACAGTCTTTCTTTCTTTCTTTCTTTCTTTCTTTCTTTCTTTCTTTCTTTCTTTCTTTTTTTTTTTTTTAAGATCTACAATGCAAAAAGCAATTATCTGCTGAATAGAATAAGGGCAGATCAGCAAGGACGAGAGTGAAGTCCTAGCAGGAACCTGTGGGTGGGCAGGGAGGCCAGGGCACAAAATGAGTTCCAATTAGAGCAGGTCACTGGAGAGAGGGGAGAAGCCTTTCATAACACATGTGACTCTGGAGCAAGGCAGAGGCAGCACAGACTCTCCAGTTAATAAGGAGTGGAAACAAATACCATGACACAAGAAAAGCCTTTGGTTGTGTGTCTATTTATTTTTAAATGACTACCAAGAATAAAACAACTGACAAGAGGCTCCGAATACAACCGGAGAACACAGGCTCAGAGATAATCACAACAGGAAAGGTGAACGTATGAATACTTTACTCATCTGACTTGAGTACAATATTTGCCCAGTGTAATTACTGTGAGGGGCAAGAATATTCTCTTTGAAGATTCCCTTTTTAATGTTTTACTTATTTTCTTTTAATAAGAGGGAGAGAGGGAGAGATACTGAGAGAAAGAGACCAGAGCACTGCTCAGCTCTGGTTTATAGTGGTGCCTGGAATTGAACCTGCCTGCAGGGTATTATTATTAATCCTACCAGTTAAAACCCTCACAACAGTTGCTAAGGAAGTTACCTTTCCCAGCCTCTTTTGCCTTTCTCTGCCCCTTTCCAAACCATGTTAAGGCATTTCCATTTCTGACTTGCCACTTCCGGGTCCAACCTTTAAAAGCCTGGGCTCCCTGATCAATAAAGAATTGAATTGCCTCGCTGCCGTGAGCTCTCTGTTCATGAGTCATCTCCCTCATGTTGCTGAGTGAATAGCAGCCCAGGCTGGCTCAGGTCAAGTTCTCTCCAACCCAGAGAGAATGCACCCAGGAAGAGGCACCCTCATGCCAGCCTGACAGTTTATTATAATTGTGACTATATATTATAATTTATCTAAATATCCTCTGGTGATATAGATAAATCGAATACATTGCTATCCTCCAAGGGGAAAATCAGGTATATGATATTCTAGGATTGTGTAGCATATGTTCAACTGCAAATAACGAGCAGTAGCTGAAGCAATTAATCACTTGTCTCCAAATCCAGCTAGAAAGAGGCCAGACAATCCATATATAAAGAAACCAAGTCCCACGCTCTTATAACTTACCTACTCCGGCATCCATAGACAATTCGCTTTCAGCTTATACTTTCTTTTTCACGAATTAATTAGTTTAATAGAGATAGAAACCAAGCAGGAGAAGGAGATAGAAAGGGAGAGAGAAAGACACCTGCTGCATTGAGTCAACACTCATGAAATTTTCCCCCTGCAGATGGGGACTGGGTGCTTGAACATTATACCCTGTCACTCTACCAGGTATATCACCACCCATCCCCTGTCTTCCCACCACATCATACTTTTCATCCATGACTTTTGCATCTTCAGGCATCTCACCTATATTCTATCCTAGAGATAGTCCAAGAAGGAGGGTGGGTTATGTCTGTATTAGCACGTATCCCCAGGAATATTTTATAAGCATCTCTTTACCGTCCATGAGCTGTCATGTTGTCTCCTTGGGAACCACTGTGACACACTGAAAAGGTTTTAGACCCCTTTGGAAGACACAATACAGGGTTTGGTGATGGGTGTCTGGTGATATTATCTCCTGTGGCTGCCATATACTATTGAGAACACAGTATAGCCTCCTATCATAAACACAGACATCTTTTTCCCAAGTCACATTCATTGTTTCAAAGGTCAGTCACTGAAGTATCTGAGCTCTTTTCCTGCCTATCTATCAAGAGCACTGTCCATTTCTTACCAGAAAAGTAACAAGGTAAGAAGGCAGCCAGAACAAATGAATCAGCCAGGTTTGATTACCATCATTTTGTATCTCAGCCCCTGAAGATGTGTGTTGGTTTCTCAGTTCTGCATAACAGGTGTCTGCTGTAAACTCTTATCCTTCCCACCAAGGATCCCAACACCCTTGCCCCACAGACTCCTTATTCCATTCCCTCCCCAGAGTCCCTTGATTTGGTACAGTGCCCCAGCCCTCAACTGTAATCCTGAGGTATCACCAGCATTGGTCATATCACTCTGTCCCTTCTATCTCCTCCTATCTGTTTGCTCCATTTGTTGCTGTTGTGTGAGTTCCCATTTATACTCTACCACAGATCATCTCATTTGAATTTAGAGCTCCTTTACTTCTTTTCCTGTAATTCTCCTTTCTGTAGTCCTTGAAAGACAGGGATGGTGGTGGTGAATCCCTTCAGTTTCTGTATGTTTGGGAAGCTTTTGGTTTCTCCTTCATACCTGAAGAATATTTAGCAGGATAGTGTGCACATGGCTGATAATTCTTATCTCCTGATACTGTAAAAATGTTACTTCATTCCCTTCTTGCTTCTTGGTTTTGTGTTGAGAAATCTGATGAGAGCCTTATGTTTCTTCCTCTGTATGTCAGATTCTTCTTTTCCCTTGCAGCCTGCAATATTTTTTCTTTGTCCTTACTTTTGGCAAGTGTTGCTATTATGTGTCTTGGCATTAGCTGTTTGGAGTTCAGTAGTTTTGGATTCTGTATAAGTACCGCGCACTAACCGATTGCGCAACTGAAGCTCCAGTTTTGGATTCTGATCAGCTTCCTCTAACAGCACAGCCTACAAAGTTTGAGGATCAGGTATTGTATGTGCAAACAATTAAGTAGAAAGTGACAGGGGAGAGTATAGTGGGGCAGAGATGGCTCAAATCCCAAGCTCTACCAACAGTTGTGGAAAAGCAATCAGATCCATTTTGAAGGGCTGACACCTACTGAGGGGCAGGTAGTGCCATGGCGACACCCAAGACTATAGGGTGACTAGAGGCCAGAGTATGATCTGAAAAAGGCAAACACATGGGTCTGGAGCCCTGGGTACTGCATCCACACCACCTATCACAGATTAGGAACTGGAAACACAACATGGGAAACAGGCAGAGCCATATTGAAACGCTCACCATTCACTGTGGGTTTGTGATAATGAGACCTCAGTCTGCTCTCACCCCACCACCACATAAAGACAATATAAACACAGCACAGCTGCCTGCTGGTTGGACAAAAGAAACCACTCTCAACGGAAACCTGGAAATAAAACTCAAAAGTTCAGTACCGCAAAGATTTTGGAAAACATGTCTGAAATTGAATTCAGAAAGCTACTGATGAAGGCAATTCAAGACTCCAACCATGACATACAAATGCTAATTAAGGATCTAGAGATTGCTTCACCAAAGAGCTTAGAATTTCAGAAGGGAACTCTGAAAGGAAATCCTGGGGTGGGGGTAGATAGCATAATGGCTATGCAAAAAGATTCCTGTGCCTGAGGCTACAAAGTCCCAGGTTCAGTCTGTGTACCATCATGAGCCAAAACTGAACAGCATTCTGGTAAAGGAAAAGAAAAAAAAGAAAGAAAAAAAAAAAAGACAAGATCAGAAGAGAAAACACAAGTAAAACCTGAACTGGAATTGGTGTATTGCACCAAAGTAAAAGACTCTGGGGTGGCTGGGGGAGGGAGAATACAGGTCCAAGAAGGATGACAGAGGACCTAGTGGGGGTTGTAAAGTTATATGGAAAACTGGGAAATGTTATACATGTACAAACTATTGTATTTACTGTAAAACATTAATTCCCCAATAAAGAAAATTTAAAAAATAGGAAACCCTAGAATTAAAGTCATGACAGCATGAAATCCTATATAAGAAGCTTTGTATCCAGAATAAACTAGCTTGAGGATAAACTAGAATAGCAGGACTGGAAGATAAGACTGCCATATTCTCAGAGTGCAAAGCAGCTGAAGACGGAGGGTTTATGAAAATGAGGTAGTGTGTGAAATAGCAGACTCCATCAGGAGAAAAAAAAAATTGAAAGTATTTGGTGTGCCTGAGGATGACAAGGAAAGAGAGTAGCAAAGAGCATATTCAAAGAAATTATTGTAGAAAACTTTCCACAGTTGGACAGTGTATATATTTATTTTTTATAAGAGAAAGGGAGAGAGCAGAGCACTCCACAGCTCTGGGATGTGACAATGCAAGAAATGGATCCTGACCCCTTGGGCATGATAGTTCTGTGCTCTAATGTGCTGACTCCCAATCCTCCAGAAAAATGTTTTTCAGTTGAGGAAGAGTTACATTTGATGAAAAAAAAAATGTTTTTTGGTTTTTTTAAATTTTTGTGTAAAGGAGAACAAAATAATTGGTAAATTGTTCCATGAATCAGTACTAATTCAGGGAAGGATGTGTATAGACCATAGATTTATTAGAAGGTAGTTTAAATATCTGTAATTTGCTTGTTTTTCCTCATCTGGAGAAATATATGTGGTTAACAGTTGTTTTGGTGACTGCCATGTTATTAACCCATTGTCAGTCCCATGTATAGTGTGAGTTGTTATTTCCTACAAACTACTACCCAGTTCCTTTGTCTGAAATAATTACCTTTCTCTGGGTTAAGGCTGGCATGCAACTGCTCAGCATGTGCTATTGTTGACACTCTTCATTCCAATTTCTCTGGGTAATTTTCACTATGGAAACTCCAAATGGTATTCCATTCTGTCTCACCACAATGTTCAGGAAGCTACGTCCAATCCATTGGTGATGATGCAGGAAAATGCCTTTGTTCTTATTGAGTCAAATATTATTCCCAGAAGACTTTTGTTAAAGTTTCCTTGTTATATAAAAGGGGACACTTTGTGACACATCAGTTCAGATGAAATAGCATGGTTATCATGGCAGAGAGGAGAACACCAAAGGAATAAGAACAGAGATCAATTGTTCTCAATGTCACTACTGAGAGGAACAGGGCCAAGGATGGATGCAAGCTTTCCAGGGAACAGCCAGAAAGCAGGCTCATAGAGGAGGTATCTATCACATGGTTTGGCTTTAAGCTCATCCAGTTCTATTCTCAAAGGCTCCCAGGACCTTCTCATGTGCTTATCAGAATCTATCTGAATTTCCAAAAGATGCTTCACAAACTATAAAATGTCAAATTTCTCATTAATCCCAGAAAATAGATTCATATGCATCTCTGGACTTTGATATAATGGTTCTAAAATCTGCTTATTTAATTATTCCGGATAATTGTGGATAAGAAGATTGAACATGGGGCCAGCAAGATAGCTGACCTGGATAGTGCTCCTGTTATATCACACATGCAGCCCAGCCCCACCACACACACAGAAGGAATCTCTCTCTCTCTCTCTCTTAGTTAGTGTAGAGTGGTGACATCTTCACAAAGACAAAGAAAACATCACTCATAATTCTGCCATGCTAGTACAGTTACATTAACATTTGGTGTTCACTTCCTTCTAAATACTAGTTTTGGGATTTTATGCATTGTTAAAAATCTATTTGCATTTCAAGAAACAAATATTTATCACATGAATTCTGTATGCCAAGAGCACATGCTAGCTGACTATAGCAATAGATAAGTTTAATCTTAATATGATTGTGTCCTTACATACTTGCTTATGTATGGCATCACAAGTTTGAGATCTTACTAAGCATAATGTTACGGTTTCTATTAGTTTTTAAAGAAAAGAATATGAATTACTTGTAGCATTTGATTCACACTGACATATTTGTTTGGGGGGATCATCTTTAAGGCTTTAGCACTTTGGGTTGATTTTTTTCATTTAGAGACAGATAGACTGACTGATGACAGCATCAAAGCTTCCTTCAGTGTGGTGGGATCCAGGTTCATGTTGACATACATTTTTATTGTTGGCCTTGGCAGAGTTTCATCTCTGCTATTTGACTTTTTCAAATAGAAAGAGGTGGAGAAAAGATACACTATCCAGGTGAGTTACCTTGCTGGTCCTATACTAATATAATTCTTCCCAAAAGTTTAAAGATGGATGCCTCTCTTAGAAATATATAAAAATGTAATTATGACTCCCTTATTCTTTCTCCTACATTTTTTTGGAATTTTATTATATATTGAGTATGATATTTGGAAATTGCCAGCTTTAGAAAATTTTCTTTATGGAATCTTTTCTACTTAATGATTTTATTAATGCTAATTATATTTTTGTTAATGAGGATGGCAAGCTCGTTTTCAAGCATAACAATTCACTCTTTTATTCAATGACTTGGAAATTATTTTATCTGTGATTTTATAACATGCAAGTGTTAAAAATTTCACTGATCTATTGATTCACATTCCTTGGTGATTTTTTAAATTAATCTTCTTTTTAGTTAATTTATTTTTAATGACAGAGAGACACAAAGAGAAAGATACACACAGAAAGCAACCAGAGTGCTGCTCAGCTCTGGGATTATAGTGGTGCTGGGGTTTGAACTTGAGACTTTTAGAACGTCAGGCATGAAAGTCTTTTGCAGAACCATTATGCTGTTTCTCCAGCCCCTTGGTGATTTTTTTTTTAAGCCAATTCTTATTTTTCAATAGTTCATATAAAAGTTTTTGTTGTTGTTGTTTTCCAGAGCACTGCTCAGCTCTGGCTTATGGTGGTTCTTAGAAGAACCTGTGGCTTTGGAGCCTCAAGCATGAGAGTCTCTTTGCATAACCATTATGCTAACTCTCCACCCTTAAAAGTATTTATTTTTCATTCTTTTTTTTTTCCTCCAGAGTTATTGCTGGGCTCGGTGCCTGCACCATAAATCCACCGCTCCTGGAGGCCATTTTCCCCCCTTTTGTTGCCCTTGTTGTTGTAGCCTCCTTGTGGTTATTATTATTACCACTGTTGATGTTGTTTGTTGTTGGATAGGACAGAGAGAAATGGAGAGAGGAGGGGAAGACAGAGAGGTGGAGAGAAAGATAGACACCTGCAGACCTGCTTCACCACCTGTGAAGCAACTCCCCTGCAGGTGGGGAGCTGGGGGCTCGAACCTCTTATGCAGGTCTTTGCGCTTTGCGCCACGTGCGCTTAACCACTGAGCCACTGCCCGACCCCCTCATTCTTTTGAGATTATGGTGCTGCATGGTTCAAATTATACAGAGAATACAGTTGTCATTGATACTCCTCCAAATTACTTTATATTTATACTTTTAAAAAAAATTTAGAATACTCAATTATAATAGCAAAATATTGAGAGTTTTAATTCTGATGCAGGGTATACAATAACACTTTCGACTAATTCTCTGAGGATGGAACCCTGGAGTCAGTATTCTCCTGCAGACAGAATTTTTCAGCATCCAAATAGAAAGTCACCCAGGAGTTTTCAGCTTCCAAATAGAAAGGATATGGGTGGTGGTGTACCTGGCTGAGCACATAATTTACTATGAATCCATTTCAAGCTCTGAGCCTCTATCTGTAGGGAGGAAGCTTCACTAATGGTGAAACAGTACTACAAGTTTCTCTCTCTCTCTCCCCCTCCCTCCCCCTTTGCCTCTCCCTCCCTCTAGGGTTACTGCTGAAGACATGTGTCTGCATTACAAATCCACTTCTCCTGGAGGCTATTTTTTCCCTTTTCCCTTTTATTGCCCTTGTCTATCTTTGTTGCTGGATAGGAAAGAGAGAAATAAAGAAAGTGATGACAGAAGGGGAGAGAAAGATAGAAACCTGCAGACCTGCTTCACCTCTTGTGAAGCGACCCCCCTGCAGGTGGGGAGCTGGGGTCTGGAACCAGGATTCTTGAGCTGATCCTTGCCCTTCACTGTGCCAGAACCTGTGTAACCTCTAAGTCCCTATTGGTCTGAACTTATAGCTTATAATCACATCTGAGGAGCATTGCAGGCTGTACTCATTTCAGGACTAGCTTTATTTATTTATTTATTTATTTATTTATTTATTTATTTATTTATTTATTTAAAGGAAACACTGACAAAACCATAGGATAAGAGGGGTATAACTCCACTCAGTTCCCACCACTAGCACTCCATATTCCATCCCCTTCCTTTGATAGCTTTCCTATTTTTTTAACTCTCTGGGAGTATGGACCCAATGTCATTGTGGGATGCAGAAGGTGGAACTATCGACCTGTCAAAGCCCATGTTCAACAGGGAAGCAATTACAGAAGGACCAGGGTTTTTTTCAAGTGGCAGGGTAGGATACCCCCAGCCTCCCTTCAGAGACTGGGATTACCTCTACCATCATTGCTTTATGGTGGAGACAAGGTCCTGAGCCACGTGTGCTTAACCTGCTGCGCTACCACCCACCCATACTGCACCTTAACCACCATCCCCCTACATCTTCCCCTGCCCTCTAAACTCTCTTTGCTTGATACATAAATAAGAAGGAAAAAATGGCTACTGGGAGTGGTGCGTTCTTTCAGCAGGAACTGAGCCCCAATGATAACCCTGATGGAAGTAAAATAGGAGGTAAGCCACCTATGTGGCTGATTGTTTTAGAAGCATCGAATAGTCATAACGTAGTTAGGAATATGAACATATTTAATTAAAAGAATACCAGTGGACAAATTGTTCATAGTAATAAAGAATAAGCTATATACTTCATTCATTGGAAGCACTTTACATAAATCTTTGAACTTAAATTATGAAAAAATTACAGAATGGTCATAAGTGATACATAGCAATGAAATTTAAGTACAAATACAGAATTTAAGAAGATAAAATTTGTGATGTGATTCCATATGTTTAATTTTCTTATCCTTTTGATATATCTTGTTTGTTTCTGAGGTAATCATTTAAAGTTTGTGGATTTCAAGGGTGGCAAGACAGTACTCTTAAATACAGTGCTTCCTTTGTCATGCACACCACCTGGCCTCCACAGCATTGAAGAAATATTTGGTGCTGTGAATTCTTTCCTTCTGTCTCTCTGTCTTTGTCTTCCTTTCCAAATAAGTCAGCCTGGTGAAGTGAAGCTCCAGGAAGCATAAGACAAACAAGCAAAACTAAGATTAGAGATTTCTTTGATATATAATTTCACACTGGTTCTAATGTGTTACCATACCAGACCCACCACCAAAGAACCAATATCCCTCTAGCAAAGCCCACTCAGCCTCTCCACTCTTGCATCCTAATCCTTTTATTGATTTCACTTTGGTAATCTCAGCTCTGCTTTCTGAAATCAAAGAGACTTGCCCTCACTTGTCTTTGTCCCTTTACACTTGTTTTGTTTCTTGCTATGGGGGAAATTATTCTACATACTTCTTGTCTATACATCTGTTTCCTATTTCTTATAGAGTCAATATGGTGGCAATGAATTTCTTTAACTGTTAGTTATCTGCAAAGCCCTTTATTATTCTTGAAAACCTCACAGGAGAGTCTTAAATAGAGGTCTTTTCAGTTCTTCAGGACACTTAATATGTTCTGACAGTCCTTTTTGACTTGTAAAGTTTCTAGTGATAAATCAGCTGAAGGTCATATAGGAATTCCACTGTAAGTGACTCTTTGCTTTTCACGGACCTTTTTGTTTGCTTGTTTTCTTTTCAATTTTATTATCTTTATTTATTGGATAGAGACAGTCAGAAATCAAGAGGGTAGGGACTGATAGAGAGGGAGAGAGACAGAAAGACACCTGCAACACAACCCTACAGGTGGGGGGCAGGGCTCAAATCTAGGTACTTTAGCACTATTTTATTATTTTTTATTATTTACTGGTTTTTATTGATTTAATTATGATCAACAAGTCCTTTGGATAAGAGAGGTACAATTCCACACAGTTCCCACCACCAGAGTTCCATATCCCAGCCTCTCCATTGGAAGTTTTCCTATTTTTTATCCCTCTGGGTGTATGGACCCAGGATCATTATGGGGTGCAGAAAGTGGAAGGTCTGGCTTCTGTAACTGCTTCCCTGCTGAACATGACCATTGCTGGTCAATCCATATTCCTAGCCTGCTTCTGCTCTGACTTTTTAATTATTTATTTATCTTTATCTTTTTGTGTGCAACTTTTTTTTAAGTTTTTAAAAAATTTATATTTATTTATTCTCTTTTGTTGCCCTTTTAAAAATATTTATTTATTTAATTATTCTCTTTTGTTGCCCCTTGTTTTATTGTTGTAGTTATTATTGTTGTTGTTGACGTCATCGTTGTTGGATAGGATAGAGAGAAATGAAGAGAAGAGGGGAAGGCAGAAGAGGGGAGAGACAGACACCAGCAGACCTGCTTCAGCACCCTTGAAGTGACTCATCCTGTCCCCCAGAAGGTGGGGAGCCAGGGGATAGAACCGGGATCCTTATGTCGGCTCTTGTGCTTTGCGCCACTTGTGCTTAACCCGCTGTGCTACTGCCTAACTCCCAATGTTTTTTATTATTATTTTTTAATTGTTGTAGTTATTATTGTTGTTATTGATGTCATTGTTGTTGGATAGGACAGAGCGAAATCGAGAGGGGAGGGGAAGACAGAGAGAGGGAGAGAAAGATAGACACCTGCTTCACTGCTTGTGAAGTGACTCCCCTACAGGTGGGGAGCCGGGGGTTCCAACCCGGATCCTTACACCAGTCCTTGCACTTTGCGCCACATGCACTTAACCCGCTGCGCTACCAGTGGACTGTGTGCAACTCTTAATAGATTTCTGGATTTGAGGGCTTGCATCCTTCCTGAATTTGGGGAAATATTGAAATATTCAGTTATTATTTCCTTTAATAGGAGTTCTAATCCCACCCCCCAGCATATTTTTCTCTTATTCTGACATTGTTTCTCTTGATTTTGTATTATGATTCTCTTATTTTAATCTTCGTTCATTTTCTAATAAATAATTACTAAGATTAGGCAGCTGTGATAGTTCCTTTCTTATTTCTCTCAGACTTCTTACTATAAATAAACCTTTGAGAAGGTTAGCTTAACAAAATAAAAATAACAACTTTCTCTTTTTTTTATTTATAAAATGGAGATATTGACATGACCATACAATAAGAGGGGCACAACTACACACAATTCCCACCACCAGAACTCCATATCCAATCCCCTTCCTTGATACCTTTCCCATTCTTTATCCCTCTGGGAGTATGGACCCAGGCAGGATCATTGTGGGGTGCAGAAAGTGGAAGGCCTGGCTTCTGTAATTGCTTCCCTACTGAACATGGGCGTTGATAGGTCAGTACAGACTCCCAGCCTGTCTCTGTCTTTCCCTAGTGGGGTAGGGATCTGGGGAGGTTGGGCTCCAGGACACATTGGTGGGTCTGTCTGCCCAGCAAAGTCTGGTTGGCATCATGATAGCATCTAGAACCTGGTGGCTGGAAAATGTCAAGATATAAAGCAGAAAAAAAATTGTTGACTAATCATGAACCTAAAGGCTGGAATATTGCAGATGAAGATTTAGGGTCTGTTTTCGAAAAATCTAGTAGGTCTTTTTAGGTACCCAAATCTTTTTCTTTTATATATATATTTATTTATTATTGGATAGAGACAGAAATTGTGAGGGGAGAGGGAGAGAAACAGAGAGACATCTATAGCCCTGCTCCACTACTTGTGAAGCTTTTCCTCTGCAGGTGGGGACCAGGGGCTTGAACCCATGTCCTTATGCACTGTAATGTGTGTTCTTAACCAGATGTGCCACCACCTGGCCTGAAATGACAACTTTATCTTTCTTGATATACTAGGTGTTTTGTTTTCTTTTTGGAGAGGATTGATGGTTTATAGTCGAATATAAAATACAGTCATACTAGGTTTTTGAGCAGATAAGTAAATAAAACTCTGACCCCAGATGTTACCTTCTCCATCTTCCATTTGCAGTGTACTAACAAAGTCCAGTGATAAATGTTCAGAAACACTCAACATCTTCTCAAAAGCACCTCAAATGCCACGAATTTTATATATGTAAATTTATTGAAAGTAGGGGAAGGGAGATAGAACAAGAGCATCATTCTGGTACCTGCAATGCCAGGGATCAAACTCAGGAACCCATGCTTGAGAGTTCATTGCATTATACACTGTCACCTTCTGGGTACCATATGCCATGATTTTTAAACTGAAGAATATGTATAAAATGTTTATCCCAGTAAGTACAACTCTAGGTTAAATGGCTATCTTAAGGGAGTCAGGCGTTAGCACAGCATGTTAAGCGCATATGGTGCCAAGCGCAAGGACCAGCATAAGGATCCCGGTTTGAGCCCCTGCCTCCCCACCTGCAGAGGAGTCGCTTCACGGGTGGTGAAGCAGGTCTGCAGGTGTCTATCTTCCTCTCCCCCTCTCTGTCTTCCCCTTCTCTCTCCATTTCTGTCTGTACTATCTAACAATGAGGACATCAATAGCAACAACAATAATAACTACAATAACAAGGGCAACAAAAGGGAAAATAAATAAATAAATAAATATTAAGAAATGACTATCTTGAAACTTCCATGCAAATTTCTTGCATGCCACATTTGCTATATTCGTGGGTGCCTGTTGGCTAATGTATGAAGAGCCATGTGTCCAACTGTTGATGACAAGACCAAATCTCTTAATACAACTTTTTTGGCTGCCTTTGAAAATTCTATCCTCATAAAACTGAGTAGTTAATACAGTTTTGTTATTTTGCTTATGAATTTGTTTGGCAACTATTAGGATATTGATACTGTTCTCTTATGACTGATAAAATCCTGTGTCTAATTTTAGAGAAAAAAAAATACCCAGAGAATAGATTAATGTAGCACAAAAGACTGATTAGGGGAGTCAGGTCATAGTGCAGTGGGTTAAGAGCAAGTGGCGCTAAGTGCAAGGACCAGCTTAAGGATCTCGGTTCAAGCCCCCAGCTCCCCACCTGCAGGGGAGTTGCTTCACAGGCGGTAAAGCAGGTATGCAGGTGTCAGTCTTCCTCTCTTCCTCTCTGTCTTCCCCTCCTCTCTCCATTTCTCTCTGTCCTATGCAACAACAACAACATCAGTAACAACAATAGCTACAATAATAAAACAAGGGTTACAAAAAGGAATAAATAAATAAATATTTTTAGAAAGATGAGATTATTAAAAAAAAAAGACTGATTAGTAATTAGGTTCTGGAGTTCTCTAAAAGCACTTCATGTTCCTTTGTAGAGAATCCTCATAAACTGAGCAGAGAGCATGTATATTTCATTGGGACCACATGAGGAATTGTCTTGCTCAGAAAGCAAGTTTTGCCTATCAACTAAATACTATGCATGACTAAAAAGTAATCAGGGAAATGCCACAAGTCACGTAAGAAAATAAGTTCCATCACTTTACAGTCACATCTCATATTTTCTTTCTTTCATACTGTGTCTATCTCAGAAAGGGCCATGGGGATTAGAAACATTAATTGAAGTTTTGGAATTCAGTACCAACTGTGATATTAATGTTTCTTCCTGTTAACATTATATGGTCTGGTGTGTGTGTGTGTGTGTGTGTGTTGTGTGTGTGTGTTGTGTGTGTGGTGTGTGTGTGTGTGGTGTGTGTGTGTGTTTTAAGGGATGCTACTATTTTTTTTGAAGTATGGAAAATTAGTATGAAGGGAAGGGCAGTTGCTGTGAAAATGGAATAAGAAAACCAATACAATGCATATTATTTCATTCTACATGTTAGATCTATGCAAAGGTGACAGTAAAGGTTATTTAGAAACCTAAGTGACTCAGAAAATCCATTAACTCAGTGTAGGGGCCAGCAGTGGTCAAGGCTCTTGAAGCCTTCAGCTACCAGATTTTAATAATTTATTATCTTGACTGGAGAGGCCTGTGAGGCTCCTGAGGAGAGGTGGTGGCAGGTCCAGCCATACATGGGGAGGGCTTTTGGAGATCTTAGGACAAACACCCCTTTCCTGACAGTATGGGAATACATTGATATTTGAACAACTAGTGTGCCTATCAGAAAATTTATTTAGGGGAGTTTGTGTCCAGAATTTCATATTCTATGACTGTATGTAGAATCTAGACACATTTAATTTTAAGAAAATTCCCAGGCATTTCTTCCCACCTGTTCCTTTAGAGTTTCTGGGCCTGCCCTTTATGCTGACCTTGGTTGGTCAGTCTTCCCAGATCTGCCCTCCAGAGAGGTAATTACCACTGGTCTGGTGAAACCAAGTAGAATTATATCCTTTGTGGCTTCTGTAGAAGTAACTGTCAAGGAACTGACCCCTGTCCTTAAATCATGGCCCTGTTCCTGTGAACCTTTCCTCTGAGACTCATCACCTGTATGAGGCCATGTGTTAACTCACTGTACATCTCTGATAACCATGCTGAGTTCCAATATAGGTGTGGCTTGGAGGAAGCAAGACTGATCCCAGCCAACAATTCTAGGCTGTCAATTCAATATCATGATCAGAGCTGCAAGGCATCATGTTGAGTGAGACAAGCCAGAAAGAGAAAGGCCAATATTGAACGATCTCACTTATAGATGAACTTAAGCACAAAGAGCAGTAAGATAAAAACATAAAGTAAAACTTGGACTAGGTATGGTATATTACACCAAAGCAAAGGATTCTGGGGAAGTAGGGGAAGGGAAAGGGACGAGATGAAGGGACACTGGGATCGTGATGTATGTCCTAGGCTCCAATCAAGGGGAGAGGAGAGGCTGTATATTATTACCCATACCAATAACATGAAAAGTTATAATAATAAAAGATGTGGGGTCAGGTGGTGGTGCACCTGGTTAAGGGCATGTGTTATAGTGCACAAGGACCCAGGTTTGAGCCCCCGGTCACCATCTACAGGGGTAAAGCTTTGAGCGGTAAAGTAATGCTGCAGGTTTCTCACTATCTCTCTCCCTCTCTATCCTCTCCCCTTTGATTTCTGACTATCTCTATAAAACAAATAAAGAAAATTTAAAAAAAATTAAGGGACCTGGTTAGGCACACACATTACCATGCACAAGGACCTGGGTTCAAGTCCCTGGTCCCCACTTGCAGGGGTAAAGTGGTGAAGTAGAGTTGCAGGTGTCTCTCTTTCTCACTCCTCTATTTCCTCTTCCCCTATCATTTTATTTTTTAAAATTTTCTGTGTTTTTAAATCATTTTAAAATATTTATTTATTTATTCCCTTTTGTTGTTCTTGTTTTATTTTTGTAGTTATTATTGTTGATATTGTTGTCATCATTGTTGGATAGGACAGAGAGAAATGGAGAGAGGAGGGGAAGACAGAGAGAAAGAGAGAAAGATAGACACCTGCATACCTGCTTCACTGCCTATGAAGACACTCCCCTGCAGGTGGGGAAGTGGGGGCTCGAACTGAGATCCTTACGCTTAGCACTACATGGGCTTAAACCACTGCGCTACCGCCCGATTTTCCCCTCCTATCAATTTATATCCAATAACACATAAATAAAATAAACAAACATTTACAATGATGCAAAATAGATGCAAAAAGTAGACTTTAAGGCAAAATTTACTAGTTGAATTAGAGAGGGAATTTTCATATTTGTCATAGGATAATCCCTTGTAAAGTTACTATAGATACAAAATTCAGTGAAGAAATACCTGGGATATGGTACAGTAGAAATGCTATTGGATTCTGAAACATGTGCCAGATACTCTGGATATGTCTCTCCCAACAAGGACATCAAAATATGTTCTTTCAATTTTATTTGGGAAGTTAAGGACTTATAGTACTATTGTTGACACACTGGCAAAAATCACTAATCTCCCCATAATAAGTGTTGGCAAGACATTCTCACCCGACCCAGATCTTTTTTCACCATGGAAAACATATCTTTAAGTTATGGAGTAATAAGAATGGAAAACTAACAATGAAAATGAGAAAACATTTTGTGTCTTTTCTTTTTCCTATATCTGTCTTTATTTATTTATTTATTTAATATTTTTTATTTATTCCCTTTTGTTGCCCTTGTTGTATTATTGCTGTTGTTGTTTATGTCTTTGTTACTGGATAGGACAGAGAAATGGAGAGAGGAGGGGAAGATGGAGAAGGAAAGAGAAAGATAAACACCTGCAGAACTGTTTCACTTCTTGTGAAGCGACTACCCTCTGCTCTCCTGCCCAACTCCCAACTGTCTATATTTATATATACTTGCTCTTTTTTTTCCTATATAGTCCCACCCATTCTTCCCTTCTAAGTCACACTCACACTTTTTTTTTCTTTATTTGTGGGCGGGCTTAGTGATTTACATTCAACAGTAAAATACAGTAGTTGGTGCATGTGTAACATTTCTTAGTTTTCCACATAATACTCTACCTCCCCATCTAGGTCCTACCCCCCCCCCCCATCATGTTCCAGGACCTGAAAACCCAGATCCTTTACTTTGATGCAATACACCAACTTCATCCTAAAACATTTTGTTTCTAAGACACACACACACACACACCAATGTACTTCTGTTCAAGGGACAGAAATGCCCATGTGTCCTGAGAAGAAAACCTTTGCCATTCTTTGAAGTCAATGTTTTCTCTTTACGCTTCCATTTTTAAAAAATATTTATTTTATTTATTCCCTTTTGTCGCCCTTCTTGTTTTATTGTTGTTGTTGTTGTTATTGATGTCGTTTATGCTTTCATTGTAACATGTCTTCCCTTAATTACATTTGGGTTTTCATGCCAATTCACTCTCATATTTGGCAACAAAGAAAGCACTGTTTAATGGCCAGAAATCAATGAATGATTTAAACCATAAACAGCTAATTCTAGTAAATATACTTTCTCTCTGAAAAGTATACAGTATCCTGGATTTATTTATTTATTTATTTATTTATTTATTTTGCCTCCAGAGTTTTCACTGGGGCTCTGTACCTGCACTATGAATCCACTGCTCCTGGAGGCCATTTTTCCCATTTTGTTGCCCTTGTTGTCACCCTTGTTGTTTTTATTGGTATTGTTGCTATACCTGTTGTCGTTATTGGATAGGATAGAGAGAAATCAAGAGAGGAGGGAAGACAGAGAGGGGGAGAGAAAGAGGCAGACCTGCTTCACCGCCCATGAAGCAAACACTCTGCAGGTGGGGAGCTGGGGACTTGAACTGGAATTCTTACCCCAGTTCTTGTGCTTCATGCCATGTGTGATTAACCCGGTGCATTACTGTCAGGTCCCCTATGACTTTTTTAATTAACAGAAATATTCTTTCATAGAACTAAAGAAAACTTTGATTTTTAATGTCTAGCCTTTTGACCTTTTTGTTTGTTCTTACATCAAGTCCCCATAGGTGCCTGGGTGATGCCGCATCAGATTGAGCACACACTTTACCATACACAAGGAACACGGTTCAAGACTGAGTCCCAGCTGTAAGGGGGAAACTTTAGGGACAGTGAAACAGTGCTGTAGGTGTCACTCTTCCTCTTTCCCTCTCTGTCTTCCCCTTCTCTTTTAAATTCTTTATATCTACCCAAAATAAATAAATAAAATAAAACAGCATATTAAAATAAAGATTAAAATAAGCAAAGTTCTTGTGACTCTGTAACTTTGTCAGAGGGAAGAATTAACTCCAAGGTGAGAAAATTGATAAACTAATGAATTCATAGAAAAGAAAGAGGGGCTTCCAAATACATAAGTGGAAATTATGATAAATTCTGCTGAAATTAGTGTAAATTATTACCAGAAAGATCATAACAGAAATGTTTCTGATGGATAGATAGGGTATCTTTCTAATTAAACTTTTAGAACTCTTACCCTTTCCCTTTCCAAGGTTTATAACTTCAAAATAGTGAAGAATAGGAATAATTTCCCCAAACCTTACATAAACGTGACATTGATTCATTGATATACAGTCCATTAGACTAGAGTTTCATCTCTTCATCTGTCATTTCAATTATCTTCTGATTTCCCAGGGGCATTAGATAAATGGGAGACCATTTACATTTGGTGCATTAATGACCTTGGTAAACTTTCCAAATGCACCCCCCCATTATAGGAATATGATGTTTCCCCCCATAACTACCTATGAGTTCTTTATGACATAGATGCAACTCCATTAACTTGGATATAATTTAAAAGTAAAATTCTGAAAATACATCATAAGTGTGTATACGAGTTTCAAGGTACCTCTAGGAAAAGTGGCATAAGAACATTGTTGAAAGCAAACATAGTATTTTATTTCTCCTCTTTAGAATCCTTTGTTCCCCCAAGGTCCTCTTCCTTATACATGATTACATACAAGGTTTATTTTTCTTTTTGTTTCAGTGGTAATATTAGCTGGTTACTGGCTTTTTTTTTACCATGGCAAGTTGAAAGAGAATGAAAAAATAATAATTTGGGGCTTTTATAAAATGTAGAATAGCCAAACACAAAATAGCCTGTGGTGTGTGTGTGTGTGTGTGTGTGGTGTGTTTTGAGGGGGGTGTATTTATATCCACAAGGACGCATACACAGAAGGTAGATTATCTATCAGTATGCCTATCTGTCTGCCTATCTATCTATCTATCTATCTATCTATCTATCTATCTATCTATCCTGTCATTGTCCTCTATCCATCAAACTGGTGGGAACTAGTCTACCATCACTCTGTCTCCAGTGCAACAGAAGTACTACTGATTCTTCAAACATAGCTATTAACTACTCTGCAAAGTTTAACTTAGTCATCAAAATTTGAATTGAAAAGGCTTTGGAAAAACAAAGTTTTGCTAGGAGGAAACTTCTGGGTATCTCTAGTGACTTTTCCACTCTTGCAGAACTCCTTTATTTGTTGTTTACAAGAATCAAATGCTTTCTAAGTAGTTTCACTGGCCATAGACTCCTGCCCTATATGGGAGAATAATCTTTTTTTTTTACTTTATTGGGGGATTAATGGTTTGTAGTTGACAGTAAAATATAGTAGTTGGTATATGTGTAACATTTCTCAGTTTTCCACATAACACTCTAACCCCCCAACTAGGTCCTCCTCCACTATCATGTTCCAGGACCTGAACACCCCACCCTGCCACCCAGTACACCAACTCCAGTCCAAGTTCTGCTTTCTGTTTTCCCTTCTGTTCTTCGTTTGCAACTTTTGTCTATGAATGAGACCATCCCCTATTCATGAGAGAAGAATTCTACAGGATTGTGTATCTCCATCATCCTATATACTAGGTGATTTCTTTTCCTCCTCTCCTCTCCTAACCTCCCCTACTCACCTTCCCTTCTCTCCCCTTCCTTTTCTTTTTTTCTTTTTTTATTTTATTTATTCATGAGAAATGATAGGAGAGAGAGAAAGAACCAGATATCACTCTGGTACATGTGCTGCCAGGGATTGAACTCAGGACCTCATGTTTGAGAGTCCAAAGCCTTGTCCACTGCACCACCTCCCGGACCACCCTTTTATTTTTTTCTTCTCCTCTGGAACTTCACAGCTCTGGACAAACTTTTGAGGCAGAAAGACTGAGAGACAGAGAGATAGACACAGGACAGAGAAGGAAAGACACCACAGCACTAAAGCTTCCTTCAATAGGAAAAACAGTGTACTATTCAGGTAAGAGATGTTTTTTTTAATATGGACTAGTGGATTTTATATTTCTGAAGTTATAAACATTAGGTTATATAAAATGAAGTGTCTGGGCCAGGCGGTGTCTCACCTGGTTGAGCACACACACGGTACAGTGCTCAAGCACCTGGGTTCAAGCCCCTGGCCCCTACCTGCAGGGGGAAAGCTTCACAAGTAATGAAGCAGGGCTTCAGGTGTCTCTCTGTCTCTTTCCCTCTCTATCTACCTCTCCCCTCTAAATTTCTGTCTGTCTCCATTTAATAAATAAATATTTAATAAAATAAATTGTCTGGGGCTGACAGGTAGCTTACCTGATACAGTGCACACATCACCACACAGGAGAACCCAGGTTCTATTCCTGCATGTGTGCAGTCTTCTTATTTCTGTGCTTCCCTCTATCTATTTATATCATTGTCCTTCACCCTCTGTCTAAAAGGTAAAGAAATAAAACGGTGGGGCTGGTGATGGTATACCTGTTACAGTGTGCAAGGATCTGGATTCAAGCCCCCTGTCCCCACCTGCAGGAGGAAACTTTGCTAGTATGGAAGCAGTGCTGCAGGTGTTTCTCTGTATCTTTCCTTCTTTATCACCCCCTTCCATCAAATTTCTGTCTTTCTCTATGCAATAAATAAATAAGATAGGGGGCTGGATGGTGGTGCACCTGGTTGAACACACATGTCACAGTGCACAAGGACCCAGGTTCGAGCCCCCGGTTCCCACCTGCAGGGGGAAATCGTCACGAGTGGTGAGGCAGGGCAGCAGATGTTTGTCTCTTTCCCTCTCTATCACCCCTTTCCCTCTCAATTTCTGGCTGTTTCTATCCAATAAATAAAGATAATAAAAGTTTAAATAAATAAATATATTAAAAAATAAAAAGGGAATAAAATGGGCACTATGAACAGTGAAACTGTGTAGGAACTGAGCCCTAGAGATAACCTTGGTGGCAAACAATAAAAATAAAAAGTCATGCATGATTCCACTCTAGAAAAATAGAGAGGCATTTTGTTCCCTTAACAGAAATTTAACTGTTCCCTGTTAGAAAAATTACTAAACTAAAATTGCCTTTTAACAATATTCACCTGTTTAACTTCTATTAATTAGTCAATTAGTTTTAGGATTCCTAATTTTCCATATATAGAGTGTGTATGCATTCCTGTTGTTCCCAATAGTTAATAAGCTTACCTGGCTTTATATTAGTTTTCTAGAGGTGGCATAATAACTGTGGTTATAATAACTGTAAATAACTGTGGGTACCAGGCATTGGTGCTCTGAATAGAACCTGTGCAGAAGGTCCCGACCTGCAGGGGGCAGCCTCACAAGTGGTGAAGCAGTGCTGCAAGTGTCTCCCCTCTTCTCAGTCTCCTGCTCTATCTCTGTGGTAGATTAAAAAAAAATCACAATTTCAGGGGGTTTACCGGAAGATGGCGGACTGAGAAGGTGCTAGTGGCTGGCTTCAACCACATCTCCTGGAAACAGTAGGATTTTCTGCCTTTAGCAGGCCAGCCAATAAGAGGTCCTAGCGGTGACACCAAGGAGGTGACTATAACTTAATTTGGGTTAAGAATTAGAGTAGGGAAAAAAGGGGAAAAAATTTTTTTCTTACTTTTAATTTTCAAGCATACCTCCTTCCCGGTCCCCCCCCCCCCCAAGCAGTCCCTGGGGACCAGCTCCTAGCAGGATCCCCCGCACCACCAAACAGGGTGCTTTTTTGAATTCACTGATACACATTTGGGAATTTCCTTTCACTGCTCTTTAATTACACTGATCTTTTACTTATCTTCTCCCTTTTCTCTCTCTTGTCTCTCTCTCTCTTTTTTTAATCTTGTCATACACTTCTTCCTTCTTCTTTGCCTTTCTGAATTTGTGAATTATTTTGGGGAAGAAATCTGACTCAGAGTGGACTCTCTATGTGTGTATCTCTGCTCTAGTTCCCTTTCCCCTCTTGTTACCCATAGAACATACAGTGGATAGTAGAATTGCATAACTGTCTATTCTTGCTATCGTTTCTTTCTTTTCTCTTTCTTCACTGAGATTTGGTTACTATTTTTTCACGGACTGGAGAAATTGTTTGGCTAACTGGTAATGATTAAACTACTTCAATACTTCAGTTGCTACTGTAATTCCTGAGGTTGGTGAGTGCAATTGTCATAAAGGTATTTAGTATAGTGTTACTTGTACTCAAGACACAACAACTGAGGAACAACAGAGCATAAAAAAAAAAGAAACACATAAATCAAAAAAATGGGTAGATCAAAAACAAATAAAACTGCTACTCCAATGAATGAAGACAAGAGCCCAGAAGAAAATACAAATCACCCAGAAGTAACCATAGATAAGAAAAGTATGCAAGCAATAATAAACTTATTAATCACAGAAATGAAAACAACATTGGAGGAAAGGAATGGCAATATTAGGGAAACAACAGTTGAGACCCCCAAGGAAAATACTGATTATCTTGAGGCAATTAGAGAACTGAAAGCTGAAATAGCTGTAATGAAGAAAGAAGCTGAGGCAAGGGAAAGCAGACTAACAGAAGCAGAAAACAGTATTAGTCAGACAGAGGATGAGTTAGAGAAAACTAAGAAAGAGGTGAAAGAACTTAAAAAGAGATTGAGAGACACTGAAAACAACAACAGAGACATATGGGATGATCTCAAAAGAAGCAACATTCGTATAATTGGCCTGCCAGAGGAAGAAAGAGAGGAAAGCAAACATTCTAGAGGAAATAATACAAGAAAACTTCCAAGACCTGAATAACAGAAAGGATATCAAGATTCAAGAGGCCCAGAGAGTACAAAATAGAATCAACCCAGACCTGAAGACACCAAAACACATCATAGTCACAATGAGAAGAAGTAAGGATAAAGAAAGGATCCTAAAGGCTTCAAGAGAGAAACAAAAAGTCACATACAAGGGAAAACCCATAAGATTATCTGCAGACTTCTCCACTCAAACTCTAAAAGCCAGAAGGGAGTGGCAAGATATCTATCGAGCCCTGAATGAAAAAGGGTTTCAACCAAGGATAATTAATATATCTTGCTAGACTTTCATTCAAACTAGATGGAGGGATCAAAACCTTCTTAGACAAACAACAGTTAAAGGAGGCAACCATCACCAAGCCAGCCCTGAAAGAGGTTCTAAAAGACCTCTTATAAACAAGAACAACCCTATAATACTTACAATATATCAGAGCAAATTATTTTTGAACAATGGCACTACAATACATTAAATCCATAATATCAATAAATGTCAATGGCTTAAACTCACCCATCAAAAGGCACAGAGTGGGGGAATGGATCAGAAAACATACCCAACCATATGCTGCATGCAAGAATCCCATCTGTCACAAGAAGATAAACACAGACTTAAAGTGAAAGGATGGAAAACTATCATACAGGCTAAAGGACCACAAAAAAGGGCAGGAACAGCCATTCTCATTTCAGACACGATAGATTTTAAATTAAATAAAGTAATAAAAGATAGACAAGAACATTACATAATGATTAGAGGATCAATCAGCCAAGAAGACTTAAAAATTATTAACATCTATGCACCCAACGAGGGACCATCAAAATACATTAAGCACCTACTGAAAGAATTTCAAAAATACATCAATAGTAATACAATAATAGTGGGAGACTTCAATACCCTACTCTCACACTTAGACAGATTAACAAAGCAGAGAACCAATAAAGATACAAGAGAATTAAATGAAGAGATCGACAGACTAGATCTCTTGGACATTTTCAGACTCCTCCACCCCAAAAAACTTCTTTTCAAATCCACATAACACATACTCAAGGATAGACCACATGTTAGGCCACAAAGACAGCATCAATAAATTCAAGAGCATTGAAATCATCCCAAGTATCTTCTCAGACCACAGTGGAGTAAAACTAACATTTAACAACAAACGGAAAATTATTAAAAGACACAGAATTTGGAAACTAAACAACATGCTCCTTAAGAACCACTGGGTCAGAGACTCACTCAAGCAGGAAATTCAAATGTTCCTGGAAACTAATGAAAATGAAGACACAACCTATCAAAATATTTGGGACACAGCTAAAGCAGTACTGAGAGGGAAACTTATAGCCATACAATCACATATTAAAAACCAAGAAGAAGCTCAAATGAACGACCTTACTGCACACCTCAAGGACTTAAAGGAAGAGGAACAAAGGAACCCTAAAGCAACCAGAAGGACAGAAATCACTAAAGTTAGAGTAGAAATAAACAACATCGAAAATAAAAGAACCATACAAAAGATCAATGAAGCCAAATGTTGGTTCTTTGAAAGATTAAACAAAATTTACAAACCCCTAGCCAGGCTCACCAAAAAAAAAAAAAAAGAGAGAGAGAAGACTCAAATTAATAGAATTGTAAACGATGGAGGAGATATCACAACTGACACCACAGAAATCCAGAGAATCCTGCGAAACTTCTATAAAGAACTATATGCCACCAAGCTAGAGAATCAGGAAGAAATGGAACAATTCCTAGAAACCTATGCCCTTCCAAAACTGAACCAAGAAGAACTACAAAATCTACATGCACCAATCACAGACAAAGAAATTGAAACCATTATTAAGAATCTCCCCAACAACAAAAGTCCTGGACGAGATGGCTTCACAAACGAATTCTACAAAACTTTCAGGAAACAGTTAATACCCACACTTCTTAAGCTATTCCATAATATTGAAGAAATAGGAATACTCCCTTCCACCTTCTATGAAGCCAACATCACCCTGATACCAAAAGCTGATAGGGACAGAACAAAAAAGGAAAACTACAGACCAATATCTCTGATGAACATCGATGCCAAAATATTAAACAAGATCTTGGCCAACCGGATACAGCAATATATCAAAAAGACTGTTCATCACTACCCAGTGGGATTCATCCTGGGAATGCAAGGCTGGTTCAACATCCGTAAGTCAATCAATGTCATTAACCACATCAATAAAAGCAAAGCCAAAAAACACGATTATCTCAATAGATGCAGAGAAAGCCTTTGACAAAATCCAACACCTGTTCATGCTCAAAACTCTACAAAAAATGGGAATAAATGGGAAATTCCTCAAGATAGTGGAGTCTATATATAGCAAACCTACAGCCAACATCATACTCAATGGACAGAAGCTGAAAGCATTCCCCCTCAGATCGGGGACTAGACAGGGCTGTCCACTGTCACCGTTACCAATCAACATAGTATTGGAAATTCTTGCCATAGCAATCAGGCAAGAGAAAGAAATCAAAGGAATACAGATTGGAAGGGAAGAAGTCAAGCTCTCACTATTTGCAGATGATATGATAGTATACATAGAAAGACCTAAAGAATCCAGCAGAAAATTACTGGAAGTTATTAGGCAATATAGCAAGGTATCAGGCTACATAATTAATGTACAAAAATCAGTGGCATTTCTATATGCAAACACTAAATCTGAAGAAGAATACATCCAGAAATCACTCCCATTTACTGTTTCAGCAAAATCAATCAAATACCTAGGAATAAAGTTGACCAAAGAAGTGAAAGACTTGTATGCTGAAAACTATGAGTCGCTACTCAAGGAGATAGAAACTGATGCCAAGAAATGGAAAAATATCCCATGCTCATGGATTGGAAGAATAAATATCATCAAAATGAATATTCTCCCCTGAGCCATATACAAATTTAATGCAATACCCATCAAAGTTCCACCAAGCTTCTTTAAGAGAATAGAACAAACACTACAATCATTTATCTGGAACCTGAAAACACCTAGAATTGCCAAAACCATCTTGAGGAAAAGAAACAGAAATGGAGGCATCACACTCCCAGACCTTAAACTATATTATAAAGCCATCATCATCAAAAAGCATGGTACTGGAACAAAAATAGGCACACAGACCAGTGGAACAGAATTGAAAGCCCAGAAGTAAATCCCAACACCTATGGGCATCTAATCTTTGATAAGGGGGCCCAAAAGTTTAAATGGAAGAAGATGGCTCTCTTCAATAAATGGTGCTGGGAAAACTGGGTTGTAACATGCAGAAGAATGAAATTGAACCACACTATCTCACCAGAAACAAAAATCAACTCCAAATGGATCAAAGACCTAGATGTCAGACCAGAAACAATCAAATACTTAGAGGAAAACTTTGGTAAAACACTTTCCCACCTACACCTCAAGGACATCTTTGATGAATCAAACCCAATTGCAAGGAAGACTAAAGCAGAAACAAACCAATGGGACTACATCAAATTGAAAAGCTTCTGCACATCCAAAGAAACTATTAAACAAACAGAGAGACACCTCACAGAATGGGAGAAGATCTTCACATGCCAGACATCAGACAAGAAACTAATCACCAAAATATATAGAGAGCTCAGCAAACTTAGCACCAAAAAAGCAATTGACCCCATCCAAAAATGGGCAGAGGATATGAACAAAACATTCACTTTAGAGGAGATCCAGAAGGCTAACAAACATATGAAAAACTGCTCTAGGTCACTGATTGTCAGAGAAATGCAAATTAAGACAACACTAAGATACCACCTCACTCCTGTAAGAATGGCATACATCAAAAGGACAGTAGCAACAAATGCTAGAGAGGCTGTGGGGACAGAGGAACCCTTTTACATTGCTGGTGGGAATGTAAATTGGTCCAGCCTCTGTGGAGAGCAGTCTGGAAAACTCTCAGAAGGCTAGACATGAGTCTTCCATATGACCCAGTAATTCCTCTCCTTGGGTTATACCCCAAGGACTCCATAACACCCAACCAAAAAGAGGTGTGTACTCCTATGTTCATAGCAGCACAATTCATAATAGCTAAAACCTGGAAGCAACCCAGGTGCCCAACAACAGATGAGTGGCTGAGAAAGCTGTGGTATATATACACACTGGAATACTATGCAGCTATCAAGAACAATGAACCCACCTTCTCTGACCCATCTTGGACAGAGCTAGAAGGAATTATGTTAAGTGAGCTAAGTCAGAAAGATAAAGATGAGTATGGGATGATCCCACTCATCAACAGAAGTTGACTAAGAAGATCTGAAAGGGAAACTAAAAGCAGGACCTGACCACATCATAAGTAGGGCACCAAAGTAAAAACCCTGTGGTGAGGGGTAGACATGCAGCTTCCTGGGACAGTGGGGGGTGGGAGTGGGTGGGAGGGATGGGTCACAGTCTTTTGGTGGTGGGAATGGTGTTTATGTTCACTCCTAGCAAAATGTAGACATATAAATCAGTAGTTAATTAATATGAGAGGGGGAAAATCAGTTGTATGTCTCAAAGTTTCTCAAAACACAAACTGAATCTTTTTAATATATCGGCTGTGTATTTGATATGCGAACTCTCTCATAAGCCTAGACCTAGTAGATTAGAAGCATCCAATAGCACAGCTATATACAAGATACTGGATATTGTACAGCAAACCCTAACAAAAGGACGTTTCAAAGTTAACCCAATTACCAAATAATATGATGATAACATTAACTATTGATTGTCTTTTTGAACCCTAAGACAGCAGGAACCTCACATCTTCACTATAGAGCCCCTACTTCCCCCAGTCCTGGAACCCTTGGATAGGGCCCACTTTCCTGTATGCGTCTCCCAATCCATACCAAATAATATTGCATCCGCCGATCACAACGTAACCAATGCAACAATTGCCACCTCAACATGCTTCACCTCAGACTGTATCCAGAGACTTCACGTGTGGAATGACATCCCTTCAGCTTCATTACTCGGGTGAGACCTTTCCTTTTATATTACACTCTAATTTCATCTCAGGTGGTTCACTTTCTAACAAAGTCCCATAACCTAGATATACACCAGTTTCTGTGAGAGAGAGCTTATGTTCACACGTATCCATAAACTACTGCAAAATATATACCTGAAAGCAGAAGTACACTAGAGTTTGCAGTGAGTACCTCCCTAACACTTCCTCTCCACTATTCCCAGCTTTGAATCCATGATTGCTCAACAATTTGTTTGGCTTCTTATGTTAACTCTCTTTTCAATCACCAGGTTCCAGATGCCACCAGGATGCTGGCCAGGCTTCCCTTGATTGAAGACCCCACCAATGTGTCCTGGAGCTCAGCTTCCCAAGAGACACACCCTACTAGGGTGTGTTTCTCTTACTAGGGAAAGAGAGAGGCAGACTGGGAGTATGGACCGACCAGTCAACGCCCATGTTCAGCGGGGAAGCAATTACAGAAGCCAGACCTTCTACCTTCTGCAACCCTCAATGACCCTGGGTCCATGCTCCCAGAGGGATAGAGAATGGGAAAGCTATCAGGGGAGGGGGTGGGTTATGGAGATTGGGTGGTGGGAATTGTGTGGAGTTGTACCCCTCCTACCTTATGGTTTTGTTCATTAATGCTTTCTTAAATAAAAAATTTAAAAAAATATATAAATAAATAAAATTAAATTAAAAAATCACAATTTCAGAACTTTAAGTCATAGATGAATGATGTACCATTTTTGTGACCTTACGGTCCTAATACTTTTAGTTGTTGATATTCTTAGTCAAGCATATCTCTTTTAATCAGTCTCTTGTCTTCCAGCAATGGAGAAAATTAGGCACTTGGATTAAAACTATTTCAGGATGGGTCTCCTTTCTCACTGTATCACATCTGTTGGAAGGTTATCTGTCTCTCACACTCATCTGATGTGTGGCATAAGGAGAGGATGTATTGTCTTACAGTAAATATGATCTGGAATTCAGCCATTTGGCTAGTTTGTAAAGCATGAGAAGACTGAAGGTCTCAGTTAATGGGCACCACATATGCCCTGTTCCCCAAACTAAGCCACTGATTTGTAAGCATCTGATTCAGTACTCCATCACTTTCAATCAGGCTGTGATATTTATGGTTGTGCAAATCTCCATGACAAATTTGTTTCTGTGGAACACTTGCCATTGTCCTTTGGAATGAAGCCATGGATGTGATGGCTTGAGACATAGCATTCCTCATATGTTCACAATCTTTCTACGTTGACGACTTAAGTGGCTCTGAAATTTTCAGAAGTCTATTTCCTTGGGTTGTATTAAAAATCAGCAGCAAAATCATCCTTTTCATGGAGTTTATTATTATTTCAAAAGTTTGTTTTCTGAATATTCATCTGGTTTCTTTTTGGGGGTGGCTAATTTATTAAGAAATAGTTTCTTTTTACTATGTGGAAATATTGCATGACATGTATCTGGAGAAATGAAAGAAATCAACAAGAAAATTTGAGCAAAATATAAGTGAAGTTCTGAGTGTTTTTTTTTCCTTGTATTTTCCTTTTTTCTTTATTGGGGGTATTAATGGTTTACAGTCAACAGTAAAATAGTTTATACATGTTTAACAGTTCTGTTTTCCATATAACAATCTACACTGCTTAGGTCCTCCTCTTTATGTGGTTTCTTGTTTTTGTTGTTGTTTTGTTTTTGTTATTCCTTTGACTTCATCACTCCTAACTGATTTTTCTCTCTCATATATGAGGGACAGAGACAAAGATTTAAAATAAGAATGAACGTTATCACAACACTGAAGTTGCCTACCATTCAGTGGGGACTGGGCTAGGTCCTGAGTTATACATATGACAAAGCAGCACATTACCCAAGTGAGTTATTTAGCTGGCCTTCATCTGTTTTCCAGATTTAATAGGTAGCTTTTATCTCAAAAGATATACTGAAATGGACACTATGGAATTAAACTGGTGGCTTCAGTCATGTGTGCTGCTTCTCTGAAGGTTTTTAGAACACAGAGAAAAGAAACAAGTAGGGAGGTTGGTGGTTGTGCACCTGCTTGAGAGCATATGTTACAATGCTCAAGAACCCAGGTTTGAGCCTCCTGGTCCCCACCTGCAGAGGGGAAAGCTTTGAGAGTGGAAAAGCAGTGCTGCAGATGTCTCTCTGTCTCTCTCCTTCTTTATCATCTCCTGCCATCTCAGTTTCTGGCTGTCTCTATCTAATAAATAAATAAAGATAATTATGAAATTTTCTTTAAAAGAAGTAGTCCCAGATACTTTAACCACCGATTCTCCACTGGGAATGATTTTACCCCCCAGGTTACAGTGAAAATGGGAACAGGGAAATATCAGGAAATGGGATATATATATATTTACTAAAACCCCAGGCTGGAGACATGGGCATAGAAGTCATAAGGAAATAGCCATCAAGAGCCTAAAGTTTGATATGGTGACTCACTTGCCAGTGTATGAACAGAATTCTGGCTGAAGAACACCTACATTAAAAGGAAAAAAAGATATATCATTTATTTATTTATTTATTTATTTATTTATTTTCAATTTTTGCCATCAGAGTTGTTGCTAGGGCTCCACTCCTGCACAACGCCACCATTCTTGGTGGCCATCTATTTATTTACTTTACTTTTCCTTCAATTTTAGTTGAGGGAGAGAGAGAGAGAGACCAGAGGGTAATTGCTGTGCCTTGCCGTGAGTACAACCTAGGTGAGAGTTCCAGCACTGTGTCATCTATCTATCTATCTATCTATCTATCTATCTATCTATCTATCTCCCTACCTACCTAGCTATTTATCATCTATCTATCTATTTGTATTATCTGTCTATTTCTATTATCTAATCTATCTATCTGAATGAAAAAGTGGCCTGGAGATGGCTAAATCACATGGCCACGAGACTCCTGCCTTTACAAAATGATGAACAAACAAAAATATAAGGAGGCATAGAGAGAGACATCTCAAAGGGAAGTGAGAATAATGACAGAATAACAGTAGCAAACACTTAGAATGGTTACTATGCAAGAAAACTAAATGATGCTCTTTAATTGTTGGTATGCTTCTAAATTCTGCTTCTAAGACCCCTTCTGTTGCATTGCTTGACATTGTAGTCTATTTTCATAATCATTGTTTTCATTGGTTTAATCCCCACTGGTTCACAATGTCTGTTTGCTCAGACCCTCTCGTAGTCACTCTGATTTCCACGCTGCTCTTCTGTTTTAACGCACTTGGAATTGCCTCCAGACTAAAGAGTCCCAGTCTCTCTCCTGCGAAGCTAGCCCAGCAATAAAGATTGAACTGCGTCCCACTCAGCCATCTGAGTCATCTGTCTCCCGCCCTTGAAGCTAGCCCAGAATTTAATGACGTCAGTCCTTATAATTATCCTGTTAGAATCAACTTTTTATGCAGTGAGATAAAGATTGGTCAACAATGTTGAATGCACCAGAAACTTCCAGTATAGGGTGTCAGTTGCAAGGTCATTAATGTGAGCCATGTCTGTGGAGTGAAGGAAGCTAGAATCCTTTGGGTTGTGAAGCAAAACAATGTGGAGGTAGGAATATTTGTGCTAAATAGAAAGGAAGAAGTCTGTGTTTGGTGGGGCGAGGGGGCGGGGCAAGCACAGGAGTTACTGCTAGTTTTGCGCTTCTTCCTTCTCCCGGCTGGCCCCCTATCCTAAGTAAGTACTTCCTGGGTTCCTGACGCTTCCACGGGAGGAGAGAGATAGAGGAACATATTGTGTGGTGATTAGGTGGTTGGACCGTTTGCACGCTCGTGAATAAAGGTTAAACTGCGTTCTCAGCTCAGCCGTGTGTTTCTGGTCGTGTGTTACCCGCCCGTGAAGCCAGCCTGGCGAAAACAAGCCGCAGTCTGGGTTCAGGCTCTGGGCAACCACATGGGAGTCCCTACAAAGGGAGAGCTTCGAAATAAGTGGAACAATTCCAGGTTGGGTTGTGGTGCATCTGGTTGAGCACACACATTACACTGCACAAGGACCTGGGTATAAGCCCAGTCCCCACTTGCAGGGAGGGAACCTACATGAGTAGTGCAGGGGTTTCTCTTTGTCTCTTCCTCTCTGTTTCCCTGCTCAATATCTTTATTCCTCAATTAAAAATAAATAAGTAAATAAATATAAAAACACTGTTGTAAAAACTGGAACAGTGCTATAGTGTCTCCTCTCTGTCTTTCCATATATGGCTCTGTCTCTCATCTAGCTACAATAGAGGAAAAGAAAAAATGGCCACTGGAAGTAATGGAGTCATGCAGACACTGAGCGCTAGTGATAAACCTGGAGGTAAAGTAAATAATAAATAGGAAATAGAAAGTGACAGTCTTTTAGTGGGTAAAGGATAATGTGAAGGGTTTTTTTTTTTTTTTGTATAGAACAGATATTTTCCATATACCTTGAGGAGATAAGGATGAACTCCTTAGAGATATTAAGAAGACGGGCATTTGAGGAAAGCAGAGAAACTTGAGAGGCATGCATAGCATAGCATAGCATAGCATAGCATAGCATAGCACAGCACAAAGCATAGCATAGCATAGAGTGTAACATAGCATAGTATAGCATACCATACCATACCCCATACCATACCATACCATAGCACAGAGCAGAGCAGAGCAGAGTATAGGATGGCATAGCATAGAGTATAGCATAGAGCATAGCATAGCATGAGTTCTCATTGAAGTAGGACACCACCCTTCTTGTCCTTCAGTTTGTTCCTTGGAACTCCATTTAAGAATTTCTTCGTTCTTCCCCAGTTGTGTTACTTCCCCAGAGAGCTCTGTGAGCATCTCAGGACAACATTCTACAAATCCAGTCAGGTGGCTGATGTATGGCCTGCAGAAGTCTGGTCTATCTGTCTTTGTTACCATCCAAGAGAGTTCACTGTTGGAGAAAGCACTGAACTATAGCCCTTCCTGAGGAATACAGGCTCATCCAATGAGTGCTGCATGCTTTGCTTATGCCTTGTGATGATCTTACCACAGCCTGTTAATGCACATTGAATATTTTCCCATTAACACAAATCTTATATATAATTTTTTAATTCCCTTAATATGTTTTACCTATGTGTCTTAGTTTGTTGAAACAATATATTTTCTATAATATTTCTTTCTTTTCCTTTTTTTTTAATTTTATTTCAACCAGGGTTATTGCTGGGGCTTGGTTCCAGCATGACATACCCACCACTCCTAGAGGCCTCTTTTTAAATTTTATTTCCTCTTTCCTTCCTTTTTTTTAAAAACTTAATATTTTATTTTGATAGTACAGTTAGAAATTGAGAAGGGAGAGGTGATAGAGAAGGAGAAAGATAGACACCTACAGACCTACTTCATGGTTTGTCACTCATGAAGCATCCCCCTGAGCATGCGGAGGAGGGCTTGAGCCTGGGTCTTGGTGCATACTAATGTGTGTGTTCAACTGGGTGCCACATTATCCAGCCCTTTTTCTTTCTTTCTTTTTTTTCTTTCTTTCTTCCTTCCTTCCTTCCTTTCTTCCTTTCTTCTCTTTCACTACAGAGGTTATTTTTGGGGTTGAATGGCTATGTGACTTTACCATTCCCTGAGGTCATTTTTTTCATTTTGATATAGGTTGAGACAGAAAGTATGAGACAGAGAGAAGGAGAGACAGTTGAAGCACTGCTCCACCACTCATAAAGCCCCTCCCTCCCCCAAAGGTGGGGACTGGGGGCTAGATCCCAGATAAAGTGTATAATCTACACAGTGTGCCATGACCCAGTCCTGGATATATCTGGTTTCTATCATTTATACAACCATTGCATTAAATGTCTGTAATGCCTTAGTTCTGGTTTGGAGGACACATTCAACATGATTATGGAACTAGAGTTGATGACTTATAAAGGAAAAAAAATCCCTACAGGTAAATAACCTCTACAATACATAAGAGTAAGTGCTATAATAGACATTTTATATGAAGCAATTATGCAAAATGATGCAGTTAAGTAACTTTACCTCCCTCCCCCCTTAAAGAAGCCAACCACTCCAATATTGAAACACTTTCATTTGTCAAATGGGCTGTCAGGAACAGAAACACCCCCTCTCTTTGCTTGATAGATACTTTTCCCCTCCTTCTTTTCTCTTTTCTCCCTTTTGGTTTTTACCCTGCCAGTGTTCTGTATGGACTTCTTTTATATTCTGAAATTCTAGTTAGAGGACTTTCTCACTGATTGTAATGGCATAGGTCTGTTTTCACAGCTGTAATCTTAAAGTTTCTGAATACTGTTTCCAACATTACTTCCTTATGCTAGAAGGTTTCAGAGTGCTCAAGAAGTAAACAGGGACACAAGAAAAAGAGAGAGCACTTGTAATATGAAACCTTCAACAACTCCTAGGAGATCATTGGCACTTCATTGAAAGCCACAAGCTGTTGACAAAGGTTTCCCTGAAGGAAACTCACTCACTAGACATGTGTGTACATTAGAACTGGATCAAGGAGCTGCACTGAAATAAGAAAGGCTATGACAGGGCTTATTAGAATCTGGAAGCCAAGCATTTGTATTTCTTCTGGGTATCTTTGGCCTTGGCATGAATCATTTTTCCAACAGCGATGACTTGGGGGATGTGCAGTTATGCTCAGGATCACCTATGACATCTTAAACTCCCAGGACTTGACATCACATTCTAGTATTGTTACCAACAGAGAACTCAAGCTGTTAAGCAGAGTTGCGACTTCAGTGCTAACAAGAATGGCACCACATGGTGAGCAGATGCTGTTTGTGAAAGTAAATGATGCTTTAAGGCTGTTTTACTCTCAAAAGAAAGTCTACTAGGGAAAGAAAGCAAGCGGGTGTTGAACTTCTGCTTATAGCCTCATTGAGCTATCATAAACAGTGTTTAAAGAGTCAAGATTGTTACTTGAGAATCAATCAGAGAACATATTTCCACTATCAAATATCGCAGCTGTCTCCCACTATGTTTATCCTTTTAAACATGTATGTATTTCACTCAAGGTCCTATAGGTCTTTGAGACAGTGTCTCAATAGCACTTCCTTGGCACCAGCAGTGATTTATTGCTTTCAACGAAAGATTTGCTGAAAGCTACCACTTAGAAATTTAGCATTATGATAATGGGGTGTAGAATTCTTTTACCTTGGACAGACTGAAAATAGTCCCACGACTAATTAGACAATCTGAATGGTGGATAATGGCATTTTCCTATGTATTTGCTTTGTAAGTTAAGCCAGGGAAGATTTAATCTTCTTTTTCACAGTTTCTTTTGACTACAGAACTAAAGATCCACTTTTTATAAAATACTTTCTTTTGTCATGTTTTAGAAAGAGATCTGACACCTGAGGGGTAGTGGCAATGGAATTCTCTGTGGGCTATGCTGTAAGGAAGGAAAATTAATGTGAAACTAATGAAGTGTTAAATAAATTAAATTTGTGATCAAAGTAATTTCCATATGTTGTATGTAGATATGATAACCACAGATTTATTTTTACATAATCATACCTTGAGACTTTGCAGTGACCACTCACAGCTACCAGGACTTTGCAGATAATACAGCAATAAAGGGACACTGAAAAATACCTCCACTAGATTGAGGAGTCTAAACCCCTCAGTCATTAGAATAATTTTTCTCCCTTCAAGTCTTATAGAAAGATTTGTGTGGGGTGGGTGGTGGAGCACCTGGTTAAGTGCACCTGTTACAGTGCACAGGAACCCAGGTTCAAGTCTTGGGTTCCCATCTGCAGGGGGAAAGCTTTGCAAGAGGTGAAGCAATGCTGCACATGTCTCTCTCTGTCTCTCTCCCTCTCTATATCTCCCTACCCTCTCAATTACCGGCTGTCTCTATCCAATAGATAAAGATAACAAAAAAATTAAAAATAATACTTGTGGTCTTAAAGTTTGAAATTTGAAGTTAAAAATGAAAACAACCAAAACTGCACAAAGAACACTCCTTCCCTCCTTATGCCCCACATATTCTAAGCTGTCCTTGGGAGTAGCTGAAACACCCTGGCAGTTTAATCTTGCTGAAAGCTGGTTCTCAGTAAATAGCATCTCTACACAGGTTGATGAACTATGTGGTCAAGCAAAGGAGTTTAGATTTGATTCAGTAACAGGGTAGTGACTATGGGCAGCATCAGAGCAGAAGAACCATTATATGCAAGTGTCTACATGGACAAAATGTCTGGAAACCAAGGGTAAAATGAACAAGACAGGCTGAAAAGCAGGAATAAAGAATGTATCACACAGAGAACTTGTGGCCAATTCAGAAACTTCTGTTTCATCTGGTGTGGCTCCAGGTCAATGACAGTGGTGGAAAGATCATTTGGCTTATAATAAGAAGACTTCTGGTGATGATCAGTATGTATTTTTCTTTCCAGGGATCTGGGAGGTGACTTGGTTATAGAGAACATACCTTGCATATGTAAGACCCTGGGTTTGTTCCTCTGCAGCCTATATAATTGCCAAGTGCTACTCTGGTTTCTCTGTTTAAAAAATATAGTTTATCTTTGGCAAGTTATGTAAACATTCATTAGTTACAAGAACTGTTTGAGGAGGAAGTTTCTGGAGATTAAAGAGACCTAAGGGGTGTGGGGGTGAGGACTGAGGCAGGAGGTTCAGCAGGGTACAACATTACCAGAGGAAGAAACGATATTATTTCTAATTCCTTCAAATCATGAACAATTCCTAGCATTATGTGAAGAAGATGCAGGGTATGGGGCATGTCAACAGAGGCATTTGTGCCTTTGGGGAATAATTCAAATTGTTGGGAATTAATATCTTAAAAAGGAATTCCTGAAGCAAGTAACTTCCAAGTCTAAGGACTATGACATATAAAAAAGCATACCATAGTTTTGGGGACTCTGCAAATAGTCCCATCTTCTGATAAACCCAGTTAATGGGTTCCATTTTCAAAGTGCCAGATGTTGTATATTGATCAGAGGGGAGGTCAACTAGGAAGTAACTTTGTTTTTCTTTGTTAAGGTAGGAGGAAGACAATTATTTTTTTCTTTCTTAAAATAAGTAAACAAAAACAAACAAACAAACAAAAACCCAAGTAGGGTAAGGCAAAATGATGGTTCAACTTATAGTGAGCACACTACCATGCACAAGTACAAGGATTCAGGCTCTTTGTCTGGAGATGGGTCCTTGACAAGCAGTTAAGCAGTGTTTTCCTCCACCCCTCCCCCATCTTTTTTCTCATCCTCTATCAGAAAAAAAAAGAAGCCCACCAGGAGCCATGGGGCATTGCAGGCATGAAGACCCAGCAATAACTCTGGTGACAAAACAACAATACCAGCAACAACAGACTAAAGAAACTAGAAGTGATGCAAGAAAGGAAAGAGAAAGCATATTGATAGTTTTATGACTCATGTTGGGAAATAGAGAGTAGGGGACAGCTGGGTGGGAGGGAGATGCTTACATCCTTGCATGAGAAAGCAAACTCATATGCCTCCATACCTAGAGCTGATTTTTAAACCTAAACCTTCTCTGCAATTAAAATGCTTCAGATGCTTGGTTTCAAAGACAGACCATATGAGCAGCAGTTGAGAGAGGGGCACATTGTTGGGTAATGATGGCAGGCTAGCTTCCTTCTTTCTTTATCCAAAACAAATCTTCAGCCACCAGTGGTAATTACTGGAGCTTTAGCTTTGGGCATCAGACGGCAAGCAGATTGTGATCAACCGCAGCTTAGTCATTTGGGGTTGAGGCATCAGGTGGATGGTGAAAGGTGAGAGGTACTCTGCAAGCTTTAGGGGGAAAAAAAAAAACACTATTCTACTGCCTTTGACCAACAACCAGTGTGTGTGTGTGTGCGCGTGTGCATGTGCTTGTGCGTGTGCGTGTGTGTGTATGCATGTATGGTAGCTTACTTGTTCTTTTTCTTTTTGGGGGAGAGAGAGAGGTACGCAAAGGGAGAAGGAGAGGAGGAGAGAGAGGAAGAGGGAGGGAGGGAGGGAGAGAGAGATTGATTTATTTGAGGAGAGAGGAACAGATTGCATTGAAGCATACTTCATGCAATGAGGGCTGGACTCAAATGTGGCAAAGCAGTGCACTATCCAGGTGAGCTATTTCACCAGCCCTATTTATTCATTTTTATAAAGGATCACTTAACCCAAATTCTAATGCACTGTGTGAGAGAGACTATCCATTAAAGGAAATGAGCTAAGCACAGGGTCTATTTTTCACTGCTGTTGAATATCTTTATTCTTTTTGAAAGTCTCTGTTTTAAAGTCAAAATATAATTCAGCTTATCAACATTGTAGAGAGTTTATTTTCCCAGTCTTTTCTGGTTATGGAAAAACATAACATGTGAGGGAGTCAGGCTGTAGCGCAGCGGGTTAAGTGCAGGTGGCGCAAAGCACAAGGACTGGCATAAGGATCCCGGTTCTAACCCCGGCTCCCCACCTGCAGGGGAGTCGCTTCACAGGCGGTGAAGCAGGTCTGCAGGTGTCTATCTTTCTCTCCTCCTCTCTGTCTTCCCCTCCTCTTTCCATTTCTCTCTGTCCTATCCAACAATGACAACAACAATAATAACTACAACAATAAAACAACAAGGGCAACAAAAGGGAATAAATAAATTAAATAAATATTAAAAAAAAGACAAGCATCGGAAAAAAAACATAACATGTGAAAGACAAGTATCTATCACAAATCAAAATTGCAGTTTAAACACCACGGATACACTTGCCAAATTCTTTCCCCTGTTGCTCTTTTAGGGGTATATGAGCACAACAAATGGAAGCTAATTATTTTTACTTTTTTATTTTATACCAGAGCCCTGCACAGCTCTGGTTTATGGTGGTGTGCAGGATTAAACTTTGGACTTTGGAACCTCAGGCATGAGAGTCTCTTTGCATAACCATGCTATCTACCCCAGCCTCTGGAAATTTATTCTGATCATATCTGTGTCTTTATTCTTTTCTCTGAAATTTACCAATTTCATTTAAATTTAAACATTCCTTCTTTATTTTTCTTAAATTTTAATTCGTGTTTTAATAAGGATTTATAAGATTGTAAGATAACAGCAGGATAATTCTACACAGTTCCTACCACTAGAGTTTCTTATCCTATCCTCTCCATTGGAAGGTTCCCTATTCTTTATACTTCTGGAAGTATGAATGAAAAATCTTTTTTTTTTTTCCTCCAGGGTTATTACTGGGCTCAGTGCCTTCACTATGAACCCAGTTCTCGTGGAGGCCATTTTTTTTTCTTTTCTTGTTGTTTATCATTGTTGTTATTATTATTGTTGTCATTGATGTCTTTGCTGTTGGATAGGACAGAGAGAAATCAAGAGAGGAGGGGAAAAGAAAAATAGACATGTGCAGACCTGCTTCACAACCTGTGAAGCAACCCCCCTGCATGTGGGGAGCCAGGGGCTCAAACTGGGATCCATTCACCGGTCCTTGAGCTTTTCACCATGTGTGCTTAACCAGTTGCACTACAGCCCTGCCCCCTGAATGAAAATTCTTTATGGGGTGTGAAGATGGAAGTTCTGGCTTCTGTGATTGCTTCTCTGCTGGACTTGGGCATTGGTAGGTTGATCCATACCTCCAATGTTTCTGTCTTTCCCTAGTGGGGTAGGGCTCTGGGGAGGTGTGGTTCCAGGACACATTGGTGAAGTTATCTGCCCAGGGAAGTTAGGATGGAATAATACTAGTGTCTGAAACTTGGTGACTGAAAGGCAGTGTGACATAAAGTAAGAAAATTGTTCAATAAACAGGGACCCAAAAATATGAATAGAGGAGGTGAAAATAGGGACTTTAGGGTGGTAAGTAGCTAGGAAGTCTGAAAATATTGTCAGGGAAGATCATGTCAGAGTTTAGAATAGGGTGTGAAAGCTGGATTAGGGCAGAGAGTAGCTCCCAAACATGAGTAAATACCATTAATTGTTAATCCCAATGATCTGATTTAGGGCCCATATATACTTATACTTAGCACAGGAGCATGTGTAAGCTCTGAGTCCCTGTCAGTATGAGCTTGCAGTCCATGGTCACAGGTGGAAACATTCTAGGTAGCCTTCATTCATTTCAGGACCAGTCTTTCTGTCTCCAACAATAACCCCCAGCTAGTCATGCCCAGTAGTCAGTCTCTCCTACCACCAACTTTTCACTGTCTTGTTTGGTTGCAATACAGTATTTTATTTTTCTCATTTTGAGGATTTATTCCTGCATGGCTCATATTGCTTTTGCTTCATTGCTTTACTTTTGAGTGAACATGGTGGCGTTTCCCTTCACTGTTCACCATGGCCTCGACCTGTGGCAATGGATGAGTGACTGGACTGCACTAAGTGTTTTAGATGGAGTCAAGTACCTAAGTGTGTCAGGACTCAAAAACTCAGAGAGATGCTGATGAAGATAACAAAAGATCATCAATAGTCAAGGTGACATCCAAAGATGGGGTGAATTTAAGAAGTCACACGTAGTGTATGAAGATCTGAGTGATTGTACTCACCTCTCTGACGCCATGATGCACAGTATGGCTTCACTGAGACCCCTTTCTCCTTTAGGTAGGTTTGTGTCTTCTAAGTTGGTCGGACCATATTGGACTCCCACCAACAGTGCGGGAGGTTTCCTTTCTCCCTCACATCCTCATCATTTGTTGTTTGTATCCTTTCTGATGTATGACGTTCTCACAAGTGTACAACGGTATCTCATGGTTGTTTTTATTTTCACTTTTCTAATAATCACTAACTTTGAGCACTTTCTGACCCTCTGGATCTCTTACACAGTGAAGATTGCTCTAACCCCTGCTAAAAAGAGTCTGGAGAGATCTTGGAATGCTAGAAATGGACCTATCATATGACTCAGCAACTCTTTTCCTGAGGTTTTATGCAAAGGAAACAAAAACACCTGTTAAAGAAGATCTGCATAGACCTCAGTTCATAGCAACACAATTTGTAATACCCAAACACTGGTACTCGACAGCCAAACACAGATACTCAATAACACATAAATGACTAAGAAAGTTGTGGTTTATATACACAGTGGTTACTACTCAGCTGTTAAAGTTGATGAAGTTATCTCCTTTGCTTCATCTTAGATGGAACTGGAAGGTGTTATGTTAAGTGAAATAAACCAGAAAGAGAATGACAAAGACCAGGTGATTTCACTTATAGGTAGAATGTAAGAAACATGGGAATTAAAAGTACAAAGTGAAACATGGATTGGGTGGGGTGTACTGCACAAAAGCAAAGGACTCTGTAGAAGGAGGAGCTGGGAGGTTCTGAAGGGATCCTTGGGGTCTTTGTTTATGATGTTATAATGATGGCAAAAGATGCAAGTTGGAGGTGAGAGAAGTGGTTATTCTTTCTTTTCTTAAAAGAATTTATTTATTAATTAATGAGAAAGATAGGAGGAGAGAAAAAGAACCAGACATCACTCTGGTACATGTGCTGCCAGGGATCGAACTCAGGACCTCATGCTTGAGAGTCCAAACAAAGCTTTATTACTGTGCCACCTCCTGCACGGCACCACACCTTCCTTCCTTCCTTCCTTCCTTCCTTCCTTCCTTCCTTCCTTCCTTCCTTCCTTCCTCTCTCTCTCTTTCTCTCTCTCTCTCTCTCCCTTCCTTCTTTCCTTCCTTCTTTCCTTCCTTCCTTCTTTCCTTCCTTCCTACCTTCCTTCCTTCCTTCCTTCCTTCCTTCTTTCCTTCCTTCCTACCTTCCTTCCTTCCTTCCTTCCTTCCTTCCTTCCTTCTTTCTTTCCTTCCTTCCTTCCTTCCTTCCTTCCTTCCTTCCTTCCTTCTTTCCTTCCTTCCTTCCTTCTTTCCTTCCTTCCTTCCTTCCTTCCTTCCTTCCTTCCTTCCTTCCTTTCTTTCTCTCTTTCTTTCTTTTTGTCTCCAGGGATATCACTGGGGTTCTGTACCAGCACTATGAATCCACTGCTGCTGGTGGCAACTTTTATCATTTTATTGGATAGGACAGAGATAGATTGAGAGTGAAGGAGGGAGGGAAGGAGATAGATAGATAGATAGATAGATAGATAGATAGATAGATAGATAGATAGAGAGGGAGATGGAGATGCAGACCTGCTTCACAGCCCATGATTTGCATCCCCCTGCAGGTGACAAGTAGAAGCTCAGACCTTGGTCCTTATCCATGGTAATGTGTACACTTAACCAGGTGCACCATCATCTGACTCCCTGAGAGTGTTTTGTAGATCCCTATCATGGGAAGATGTGTCAACAACTGTACTGTTAATAACTATACTGTTAGCCTCATAATAAAAGGGGGGTGAAAATAAGGTCTGTGTCAGTGGGCTGGGTGGTGACACACTGGATTGAGCGCACAGGTTACAGTGTACAAGGACCAGATTTAAGCTCCCAGTCTCTATCAGCAGAGAGAAAGCTTCTTGAGTAGTTAAGCAGTGTTGCAGGTGTCTCTCTACTTTTCTACCTATATATCTCCCTCTTTCACTAGATTTCTGGCTGTCTCAATCAAATAAATAGGGATAATAAAATATTTTTTTAAAGAGGTCTGTGTCATAACAGCCTGATAGGACTAGGATAAGCATCCTTAGGCAAACTTGCTTTCAATGCCACTATTTTTTTTTCTGTCCTTATCTGGGATTCATGTGTCTGAGCTGACTTTTCCAGATAGAAGAGAAAGACACTGACAGAGGGAGAGAAAGGAAAACATCATAGCACTGAAACTTCTTCTAGTGCAATGAGGGAGGGGTGTGTGCCAAAGCCATTTCACTGTCCAGAGGAGCTCTTTTGCTCTCACTAACTTTTTTTTTTTTTTTGCCTCCAGGGTAATCAGTGGAGTTCAGTGCATTCGCTAAGACTACTGCTCCCAGTGGCCCTTTTGTTTTCTTTTGATAGAGGGTGAGACAGAGAGGAAGAGAAAGGGGAAAAGAAAAAAGAGAAATAGAGGAAACACATCTGCAGCACTGCTCTATCATTTCTGAGTTTTCCACTGCAGGTTGAAATTTGGGATTCTGCATTCTGCCAGGAAAGTCACTACTCACTCCCTCAATCAACAGTTAAGACCATATAATGATGGAACTGTAGAAGAGTACTAAAATTATAGCTGGAGAGAGGTCAAAGGGATTTGATTTCTTCCTTCCTTTCTTTCTCCCATTCTTATCTTCCGTCCTTATCTCTCTACCTTTTAACTCCTTTTCTCTTTCCCTTTCATCCTTCATTCCTTTTCCTTTTCTTTTCTTTCTTTTCTGTTATTTGTTTCATCCTGAATCATTTAGACTTTGCAATGTGGCACTAGAATTTATTCTTAATTTCTCTAGCAATCCAAGTGTTACTTTTCAGGGAGACTGACAGTTTCTACTCACTTCTGCTTCACTCTTCAACTATCCTATTCTTTTAGAAAATAGAACCTCATTTTCTTATAACTTTGTGTTACTTTTACCCTTGTGTGTCTTCTAGGTAGAAAAAAAGTGACACAATTCAATCCATCCTCATGATGACCTCATGCTCAAATTGCTTTGCAACTGTCCTCTCTCATCAAGCCACCGCCAGCTGCCAAGGCAGTGAGGAGTCCAGTCAAGCAAAGTTCTCAAGTTCCTGAAAGGATGTTCTTAAAATCGGCTGCTTCTAAAGGTGGCATGGAAGGATTTTGTGCACCACTTCTCTCTTACATTTATCCTTCCTGCTTAAATGTGAGACTGCCAAGAACCATAGAGCTAGAACTGAGGGTTTTGTCATCATCATATTTAAACATTGAGGGGACACTGGTAAAATGGGTAATTGCAGGTTATAGAGAAGATTTTCTCAAATTGCAGCTGCTGTGTTACTGCATAGCAATTTATGTCAACCTTAAATGATAAAAATTGTTTGTCCTGTATTAATGTATCAGCTAACAAATATAGGTACTTTCTGTAATGGTTAAACTCAAGAGAAGTATTTGTTTCACCAGACAGCCCCCCCCCAATACACACACACCTTTCTTTCTTTCTTTCTTTCTTTCTTTCTTTCTTTCTTTCTTTCTTTCTTTCTTTCTTTTCTTTCTTTCTTTCTTTCTTTCTTTCTTTCTTTCCTGTGGGTCTATCCATACCTATAATTTTAAGAAGCTCAGACAAACAATTTACTCTGGCATACTTATCCTGACGAGTTCTTTCATACTTGGGGCCTGGGTAGTGGTAATCTGGTTGAACACACAAGTTATCATGCACAAGGACCTGGGTTCAAGAGTCTAGTCCCCACCTGCAAGAGATAAAATTTCAGAAATGGTGAAGCAGGTGTCTCTCTTTCTCACTCCCTCTCTATCTCCTCTTTACCTTTTAGTATCTCTCTTTATCCAATAAGTAAAATATAAATAAGAAATAATTTTAAAAAGCTTATTCTTAATTCTATTTATGAAGCTTAACTTTTTCTTTGTGAATAACATTAAGTGCCTATCTTCCCTGAACCAGTTTTCTTTTTTTGAAAATATATTTTATTTATTTTTGGACAGAGACAGAGAAAAGTTGAGAGGGAAAGGGGAGATCAAGAGGGATAAAGAGATAGAGATAGCTGTAACACTGCTTCACCTCTTATGAAGCTTCTCTTTTGCAGGTGGGTACTGGAGACTTGAACCAGGGTCCTTATGCACTATGGGTATGTTCCAGAAAATACACCAACCCAGCTCCCATGAACCAGTTTTTGGGTTTTTTTTTTAAGGGCCTTGCAGTTGATCAATGTCCTCTATACCTACCAGCTGTCCTTAGCATTGTTTCAAGGTAGCTCTCCTTTTCACCCCAATCTCCCCTGACTATTTTCCCCTCAGTCATCTTCAAATTATTAGTTTGACTTAGGTATGTTTGTAGTACCCCAGTTCTATGGCTGGTTTCCTTACTGAGAACAGTGGTCTATTTTAGTCTGCTTCAGCTCTCCCATTCCCTGGCCATATCCTGTCACTGAATGTGAATCACTACTTGGCAGACGCTGCTTATCAGTCATAGTATGGAATAATTTTCAAAATGGAGGCTGGTGGGTAAAGCCTGCCCAAAGAATGTGAGCCATGGTGTCTAAAGATAAAGTTATTGCCTATAAAATTTCCAGTTTCACTTAACACAGTGAAATATGTCACATACTTAGGCCAATTTTCTTCTTTTTTTCTCAAGTCATTTTATTTTAAATTGTGATTAATAGTGAGGATTATAAGATTACAGGGTTTAGTTCCACATCACACCCACCACCAAAGATTTGGTCCCCACTATCTCAACAATAACCACCATAGTTCTCACCAAGTTATACAGTCTTAATAGGGGTGAATATATTTGCATTGCCTCATGCTGTATATAGAAAAAATCATGTTTTTTCCCCAAGTTCATGTATTTCTGTATGCTAGATTGCACATATGAGTAAAATCATTCAGTAGATGTCTTCCACCTCTTATTTCACTAAACACAAATCACCTCTAGTTCCGTCCATTTTGTCTTAAAGGACACAATATCATCTGTTAGGACTGCAGAGTTGTAGTCCATGGAGTAGATACCTCATAACTTCTGTAACCACTCATCAATCTGTGAGAATTTAGGCTGCTTCTACCCTTTGGCTATTGTGCCAATAAGGGTATATATCTCTTTGAGTTAGTATATTCATTACCTTTGGATAAGTGATATTACTATATCATAAGGTAATTCCATTTTTACTTCTTTAAGGACTATCCAGACAGTTTTCTAAAAAAAAGAAAAAAAAAGAAAAAAGAAAGAAAGAAAAGGTTGCACCAGTTTGCATTTCCATCAACAGTGTAACAGAGTCCCCTTTTCTTCAAAACCTTACCAGCACCGGCCAATGCCTATTTTGTTGATGTAGGCTATTCTCAAATCTGAAACCAACCTGCTCTCTGCTTATCAACAATCATGTTCTGGTCCACCACTTAATCTAGAACAGATCATTTACATCCAGTGCAGGGACATGTATGTGTTGAGACAACTGCATTATCCCAATAAGGATTTGAACTCATAGGTCAAGAAAGGAAGTTGAATCAAATAGATGTATTTGTTGACAGGATGGAGGGATGCCATCTTCTCTCCCATGATTCTCACACAAGAAGAGGTTGAGAGATGTTGTTAGTAGATACAAGCAAAAAAAAAATGGGGGATGATTTTCTTCTATTCTTTTTAAAAATTTTTATTTAAGAAAGGAGACATTAACAAAATCATAGGATTGGGGGGGTACAACTCCACACAATTCCAGCCACCAAATCTCCATATCCCATCCCCTCCCAAATAGATTTCCCATTCTCTATCCCTCTGGGAGCAGGGACCCAGGGTTGTTGTGGGTTTCAGAATGTGGGAGGTCTGGCTTCTGTAATTGCTTCCTCACTAAACATGGACGTTGACTGACCAATCCATACTCTACTCCCAGTCTGCCTCTCCCTTTCCCTAGTAGGGCGAGTCTCTGGGGAAGCAGAGCTCCAGGATGCATTGGTGGGGTCTTCAGTCCAGGGAAGCCTGGCCGGCATCCTGATGGCATCTGGAACCTGGTGGCTGAAAAGAGAGTTAACATACAAAGCCAAACAAATTGTTGAAGAATCATGGGTGGTGGTGTGGAGGATTGAACCTGGGACCTTGGAGCCTCAAGCAGGAGAGTCTGTTTTCACAACTATTATTCTGTCTCTCCCGACCTTCTTGAAACTTTCTTTGGCTTCACTCAGAAAGTTTCTCATTTGCTTCTACCCCTGAATCTACACACAGGAAAAGCCTTCAAGCACCCCACAGGTGAGGGTCTTCTGGGAAGCTCCAGAAAGCTTGGAGGGCAGTGGGGGGAACCTCTCCTCACAAAGGTTGGAATAGTGGAGATGAAGTGTTGGGGGGTACTCACTGCAAACTCTAGTGTACTACTGCTTTCAGGTATATATTTGCCCTAGTTTATGGATACCTGTGAACATATGCTCTATCTCCTGGAACCTGGTTTATATCTAGGTTTTAGGACTTTGTTAGGAAGTGAACCACCTGGGATGGAATTAGAGAATACTATGAAAGGAAAGGTCTCACCTGAGTGATGAAACTGAAGGGTTGTCGTTCCACACCAGAAGTCTCTGGACACAGTCTGAAGTGAAGCATGCTAGGGTGGCACTTGTTGCATTGATTAGGTTGTGATCAGTGGATGCAATATTATTTGATAAGAATTGGGAGAAGCATACGGGAAAGTGGGCCTTACCCTAGGGTCCCAGGACTGGAGGAAGTTTAGGCTCTATAGTGGAAATGCGAGGTTCCTCCTGTCTTAAGGTTCAAGAAGACAATGGATAGTTACTGTTATCATCACATTATTTGGTAATTGGGTTAACTTTGAAAAGTCCCTTTGTTAGACATACAATTTCCCCCACTCATATTAATTAAATAGTGATTTATATTACTACAATTTAATAGGTGTGTACATAAACACCATTCCCATCACCAAAAGATTGTGTCCCATCCCATCGCCACCACCACCCATGCTGGCCCAGGAAGCCACATGTCCACCCTCCCCCTCACCACAGGGTTTTTACTTTGGTGCCCTACTTTCAATTTAGTCAGATACTGCTTTTAGTTTCCCTTTCTGATCTTCTTTCTCAGCTTCTGTTGATGAGTGGGATCATCCCATACTCATCTTTATCTTTCTGACTTAGCTCACTTAACATAATTCCTTCTAGCTCTAACCAAGATGGGTTAGAGAAGTAGAGTTCATTGTTCTTAGTAGCTGTATAGTATTCCATTGTGAATATATACCACAGCTTTCTCATCCACTCATCTGTTGTTGGGCACCTGGGTTGCTTCCAGGTTTTGGCTATTATGAATTGTGCTGCTATGAGCATAGGAGTACACACATCATTTTGATTGGGTGTTATGGAGTCCTTGGGGTATATCCCAGGAGTGGAATTACTGGGTCATATGGAAGGTCCATGTCTAGCCTTCTGAGAGTTCTCCAGACAACTCTCCACAGAGGCTGGACCAATTTATATTCCCACCAACATTGCAAAAGGGTTCCTCTGTCCCAACAGCCTCTCCAGCATTTGTTGCTGCTGTCCTTTTTGATGTATGCCATTCTCACAGGAGTGAGGTGGTATCTCAATGTTGTCTTTATTTGCATTTCTCTGACAATCAACGACCTGGAGCAGTTTTTCGTATGTTTGTTAGCCTTTTGGATCTCCTCTGGAGTGAATGTTCTGTTCATATCCTCTGCCCATTTATGAATGGGTCATTTGCTTTTTTGGTGCTAAATTTGCTGAACTCTTTGTATATTTTGGTGATTAGTCTCTTGTCTGATGCATGGCATGTAAAGATCTTCTCCCATTCTGTGAGGGGGTCTCTTTGTTTGTTTAATAGTTTCTTTGGATGTGCAGAAGCTTTTCAATTTGATGTAGTCCCACTGGTTTGTTTCTGCTTTAGTCTTCCTTGCAACTGGGTTTGTTTCATCAAAGATGTCCTTGAGGTTTAGGTGTGAAAGTGCTTTACCAAAGTTTTCCTCTAAGTATTTGATTGTTTCTGGTCTAATATCCAGGTCTTTAATCCATTTGGAGTTGATTTTTGTTTCTGGTGAGATAAAGTGGTTCAATTTCATTCTTCTGCATGTTACAACCCAGTTTTCCCAGCACCATTTATTGAAGAGAGCCTCCTTCTTCCATTTAATATTTTGGGCCCCCTTATCAAAGATTAGATGTCCATAGGTGTGGGGGTTTAGTTCTGGGCTTTCAATTCTGTTCCACTGGTCTGTGTGCCTATTTTTGTTTCAGTACCATGCTGTTTTGATGATGATGGCTTTATAATAAAGTTTGAGGTCTGGGAGTGTGATGCCTCCATTTCTGTTTCTTTTCCTCAAGATGGTTTTGGCAATTCTTGGTGTTTTCTGGTTCCAGATAAATGATTGTAGTTTTTGTTCTATGCTCTTAAAGAAGTTTGCTGGAACTTTAATGGGTATTGCATTAAATTTGTATATTGCTCTGGAGAGAATATTCATTTTAATGATATTTATTCTTCTGATCCATGAGCATGGGATGTCTTTCCATTTCTTGGTATCAGTTTCTATTTCCTTGAATAATGACACATAGTTTTCAGTATACCAGTATTTCACTTCTTTGGTCAGCTTTACTCCTAGGTATTTTATTGATTTTGCTGCAAAGTGAATGGGAGTGATTTCTGGATGTCTTCTTCTTCATATTTTGTGTTTGCATAAAGAATGCCACTGACTTTTGTACACTGATTTTGTAGCCTTACACCTTGCTATATTGCATAATAACTTCCAGTAGTTTTCTGCTGGATTCTTTAGGTTTTTCTGTGTATACTATCATATCATCTATTGTATTCTTTAAAGAGTTCTGTACAAAAAAGATATATTTTGTGCACTTAGCCAGGTGATGCACCTGGCTAAGTGCACATAGTACTAAGCTCAGACTTGCTCAAGGACCCAGGAATTGATCCCCACCTGTGGAAAGCGAAAGCTTCATAAACAGTGACACAAGTCTGCAAGTGTCTCTCTTTCTCTCTCCCTCTCTATCTTTCTCTCTCCCTCTCTATCTTCCTCTCCCCTCTCAATTTTTCTTTGTATTATTGAATAAAATGAAGAAAGAAAAAAAGGCTACCAGATTCTTAATGCCAGCACCAAATCCTAGCAACTGAAGATAAAAAAAGAAAGATTTCCCATTGCAGAGTAACTTGTCTGCAGTTTCAACTCCATGATGAGCTTATACATATGATCTTAATATGGATGCATATATTTGCATTGCATCATGCTATATCTACAAAAATACTATACACAGATGTGAAAGAAACTAGTGTGTGTGTGTGTGTGTTTAGTTTTGTGACTTTTATAATTTCTCTGCTATATTATTCTTTATTTTTAAATTTTATTTATTTACTTATTCCCTTTTGTTGCCCTTGTTGTTTTATTGTTGTAGTTATTATTGTTGGATAGGACAGAGAGAAATGGAGAGAGGAGGGTAAGACAGAAGGGAGGAGAGAAAGACAGACACCTGCAGACCTGCTTCACAGCCTGTGAAGCGACTCCCCTGCAGGTGGGGACCCGGGGACTTGAACTGGGATCCTTACACCGGACCTTGCCCTTTGTGCCATCTGAGCTTAACCCGCTGCGCTACAGCCTGACTCCCTGATATATTATTCTCAAGTGAAATTTCCAGGGAAAACACAGACATGCTATCATAATGATAAATTGTATTGTTTTATTCAACTTCCCCTGCAGTATCTCAGACACCTTTCTACAAATGTAAGAGTAGCTTTTTTTTATGTTTGTCCCTAATTCTGACAGAGGCAACTTATTATAGAATGTTGTTTTTTTGTAAAGACATACTTGCAAAAAGGTTTTCTAAAAAATCAGTAAAAAGTATAAATCTCTTTCTGGGAATCGTGTGGACCAGCCAAGTTCTCTCTCTCTCTCTCTCTCTCTCTCTGTCTGTCTCTCTCTCTCTCTCTCTCTCTCTTTCTCTCTCTGTGGTGGGATGGTATCTTTTTTCTTTTTCTCTGCCTTCCTACTGTCTGGGAGATCCCTTCTTCTCATCCATAACTTAATCAGGAAATCAAAAGACAGCCAACTGCAAGACAGACTTTCATTCAAGATAAACCCTGTGACCTCCAAACAGGTTACAGGAACTTCTGTAGGAGGTCAGCTGTGGAAGTGTCTTCTTCTATTTGAGGGTTTATTCATGAGCCAGCAAAGTTCTGGCTGGTGTCACAGAGCTATAAAGCACTAGCACTTTCAGTGGCTTTGAGGAGCTGCTGTCAGGTTCTGTCCCCTCAGGAACTCAGATGAGGAAGCATGTGTTTAATATCAAATATTTCTGGTAATATAGGGCATTTCTCCTTCTAAGAACCTATTAATCCTAATGAGCATAGGGATAGATTTTTTTTGTTTTATTTATTTATTTATTTATTTTTTAAGTTTGTTTTTAAATATTTATTTTATTTATTCCCTTTTTGTTGCCCTTGTTGTTTTATTGTTGTAGTTATTATTGTTGTTGTCGTTGTTGGATAGGACAGAGAGAAATGGAGAGAGGAGGGGAAGACAGAGAGGAGGAGAGAAAGATAGACACCTGCAGACCTGCTTCACCGCCTGTGAAGCGACTCCCCTGCAGGTGGGGAGCCGGGATTTGAACCGGGATCCTTATGCCGGTCCTTGTGCTTTGCATCACCTGCGCTTAACCCGCTGCGCTACAGCCCAACTCCCTGTTTTATTTATTTATTTTTTTAGAGAAGACCTGCACAAAATAATAGTTCAAAGCATTTTTCTGGGAAAAAAAAGTGAATAGGTTTTCTGTGAGGGTGCAGAGCAGGGCCAGAGAGGGGAAATAATAGCAATAAATGGCCTTTGTGAATTAAATGTTCTATAGAGAAAGCATATGAAGCAAGAGTGCTTTTAGTTCCATTGTATTTTCAGAGGACATTTCTGCCAGCCAGTTCACAAAGTGGTACAAATACATCACATTTGCCTGCTGTGATTAAATTTCTCTAATTACACAACCACACTTGCTGTGTGGGACCCGATGCATCACCTCGTGGTTTTTTTCTGTCTCTCTCTTTTGTAATCATTGTTATATCTTTGCTCTATAATCAACGTTCATCACAGCTAATTAGAGTTTCTTCGTCTGTTGTTTCTGAGATATGACGTTCCAAGAGTTCAATTGCAAAAAATTCATTTTTAAACATCTCTGGGCACTATCAGGAAAAAAAAAGAAGAAGAAGAAGAGAAGAGAAAAAGAAAAGTCTGGGTCTATTATTCGCAAATGGCTTTTTGAAATTCTAATGTACTATAATTTTCTTTTTTTAATTTAAATGGTTACTTTTAGTGAAGGAGATTAAATGTAGCTTATAGTCTTGTCAGACTTCTATGATGTGAATATACACTCTTGCTGTGAAAGGCACTAGCACTCTATTTTGAAGCTGAGGATTTTGTGGGTGTCTACATGCTATCCAAGAGCAGATACCTCAGTTGCTTTGGACTGATGGTAACACTGATTTCTCTCCCCAAAGGAACAGAATACAGTAGCTTTACATAATTTCAGCGGTTCAAGTTTACTTTGATTCTCAGATGCGGTCTTCAGGTGAATGTTTATAATTAGAGACACTGTAAATCGTAATGATAAGCTAACAAGTTAAATTATAGCTAGTCTATTGCACCAAATTAAATCAATGTTGTGGATGTTCATTTGAGGCCTCACCGTTCAACTCACTAATTTGTTTTGCTCATCTGGAAACCCTGCCATCTCCTGTAATTCCTTATTATAGAAGCTGTAACCATTAAAGCCTGGACAGGAGAGTGACTCTAACTAGAAGTCAGAGATTTCTTATCTGTGCATACCTCACTTTCTTCCTCATTTTGAGCTACTCTGCTTTGTATTACCCACCTGCACACTGTTCTTTGCTGAGCTGCCCTGGTGTCTTCTGGGAAGTCCATGATGCACTGGAGAAGTGAGGTACATGAGCTTATAATTTCAGTAGCATCTGAACATATGTACTAGAAGAAAGCTTTGATAATCTTGAAGAAGACATGTGAATCATGGAAAGTAATAAAGAAGACTGCTCAGAAGAATAGCATTGGCTGAAACTTAGAGACATTAATTAATTAATGGTAAAATTCCAAGATAATTATACTGATTTAAGTGTGGCACCCCCTCAAACACACATACAACACTGGGACAATTTTCAGTGCTATGATATTAATCTATCTAATGTCAAATAAAATTAAAGAAAAGCTACGTATAGCCATTCTCTGTTCTAGATATCCTTCTATGTGCTGAAGAGTATATACCATCTTTAAACATCAATAATTAAATTAAAAGCCAACAGTTACACCCACTAACAGGAGATGAAAATGAGGCATAAAAGATGGAGTCAATATGTCTGAGGCTACTGTGGCAGACTGATTTTTTTGAAAATAGCATAGCTCTTTTCCCGTATATTCTTCCCCAAACCTGTTGTTTTCACATTAAAAATGGAAGTCTAATAGTCTGTGGCGTGATTTTCATAAAGGAAACACATTGTCCCTTTAAAAAAATGCTGAAGACACTGATGACAAGGAGATGGGAAAGTGTACCCATGTGTCAAGAACTGTAGTGTTAGTGGGGGCTGTATTGTTATATGGAAAACTGGGAAATGTTATGCATGTACAAACTATTGTATTTACTGTGGAATGTAAAACATTAATTCCCCCCCCAAAAAAGTACTGTAGTGTAACCCATTAACCCTCACACACACACCCAAAAAAGGGATCTGGAAAGAAGTAACCTGCACATGCTGAGTTAGATATAATGTACTTGATTGAGAAAAAGATGCAAGTAAAATTAAAACTTTTTTAGTAATCCCCTGATCTTTCCTGCTTCAGACTGACTTTTTTTTTTTAATTGCCACCAGGGCTATCACTGGGGGCTCAGTGCCAATACTACAAATTCACTGCTCCTGGCAGCCATTTTTTTTTTCCTTTTTAAATTTCTATTTGATTTGACAGGGCAAAGAGATGTTGAGGGAGGTGGGGGAGATAGAGAGGGAGAGAAAGATAGACCACCTGTAGACTTGCTTCAAGGCTCTTAAAGCATCCCCTATATAGGTGGGGAGCAGAAGCTTGAACCTAGGTCCTTGTGCATAGTGGTAAGTGTGCTTAACTGGCAACAACAGTGCCTGGCACCCTCTAGACTGACTTTTTCAGATAAAAAAAAAAGCCAAGACAGAAAGAAAATTATAGAAACCATAGTACCAAATCTTCCTTTAACACAAGGGGTTCAGACTTCAAGCCGGGCCATACAAAGCAATGCACTAGGTAGGTGAGTTATTGACAGTTCGTTGGCCCTTAGAGTATGAGGATTTTGCATTCTATAAATGTGTAATTGTAAATTATTGACTATTCCTGAGTGTACAGTATGGTCTTAAATGATAAAGATTGCTTGATGGACTAGAAATAAATGGAAATATTTTAATAGATAAGATATCTCATTTACATATATACTAATACATTCTCTCAGATATTTTAATATTGTAATTAGTAACATTGTGAAATTGTTTATTTGTACCGTTTTCTCTTATTTTGGTCATTTCTGGGGCTTCATTGCTCAAGAAAGAGACCACGGCACCAAAGCCTCATTCAGTGTGGTGGGAGCGAGGCTCAAACCTGGATCGTACACATGGCAAGACAGCACACTCATCATCCATGCAAGATATTTGGGGGTCCACTGTTTTAACAGTTAAATAAGACTGCGGTAGCGCAACTGGGTGCAGGTTGAAACAATAAGGGATTTATTATATTAGTATTAAACACTATATACTAGGTACAGCAATATAAGGCAATTACTGATAGAGGTAAAACTTGAGTTCATCAGTTAGTTACCATAAGTCCGGAAGTTGAAAAGGGATCCAAGCAAGCAGGAGAAGGAGCTGGAGAAGCGGTATGGACAGACCAGACCTATAAGAAAAGTTAATTACCAAGGCTTAGATTCACTACTGTACGAATCAAGGGATATGCAGTCATGTCGGGACCAGCATGTAGGAAAACCCGGAGCCGATCCTCCACCTGCAGGAACCACCGGCAGCTAAAAGAGTACCTCGGTGATAGATCAGCGGGTTAAGCGCACTTGGCGCCAAGTGCAGTGACAGGCTCAAGCAGCCTGGTTTGAGCCCCCAGCTCCCCACCTACAAGGGAGTCACTTTACAAGCAGTGAAGCAGGTCTGCAGGTGTCTATCTTTCTCTCCCCATCTCTGTTTTGCCATCCTCTCTCCATTTCTCTCTGTCTTATCTAAAGACGACATCAATAACAACTACAACAACAATAAAAGTACAACAAGGGCAACAAAAGGAAAAATAAAAATATAATAAAAGAGTTCCTCAACTTTGAGCCTAGGCAAAGAAGGGTCTGGACTTCCTGCCACCTGTGAGTAAAGTCACTTGGTTTACATCAATCCAACAGCCGGATATCAGCCATATGGAAACTGTGTCCAAATTGCCTGATGCCAGCCATATGCTCATTGTGTTCAAATTCATTTTGTGAGCTAGTGTACAGCATCACAACAGTCCACACTGAAACATTTTAATTTAGCTTTTTGGCTCTGCATATTCTTTGTTGCCATTGCCTGTAGTTCACCTTGATGGACTGATTGTTTCAGATAAAGAGACAGATAGAAGGAAAGAAACCACAGCACCAAGACATTCTCCAGTACAGTGAGGGCCAGGCTACATCCTGGGCCAGTGGAATGGCAAAGCAGTGCACCTATCCAAGTGAGAAAAAAAAATTTTCAGCTAGTTGCAAATTTCCTAGAGGCAGTAAAAATGTGACTAAAAATGTATTTAAAATGTATAAATGTCAGCTAGTAGATGATATGATTTTTAGAAAAGAAGCATTTTAATGTAATGCTGGGGGGAGGAGGAAGATGGCAGACCGAGAAGCTGCTAACAGCGAGTGCTCTGATCACATCCTCGGCAACGGTAGGATTTTCTGCCTTTAATAGGCCAGTCAATAAGGGGTGACACCAAAGAGGTGATTATAATTTAATTTGGGTTAAGAATTAGAGTAAAGGTGACATGGACTAGCGGGGCTCCAGACTTCCCAGGCGGCGCCGGGCAAGGCGAGTGCGCTGGGCATTGTCCTCCGCCCGGGAAGGCAGCTCCTCCGCCGGTTGCAGAGCATGAAGGGCAGAGGACCCGGAGAGAGCACTTTAGCTCGGGGGCTTTCTCTTGGAAGTCTCCAGGGTCCACCGCGACCCTGAGGGCGGATCCAAAGACTTCTTGAGTATAGCTCTCATTGGATCAAAGGACTTGGAGCTAGTTTTCATTTTCGAGAAATCCTTTAAAGAAGTCTGGAGGGGGGGTTTCCCGGAAGATGGTGGACGGAGAAACTGCTAGCCTCTGAGCTCCGAACACACTCCCCTGGAGACAATAGGATTTTCTGCCTTTAGCAGGCCAGCCAATAAGGTGTCCTTAGACACCAAGGAGGTGACTATAACTTAATTTGGGTTAAGAATTAGAGTAGGGAAAAAATTATTTTTTCTTCCTTTTTAATTTTCAAGCATACATCCTTCCCATCGCCCCCCACCCCCATAAGCAGTCCCTGGGACCAGCTCCTAGCAGGATACCCCATACCACCAAACAGGGTGTTATTTTTTTTTTAATTCACTGATACACATTTGGGAAGTTCCTTGCACTGCTCTTTAATTACAACTCTTCTTCTTATCTTCTCCCTTTTCTCTCTCTTATCTCTCTCTCTCTCTCTCTCTCTCTCTCTCTCTTTTTTAATCTTGTCATACACTTCTTTCTTCTTTGCCTTTCTGAATTTGTGAATTACTTTGGGGAAGAAATCTGACTCAGAGTGGACTCTCTATGTGTGTAACTCTGCTCTAGTTCCCTTTTCCTTCTTGTTACCCCTAGAACATACAGTGGATAGTAGAATTGCATAACTGTCTATTCTTGCTACCGTTTCTTTCTTTTCTCTTTCTTCACTGGGATTTGGTTACTATTTTTTCACGGACTGGAGAAATTGTTTGGCTAACTGGTAACAATTAAACTACTTCAATACTTACTTTAGTTGCTACTGTAATTCCTGAGGTTGGTGAGTGCAATTGTCATAAAGGTATTTAGTATAGTGTTACTTGTACTCAAGACACAACAACTGAGGAACAACAGAGCATAAAAAAAAGAGAGAAACACATAAATAAAACAAATGGGTAGATTAAAAACAAATAAAACTGCTACCCCAATGAATGAAGACAAGAGCCCAGAAGAAACCACAAATCAGTCAGAAGTAACCATAGATAAGAAAAGTATGCAAGCAATAATAAACTTATTAATCACAGAAATGAAAACAACATTGGAGGAAAGGAATGGCAGTATTAGGGAAACAACAGTTGAGACCCCCAAGGAAAATACTCATTATCTTGAGGCAATTAGAGAACTGAAAGCTGAAATAGCTGTAATGAAGAAAGAAGCTGAGGCAAGGGAAAGCAGACTAACAGAAGCAGAAAACAGAATTAGTCAGAGGATGAGTTAGAGAAAACTAAGAAAGAGGTGAAAGACCTTAAAAATAGATTGAGTGACACTGAAAACAACAACAGAGACATATGGGATGATATCAAAAGAAGTAACATTCGTATAATTGGCCTGCCAGAGGAAGAAAGAGAGGAAGGGGAAGCAAACATTCTAGAGGAAATAATAGAAGAAAACTTCCCAGACCTGAATAACAGAAAGGATATCAAGGTTCAAGAGGCTCAGAGAGTACCAAACAGAATCAACCCAGACCTGAAGACACCAAGACACATCATAGTCACAATGAGAAGAAGTAAGGATAAAGAAAGGATCCTAAAGGCTTCAAGAGAGAAACAAAAAGTCACATACAAGGGAAAACCCATAAGATTATCTGCAGATTTCTCCACTCAAACTCTAAAAGCCAGAAGGGAGTGGTAAGATATCTATTGAGCCCTGAATGAAAAAGGGTTTCAGCCAAGGATAATACATCCTGCTAGACTTTCATTCAAGCTAGATGGAGGGATCAAAACCTTCTTAGACAAACAACAGTTAAAGGAGGCAACCATCACCAAGCCGGCCCTGAAAGAGGTACTAAAAGACCTCTTATAAACAAGAACATCACTATAATACTTGCAATATATCAGAGTAAACAAATTGTTTTTTAGAACAATGGCACTACAATACATTAAATCCATAATATCAGTAAATGTCAATGGCTTAAACTCACCCATCAAAAGGCACAGGGTGGGGGGATGGATCAGAAAACAGAACCCAACCATATGCTGCTTGCAAGAATCCCATCTGTCACAACAAGATAAACACAGACTTAAAGTGAAAGGATGGAAAACTATCATACAGGCTAACGGTCCACAAAAAAGGGCAGGAACAGCCATTCTCATCTCAGACATGATAGATTTTAAATTAAATAAAGTAATAAAAGATAGGCAAGGACATTACATAATGATTAGAGGATCAATCAGCCAAGAAGACTTAACAATTATTAACATCTATGCACCCAATGAGGGACCATCTAAATACACTAAGCACCTACTGAAAGAATTTCAAAAATACATCAATAGTAATACAATAATAGTGGGAGACTTCAATACCCCACTCTCACACTTAGACAGATCAACAAAGCAGAGAACCAATAAAAATACAAGAGAATTGAATGAAGAGATCGACAGACTAGATCTCTTGGACATTTTCAGACTCCTCCACCCCAAAAAACTGGAATACACCTTCTTTTCAAATCCACATAACACATACTCAAGGATAGACCACATGTTAGGCCACAAAGACAGCATCAATAAATTCAAGAGCATTGAAATCATCCCAAGTATCTTCTCAGTCCACAATGGAGTAAAACTAACATTTAACAACAAACGGAAAATTATTAAAAGACACAGAATTTGGAAACTAAACAATATGCTCCTTAAGAACCACTGGGTCAGAGACTCACTCAAGCAGGAAATTCAAATGTTCCTGGAAACTAATTAAAATGAAGACACAACCTATCAAAATATTTGGGACACAGCTAAAGCAGTACTTAGAGGGAAACTTAAAGCCATACAATCACATATTAAACACCAAGAAGAAGCTCAAATGAACGACCTTACTGCACACCTCAAGGACTTAAAGGAAGAGGATCAAAGGAACCCTAAAGCAACCAGAAGGACAGAAATCACTAAAGTTAGAGCAGAAATAAACAACATTGAAAATAAAAGAATCATACAAAAGATCAATGAAGCCAAATGTTGGTTCTTTGAAAGATTAAACAAAATAGACAAACCCCTAGCCAGACTCACCAAAAAAAAAAAAAAAGAGAGAGAGAAGACTCAAATTAATAGAATTGTAAACGATGCAGGGGATATCACAACTGACACCACAGAAATCCAGAGAATCCTGTGAAACTTCTATAAAGAACTATATGCCACCAAGCTAGAGAATCTGGAAGATATGGAACAATTCCTAGAAACCTATGCCCTTACAAAACTGAACCAAGAAGAACTACAAAATCTAAATGCACCAATCACAGACAAAGAAATTGAAACCGTTATTAAGAATCTCCCCAACAATAAAAGTCCTGGACCAGATGGCTTCACAAACCAGTTCTACAAAACTTTCAGGAAACAGTTAATACCCACACTTCTTAAGCTATTCCATAAGATTGAAGAAACAGGAATACTCCCTTCCACCTTTTATGAAGCCAACATCACCCTGATATCAAAAGCTGATAGGGACAGAACAAAAAAGGAAAACTACAGATCAATATCTCTGATGAACATAGATGCCAAAATATTAAACAAGATCTAGGCCAACCGGATACAGCAACACATCAAAAAGATTGTTCATCATGACCAAGTGGGATTCATCCCAGGAATGCAAGGCTGGTTCAACATCCGTAAGTCAATCAATGTCATTCACCACATCAATAAAAGCAAAGCCAAAAACCACATGATTATCTCAATAGATGCAGAGAAAGCCTTTGACAAAATCCAACACCCATTCATGCTCAAAACTCTACAAAAAATGGGAATAGATGGGAAATTCCTCAAGATAGTGGAGTCTATATATAGCAAACCTACAGCCAACATCAAACTCAATGGACAGAACTGAAAGCATTCCCCCCTCAGATCGGGGACTAGACAGGGCTGTCCACTGTCACCGTTACTCTTCAACATAGTATTGGATGTTCTTGCCATAGCAATCAGGCAAGAGAAAGAAATCAAAGGGATACAGATTGGAAGGGAAGAAGTCAAACTCTCACTATTTGCAGATGATATGATAGTATACATAGAAAGACCTAAAGAATCCAGCAGAAAATTACTGGAAGTTATTAGGCAATATAGCAAGGTATCAGGCTACAAAATCAATGTACAAAAATCAGTGGCATTTCTTTATACAAACACTAAATCTGAAGAAGAAGACATCCAGAAATCACTCCCATTTACTGTTTCAGCAAAATCAATCAAATACCTAGGAATAAAGTTGACCAAAGAAGTGAAAGACTTGTATGCTGAAAACTATGTGTCGCTACTCAAGGAGATAGAAACTGATACCAAGAAATGGAAAGATATCCCATGCTCATGGATTGGAAGAATAAATATCATCAAAATGAATATTCTCCCAGAGCTATATACAAATTTAATGCAATACCCATCAAAGTTCCACCAAGCTTCTTTAAGAGAATACAACAAACACTACAATCATTTATCTGGAACCTGAAAACCCTAGAATTGCCAAAACCATCTTAAGGAAAAGAAACAGAAATGGAGGTATCACACTCCCAGACCTTAAACTATATTATAAAGCCATAATCATCAAAACAGCATGGTACTGGAACAAAAATAGGCACACAGACCAGTGGAACAGAATTGAAAGACCAGAAGTAAATCCCAACACCTATGGGCATCTAATCTTTGATAAGGGCGCCTAAAATATTAAATGGAAGAAGAAGGCTCTCTTCAATAAATGGTGCTGAGAAAACTGGGTTGTAACATGCAGAAGAATGAAATTGAACCACTTTATCTCACCAGAAACAAAAATCAACTCCAAATGGATCAAAGACCTAGATGTCAGACCAGAAACAATCAAATACTTAGAGGAAAACTTTGGTAAAACACTTTCCCACCTACACCTCAAGGACATCTTTGATGAATCAAACCCAATTGCAAGGAAGACTAAAGCAGAAACAAACCAATGGGACTACATCAAATTGAAAAGCTTCTGCACATCCAAAGAAACTATTAAACAAACAGAGAGACTCCTCACAGAATGGGAGAAGATCTTCACATGCCATACATCAGACAAGAAACTAATCACCAAAATATATAAAGAGCTCAGCAAACTTAGCACCAAAAAAGCAATTGACCCCATCCAAAAATGGGCAGAGGATATGAACAAAACATTCACTTCAGAGGAGATCCAAAAGGCTAACAAACATATGAAAAACTGCTCTAGGTCACTGATTGTCAGAGAAATGCAAATTAAGACAACACTAAGATACCACCTCACTCCTGTAAGAATGGCATACATCAAAAGGACAGTAGCAACAAATGCTAGAGAGGCTGTGGGGACAGAGGAACCCTTTTACATTGCTGGTGGGAATGTAAATTGGTCCAGCCTCTGTGGAGAGCAGTCTGGAAAACTCTCAGAAGGCTAGACATGAGTCTTCCATATGACCCAGTAATTCCTCTCCTGGGGTTATACCCCAAGGACTCCATAACACCCAACCAAAAAGAGGTGTGTACTCCTATGTTCATAGCAGCACAATTCATAATAGCTAAAACCTGGAAGCAACCCAGGTGCCCAACAACAGATGAGTGGCTGAGAAAGCTGTGGTATATATACACACTGGAATACTATGCAGCTATCAAGAACAATGAACCCACCTTCTCTGACCCATCTTGGACAGAGCTAGAAGGAATTATGTTAAGTGAGCTAAGTCAGAAAGATAAAGATGAGTATGGGATGATCCCACTCATCAACAGAAGTTGACTAAGAAGATCTGAAAGGGAAACTAAAAGCAGGACCTGACCACATCATAAGTAGGGCACCAAAGTAAAAACCCTGTGGTGAGGGGTAGATATGCAGCTTCCTGGGACAGTGGGGGGTGGGAGTGGGTGGGAGGGATGGGTCACAGTCTTTTGGTGGTGGGAATGGTGTTTATGTTCACTCCTAGCAAAATGTAGACATATAAATCAGTAGTTAATTAATATGAGAGGGGGAAAATCAGTTGTATGTCTCAAATCAAAACACAAACTGAATCTTTTTAATATATCGGCTATGTATTTGATATGCGGACTCTCTCAAAAGCCTAGACCAAGTAGATTAGAAGCATCCAATATCACAGCTATATACAAGATACTGGGTACTGTACAGCAAACCATAACAAAGGGACTTTTCAAAGTTAACCCAATTAACAAATAATGTGATGATAATATTAACTATCAATTGTCTTTTTGAACCCTAAGACAGCAGGAACCTCACATCTTCACTATAGAGCCCCTACTTCCCCCAGTCCTGGAACCCTTGGATAGGGCCCACTTTCCCTTATGCATCTCCCAATCCAAACCAAATAATATTGCATCCACTGATCACAACCTATCCAAAGCAACGATTGCCACCTCAACATGCTTCACCTCAGACTGTATCCAGAGACTTCACGTGTAGAATGACAACCTTTCAACTTCATTACTCTGGTGAGACCTTTCCTTTTATAGTACACTCTAATTTCATCTCAGGTAGTTCACTTTTTAACAAAGTCCCATAATCTAGATATACACCAGTTTCTGTGAGAGAGAGCTTATGTTCACACGTATCCATAAACTACTGCAAAATATATACCTGAAAGCAGAAGTACACTAGAGTTTGCAGTGAGTACCTCCCTAACACTTCCTCTCCACTATTCCAAGCTTGTGATCCATGATTGCTCAACAAATTGTTTGGCTTCATATATTAACTCTCTTTTCAATCACCAGGTTCCAGATGCCACCAGGATGCTGGCCAGGCTTCCATGGATTGAAGACCCCACCAATGTGTCCTGGAGCTCAGCTTCCCCAGAGACACACCTTACTAGGGAAAGAGAGAGGCAGACTGGGAGTATGGACCGACCAGTCAACGCCCATGTTCAGCGGGGAAGCAATTACAGAAGCCAGACCTTCTACCTTCTGCAACCCTCAATGACCCTGGGTCCATGCTCCCAGAGGGCTAGAGAATGGGAAAGCTACCATGGGAGGGGGTGGGTTATGGGGATTGGGTGGTGGGAATTGTGTGGAGTTGTACCCCTCCTACCTTATGTTTTTGTTCACTAATCCTTTATTAAATAAAAAATTTTAAAAAATAGAAGCATTTTGTAGGAATGTGATTGATCAAGATTTATGATTAGTCTAGACCTCTAACAGACCCACTATGTTATCCTCTGGGCCATCATTAAAGTATGCTGTTCTCTTGTCCTTACCCAGCTTTTGTAGTCCTTACTTTATCTGACATGGTTAGCCTTGGAGTGATTAAGGGAAGTGAAATAGGAAGTGGCTGAGGAGGGTGTCTAAGTCTAAGTAGAAACTATTTGATTAAGTACTTTATATTGTCTATTTTATATCTTTCTACTTGCTGTGCTCACTGAGTCACTGAAAACTATTGTATGCTTTTACTGTATGGTATATATTTTCCCCTAACTTATGGACACAGGTGTACATAAGCCCTATCTCATGAGCCCTGGTCTATATCTAGGTTCTGAGGCTTTATTAGGAAGTGTATCACCCAAAATGGAGTTAAGGAGTCCTATGAGCTAGAAAAGGTATCACCAGAGTAATGAAGCTGGTGGTTTCACATTCTACGCCTGACACTTCTGGATGCAGTCCGAAGTGAAACATGCCAAGATGGTACTGGTTGCATTGATTTAGCCAGGATCAGCAGGTGCAATATCAGTTTTCATGAAGTGAGAGAAGCATTCAAGAAAGTCAGTCTCACCCTAGAGGTTCCAGGACTGGGTGTATGGATCAACCTGCCAATACCCATGTCCAGTGGAGAAGCAATTACAGAAGTCACATCTTTCACTTTCTCCACCCAGTAATGATCCTGGGTCCATACTCCCAGAGGAAAGCTTCCAGTAGATGGAATGGGATATGGAACTCTGGTGTTGGAAATTGTATGGAATTGTACCCCTCTTATCCTACAATCTTGTCAATCCTTATTAAACAATAGAACAAATTTGAAAAATAGTTTACAGCAAATATAATTATGCGTACTTGTGTAAAATTTCTCAATTTTCTGCAAAACACTCTCACCACCAGGCCAGATCCTCCACCATTATGCACCAGGAGCTGGAATATGCTCTAGTTCTACCCCCAGAGTCCTTTACTTTGATGCAACACAGTAAACCCAGTCCACATTCTGCTTTGTGTTTCCCTTTCTGTCCTTGTTTCTCAACTTAAGTCTGTCAGTGGGATCATCTCATATGCATCTAGAAATAAGCCCCCCACACCTATGGATATCTAATTTTTAACAAGGGGAGTCAAGACTATTAAGTGGAGAAATGAGGGTCTCTTCAACAAATGGTGTTGGGGAAATTGGGGTTGAAAGTGCAGAAAAATAAAACTGAACCACTACATTTCTGCACACACAAAAATAAACTCCAATTGGACCAAGGACTTGGATGATATACCAGAAACTATAAAATACTTAGAGGTAAGTATTAGTAGAACCCTTGTCCATTAAAATTTTATGGGTATCTTCAAGGATACAAATCTAGTTGCAAAGAAGACAAAAAAAATAAATAAATAAACCTATGGGACTACATCAGATTGAAAAGCTTCTGCACAGAAAAAGAAACCACTACCCAAACAAGGAGACCAGTTTTAAATTTTAAGGACACTGTAGCTGCAGTGTGTCATTATAGATGAATTGATAGCCTTGATAATAACATTGAACTTTCGTCATGCTTAACCTGAAAGACTTGCTATATGTCAGAGAGCTTTTGTCATTCATCTTGCTTTTTGAAAGGCCAATTTTATTTGCAACCTTGAATGACATTGGACACATGAAACAGCAAGTTAACTATCATGCAGTGAGCATCTTTAAAAAGGTAATTGCAATTTTAAAATCCTAAGTATTCACTTAGTTTTCAAAAACATCTTCAAAGGCTATGATTTTCATTTTTTTTACTTATGAATACTTTCCCTCAGTTGATAGTAATACTTTAATATGTTCATTTATTTTTTTTTCTGACTACATGATGTTACCAAATATGCACAATGCTCTCTCAACTTAGACTTCATAAAAATGTAAATGACAACAGAAGTGGAAATATGGTTTTATATTTTATTTGTTCATGTTAATAAGTTCCCAGCCAGTGAACTAGTAATACAATAAATTCATTGGTTGTCTTATCTAGCCAATTAAAAACACAACCTCAGATTGTAATAAGTACAGCAGGTTTTTAAAAATAGTGTCACTAGAGAAAAATCAAACTTGGTTTTGAGCTTTCTGTTGTGTAGAATCAAAATAGGGTAGATATTACTATAATTCCACTGATTGAAACTGAATACAGTGCAAATTAAACAGGGCCACAATTAAATGCACTCAGTGAAGCAAGCTTCAATTCTCAAGTAGTAGCTAATGTTCAGCTAATAAAAATAGTAGTAATAATAGCTGTAGAGCTTATTGCAAATATGCAAACTGTACTATGTGTCCTAAATATATTGTAGATTAGATAAATATATAATCTGCATATTAATACATCAATCTTAAATGTCCTTCACTTAAAAAGCATGGATCAACTGCCAATTTCCATGTCCAGCAGAGAAGAAGTTACTTCCAGAAGCCAGAACTCCCACCTTCTGCACCCCAAAAACAAACTTGATCCATCTTCCTAGCAGGAGAGAAGTGATGGAAGGAAGAAGATAAGAGGGCTCTGAATTCCAGCTTCATCAGCACCCAGAGAGAGAGGAGGAAATGTAGAGGGACATATGAAGGTAGCAAGTTGTCATGAGTAACTCAGAGGGGAAGGTAGGATTGAATCAGGAAGATAAAGGGGGCAGTTATGTATAAATGTGGATAGATAGTTGTAGAGATGATGGCTGGCCCATGTGGTGTCTTGCAGTGGGGCAACTTAAGATTCAGAACCCTAGTGGTGGGAATAAATGACATGTAATTTTGTAAATAAATATTAAATCACTAGTAAAATAAAAATAAGAACTACTATAAGTCTAATATTCAAAGGAATACACTAAAAGTAACCTGTGTAGTGCAGTTGGTTCTCAAAAGAGCCTTATCTTATAAGCTGTGACTTTCTTTTTCCTGACTTCACAGGTGACAAAATTAAAAACCATGATGTTAACAATAAGCAGTGCAAATAAGAATGTCCTCATGTTCATTTGTGCTCTAGTTTGAAGCCAGTAAAAGCTATTTCAGGTGTGATCAGTACTAGCTCAGGAAAACAGCCTCCCCACTACATTTACTTGTCCTAGAAAGGTTTCTTTTTTTATATTTGTTATTTATTTATTTATTTATTTATTTATTTATTTATTTATTTTTGCCACTCGGGCTATCACAGGAACTTGTGTCTGCACAATCAATCCACTGCTTCTGGCGGCCATTTCTCCTCCTCCTCCTCCTCCTTTTTTTTTTTTTCCTTTTTTGATAGGGCAGAGAGAAATTGAGAGGAAATGGGGATATGGAGAGGGAGTAAGAAAGAGAGATACCTGCAGCCCTGCTCCAGCATGTGTGAAGCTGCCTCCCCTGCAGGTGGGTGATGGGGGATTTGAACCTCAGTTCTGTGTGTGCTCTATTAGGTGCACCATCCTTCCCTCTCAATTTCTCCCTGTCTCTATCAAATAAATAAATTAAATTAAAAACTTTTCTAAATTTTATCAAAAAGAATATATCACTAGTGATAAGTTTTTCACTGAAAGAACTGCAGGAAGCTGTATGAGTATTTGGGACAATACCTTCAGAGATCAGAAGCATTCACATCATTGCTGTTTTGTGAAGCATAAGACATTCAGTGGGTTAAGCAGTGAGTCTTAGTCATGAAAGATGCACTGAGTAGATGTTCACATTTCATAGCACTGAGTAGCTGTATGCTCTATATAAAGAACACTTTCACTAGTGAAATCTAAAATAGAATTAGTTTTTCAAAAACAACTCTGTATAAAGACATGGGCTACTGCACCTAGTTGAGTGTACACATTACCATGTACAAGGACCTGAGTACAAGCCCCCACACCTCATCTGAAAGGAGATGCTTCACAACTAGTAAAGCAAGTCTGTAGGTGTCTTTCTCCATTTCTCTCCCCTCTCAATTTCCCTCTGTTCTATCAAAATAAGATAGGAATAAAAAAAGAGAGAAAGGAAGAAAGAAGGAAAAGAAAAGAAGGAGGAGGGGAGAGGAAGGAAGGGGAGGGAAAGGGAGGAAAGGGAAGGGGAGGGGAGAAAGAAGGAAGCTGTCTGCCAGGAGCAGTAGATTGGTAGTGTCAGCACAGAAACAAAAACACCATACACTCTGCTATCCACATGAGCAGGCTGAATCTTATAAGTGTGTGCTACAGTTGTGCAATGCTATTGTGCATCATGGTTGCAGACACAGTATAACAAGGCAAAATTAGGGATCTATTAACACTAACTTAAAATAAGTTATTTTCTCATAGCTTTAAAAACCACTGTTGAAGACTTTATCACTGTTTAAATCAAATATTGCAATACACAAAACTCATGAGCCAAGTTTACTTAAGAAGTGAACATCACCAAAATTATGTCAATACTTAAAACCAAATATGTCTTTAGAATAGTCACTGAAAATTGTCTAATACACCATTTTACTCTTTGATTTTATATCACCCTGATACCAAAAGCACACACACAAAAAAACTACAGACCAGTATCTCTGATGAGCATACATGCCAAAATACTGAAAAGATCCTGGCCAACAGGATACTGCAGTATATCAAAAAGATTGTTCATCACGACCAAGTAGGATGTATCCAGGTATTGCAAGTCTGGCTCAACATATGTAAGTCAATCAATGTCATTCACCACATCAATAAAAGCAAAACCAAAACCCACATGATTATCTCAACAGATGCAAAGAAAGCCTTTGACAAAATACAACATCCATTCATGCTTAAAACACAGCCAAAAATAGGAATAGATGGGAAATTCCTCAAGACAGTGGAGTCCATATATAGCAAACCTACAGCCAACATCATACTCAATGGACTGAAGCAGAAAGCATTCCCCCTCAGATCAGGGACTAAACAGGGTTTTCCATTATCACCATTACTCTTCAACATATTATTAGAAGTACTTGCCATAGCAATAAGGCAAGAGAAAAAAATCAAAGGAATACAGATCAGAAGGGAAGAAGTCAAGCTCTCACTATTGGCAGATGATATGATAGTATACATAGAAAAACCTAAAGAATCCAGCAGATTCTACTGGAAGTTATTAGGCAATATAGCAAGGTATCAGGTTACAAAATCAATGTACAAAAATCAGTGGCATTTCTTTATGAAAACCCTGAATCCAAAAAAAGAGGATATCCATAAATCACTCCCATTCACTGTTGCTGCAAAATCAATAAAATACCTAGGAATAAACCTGTTAAAGAAGTGAAAGACGTGTATACTGAAAACTATGAGTCACTACTCATAGAAATAGAAAATGATACCAAGAAATGGAAATACATCCCTTGCTCATGGATTGGAGGAATAAATTTCATAAAAATGAATATTCTCCCCAGAGCCATACCTAAATTTAACGTGATACCTATCAAAGTTCCACCAAGCTTCTTTAAGAGAATAGAACATAAACTACTGTCATTTATCTGGAACTAGAAAATAGCTAGAATCACCAAAATAATCTTCAGGAAAAGAAACAGAAATGGAGGCATCACACTCGCAGATCTCAAACTATATTATAAGATCATCATCATCAAAACAGCCTGGTACTGGAACAGAAATAGGCACACAGAGCAGTGGAACAAAATTGAAATCCCAGAATTAAACCCCCACACATATGGGCATCTAATGTATGATAAAGTGGCCCAAAATATTAAATGGAAGAAGGAAGCTTTCTTCAGTAAATGGTGCTGGGAAAACTAGGTTGAAACATGCAGAAGAATGAAACTGAACCACTTTATCTCACCAGAAACAAAAATCAACTCCCAAATGGATCAAAGACCTGGATGTTAGACCAGAAACAATCAAATAATTAGAGGAAAACATTGGTGAAACACTTTTCCACCTAAACCTCAAGGACATCTTTGATGATAGAAACCTAATTGCAAAGGAAGACTAAAGCAGAAACAAAACCAATGGGACGATATCAAATTGAAAAACTTCTGCACAGCCAAAGAAACTATCACACAAACAAGGAGACCCCTCACAGAATGGTAGAAGATTTTCACATGCCACACGTCAGACAAAAGACTAAAAACCAAAATAGATAAAGAGCTCAGCAAACTAAGCAACAAAAAAGCAAATGACCCCATCCAAAAATGGGCAGAAGATATGAATAGAACATTCACTACAGAAGTGATCCAAAAGGCTAACAAACATATGAAAAATTACTCCAGGTCACTGATTGTCAGAGTAATGCAAATTAAGACAATATTGAGATACTACCTCATCCCTGTGAGAATGGCATACATCAAAAAGGACAGTAGCAACAAATGCTGGAGAGATTGTGGAGACAAAGAACCATTCTGCACTGCTGGTGGGAATGTAAATTAGTCCAATCTCTGTGGAGAACAGTCTGGAAAACTCTCATAAGGCTAGATATAGACCTTCCATATGATCCAGTAATTCCTGTCTTAGGGATATACCCCAAGGACTCCATAACACCCAACCAAAAGGATATGTTTATGCCTATGTTCATAGCACCACAATTCATAATAGTTAGAACCTGGAAGCAAACCAGGTGCCCAACAACAGATGAGTGGCTGAGAAAGCTGTGGTATAGATACACAATGGAATCTATGCAGCTGTTAAGAACAATGAACCCACCTTCTGTGACCCATCTTGGATGGAGCTAGAAGGAGTTATGTTAAGTGAGCTAAGTCAGAAAGATAAAGATAGTATGGGATGATACCACTTGTAAACAGAAGTTGAGAAAGAATAACAAAGAGGGAAACTCAAAGCTGGATTTGACAGATCCACAGGGATGCAGAGGTCACATAGGCGCCTAAGCTGATTATGGGCCCCAGACCACATCAAATTGATGGGGTTTAAGGTCAACAATATTTACATCCCTTTCTGATATTAGGGAGCTACTGTCTTCCCTGATCCAGCTTTCTGGTCCTTTTTCCAGCCATGACATCATCTCCCCCAGACAATAACTTGGATCCACCTGCATATCAGATTTCAGGCTCAGGGCATAAATAAAAACTAGTATAGCCATAGGCCCATTGGAATATAACTAAAATATGCCTGCTAGCTACCTCCAAAACAAGACCCCCCTAACTCTTCATCTCTACTACTCTAGCCTTTAGGTTCATAATTAGTCAACAATTTGTTTGGCTTCATATGTTAACTTTCTTTTCAGCCACCAGGTTTCAGATGTTAGCATGATGCCAACCAGACTTCCCTGGACAGACAGCCCCACCAATGTGTCCTGGAGCTCTAATCCCCCAGAACCCTGCCTGTTGGTATGCATGAGACCCCTTCTGTTTCATTTGGTTTAAATCCCCACTGCTTAACACTATTCTATTTACATAACCACTTCATTCTATTTACATAACCGCTGTTAACAAGTTCCACTCTCCCTCCAGGGCATTTGTGGTTCAGTGATAGGATTCTCGCCTGCTCCACCCCCTCCTTGTCACACCCTGATTTTCACCAGTCACTTTTCTCTCCACCCTCTCTATGTCACATCCTGTTTCCACCCTACTTGGGAAGTATATATAAAGACAGCATTGTGAGTTTTAGAGTACTTTACCTTGAGTTTAGCTTAGCTCGTCTTAGATTGTGCTGTGTGAATAAAGAGATACTGCCTACAGCTCAACCATGAATCCCTGGTCTTCTGTTACCCGCCCGTGAAGCCAGCCCGGTGAAAACAACATAACCCGTCGAAAACAACACCTGCCCCACTAGGGAAAGAGGGAGGCAGGCTGGGAGTATGGATTGACCTGTCCATGCCCATGTCTGAGGAGAAGCAATTACAGAAGCCAGCCCTTTCTCATTTTGCATCCCACAACGAACTTAGGTACATATTCCCAGAGGGTTAAAGAATAGGAAAACTATCAGAGGAGAGGATGTACAGAGTTCTGGTGGTGGGAATTGTGTGGAGTTGTACCCCTTTTATTCTATGGTTTTGTCAATGTTTCCTTTTTATAAATACATTTAAAAAAAAGACTACTACTGTAAAGACAATAACTTTGCCAATGCTATATGTTAGATTTTCAAATTTTTCCAAGCTTTTTCCATAATTAAATATGGTTTGTTATACTTGCAACTACAGAAACAATGTATACTCTATTTCAACATAATAGTTCTCTATACTGTTTCAAAGGCATTACAATCATAACTCAGAGTGGCTATACTGAAGTACTGAAGTGATACATTGATTAATCATCCTCATTATGGTGGATATTTAAGCTGTTGTAAATGCTTTATTTAATGTGTATGATCTTCCTTCCTTCCTATATTTCTTCCTTTATTCCTATTATTCTTTTCCTTCTCCTACTCCTCCTTCTACTCCTTTTTCTCTTTTTTTTCCTCTTCTCTTTTTTGTCACCAAGGTTATCCCTGGGTCTTGATGCTCACACATATGCACAACTTCTGTTGGCCTATATATTTTTTTCTTTGCTAGACAGTGAAAGACCTAAAAGGAGCAGGGGAAAGAGGAAGAGGGATAAGCTGCACTAGGTGCCAGGCTGTGGTGCTCCTGATTAAATGTACAGTGTACAAGAACCCAAGTTCATGCCTCAGTCCCCACTTTCAGGGGGAAAGCTTCATGAGTAGTGAAGCAGTGCTGCAGATATGTCTCTGTCTCTCTCTTTTATCTCTCCCTCTCAATTTCTCTCTGTCTCTATTCAAGATTATATATATTACAAGTAAAACATAATTTAATAAAATGAGAAATAACTAGAGCACCATTTCTCCATGAAGATTTCCTCCTACAGGTACCTGTGGCTAGAATCTGATTCCTTGCATATGATAGTCTGTGAGATCCACTCAGTGAGCTATCTGCTGGCTCCCTTCATTCTTCTTTTGAATTTGAATACTTAATTGAGTATGCATAGTTTTATATGATCTCATTAGTTTAGTGTGTCACTATGTTATTGTTTGTGTTACAATGTCTAACATAGATATATGTGTATCTTAGGATGAACTCTTTTATTTATTTGTTTAAAAAGGTGACATTAATAAAATCATAGGACAAGAGGGGTACAAATCCACAAAATTCCCACTTCCAGATCTCCGTATCCCATCCCCTCCCCTGATAGCTTTCATATTCTTTATCCCTCTGGGAGTATGGACCCAAGGTCATTGTGGGATGCAGAAAGTGGAAGGTCTGGCTTCTGTAATTGCTTCCCCACTGAACATGGGTGTTGACTGGTCGATCCATACCCCCAGCCTGTCTCTCTCTTTCCCTAGTATGGTGGGGCTCTGGGGAAGTGGAGCTCCAGGACACATTGGTGAGGTCCTCTGTCCAGGGAAGTCTGATCGGCATCATGCTGGCATCTGGAACCTGGTGGCTGAAAAGAGAGTTAACATACAAAGCCAAACAAACTGTTGAACAATCATGGACCTAATCACAGAGTTATCCTGTGTATCTCTCTCTCTCTCTCTGTGTGTGTGTGTGTGTGTGTGTGTGTGTGTACCTCCAGGGTTATTGCTGGGGCTTAGTGCCAGCACTACAAATCCATGGCTCCTGTCAGCCATTTATTTCATTGTTTTCCATAGGACAAAGAGAAGTTGAGAGAGGAGGAGGAAGAGAGAGAGAGACAGAGAGAGAGACAGAGAAAGACAGAGAGATAAAGAGACAAGAAACCTGCAGACCGGCTTTACCACTCTTGAGGAATGCCCCTGCAAGTGGGAAGCAGTGGCTCAAACCCAGATCCTTGCTCTAGTCCTTCCACTTCGTAAGCACTTAACCAGGTGCACTACTGCCTGGTCCAGAAATCACAGAATTCTCAATAAATGATTGTTCCTGACACATCTTCTTCAGACAAACTATATTTGAAGTATAATATTCCATCTTGTTTGGAAGCCTGTGCTCCAATATTCTTTATGAAGTTTACAGTCACTGAATTTCCTCTCTGTAACATAAGGTAGCACAAAGCACGGCACCTATGTGGAATATCATCATCATTTAATATCTGTTAATCATTAATTCATCATCTGTACATTACTTTGATTTTGATTCTTAAACTCAAGAGTGCATTTGGCTTTTATTGTAGAATGGAAAGGGTTCAATACTACAACAAGTTCTCATTATTTGATTACAGTTTAGGTGCAGTAATAGATTTATACACATATGTAGACCCATTATATAAGCCAAGGTTCAGTACTGGTGTGAAACATTTCTGTTAGTGTTTCAAGCAGCAAGGAAAAAAATGCAAGAAGCTAACTGGTTGCACCTTTGGAAGGGCTGGGACAACGGAAGTTTAGAACTGACCCTAAGGTCTGCAGCTCCAGGGCCCATTATTGTCACAACAAGTCAGAGTAATGTTAGGAACTGCTGCTGTCACCTGACCAAGTCAACACTGCTTAAAATAATCACATTGGGTGGTGGGAATTGTGTGGAATTGTACCCCTCCTACCCTATGGTTTTGTTAATTAATCCTTTCTTAAATAAAAAAAATTAAAAAAGAAAGAAAAAGAAAAAGAAAAAAATCACATCCCTATAACCTTTCTTGCCATTGTCAACAACAGCAAGAAAAGACCTGCTTCTCACCCCTGCTTGCCCCACTTGCTAAAAGTGCATCTGATTAGCAGAACTGAATGATTCTCTGGAACCTGAATTGAATGGAGTCTGGGAAATGTAGTATATAGAATGGAGCAGGAGCAGGAGCACCAAGCTTGTGTTAGCATGTTTTTTTTTCTTTGCCTCCAGAATTATAACTGGGGCTCAGTAGCTGCACTACAAGTCCACTGCTCCTGGAGGCCATTTTTTCCATTTTATTTGATAGGACAGAGAGAAATTGAGAGAGGAGGGAGAGATAGAGAGGTAAAGAGAAAGAAAGACACCTATACACCTGCTTCACCCCTTGTGCAGCATTTTTGGGGGTAGGGAAGACTGGAACCTGAATCCTTGAGTGAGTCCTTGTGCTTTGTACTATGTGCCCTTAACCAGGTGTGCCACCAACTGACCCCAGCATGTCTTTTCAGCTTTAACAGAAAGTAGGTATTTCTTTTCCACACCAAGAAGCATATTGATTAGACAGCTCCCTAACACATGGTCCAAAAATAATTCAAATACAAAATATCATGACTTGTGTTTTTCTTTCTTTTTTAAAAATTTTTTATTAGGGACAGAATAGTGGCTTACAAGATGATGAAATTACAAGAATACAGTTTCACATCACACCCACCACCACTCAAACGCTGTGTCTTGTTACTTTTTACCTTCTGTCAAAAAAAAAAAAAAGAGCTTACTGGATCTAACTAAAATGAGATGTGATGTTTTTATCTTGTTTAATGGGAGATCAAAACTGAATCCACCCTGTGAGATGACAACATATTTGAGACTCCCATTCAAGTCTTTCTGTGTGTCTGGTTCTAGGAGGCTAATTCTGTGCAAATATTCCACTGCAGATATAAATGAATGTACCATTGACAATGGCGGCTGTCAGGATCAGTGCTATAACACAATTGGCAGCTACTACTGCAGATGCCAAGCTGGCCGGAAGCTGGAGGAAGATGGCAAAAGATGTGAAGGTAACAGTTAAGACTGTCTGCTTACTGATAAGGAAAGGAGTCACTAAGTGATGCCAAAGGGGTGGGGGTGTGTCTTTCATCTGGAGCCAGATGAAGTGCTTATGTTGAATGTTGTCAAGAGCACAGATCTTCCTCTCATGTCTAGATTACTAAATTGTAACCCTGAGAACACTTCAAGTAGCTCATTATAGGAAACATATGATTATATGCTGGTTTGGTTGTGTCATGTTCTGATTATGGAGTTGCAATCGTTCATTTAAATCCCCAAGTAAAGTACATATGTTTGAGAGTATTTCACTTAATTCTGCAGTAAAATGGTGCTTATCCTAAAATACTCACACATGTCGCCACAATAGAGATGGAAGGACAGGGAACTAACCACAATGATGTTGTTCTTGGTGTAGACCTAGCACTTTTTTCCCACAAACATCAACTTTCTGTCTACTTTTCAAATTAATTCCACTCCTTGCTTTATTTGTTAATTTACCATTTTGTTCATTTGCCAGTCACTGAGTTTCTGCTGTGTAGCAGGCATTATTCTATACTCTGGGGATATAAAAGTTAATGAGAAATAATTTCTGCCCTGAAGGAGCTCACTGATTAGAGAGAAAGATTGAAATGTTAGTTGAAACCTTGCAGGATGGTCTTTCATTGCGGTGCAATATACAGGTAAGTGCACTGAATTCAAAGAGACCTGACTTTGAGTCTCAGCTCTGTCAGTGTTGATATGTACAACCATGAGTACATCCTTATTCTTGCTAAGATTCTCTCCTGAGCTGTAAAGTTTGGGAACATAATGACAGTTCTCCAAACCATCAACCTTTCTGAAGGCATGGAATAATATAATGCATCCAAAACACAGGATAACGAGTAACACAAAACTGACTATTGTTCTCTCATCTAAGAAGTCAATTATTGTCCATATTGGGAATCTTCTTAGATAAACTACTTCCTTCTCCCATCTTGCCTAAATAGGGAAAAACCAAGTGAAACAGATTGCTAATGTCATGCCTTAGAACTGATTTTTCTGGCTTTTTCCCCCCCATTATGTTCATTCTTCAAATTCTTGATTATTTGATGTGCTCAACCATTTTTATCTAGATCAGCCAGAACTGCATTTGTTTTTCGTTTTTGCATTGAACTTAAAAACTCATACTCCATTTGTTTGTTTGTTTGTTTTTGTTTCATTGGCAATGCACATATCTGGATTGGGCCATATGAAAATAATCTGTTAGAGGAGAAAAAACAGAAACAGACAAAAGATATCCAGCTGAAGACAGCTGGGATTGGCATGTGGCTGTGTTGGGGAATCTGATGACAAGCTGCAGACAGGTTAGTGAATTTATCAGGTTCCCGGGAAGCTGTGCAGTTCAGTTGCTTCCAGTAAGAATCAGGAAGGCAGCAACAGGAAGAGCTCTGTTTGGCAGCCAGAAGATATTCCAGGGCAAAGGTGTCTGCATCTCTCTGTGACAGACATCCTGTTGTCAGAATCCTATCCCTGAAAGGGTATACATTTCCATTTCAAAGCTCTAAATTCACCCACTTTCTTTTTCATTTGAATGAGGTGACCATTATTTCTGATAAGATTGGTTGATAGTACAGATCCCTGTATCTGAGACTGGCTAACCAAGTGGCATACTTGGATAATTACCCACATTACTTTGTGAAAGGACCTGAGTTCAAGCCCCCAGTCTCCACCTATTTGGAAGGGGAAGCTTGAAGAGGGCTGAAAGGACCTTTCTTTCTCTCTCCTTTTCTATCTCCCTCTTCCAGTTCAGCTTTTCTTTGTCTCTATCCAATTAATGAATAAATAATATAAATATATATTTAAAGTCAAAGAGTGCAAAGTCCAAATGAATGCTGTGCTAATGAACATTGAAGAGAGCAGAGATTGGGGCCAGGTGGTAGTGCACCTGGTTGAGCACACATATTGGAGTGTTAAGGACCTTAATTCAAAATTCCAGTCTCCCTGCAGAGGGGAAGAAGTTTTGTGAGTGGTGAAGCAGGGCTGCAGGTCTCTCTGTCTCTATTTCTCTCTCCCACCCACTTTCCTCTTGATTTCTGGCTGCCTCTATCCAAAAAATTAAAGATAATTTAAAAAGTTTTTTTAAAGAAGAGAGCAGAGATTATTTGTAATGTTCAGACCCTCCCTTGAGTAGCAGCTATTTATTTGTTTTGTCTGGCTCGCTGATGATTCCAGCAACTGCAATTTGTTGTAGATAGATAAGACAACTACTTTCCCCCCAATTTTTAGGCATTTTTGTTTATTTATGATAAATAGTGGTATATAAGATTGTAAGATTTTAAGAGTATAGTTCGATATTGCACCCACCGCCAAAGTTCTGTGTTGCACCCCCACCCACTTCACTGCTGGGCCCTTCCAACTACAGCCAACATAGCAGTTCTCAGGAATTTTTAGAAACTGTTTCTGGGTTGTTTGTTTGTTTGTTTTTCAAGTATATCATCAAAACCATCTGCAAGTAAGACAACTAGTTTTTATCACTTTTATTAGTCGATAAAGCACATTCAACTCTGTGCCTGCTAACTTATTTACATGCAATTGTTTTGTATTTAATTGGTGATAGTTATCCTCAAGAGCTCACAGAAACGTCAAAATATTTAGACAGATGATTTCCATAGTTTTATGTAACTGGCTTCCACTGGCAGAAACGGAACAAGAGTCAGGTTATCATCATGAAAATTAAGACTTTTAATCTTGAACTAACACTGGTAATTGCAGAACTGGACATGTTGATATAAAGTAGAGAAGCTTCCTAGTGAAGACCCATTTCTCTCTGACTCATTCTTCTGCTATGAATAACTATGTGGTAGATGAGGCAATGCTTGAGATTGAGTGTGAGCAACTTATAACTATGTGGAATTTGCTTATGCACATAATCAAATAAGAAGTGCTGGAGGTCATTTTGAGATTGAATGCATCCTAATGCCCCTGTAAATTAGCATTTCAAGCTGTGGGAAAGTCGTGATTATGACTCCTGTATCTCCTGAATGCTAAGAGTTAAAGGCTGCCTGTGTCAGAGTCTGTTTTGCTGAATGCTGCCACTAGAGGATTAAATCATCATTTCGAAAGGCTCTTTTGTGATATTGTAAAGTAATTGAATTTACTTGAATCACCTTTAAAAACACAGATCAACCTTTGAGCAGAGACACTTGTTATACCATGAAACTAAATAGTCTATCCAGCCATAGAACTGGAGCATTTGTAAATGTCCTTGTTCAGTAATCATAATCTTTCACCTTTTTTATTTTTTTCCCTTTTAGAGACTTACAGATTGAAGGGGAAGGCCTTATAATGTGGTTATATTAGTATTTTCATTTTTATACTGTCATGCTAAAGCATGGCTTCTGACTCATCCTACGTGTACACTCTTATAAGGCACAGGTTAAGGGTGCACAGTGGTGCACTTGGTCCAGCACACACATTACCATGTGCAAGAACTCAGGTTAAAACCCTCAGTCCCCACCTGCAGGGGGTGGAGGGGGGAAGCTTCAAGATTGGTGAAGCAGGCCTGCAGTTGTTTCTATTCCTCAACCTTTTTTTCTCTCCTCATTCCCTCTCAATCTCTCTCTGTCATATCAAATAAAATGGATTTTATTAAAAAGCAAAAGTGGCTTCCAGGAGCTGTGGATTTATAGTGCTGCCCCCAAGCCACAGTGATAACCTGGAGGCAATAAAATTAATTAATTAATCAATTAATTAAGACACAGATTAAAGGGAGAAAGACTCCACTATCTTAAGGAATTTTCCATCTATTGCCATTTTGTAGTGTTTTGATCATAAAAGTATGTTGGATTTTGTCAAAGGCTTTCTCTGCTCCTATTGAGATAATCATCTGGCTTTTGGGTTTGCTTTTATTTATATTATGATGAGTCACATTGATTTACTTATGTATATTGAACCAGCCTTGCATTCCCAGGGTAAACTCCACTTGGTCATGCTGCACAATGTTTTCAGTATACTGCTGTATCTGGTTGGCTAGGATTTTGTTCAATATTTTAGCATCACTGTTCATCTGAGCTATCAGTCTGTAGTTTTCTTTTCTTTTCCTTTTTTTTTTTTTTGTTTTGTTTTGTTGTATCCCTATCTGCTTTTAGTATCAGGGTAATGTTGCATTCATAGAAGGTAGTATTCCTGTGTCTTTGATCTTTTGGAAGAGCTTTAAGAGTAGAAGTATTAACTGTTTCCTGAAGGTTTTGTAGAATTTATTTGTGAAGTAATCTGGTCCTTGTTCCTCACTGAATAAATAAATTCCCTCCCTCCAAAACATCAGAATGGCATATGCCTATAGTCAGTACATTTTTAATTCCTCTCTGCATTCAATGAGTGTAACTAGATTTTAAAAAAAGAACATTTATTTACCAGCTGATCTTTCTGCAGATATTTGCTTATAACTGAGCTGGTTGCATTTGAAAGACAAATCCCATTATTGCCTCTAAGGACTAAGTCAAAATCTTTTCATTTGACTTGAACATTCTGAAGTTTCTCTGTGTAACTCATTTACTAGTTTAGCTTAGTTTTATCACTTTCAGGGATATGAGCTCTTTTTTTCCCTCTTCTCTTTCTCTACCTCCTCTTCTTCCACTTCTCAATCTTCCTCCACTTTCCCCTCTTCCTCTTCTCCCTCTTCTTCTACCTCTCTATCTCCCTTTAATCCCTCTCCCTCTTCTTCTTCATCTTCCTTTTCTCTTTCTCTGTTTTCATCTTATTTAATTTTTTTCCAGAGCACTGTTCCATTATGGTAAATTACGGCACCAGAAGTTGAAGATGGGACCTCTTGGGCTGGGTTGTGGTGCACCCAGTTAAACATACATAGTACTAAGTGAAAGGAGCTGCACAAGGATTGGGGTTCAAGTCTCCACTCCCCACCATCAGGGAGGCACTTCATAAGCAGTGAAGCAGATCTGCAGATCTCTTTCTCTCCCTCTTTATCTCCCCCCCTCTCAATTCCTCACTGCCCTATCTAGTAAAATGGAAAAAAATGGCCACCAGGAGCTGTTGATTCATAGTGCCAGCACTGAGTTCCAGTGATAACCCTGAAATAGCAGGAGGAGGAGGAGGAGGAGGAGGAGGAGGAGGGAGAGGAGGGGGGAAGAGTAAGAGGAGGGGGAGGTTGAGGAAAAGAAAGAGGGGGAGGGGAAGGAGGAGGAGAATAATAAGAGGAGTAAGAAGAGGAAGATGGGAACCTCTGGGGCTTCAGGTTTGAAAATTGGTTGTGCTACCATTGGAGCAATCACCCCATCCTACCAATTGTCTCATGCCTTTTGTCCCCTATAGCTGGGATTTCACCACTCCAGGTTGACCTTGTCAGATAGAAATTACATGTGAGAACACCATACATCAGAAAGGAGAGTAACAACAAATGTTGGAGAGGTTGGGGTAAGGGAACACTCTACATTTCTGGAAATGAACATTAGTTCAACTCCTGTTGAGAGCAGTCTGGAGAAGTCTAACAATGCTAGAGATGGACCTACACTATGATACAGAAATTCCTCTCTCGGGTATATACCCAAAGGAAACAAATACACCCATACAAAGAGATCTGTGTAGACTGATATTCACAGCAGCACAATTTGTGATAGCCAAAACCTGGGCACCAAGCCCATGTGTCAACAACAGATAAGTGTCTAAGAAAGTTGTGGTGTATATGCATAATGGAATAATACTCATGTTAAGAATAATGAAATCACCTGCTTAGCCTCATATTAGAGGAAGCTTGAAAAAATTATGTTAAGTTAGATAAGCCAGAAAGAGAAGGATAAATATGGAATTATCTCATTCATAGGCAGAACTTAAAAACAAGAACAGAAAGAGGACCACAAAGTAAAACATGGACTGGTTTGGTGTATTTCACTAAAGCAAAGGACTCTGGGTAAGGATGGTGGGTGGGGGTTGGGGGTGGGGCCTTTGGGGTTCTGGTTCATGATGGTAAAAAAGGACCTCCATCATAGGTGAGAGTGTTTTACAGACAGCTATCACAGAGATATGAGAAAGTGTACCCATGTGTCAATGACTTCTGTAAAGTATTAACATCCCAATAAAATTATTAGAAAAAGAAATATAGCCACCTGCAGGGGGGAAAGCTTCACAAGTGGTGAGGCAGTGCTCCAGGTTTTTCTCTTTCTCTCTCTCTCCCTCTCCCCCTACCCTCTCGATTTCTGGCTGTCTCTATCTAATAAATAAAGATAATAAAAATAATTTTAAAAATAAGAAAAAAAACATGGAGAGAGAGAGAGAGAGAGAGGGGAAAGACATCACAGCATGGCTGCTCCCTCCAGTATGGTGGGGGAAGACTTGAACCTGAGCCCTGTGCTGGACAGATGTCTATCTTTCTTTCCTCCTCTCTGTCTTCCCCTCCTCTCTCCATTTCTCTCTTTCTTATCTAACAATGACGACATCAACAACAACAACAATAATAACTACAACAATGAAAAAACAACAAGGGCAACAAAAGGGAAAATAAATAAATTTAAGAAAACGAAATAGCTCTGCTTATTTTGTATGAGATTTCACTCAACTCAAAGGTCAGTCAGAGAATACAAAATGATCATCATCTCCTCTCAAATGAGAACACTTCATTTGTCTAATGTATATGTTCAAGATGTTTTTATTCTTTCCTTGCTTTTTATTTTCCGATATATTATAAAATGTTAAAGATTGAAAACATGATGAAGGTTACATTTGACTCTCATGAAATCCCAGTTAAAGAAATATATATAGCTATAGTTAAAAGAGCATGTGTAAATAAATGTAAGACACAAATAAATTGCTCTGGTATTACTTCCCCATTCTCTGTTTCTGGTTTTCAGCACACATACACATACACACCCACCCACCCACACACACACACACTGTTCACGTGTGTGTATGAATTCATAATGACTTAGAAAACTATAAAAATTAAGAAGAATTTTTTAATAGAATACTTTTTTATAGAGGACTATAAAAAATAAAAAATAGAAGACATATAAAAATATGTAGGACTATAAAAAATATAGGACTATAGTTTCACACCTCATCTACCAAGGGCCCTGGTTTAAGACCTCACTCAGCTGGGGGGATGCCTCAAGAGTAGTGAAGCAATACTTCAGAAGTCTCTCGTTCTCTCCCTTTCCTTTTTTATTTTTTAAATTTTATTTTTATTTTTGGATAGAGACGGAGTGAAATTGAGAGGGGTGGGGGAGAGGGAGAGAGGAAGAAAGATAGAGAGACACTTGCAGCCCTATTTCAACACTCATGAAGCTTTTCCCCTGCAGGTGGGAACCTGGGGCTTGAACCTCCATCCTTGTGCACTGTAATGTGTACACTTAACCTGGTGTGCCAATGCCTGAACCATCTTTTTCTCCCTCTCTATCTCCTACTCCTCTCTCAACTTATCACTGACCTATAAAAATAAAAACAAAAAGTGAGAGAGGTAGAATGAAAGTGTAAGGGAAAGAGAGAGAGAGAAGTAGAAAGAGAGAGTAGAATGGGGAAGGCTGCCAGGGATGGGACATTTGTCATACAGACACATGCTGAGCCATAACCTTGGTGATAATAAAAAATAAATAAAACTAAAATTAAAAAATAAAGTGTTTGCATATTTATTTATATTTACATTTTGACTTTATATTTTGTATCTTTGTAAAATTTTTATTGGAGTTTAATGGTTTACAGTGCATTTGTTGATACAGGGGTACAGTTTCTCGTCTCTTTGCAATAGGTGTCGACAGAACCCTCTCATCTCCAACTTAGGTGCTTTTCTACCACGATGCTCCAAGACCCCAGTGCCCTCTCCTCCCCCTCCCTGCCCGCTTTCCCCAGAGTCCTTTGCTTTGGTGCAATACACCATACCCAGTCCAAATTTTACTTTGTGTTTTTCCTTTCGATCTTTCTTTTTATATATATATTTTATTGAGTGTGTGGTAATTAGTTGTTGATACATGGGTATAATTTTCATTTCCCTATGGATAAAACCATCTAGTAATTTTACTTCATTTCTTATTTTATTTGGTGCAATCACTTCCAATATCATCCATTTATTTTTCTGGATGATATATATATCTATATAGATATAGATATAGATATAGATATAGATATAGATATAGATATAGATATAGATATAGATATAGATATAGATATAGATATAGATATAGATATAGATATAGATATAGATATCTGTAAGCCACCTGAATGTCTTCTTTAGAAAACTGTCTCTTGGCAGGCTGGGAGTATGGATCGACCAGTCAACACCCATGTTCAGCGGGGAAGCAATTACAGAAGCCAGACCTTCAACCTTCTGCATCCCACAATGACCTTTGGTCCATACTCCCAGAGAGATAAATAATAGGAAAGCTATCAGGGGAGGAGATGGGATACAGAGATCTGGTGGTGGGAATCGTGTGGATTTGTACCCCTCTTATCGTATGGTTTTGTCAATGTTTCCTTTTTATAAATAAATAAATAAATCAATTGTCTCTTCAGATCTTTTGGCAATTTTATAACTTAGTTTTGTCCTTTTTATCACTGAGCCATTTGACTTTTCTATACATTTTCAATATCAACAGTCAAATGGCTCAGGGATATGCACATATCTTCTACCAGTTTCTTGGCTTGGCTTTTATCTTGGAGCAGTTTCTTTCTGTATGCAGAAGATTTCAATGTGATGAGGACCTTTTTTTATTTTACCTTATTATTTCCTTAGTTTCCCAGATGTTGGGGTCATCTCAGAATACATCTTTGAAGCTCTAAAGTCAATACATTGGAATAAATGTAACAAAAGAGGCAAAAGTCCTATACTATGAATCTAAAACATTGTTAAAAGAAACAGAGAGAGATGCAGAGAAATGGAAGAATATTGGAAGAATAAATTGTTCTGTTTTCATTGCTGTCACGTTTCTCCTCCAGAAATACAGAGAGAGAGAGAGAGAGAGAGAGAGAGAGAGAGAAGAAGAAGAAGGAGAAGGAGAAGGAGAAGGAGAAGGAGAAGGAGAAGGAGAAGGAGAAGGAGAAGGAGAAGGAGAAGGAGAAGGAGACAAGGAGGAGGAAGATGAAAGATGAAGAGGAGGGGGGCAGGAGGTGGGAGATGGGAAGGGAAGAGATTATAGCATGAAAGCTTCACTGTCACAGCCTGCCCTCTGTCCCCTAGTATGGCATACCAAGGGCTTGCACTTGGATTTCACTCATTGCAAAGTACGCACTCCCACATGAGTTATCTTTCTGGCTCAGCAATGTTGTTCTCTTTTCAGCAATGCAGATAGCAGTCCTCTGGCATTATAAAAAGCATAGGTTTCAGTCATTGTTGAGAAAACTATTCAGGTTCATTGGTCCTAAATAAATTGTTCTTACCATAACACAATGTTATCTCTATTCTAGCTTTGCAGTCTGAGAAATAAATTAGTTTTTTTTTTCCAAATATGTTGATTATACCCTAATGATATATACCACTTGGTGGTGCTAGTGTCCGGTTGCTCATTGCAGGAGCTCTGACTTGACAAGAGCAGACCTATGTAGAAAACTGTGTTTGTCACCTGTGTGTCCCTCTGTCCTGTTCTGAGCTCTCATAGACAGAAGTAGAGTCAAAATTCTTCTGGTTATTCTGTCTGTGGGGACATACATGGTGATGGAGAATGATGAGAGGAAGGAGAAAGAAGAATCCTTGTATAGCTGAGTAACACATACTTAGTGCATCAAGGATATGCACTGAAAATAGTCTTTCCAGTATTTTTTATTTTCTTTATTACTTTTTTCCTTAACTTTTGGTTGTATATTCTTTTTTATATTAGTGATATAATAATGATCTACAGGATTTGGTTCTTCATGTTGGAAGAAGATAGGAAGTGTGAGCTGGGCTAGACCAGAATAGAGTCAAAATCCCTCTGGTTGTTCTATCTGTGGGGACATACATGGGGGCTTTGGGGCACTGGTGTGCGATGGTGGAGAAGGACCAAAGTCATAGTTAAGATCACTCTGCAGACACTTGTCACAGGACAAGGATGAGAGAGTGTCCACAAGAGTAAACAACTATACTGTAATCATCCACTAGCCCCACAGTAAAATGATAAAAAGAGTTGTGTTTCAAATTTTGCTTACCCAACCCAAGCAGTAGCACAAACCACCCAGTAGAATTGTAGGGAACAGTCTTTTTTTTCTTTTGTTTCTTGTGTGATCATGGCATGTGCTCAACACAACTCTGCTGCTTAGTCAAGAGAGCTTGCTGATAATGAGAAAGAAAAAGGTAGCACAAACTGCTTTTCATTGATGGGAAATTAAGTGGCCTTAAAATAATCAATTGTGTATCTTTGAGCAAGCCAACTGTAATATTGTGTATTGAAGTCAATAATTATAAAAGATGACATATCTATAGACTTCTTAGGGTCAGGAGACCTAGATGAATTATCTGTTTGTTTTTATATGATGACTTGCCTTTTAAATAATGATCATATTTTGGATAGAGTCCTGACCAAGCAGTGGATAATGTATGGAACATGCAGCTAAGAAAATGAGGTTAATTGTAATTCATTAGATGTTGCCCTTATTAAAAAGAAATTGATTTAAACCTGAGTAAGAGCCCCGAGGCATGAGAAAGGAAAATAGCTGTGTAAAGGCTCCATTGCCTCAGCAATTAGAAGACACTGCTGTTCAGTGTTTCTCCCACTTTAATGTGCACATTAGTCACCTTAGATCTTGTTAAACTGCAGATTTCAATCCAGCAGGTGTAAGGATCAACCCAAGCAGCTGTATGTTAAAAGGATCACAGAAGCTGTGAATAAGTTGTCCATAGGCTATACTATATAACAAAAGCCCCCCCCCAACTTTTTGTTAACCCTTGGTTTTCAGTTATTCTGCTAAACAATTTTTTTTTGTTTATTGGATATGATAGAGAGAAGTTGGGGGAGGGATAGAGAAGGAAAGAGAAAGACAGACACCTGCAGACCTGCTTCACCACTTGTGAAGCAACCCGCCTGTATGTGGGGGGAACCCAAGTCTGGAAATGAAATCTTTTCATGGGTACTTGCACTTCATATCATGTGTGCTTAACCAGGTGCACTACCACCAGGCTCCTGCTAGCTGTGTACTCTATAGCAAGAGGTTTAGTTGTTGTTATTTTTAATTTCTTTATTGGGGGATTAATGTTTTACACTCGACAGTAAACACAGTAGTTTGTATATGCATAACATTTCTCAGTTTTCCATATAACAATACAACCCCCACCAGGTCCTTTGTCATCCTTTTGAGACCTGTATTCCCCACCCCCCCCATCCACCCTAGAGTCTTTTACTTTGGTGCAATACGCCAATTCTAGTTCAGGTTCTACTTGGGTTTTCTCTTCTGATCTTGTTTTTCAACTTCTGCCTGAGAGTGAGATCATCCCATATTCATCCTTCTGTTTCTGACTTATTTCACTTAACATGATTTCTTCAAGCTCCATCCAAGATGGAGTGTCTGCACTCACTGGTGATTTGGTGGGTTCCTGAAGTTGTTCTAGTCCTGTCTTATTGTGGTCCCAGGTGGTCTCCTTTGGTATTGCTAGTTGACATGGGAGAGGAGAGGAGAGAAACACAGCTGCTGCTGCTCTGTAGCCCCGCCTTCTGCTAAACACGTATTAAGCTGTGTTCAGGGCCTTGACCGTGGCATATCTAGTCAAGCACACGTATTAACAAGAACAAGGACCTGGGTTCGAGCCCCTGTTCCCCACCTGCAGGAGATAAACTTTATTGCTCAGTAAGCATGTATGCAGGTATCTCTTTCTCTCTCCCTATCTCTCCCTTCCCTTTCAATTTCTCTCTGTCCTATCCAATAAAAACCAGGCCATACTCATGGTAAAGCAGGTGCCCTCTTAGCTGAGCTCTCACCTGCCCCAATAAGCTAGTTTTGATGTCCTCATAAATGCTTGCAATTATCACAGTTGATCTCAAGATATTAATGATTTTAATATTGCTTTACAGAGTTTTATGTCCCCATCTCCTCCATTGAAAACTGAAGTGGTTCTCCTAATCTCACATATATAGGTTGACTATCATTTCTATAACTGTGTCTATCTATCTATCTATCTATCTATCTATCTATCTATATTTGCCAATTTTTTTCTTTTTTAATTTTTTATTAACTTCATTAATTGGATAGAGACAGCCAGAAATCAAGTGAGAAGGGAGAAATCAAGTACGAAGGGAGGCTAGACAACATACTCTATCTACTACCTGAGGAAGATGTGTCCTGAAATTGAGGCAGCTTGGAATGGTTCCTACTCATGATTACAGAATGTGAGCTCAAACCTACAGGGATGCAGATCCACATAGACTCCTAAGCTGAATATGGACCTCAGATCAAATCATGGGGTTTACAATTAACAACATTTATACACCTTCCCATATTTAGGAGCTACTCTATCCCCTGATTCAGCATTCTGGTCCTTTTTCCAGCCATGACATCATCTCTCCAGACAATAAATTGGGTCCACCTGCATATCAGATGTCAGGCTCAGGAAAAAAAAAAACTAGTACAGTGCATCTTCTAAAGATTATTAAGGGAAGACAGTAGTGCTGATGCTGTCAGAAAAGATTAGAAGATATATCATAGTTACTTCCTTTTGTATAGTTATTTGAGTATATAGAGTAATTTCCCCTAACTTATGGATACTGGTATACATGTGCCCAGTCCCCTAGGACCTTTCCTACATCAACAGTCTGGAATTTTTGTTAGGGAGTTTGACATGTGAAATGGAACTAGGTAGTCCCATGTGTTAAGAAATCTCACCAGATTATTGGAGTTGGAAGGCTGACATCTTAGGCTTGCCATGAAAATCTATATTCTTTAATATCATCTCTCCAACACTTTCCCCATCCACTCTTGAAACTAAGCAAACATGTATCTTTCTTACTTATAGATTTCTCTATTTGAACTTATATGCATGAAATTATCCAACATATGGTCTTTTGTGACTGGCTTGTTTCTTATAGCATATCTTCAAGGCTTATCCATATTGTAACAGATGTTAGAATTGCTTTTTAAAGGGTGACTAATGTATCACTGTATGAATAAATATGTGCTTATTTATCCATTTGTCAGTTTATAGGCATTGGAGATTGCTCTACTTTTGAGCTATTATGAACAATACTGCTAGAAATATTCATATGCACATACATTCATGTTTGTTGAGTACATATTTAGGAGTAGAATTATTAGATTCATGATAACTGTGTTGAAATGCTCAGGATCTTTTAATTTAAGTGAAACAACCATGGTTTTATTATTTTTTATTTTATTTATTACTGGATAGAGACAGAGAGAAATTGAGATGGGGAGGGAAGATAGGGAGAGAGACAGAGGAACACCTTCAGTCCTGCTTCCCCACTCCTGAAGCTTTCCCTCTTCAGGTGGGGACCAGAGGTTTGAACCTGGGTCCTTGTGCATTATATGTAGTGTGTATGCTTAACAAGGTGCAGAGCTGCCTGGCCCCACAACCATGGTTTTAAAATGTCTATATTGTGACACTGGGCCATGATACACCTTGTCGAGTGCATACATTACCATGCACAAGTAATCAGGTTCAAGCTCCTGAACCAAACCTGCAGGTTCATAACAGGTGAAGTAGTACTGCAGGTGTCTGTTTCTCTATAACCTTCCTTTTCTCTTAATTTCTCTCTGTCCTATTAAAAAAATAATAAAAGCATATATAAATTTTGCAAGTATAAAATATATATGTTGGTTCAAGTAGATAGCACATCAGTGTATGAAACAGACTTTCATGCATGAAGTTCCAAGACCTCAAGTACAGTCTTTGACACCACTATAAAGCAGTTCTATATTTTTAAAAAAAGGATAAAATATGCATTATTTATTAGAGTATGCATGTGGATAAATATTCATCAAGAGTTTCATGTGAAAGATTCCATGGTCAAATAATTTTGGGAACTATTGCATACCAAAGTACTACTAAGGAAACTCCAGAAAAAGAGGACTTTGCTCAGTGAAAGTTTCCCCAACATGATGAAAAAACAGGTTTGAGAATTTTTGAAGGTGAACTTATTTATGGCAGTGTGGCTTCACACATGCTAATCTCAAGCACTTCAGATCAAATTTTCTTTTTCAAACTTACTTTAGTTACATAAGAACCAGAGAGAGAGAGGGAGAAAGGCATGGGTGGGGCTAGAACATAGCACTATACTACCATCCTTAAAGCTCCCCTGTATGTATATGTATCCTCCAGACTTATTGCTAGGGCCCAGTGCCTGGACTATGAATGCACTGCTCCTAGAAGCCATTCTTCCCATTTGTTTCTCTTGTTATATTATTGTTATTCTGTAGTTATTGGTCAGGACAGAGAGAAATTGGGATAGGAGGGGAATACAGAGAGGGGGAAAGAAAGATAGACACCTGCAGACCTGCTTCACCTACCTGACGCCACCCCCCTGCAAATGGGGAGTGGGGGCTCAAACCAGAATCCTTAAGCTGGTCCTTGTGCTTGGCACCACATGCACTTAACCTACTGTGCCACTCCCAGCCCCCAAGCTCCCATGTGTTTTGTGGCGCTCCCATGGGGTCTCTGGGATAGAGTGTGGGGCTTCCTGTATGATGAGGGGTACATTCTGTCTGGTGATTTATGCCCTAGCTCAAATAATTTAGTGTTTAGAAGAATGCATTTGGAGAATTAGTCTAATTATTGCAGAAAATGTTACTGCAGAAACAGTTACCCTCAGCAGAGATTCAAGAGACGTTTTAAGAATATGAGAACACAGTTTATAAACTTAATGGAACACACAAAGAGTTCATACTCTTAAGGAATTCTTGGATAGTTGAGTGGTCGTGCACCTGGTTGAGTGCACATGCTACAATGCTCAAGGACTCAGGTTTGAGTCCTACAGGGGGAAAGCTTTGTGAGTGGTGAAGCAGTGCTGTAGGTGTATCTCTGTTTCTCTGCCTCCCCCTTCCTCTCAATTTCTGCCTGTCTCAATCCAATAAAATCCAAAATGATAAAAAATAAAAATAATTATGGCCCCTGAATAAAGGGAAGGTACAGTTTCTATATGCGCTGTAGGACTGACAGCAGAAAGCATCCTTACAGATTATGAGAATTATCCACCCATTGCTCAGGGGCTGGTTGTCTTAGTTATCTTTTCCTGCATGGCTGTGTCTGGGGGAAGGTAAGCCTCAAGATTGAATGTAATATTCACTTTAAGGAGACTGGAACCCTGTAGCATTCAGTGACTGCCTCAAGGATAGGAAGAACTTTGGAGTTTGTCTTTTTAAGTGTTGTTTCATTGTCTTTATTCACATTTCTCTGACAATCAATGATGATGCCGGTGCTCAAGTGAGGTGGCTCCAACGGGGGTGGGGCGTAAACCTCCGACCCTCTCTTACCAGTTCTAGTGACTGCATGAAATAGAAAGAGGCATCAGGAGATATTCTGGTACAAACATCCATTTACTTGGAGATGGGTACAGGCTTTTATACTGAGTCAAATAAAGAACATTTTTCACATGTGTCAGAAATTACAGGTTTCTTAAAGGTCAGCTTGCCCCCATGGTAGGGGGCTGGTATGACAGGAATTGATGAGATACATAAAGGTCAAGACAATTAGTTTCCATGATGCACGCAAGTTAATTATCCAAAGGTATTTGAGAAAAACGTAGGGGTTAAACCACTAAGGTGAGGTAGAGGAGAAAAACAAAGCTTGATGTAAAGCACAGATATCAAAGAGCACAAGGAAATAGAATATGGGGTCTCACTGCAAAGTACTGGCAGGGGCATATTGATAGAGTGTGTTCTCCTATATGAACAAAAGGTGAAGTTATAGTGAATGTGTGAACTTTGAATGACTATAGTGAACTTTGAGTGAGCTTTCAAGCTGGCAGCCCTTTGACCTGCTAGCAGGTGGAACTAAGTATGAGAGGCAGTAGGCATTCTGTGAGCTTGAAAGACTAACAAGGAGAAACTGAGTCTGGGAGACTTTTCCTCTTGGCTCATCTCTATAAGGAGAGAGGCTAACAAGTGGAGTGTCTTTCCAGACCTCCATCCAAGGATGGGAGAGCTCCCCTAAGCTCTACCAAGCTTTCACATAGTTCCACAAATAACTAGGAACATTTTTTCATGTATCTGTTGGCTTTTTGTATCTCTTTTTTATCTTTTATTGGTGATTTAACAATGTTAGCAAGATTATAATGTAACAGGGACACAATTCCATACAGTTTCAATCTCATCAGAGTTCTCTGTCCCATCTTCTCTATTGGACATTTTCCTATTTTTTATCCCTCTGGGAGTATGGGCCAAAATTCTTTATGGCATGAAGAAGGTGGAAGGTCGAGTTTATGTAATTGCCTTTCTACTGGACATGAATGTCCACAGGTCAGTCCATACCCCTAGCCTGTTTCTATCTTTCCTAGTGTGGTAGGGCTTTGGAGAGGTGAGGTTTTAGGACAGACTGGTGAGGTTGTCTGTCCAGGGAAGTCGGGGTGGACTCATGATTGCATCTGTGCCTTGGTGGTTGGAAGGTAGTAAGATACAAAGCATGACAAATTGTTTAATAAACAGGAACCCAGAGGTAGGAATAGAATAGATGGAATTAAAAGTCTTGGTAGGTAGATGTTAGGAAATCTGTTTTAGGCCCAAGGAGCCCATGACTTCAGTAATTTTTGCCTGAGCCTGATAGCTAACATGCAGATAGATTAAGATATTGTCTGGGAAGATGGTGTCAGAGTTGAGAATAGGGTTAGAAAGCTATATTAGGGCAGAGAGTAGCTTCCCATCATGAGTTTTTATGCCCGTCAGAATAAGATATACCATGTGGGTAGGTGAGAGCTTCCTCAAGGCCTTGTGTTATCTGGCCAATTTGGGGGTTCCCTGTTGTGCTACAGGAGTTTGGCTAGTTAACTCTTTCTTTGTTGTAACATCAGTACATGTTCTGGAAATAGAGAGAAGATATAGTGGATGAGATGAATTAACCAAGGAGTACATTCAAGGAGCCTGTGAAATGATTTGTTTCACTTAGACAGAAGGTTCCATCAACAGGGTAGGTGAAGTTTGTAGAAAAATAGCATGAGTGTGTTAATGTATTTTTCTTTTCTTGCTTAAACTTTCTTCATCTCTCCTAAAAATTACCCTCATGCCCCACTGCTCTGCAGGTAGGAAATGAAGTTCAAAACCTAAGTCCATGAGCATGCTAATTTGTGTGCCCTACTAGGTGTACCACCACCCAAACCTGACTAGTAAGTTCTAATAGCCTCCTAGACCTAAGAAAGGGCATGAATACCAATGATTTTGTAGATTAAATGATATGGAATAAATAACTGATCGCAGAAATGCCAAGAGCCATATTAAATAAACTTTCTGGACAAGAGATAGTGTGTCCAGCCAAATTTCTTTCTTCTTTTTTTTCCTTGGGGTTATCTCTGAGGCTCTGTTCCTGCACTATGAATCCACTCCTCCTGGCAGCCTTTTTTCCATTTTATTGGATAGGACAGAGATAAACTGAGAGAAGAGTGGGAGATAGAAAAATAGACACCTGCAGACCCCTTGTGAAGTTTTCCCCCTGCAGGTGGGGAGCAAGGGCTCAAACCTGGGTCCCTGTATAGTCTTTGTATATTGTATAATGTAAACTTAACCAGATGTGTCACTGCCTGGCCCCCAACCATATTTCTTAGAAGATCTAACTAGGAGATGAGTGTTGGAACATCTGGAAGAGTGCAGACATTACCACACCTGAGGGCCATAGTTCAAGCCCCTGGTCCCCACCTATAAGGGAGGAGCTACACAAGCCATGAAGCAGTGCTTCAGGCATCTCTCTTCCTCTATCTTGCTCCATCACCCCTTCCCCTCTTTTTCTCTCTGACATGTCTAATAAAATAAACAAACATAGAAGATCTAACTAAGACGTGATGCCAGCATGAGAAATCCCCAGCTTCATTTTTCATCTCCAAACCAGGACTTTGACTTTTGTGTAAGTCTGCCATAACTTTTGATCTTGCCGTCTGCCAGAGCCTGCCTTAGTGTCTTCATTATGGAGTTAGACTCATTTGATGTTGGGTCTTTTTTTTTAATTATTATTTTTTTCTCTCTCTGTGGAATTCTAAAATGAAAGTTAAATTCCAACTAATGAGAAGCTGAGTAAAGATGAAAACTTCCCCCTGAATGTTACTGCTAATGATGTTGTTGAAGCATAATCATTAGCACTGCCCAGATCTGGCTGTAAATAAGTCCTCTCTGTGGTGATATGACCTGTCTTTCCTGTATCTATCTATCTATCTATCTATCTATCTATCTATCTATCTATCTATCTATCTATCCTGCTGTTCTTACTGTATTCCCTTTCTTCCTTTCCTTGGATGTGACTGCAGAGTGGAATTGCCAGATGGTTTGCAAATGGAAAAGCGCAGACAGTTTTTTTTTTTAAAGTCTCTTTATATATAAACAAACAAGTAGGCCAACAAAAAAGAACATTTAGTGATGAAAAGAAAAAAAAAACTTGCTTCAAGCACACCCCAAAAGTCTCAATGTCGAGTTCATATTAAGCACTCTTGTTCCTAACTCAGGCATCAGTGTTGATTGCCATGAGCTTCACATTGTCAGTCAGCATCTTCAGTGCAGCATGCAGATTGCTGCCAACTTCTTGCTTGCTCCTCAGCTATACTTACTGTCTTTTTAGATAGAGGCAGAGAGAGAGGGAGTGAAAAAGATCACTGCACCAAAACTTCCTTCTTCTTCTTCTTCTAGCGTTTGCCCTTCTTCCGTAGCCAGTCAACAGCGTCAGGTTGCTGCTTGTTGCTGGCTTTGAAAGTGACTGGGATCCATGTCGATTCAGTCAGCTAGGAAGGATGGTCAGTTTCCCCAATGAATGGGTACTCACGGGATGCACCACGGGAAGGTCGATCCAATGCATCCCAAAACTTCCTTCAATATACTAGAAGTCAGGCTGGAATCTGGCTCTCACAAAGGGCAAAGCAGTGCCCTGTCAAAGTGAACTATTTCACTGGCTACAGTGACTTTTTTCTAAGTATTTCATTATGGGAACAATGATTTATGAGATTGTTGTCACCTAGGTGCAGTTTCTTATTTCACAGAGATAGGTGTCTTCACACCATGGCCACCACCAATTTTAAATCCTTGTCCATCATGTGCTGGTCCCATAGTGCCCTCCTTCTTCCTGCCTCTCTCTACTCACCTCCCAGAGTCCGTTGCCACAACATACTACAGCCAGTCCAATTTCACTCTGTGAAGTGCTTTCCATGTTCCTTCCTCTATTTCTTTCACCTTCTTTCTGTTTCTTATCCCTTTACTTCCCTTCCTTCCTTCATTTTGCCACCAAAGTCATCACTAGGGCTTGGGACCTGCACAAGAAGTCCACTGCTACTGGCAGCAACTATTATTTTCCCTTCTTTCCTTCTTTCTTTCTTTCTTTCTTTTTTTTTTTTGGATAGATTCATAGAGAAAAAGAGGAAAGGGAGACAGATAGGGAGAGAGAAAGAGAGACAGCCTGCTGTACCATTTATAAATTGTCCCCCTGACAGGTGGGGGCCAGGAACATGACCCCTCTCCTTTGTTCTCAAAGACACTTATAAAGGGAGACCTCTGCCATTCAGCCTTCTCCTACTTGGATTCCTGTTTATTTCCACAGTGACACTCCGTAAGTAAACATTATCCTTTGCGCCAGCCCACATGAGCTCCCACAGTCTGAAGTTCTCAATACTGTAGGCTTCAAATTTACCCTTTGGTGAGCTGCTGGGTTTCTCTCCTCTCCTCGCCTGAGTCAACTAGGAATACCAAAGGAGACCACCTGGGGCCACAACAAGACAAGACTAGAAGGACTTCAGGAACCCACCAAATCATCAGTGAGTGCCCTCACTCATGGCTCCTTGAGAGGGAGGAGCCAATGGAGACATTAAGTGGCTGGTAACAGTCTGGCAGTTTACCAGTTGAGACACCACCTCCAGTCTGTTTCAACAACAAAAAGATTGCTGAAGGGAGAAGAGGACTCCCCTAAGACTCACCAAATGCAACTGTGAGTTTCCATTACTACTTCTCTTAGAATCTGGGCATGGGGGGGAGGCTGACACCAGGGGACAGAGAACTAACCAGGAAACTCAGAAGATCTATACCTTGGTGGCCTAGCAGTGGGCCTGTGAGAGTCTCTTTGCATAACCACTGGATTATCTCTGCCCCACCATGCTTTATCTCTTGGTCAGGAGGCAGTGATTAAGCTAAGAAGCCTACTTATAGTTTAGAAGTCCTCAGGATCCCATACCCTACAGGGAAGGAAAAGAACAAAAGAGGCTTTTAAGCCACTGTACTATAAATTTACCCTTTGATAACACTGCATACAACCACCTCTTCCTTTCTCTAGACCTCACCTGCCTCATTTGTAAAAATGAACAGTTTAAAATGGAACAACTTCTGAGTAACTTTCTCTACTCCACAGAACAAAAAACCTTAACAATTTTCAATGACAATAGCTGGGATTCTAGTTAAGACATAAGCAAGTCATTTCTAGAGGTTAATAGCATAAAGACCAACACACTGGGGGGCCAGGTGGTGGTGCACCTGGTTAAGTACACACACCATAGTGCACAAGGACCTGTGTTCAAACCCCTGGTCTCCACCTGAAAGAAGGAAACTTCACAAATGGTGAAGCAGGGCTGCAGGTGTCTCTCTCTCTCTTCCTCTCTATCTCCTCCTCCCCTCTCAATTTATCTCTGTCTGTATCCAATAATAAATAAATAAACAAAATAGTAAAATATATTTTTTAAAAAGACTACTACCCTGAACCTCCTAACTTATCTTCAACGGCCCTGTGGCTGCACAGAGAAGCTATGCTGTCTTGTATGACACGATATCATCTCAAATGAGAAGATGGATAAGAGAGAGAAAAATAAACAACAATTACATTTCATGAGGTATTAGAGAAGTTCTGGTCTCTGTCTCCCCTTTCTAGCATATATGCTTTGTCTGATTTTTTTTTTTGTCACCACTGGAACTTCACAGCTATGGGCTGGCTATGGAAGGGTGGGGGTAGACAGTGGTCCTTAAGCTTCCCCCAGTGCAGCAGTGGGCTGGGGTCGAATTTGTCTCAGGCACAAAGTAGAGCAGGCAACCTCCACCTGAGCTATTTCTCCGTTCCCTTTTCAGCATAGCTTTAAAATAAGTCATTTCTCATGACTGGCTTTAGTGCCTCTGGGGTGGGGGTCTCTCTCAAATTTCCACATTTCTTCTTAAAAAAGGAAAAAATGATGCCAACCAGACTTCCGGGGACAGACAGCCCCACCAATGTGTCCTGTAGCTCTGTTTCCCCAGAGCCCTTCACCACTAGGGAAAGAGAGATACATGCTGGAAGTATGGATCGACCAGTCAATGCCCATGTTCAGCAGGGAAGCAATTATAGAAGCCAGACCTTCAACCTTCTACAACCCACAATGACCCTGGCTCCATACCCCCAGAAAGATAAAGAATAGGAAAGCTATCAGGGGAGGAGATGGGATACAGATTTCTAATGGTGGGAATTGTGTGGAGTTGTACCCCTCTTATTCTGTGGTTTAGTCAATGTTTCCTGTTTATAAATAAAAAATTTTTAAAAAGGAAAAGCTACCTTATAATCATTATATTCGGCTTGAACTTCCTATCATTAATTGTTCACATCAGTTAGTCAATCTAGGGGTGATTTCAGACAAGAAAATGAAACCCTCTGTCTTTCCCCCCAAATAGCTCTCTGAACTGCTCATGTTGAGATTGAGAGAAATAAATGCAGGATTCATCACCACTGCTGGAAAACTTATAGAAACCCAGTAATAAAAACTGGAAGTGAGTTTGCTCCATGACCCCCCTCACCCCTGCCCCTGCCCCCACCAGGAAATGTTTACATTTTCTGTGCTGCTTTCTCCAAAAATATATATATATATATATATATGCATATATATATACAGAGAGAGAGAGAGATCTATGCTTTATTTATTTATTTATTTATTTTTTATTTAAGAAAGGATAAATTAACAAAACCATAGGCTAGGAGGGGTACAACTCCACGCAATTCCCACCACCCAATCTCCATATCCCACCCCCTCCCCTGATAGCTTTCCCACTCTCTATCCCTCTGGGAGCATGGACCCAGGGTCATTGTGGGTTGTAGAAGGTGGAAGGTCTGGCTTCTGTAATTGCTTCCCCACTGAACATGGGCGTTGACTGGTTGGTCCATACTCCCAGTCTGCCTCTCTCTTTCCCTAGTAGGGTGGGTCTCTGGGGAAGCAGAGCTCCAGGACACATTGGTGGGGTCTTCAGTCCAGGGAAGCCTAGCCGGCATCCTGATGACAGCAATCATGGACCCAAAGCTTGAAATAGTGGAGAGGAAGTGTTAGGAGGGTACTCACTGCAAACTCTAGTGTACTTCTGCTTTCAGGTATATATTATGCAGTAGTTTATGGATACGTGTGAACATATGCTCTCTCTCACAGAAACTGGTATATATCTAGGTTTTGGGACTTTGTTAGAAAGTGAACCACCTGAGATGGAATTAAAGTATACTATGAAAGGAAAGGTCTCACCCAAGTAATGAAGCTGAAGGGTTGTCATTCCACACGTGAAGTTTCTGGACACAGTTTGAGGTGAAGCATGTTGAGGTGGCCATCATTGCGTTGATTAGGTTGTGATCGGCAGATGCAATATTATTTGATATGGATTGGGAGAGGCATACGGGAAAGTGGGCCCTATCCAAGGGTTCCAGGACTGGGGGAAGTAGAGTCTCTATAGTGGAGATGTGAGGTTCCTGCTGTCTTAGGGTTCAAAAAGACAATTGATAGTTAATATTATCATCACATTATTTGGTAATTGGGTTAACTTTGAAAACTCCATTTGTTATGGTTTGCTGTACAGTACCCAGTATCTTGTATATAGCTGTGCTATTGGTTGCTTCTGATCTACTAGGTCTAGGCTTTTGAGAGAGTCCACCTATCAAATACACAGCCTATATATTAAAAAGATTCAGTTTGTGTTTTAAAAAACTTTGAGACATACAATTAATTTTCCCCCTCTCATATTAATTAACTACTGATTTATATGACTACATTTCACTAGGAGTGTACATAAACACCATTCCAACCACCAAAAGACTGTGACCCATCCTTCCCACCCACTCACATTGCCCACTGGCCCAGGAAGCTGCATGTCTACCCTTCACCACAGGGCTTTCACTTTGGTGCCCTACTTACAATTTGATCAGGTCCTGCTTTTAGTTTCCCTTTCAGAACTTCTTCCTCAACTACTGTTGATGGGTGGGATCATCCAATACTCATCTTTATCTTTCTGACTTAGCTCACTTAACATAATTCCTTCTAGCTCTGTCCAAGATGGGTCAGAGAAGGTGGGTTCATTGTTCTTGATAGTTGCATAGTATTCCATTGTGTATATATACACCACAGATTTCTCAGCCACTCATCTATTGTTGGGCACCTGGGTTGCTTCCAGTTTTTAGCTATAATGAATTGTGCTTCTATGAACATAGGAGTACACACCTCTTTTTGGTTGGGTGTTATGGAGTCCTTGGGGTATAACCCCAGGAGAGGAATTACTGGATCATATGGAAGGTCCATGTCTAGCCTTCTGAGAGTTTTCCAGACTGCTCTCCACAGAGGCTGAACCAATTTACATTCCCACCAGCAATGTAAAAGGGTTCCTCTGTCCCCACATCCTCTCCAGCATTTGTTGCTGCTGTCCTTTTTGATGTATGCCATTCTTACAGGAGTGAGGTGGTATCTTAGTGTTGTCTTAATTTGCATTTCTCTGACAATCAGTGACCTAGGGAAATTTTTCATATGTTTGTTAGCCTTTTGAATCTCCTCTGTAGTGAATGTTTTGTTCATATCCTCTGCCCATTTTTGGATGGGGTCATTTGCTTTTTTGGTGCTAAGTTTGCTGAGCTCTTTATATATTTTGGTGGTTAGTTTCTTGTCTGATGTATGGCATGTGAAGATCTTCTCCCATTCTGTGAGGGGTCTCTTTGTTTGTTTAATAGTTTCTTTGGATGTGCAGAAGCTTTTCAATTTGATGTAGTTCCATTGGTTTGTTTCTGCTTTAGTCTTCCTTGCAATTGGGTTTGATTCATCAAAGATGTCCTTGAGGTGTAGGTGGGAAAGTGTTTTACCAATGTTTTTTTCTAAGTATTTGATTGTTTCTGGTCTGACATCCAGGTGTTTCATCCATTTGGAGTTGATTTTTGTTTCTAGTGAGATAAAGTGGTTTAATTTCATTCTTTTGCATGTTACAACCCAGTTTTCCCAGCACCATTTATTGAAGAGAGCCTCTTTATTCCATTTAATCCTTTGGGCCCCCTTATCAAAGATTAGATGTCCATAGGTGTTGGGATTTATTTCTGGGCTTTCAATTCTGTTCCACTGGCCTGTGTGCCATGCTGTTTTGATGATGATGGCTTTATAATATAGTTTAATGTCAGGGAGTGTGATGCCTCCATTTCTATTTCTTTTCCTCAAGATGGTTTTGGCAATTCTTGGTGTTTTCTGGTTCCAGATAAATGATTGTAGTTTTTGTTCTATTCTCTTAAAGAAGTTTGCTGGAACTTTGATGGGTATTGCATTAAATTTGTATATGGCTCTGGGGAAAATATTCATTTTGATGATATTTATTCTTCCAATCCATGAGCATGGGATGTCTTTCCATTTCTTCGTATCAGTTTCTATTTCCTTGAGTAGCAACTCATAGTTTTCAGTATACAAGTCTTTCAATTCTGTGGTCAACTGTATTCCTAGGTATTTGATTGATTTTGCTGAAACAGTAAAGGGGAGAGATTTCTGGATGTCTTCTTCTTTGGATTTAGTGTTTGCATAAAGAAATGCCACTGATTTTTGTACATTGATTTTGTAGCCTGCTACCTTGCTAGATTGCCTAATTATTTACAGTAGCTTTCGGCTGGATTCTTTCAGTTTTTCTATGTATACTATCATATCATCTGCAAATAGTGAGAGCTTGACTTCCTCCCTTCCAATCTGTATTCCTTTGATTTTTTTCTCTTGCCTGATTGCTATGGCAAGAACTTCCAATATTATGTTGAAGAGTAATGGTGACAGTGGACAGCCCTGTCTAGTCCCCAATCTGAGGGGGAATGCTTTCAGATTCTGTCCATTGAGTATGATGTTGGCTGTAGGTTTGCTATATATAGACTCCACTATCTTGAGGAATTTCCCATCTATTTCCATTTTTTGTAGAGTTTTGAGCATGAATGGGTGTTGGATTTTGTCAAAGGCTTTCTCTGCATCTATTGAGATAATCATGTGGTTTTTGGCTTTGCTTTTATTGATGTGGTGAATGACATTGATTGACTTACGGATGTTGAACCAGCCTTGCGTTCCTGGGATGAATCCCACTTGGTTGTGATGAACAATCTTTTTGATATGTTGCTGTATCCGGTTGGCCAAGATCTTGTGTAATATTTTGGCATCTATGTTCATCAGAGATATTGGTCTGTAATTTTCCTTTTTTGTTGTGTCCCTATCTGCTTTTGGTATCAGGGTGATGTTGGCTTCATAGAAGGTGGAAGGGAGTATTCCTGTTTCTTCAATCTTATGGAAAAGCTTAAGAAGTATAGGTACTAACTGTTTCCTGAAAGTTTTGTAGATTTGTTTGTGAAGCCATCTGGTCCATGACTTTTGTTGTTGGGGAGATTCTTAATAACGGTTTCAATTTCTTTGTCTGTGATTGGTGCATTTAGATTTTTGTAGTTCTTCTTGGTTCAATTTTGGGAGGGCATATGCTTCTAGGAATTGTTTCATTTCTTCCAGATTCTCTAGCTTGGTGGAGTATATAGTTCTTTATAGAAGTTTCGCAGGATTCTCTGGATTTCTGTGGTGTAAGGTTGTGATATCTCCTCCATCATTTACAATTCTATTTATTTGAGTCTTCTCTCTTTTTTGTTTGGTGAGTCTGGCTAGGGGTTTGTCAATTTTGTTTAATCTTTCAAAGAACCAACATATGGCTTCATTGATCTTTTGTATGGTTCTCTTGTTTTCGATGTTGTTTATTTCTGCTCGAACTTTAGTGATTTCTGTCCTTCTGGTTGCTTTAGGGTTCCTTTGTTCCTCTTCCTCTAAGTCCTTGAGGTGTGCAGTAAGGTTGATCATTTGAACTTCTTCTTGGTGTTTAATATGTGATTGTATGGCTATAAGTTTCCCTCTCAGTACTGCTTCAGCTGTGTCCCAAATATTTTGATAGGTTGTGTCTTCATTTTCATTAGTTTCCAGGAACATTTGAATTTCCTGCTTAAGTGAGTCTCTGACCCAGTGGTTCTTAAGGAGTATGTTGTTTAGTTTCCAAATTCTGTGACTTTTAATAATTTTCTGTTTGTTGTTAAATGTTAGGTTTACTCCACTGTGGACTGAGAAGATACTTGGGATGATTTCAATGCTCTTGAATTCATTGATGCTGTCTTTGTGGCCTAACATGTGGTCTATCCTTGAGTATGTGTTATGTGGATTTGAAAAGAAGTTTTTTGGGGTGGAGGAGTTTGAAAATGTCCAAGAGATCTAGTCTGTCGATCTCTTCATTTAATTCTCTTGTATCTTTATTGGTTCTCTGCTTTGTTAATCTGTCTAAGTGTGAGAATGGGGTATTGAAGTCTCCCACTATTATTGTATTACTATTGATGTATTTTTGAAATTCTTTCAGTAGGTGCTTAATGTATTTAGATGGTCCCTCGTTGGGTGCATAGATGTTAATAATTGTTAAGTCTTCTTGGCTGATTGATCCTCTAATCATTATGTAATGTCCTTGCCTATCTTTTATTACTTTATTTAATTTAAAATCTATCGTGTCTGAAATGAGAATGGCTGTTCCTGCCCTTTTTTGTGGTCCTTTAGCCTGTATGATAGTTTTCCATCCTTTCACTTTAAGTCTGTGTTCATCTTGTTGTGACAGATGGGATTCTTGTATGCAGCATATGGTTGGGTTATGTTTTCTGATCCATCCCCCCACTCTGTGCCTTTTGATGGGTGAGTTTAAGCCATTGACATTTATTGATATTATGGATTTAATGTATTGTAGTGCCATTGTTCAAAAAAAAATTTGTTTGCTCTGATATATTGCAAGTATTATAGTGATATAATTGTTTATAAGAGGTCTTTTAGAACCTCTTTCAGGGCCTGCTTGGTGATGGTTGCCTCCTTTAACTGTTGTTTATCTAAGAAGGTTTTGATCCCTCCATCTAGTTTGAATGAAAGTCTAGCAGGATATATTAATTATCCTTGGTTGAAACCTTTTTCATTCCGGGCTCGATAGATATCTTGTCACTCCCTTCTGGCTTTTAGAGTTTGAGTGGAGCAGTCTGCAGATAATCTTATGAGTTTTCCCTTGTATGTGACTTTTTGTTTCTCTCTTGCAGCCTTTAGGATCCTTTCTTTATCCTTACTTCTTCTCATTGTGACTATGATGTGTCTTGGTGTCTTCAGGTCTGGGTTGATTCTGTTTGGTACTCTCTGGGCCTCTTGAATCTTGATATCCTTTCTGTTATTCAGGTCTTAGAAGTTTTCTTCTATTATTTCCTCTGAATTTTTGCTTCCCCTTCCTCTCTTTCTTCCTCTGGCAGGCCAATTGTACGAATATTACTTCTTTTGAGATCATCCCATATGTCTCTGTTGTTGTTTTCAGTGTCTCTCAATCTCTTTTTGAGCTCTTTCACCTCTTTTTAGTTTTCTCTGACTCATCCTCTGTCTGACTAATTCTGTTTTCTGCTACTGTTAGTCTGCTTTCCCTTGCCTCAGCTTCTTTCTTCATTACAGCTATTTCAGCTTTCATTTCTCTAATTGCCTCAAGATAATCAGTATTTTCCTTGGGGGTCTCAACTGTTGTTTCCCTAATACTGCCATTCCTTTCCTCCAATGTTGTTTTCATTTTTGTGATTAATAAGTTTATTATTGCTTGCATATTTTTCTTATCTATGGTTACTTCTGGGTGATTTGTAGTTTCTTCTGGGCTCTTGTCTTCATTCATTGAGGCAGCAATTTTATTTGTTTTTGATCTACCCATTTTTTTGATTTATGTGTTTCTTTTTTTTTTTTATGCTCTGTTGTCCCTCAGTTGTTGTATTTTGAGTACAAGCAACACTGTACTAAATACCTTTATGACAATTGCACTCACCAACCTCAGGAATTACAATAGCAACTGAAGCAAGTATTGAAGCAGTTTAATCACTACCAGTTAGCCAAATAATGTCTCCAGTCCGTAAAAAAATAGTAACCAAATCCCAGTGAAGAAGAAAGAGAAAAGAAGGGATAGCAAGAATAGACAGTTATGCAAATCTACTATCCATTGTATATTCTAGGGGTAACAAGAGGGTAAAGGGAAGTAGAGCAGAGATGCACACATAGAGAGTGCACTCTGAGTCATATTTCTTCCCCAAAATAATTCCTAAATTCAGAAAGACAAAGAAGGAAGAAGTGTATGAAAACATAAAAAAGAAGCAAGAGAGAGAAAAGATTAAAGATAAGAACAAGAGCTGTAATTAAAGAGCAGTGAAAAGAAAGGTTTTTTTTATTACTTTATTTTTAATTTAATTTAATTGTATTTTACTTTTTTTAATTAGCCAGCAGGAGGAGGAAGGGGAGATTCTGTAGAGGAGGTAGGAGTAACGAGACAAGTTCCTCTCACAATAGATAAGAAGCCCACTACCCTAGCAATGAAAGATACCCTAAGAGTTAATTCTGATCAACCTAAAGGGGGGGGAAGATATATGCCTTTATATAATATTAATAATAAAATAGAACAGGGTACAAAAAAAGCCCTGTCCCAGATTACCTCAAACCTCGTGAGCAGTGGCAGCTGATTTTTAAGAAAGAAAAACAAACAAGCAAACAAAAAACCTCAGGACTAGACAAGGATAACTGAAATAGACAGTTATGCAAATCTACTATCCACTGTATATTCTAGGGGTGGCTAAAGGTGGAAGGGAAGTTGAGCAGAGATACTCACAGTGAGTCCACTCTGAGTCAGAATTCTTCCCCCAAATAATTCCCAAACGTGTATCATTGAAAGCACACTGTTTGGTGTTGTGGGGGATGGGTCCTGTGTCTTTGGAAGCTGTAGGATTAAGGAAGAAAGGATGACAAGTATGAGAAAAAGAAAAAAAGAAAGAGAGAAAAAAGAAAAAGATAAGAAAAAGAACTGTAATAAAAGAGCGGTGGAAGGAAAGAGTTTTTTATTTAAAAAATTTAAAAAATTATTTAATTAGCTATACAGGGGTTGGTTTTGGCTACTTAGAAAGAGAAAAGGGCCAGAGGTTTCAGAAGGGACTAGACTTAGAATAAATGATACTCCCTGGTGGGACGGGAATCCTGGTAGAGAAAGAAGCTCAGCAGGGGAGCCTGCTAGGAGCCAGATTCTAGGGACTGGTTATGGGGGTGGGAGGGGGAGGAGGTACACTTTGGTGATAATAATTTAAACAAAAAAAAAATTTTTTGTCTTTTTTTCTACTCTATTTTTTAAGGCAAATTAAGTTATATTCACCTCCTTGGTGTCACAGCTCGGAACCCTTATTGAATGGCCTACTAAAGGCAGAAAATCCTACCGTTTCCAGAGGATGTGGTCAGAGCTCAAGCCGCTAGCAGCTTCTCAGTCTGTGATCTTCCAGGAACCCCGTTTTATTTTTTTTACATAAGTGTTCATCCAAACATGTGCCAGGATTTATAGATATATATCACATGCACTCACACAATCCAGTTAACAAGTGTAAGGGTAATGACTGGGTGGGGAAAGGAGCAGTACCCAGGAAAGAGGTCCCACAGGTGGGCTAAGGCTTGAGTCTCTGTTCCTGTCAGTGCAGGTGCTAGAGCTGACTAGTTGTTGGTAAGCTCCTTCTCAATGTCAATGTGAGCAAAAAGGAAAGTAGAGATTGTGTGTTGTTAAAAAAAAATTCCTTCTCAGGGATGAAATATATATCACCCAGGGGGATGTGAGTGGGGGCACACCTGGTTGAGTGTACATATTATAATGCATGAGGATCGAGGTTTAAGCCTTTTGTCCCCACCTGCATGGAGGAAGCTTTACGAGCATTGAAGCAGGACAGCAGTTTTCTCTCTATCACTCTCCCTCTTTATCTCCACTTTCCCCCTGAATTTCTGGCTATCTCTATCAATAAATAAAAATAATACATTTTTTTAAAATAAGAGACATATCACCTGGTAGAGCACACACATTTTTTTTTCCTTTTATAATATATAGAGGAACTCTCCTATGTGTGATTCCACCTCTAAAGAAGGGGATTTGGGGCCTTGGGGTTCTGGTGCATGATGGTAGAAAAAGATCTACACTGGGTTAAGAATGTTTTCTGAAGATATGTCTCAGGGAGAGATGAGTGATTATACAGGTGTTAATAGGTATACTATAAACCATTACTTTCCCCTGCCCCATAAAGGAAAAATGAGATTACTTCCTTTGGGAGACAGTATAGTGATCATGCAAAAGACTTTCATGCCTGAGATTCTGAAAGTTCAGTGGCAGAGACTGGACTGAATAAGGGGCATTTTTCTACTTATGATGCTTGTTATTTATTCCCCTATCAAAGATGTACTAGTCTCAGTATTTATTATTATAAAAATAAGAGATAGCTTGTGTGGGTAGTGTATTGTTTTGTCATGTGTGAGACCTAGATTCGAGATGAGCCCTCAGCACTGAAGGAAGCTTTGCTGTTATAGCCCCCCCCCCATTGCCTCTCATCTAGGAATAAAGGAAGAAGGGGGGGAGGAAGGAGAGAGAGAGAGAAACGAGAAGGACCTAAAAACCTTAGCCAGTATGTCTTAGTTTCTAAAGGAGGTAATATCCCTGGTAATTACAGAAAAGAGGTTATTTAAATTCTTAAATATGTCTTACATGCATTGTAATATTTGACCTGTGCTTTTAGATACTCAGTGAAAAAAACATACATGTGAATACTAGTTCTAATTCTCATTTAAGACATTCTCTTGAATAGTAGCAAGATTCTTTCCAGCTGAATGTATATTGTTTCATAATTCAATATGGTACTCTGATATCAGCATAACTTTTATAATGATATTGATGTATTAGATTGAATATACTTAAAGAACTATGGTGACAATAAGTCAAAAAATGATTGTGTCTGAGGGGGCTGGGCTATGGCATACCTGAGGTGCATGTACTAAGCACAAGAACCTGCACAAGGATCCAGGTTTGAGCCCGCACTCCCTACCTGCAAGGGGGGATGCTTCACAAGCAGCAAAAAAAGTGTGCAGGTGTCTTTCTCCCTCTCTAGCCCCCTCTCTATTGATTTCTATCTGTCCTATCAAATAAAATGGGGAAAAAAGACTGCCAGGAGCAGTGGACTCATATTGCTGACATCAAGCCCCAGCTATAATGTTGGAGACACACACACACACACACACACACACACACACACACACACACACACACGCAAAGAGACTGGGTCTATGTAAGTATGAAGTTTTCAGAATACAGAAGCTATTGAAGAAGAATTTACACATTTTATCCTAAGGCTGTTCCCTTCAGAGATAGTGGCAAAGTCTGCCAGCCCTCATTCAGATGGGTTAGGAAAGGCTACAGAGACAGCACCCAGACCTTGCATTCATGAGGCCACAGGTTTAATACCCACTAACACATATGCTAGAGCTCAGTTGAATAGTGCTCTAGCTTCCCTCTGTCACTCAGAAAAATACATATAAAACTTTTAAAAAAAGAAGTATAAAAAAGAATGATAAGTTAAATAACAAGCCAGGACCTAACTATAATGGTGAATTTTTAAAATATAGTTTTACCAGAAGGTTATTGGTTTATGGTATACTTATTGTCACATGGGTACAGTTTCTCATCTTCCTGTGATTGATGTCTGCAAAACACACTCAACCATGAGGTAAAAGTTAATCAGAAAAGGAGCCTGGTGGTGATGTAACTGGTTGAGCACAGGTGTTAAAACGCACAAGAACCACGATTGGTGAAGAGGGTTGCAGGTGTCTCTTTGTCTCCCTCTCTATCTCTCCCTTCCCTCTCAATTTCTGGCTGTCTGTATCCAGATAATAAATAAAGATAATTCAAAAATACTTAATCAGAAGACTGATCTTCAGAATATTTCTGCTAAAGAAACAAAAAAGCAAATTGTTGAGAATAGTAAAGAAAAGGCAAGACAAAACATGTACTTTCCCTTTAAAAAAATAGTCTATCCATTTATTTATAGAGAGTGACAGAGAGGTAGAGACAAGAGAGATGCCTATAATACTAATCTACTTTTCATGAAACTTATGCCCCCACCCCATAGATGGGAACCAGGGGCTGGAATGAGGGCCATAATTTCCCTTTTTTCATATAACTGGATTATAACTTTTATCAGTGGGCCAGACAGATAGCACACCTGGATAGGCTACTTTACCATGTGCGTGATCAGGTTTGAGCCTGGCCACCACCGCATTGAAGGAAATTTCAGTTCTCTCCCCCGCTCTCCCCCTCTCTCCTTCCCTCCCTCCCTTTTAGTCTCTATCAGAAAGAAAAGAGGGGAGGGAAGCAAAAAGGATATCTTATTTGTGAGACTGTACAGAACTGACTTTTAGTGGAACTGTCTGGGAACATAAATCTTAACTTTGTTCATTACTTTGTCTGTTGTGTGATATAAATTACCTGCCCACCAATCAAACATCTCCAGATCTCAGAAAATGGAGCTCTCTAGCACAGACTATTGTCTATAGCCACCTTGAATCTAGTCATAATTCATGAAAGGACAGAAAAGGCCACACTCTGTATTGAGACATCCCTGTTTTGTGGACCTATCTGGTACATTCTTAATTACGTTTTTAAATCAGACCATAAGAGCTTTTGCAGAAAGCTTGGGTTGGCTACCAGTACTCTCCAAAGTCTCAGGTTCAGTCCCCCACACCACCATAAACCAGAGTCAAGCAGTGCTCTAGTAAAAAAGAAAGAGAGAGAGAGATAGAGAGATTGGAAGGAAGGGAGGGAGGAAGGAAAGAAGGAAGGAAGGAAGAAAGGAAGGAAGAAAGAGAAAGAATTGGGATAAACTACAGGTATGTCTCCTATTTCATTTTTATTAGTTTCTAACTCCTATATATCTAACTCCTGGATCTATTTCATTTAGAGTTCTGATAATCTGTCCCAAATTATTTTAGATTCTAAGACCATCAAGCCAGATGTAGGGAAAATTCACAAGCATATTACATCAGAAATTATTTCTCCTCCTAGCATTCATAGACTGTCTCCACTGTTGATTCCCTAATGACTGCCTGTCCTACACAAGACACAGAGGAAAAAATGAGGTATATTAACATTCACGGCTTCTGAGTACAATTCAGTAAATGACAGTCATCCCCCTCCCCAACTCCCCACCTCCCATCCGTGTCCCACAGGGATGTTTTTGCTTCCTTGGAAGAATTACTTACTTGACTCAAAGAAAATGGTGTGTTCTCCTGCCTCACTATGAGCAGTAAAAATTATAAGATAGGCTTTTCAATTTGATGTGTCTGTTTTGTCCTTCTGGGCTATTGCTTCTGGGCTATTATTACAGTAGTTGTGTATATCAAGTGCACTCTCCCTGTTATCTCTGGCTATGCCTCACAGGACCTGGATTTCTCAAATTATCTTTGGTGTATGACTCACTTCTACTTGATAGTGCTCTCTGTGACCATATTGATATAGTTGTGAAATATTGTGTTTACTTCCTATTCAATACTGATTTTAGTTTGATACCTTCACTACTAAGAGAGTTAGAAATACTCCTTTCAGGTTAATGATGTCCATTCAAGATGATTAAAAAATGCATTGTCATATCAAGGCTGACTGTTCTTTTCTTTCTTTCTTTCTTTCTTTCTTTCTTTCTTTCTTTCTTTCTTTTTTCTTCAAGAAAAAGAATAGTTGACCATTGTTCAAGAGTGTGTAGCAAATGATCTATAACAAGGAATTGTTAGAAATATGCTGTCGCACAAATGAGAGTAGAGAAGTAGCATCAAATGTTAGAAATATGAGACAGAAATGAGGCAAGTAGAGTCAGGTGTGTAGACAAATGAGAGTTTTCATCAGAGAACTTTAGAGTGGTGACTCTCCTGGTACAATGACAGAGCCCAGAGGTGAGAGCTGCTTCTGGGTAGGCTGAGGGGATTTTTATAGAATCTTTGGTTCATTGCTATTTGTGGCATGGGTTGGTGATCTTCACAGGATTTATGACCCATTCAGAGATATTTCCGGTTGGATGTGTCCAATTCAGTCAGGCAGTAGTAAGATAAGATTTTCCTGTAGGAGTAAGGGGTCTTCTTCACATCCTATCATATCTCAATTCAGTCTGTTTCAGTAAGATAAGTTCTTTCCATGAGGGTAGGGGTAAGGCCTCAGCATATTTCCTTTAGGAATCACTTATTCTCAGCAATCATTTTTTTTTTTTAGGTAAATAAAAATATTGCCCAAACTTTCTGAGAATAACCTGTATTGATGAGCTAATTACTTTAATGAAGGCAATGTAGTGAGTTACTAAAACTATATGGCTTTTTTCTTTTCTTTTAATTTCTTTATTGGGGGATTTTAAAAGAATCTTTATTTCCTTTTGTTGCCCTTGTTGCATTATTGTTGTAGTTATTGATGTCGTCGTTGTTGGATAGGACAGAGAGAAATGAAGAAAGGAGAGGAAAGCAGAGAGGGGGAGAGAAAGACACTTGGCAGACCTGCTTCACCACCTGTGAAGCAACTCCCCTGCAGGTGGGGAGCCAGGAGCTTGAAGCAGGATCTTCTTGCTGATCCTTGCGCTTTGGGCCACCTATGCTTAACCTGCTGCACTACCGCCTGACTCCCTCTTGTATATGGCTCTGGGTAGTATATTCATTTTGATGATATTAATTCTTCCAAACAATAAACATGGAATATCTTTCCACTTCTTTGTGTGTTCTTCTATTCCCTTGAGTAGTGACTCATAATTTTCAGTATACAAGTCTTCCACTTCTTTGGTTAGGATTATTCCTAGATAAGTGATTGTTTTTGTAGCTATTGTAAAAGGAATTGATTTCTGGATTTCATCTTCTTCTAACTTATTGTTTGCATAAAGGAAGGCCACTGACTTTTGAATGTTAAATTTGTAGCCTGACACCTTACTGTATTGCCTGATGATTTCCAAAAGCTTCTTGCTGAATTCTTTAGGTTGCTCTATGTATAGTATCATGCCATCTGCTTATAGGGAGAGTGTTACTTCTCTTCCAGTCTGTATTCCTTTAATTCCTTGCTGCTGCCTGATTGCTATAGCAAGAACTTCCACTACTATGTTAAATAGTAATGGTGATAGTGGGCAGCCAATCCAGTACCTGATCTGAAGGGAAATGCTTCCAGTTTTTCACCATTGAGTATGATGTTGGCTGTAGGTTTGCTATCTATAGATTCCACTATCTTGAGGAATTTTCCATCTATTCTCATTTTTGTAGCATTTTGATCATGAAGGGATGCTGAATTTTGTCAAAGGGTTTCTCTGCATCTATTGCTATTACCATGTGGTTTTTGTTCTTGCTTTTATTGATGTGGTGGATCACGTTGATTGCTTTACATATATTAATCCAACCTTGCATCCCTGGGATAAACCCCACTTGGTCATGATGAACAATCTTTTTAATATATTTCTGTATCTGGTTTGCTAGAATTTTGTTCAATATTTTAGCATCTATGTTCTTCAGATATCGGTCTGTAGTTTTCTTTTTTGGTTGTGTCTTGGTCTGCTTTTGATATCAGAGTGATGTTGGCTTCATAGAAGCTGAAAGGGAGCATTCATGTGTCTTCAATCTTCTGGAAGACTTTTAAAGGAAGAAGTATTAGTTCTTCTTTGAAGGTTTTGTAGAATTCACTTGTAAAACCATCTGGTCCAGTACTTTTATTCTTGGGAAAGTTTTTGATAACTGTTCCAATTTTGTTGGCTGTTACTGGCCTGTTCATATTATCTAGTTTCTCTTTATTTAATTTTGGAAGTTCGTAGGTATCTAGGAAATCATGCATTTCTTCCAGGTTCTCTAGCTTGGTGACATATAGTTGTTAATAGAAGCCTCACATGATATGTTGAATTTCTGTGGGGTCTGTTGTGATCTCATTCTTTCACAATCCGATTTATTTGACTCTTCCCCCTTTTTTGTTTTTTCAACTCTGGCTTAGAGTGGTGCTGGGATTTGAACCTAAGACTTGGGAGCATCTGACATGACAGTCTTTTGTATAACCATTATAGTATCTCTAGGTCCAAAGGACCAAAGGGAGTTTCTAGAATGCTGAAAAGGAAGCTGTGATTTTCCCTTAAGATCAGCGATACTTTAATTTTGTGAGTCTGGCTAAATGTTTGTCTATTTTGTTCACTCTTTTGAAAAACCAGCATTTACTTTTGTTGATCTTTTGTATGGTTTTCTTATTTTCATTGTTATTTATTTCTGCCCTGACTTTAGTTATTTCTGTCCTTCTGGTTGCTTTAGGGTCCCATTGTTCTTCTTCTAGTTCTTTAAGGTGTGCAATCAGGTTGTTTATTTGTGCTTTTTCTTGTTTCCTAATGTGTGCTTGTATGGCTATGAACTTCCCTCTCATTACTGCCTTAGTTGTGTCCCAAATATTTTGATAGGTTGTGTCTTCATTTTCATTGAACTTTTGAAACATTTTGATTTCTTCCTTTGTTTCCTCTTTGTCCCAGAAGTTGTTAAGTAGTGTACTGTTGAGCTTCCACATTTTGGGACTATTAGTAATCTTTTGTTGATTATTAAGTGTTAGTTTAATTCCACTTTCATCTGAAAATATGCTTGGGATGATTTCAATGCTCTTGAATTTGCTGATGCTGTCTTTGTGGCCTAACATATGGTATATCCTTGAGAATGACCCAGGTGGACTTGAGTAGAATGTGTATTCCAGTTTCTTCGCATAAATGATTCTGAAAATGTACAGTAGTCCTTGTTTATCTATCTCCTCTTTTGCTCCCTCATTTCTTTATTGATTTTCTGCCTGGATGATCTGTCATGTTGAGACAGTGTGGGGTGTTGAAGTCCCCTACTATTACTGTGGTGCTGTTAATTATTGCTGTAGCTCTTTCAGTAAATGTTTGATGTATTAAGATGGCTTCTCATTGGGTACATAGATGTTAATAATTGTTCAGTCCTCTTAGTTGATTGATCCTCTGAGCATTAAGTAGAGTCCATCCCTATCTTTTTAAATTTTATTTATTTTAAAATCTATTGTGTCAGATATGAGAATAGCTGTTCCTGCCATTTTTTGTGGGCCATTGGTTTGTATGATAGTTTCCCATCCTTTTACTTTGAGTCTATGTTTGTCTTGTTGAGTTAGGTGGGTTTCCTGTAGATAGCATATTGTTGGTTTGTGTTTTCTGATCCATCTTCCTACTCTTTGCCTTTTAATAGGTGATTTCAGGCCACTGACATTTATTGATATAAAAGACTGAAGATATTTGAATGCCACTCATGTAGATTTTTAGAGTGTTCTGATAGATGGCATATTTATGGTGGTCTGACTGTTTAGAGGAGACCTTCCAGAACTTCTTTCAGGGCAGGCTAGGTAATAGTTGATTCTTTCAACTGTTGCTTGTTTGAGAAGTTTTTTATACCTACATCTAGTTTGAATGACAGTCTAGTGGGATAAAGTAGTCTTGTTTGAAAGCCTTTCTCATTGAGCACTGGATAGGCATCTTGCCATTCTCTTCTGGCCTGTAGTGTTTGTGTGGAGAAGTTTGCTGCTAATCTTATGGGTTTACCTCTTTGTTTTTCTCTTGAAGCCTTCAGGATCCTTTCTTTATCCTTATTCCTTTCCATTCTAAATATGATGTGTTTCAGTGTCTTTAAGTCTGTGTTAATTCTGTTTAGGACCCTTTGGGCTTCTTGAACCTTTATGTCTTTTATGTTGTCTAGGCTAGAGAAGTTCTCAACTATTATGTCCTGAAGAATGCTTTCTTCCCCTCCCTCTCATTCTTCCTCTGGTAAGACAATAATACGTATATTATTTCTTTTGAAGTCATCACATAGATTTCTGTTGTTGTTTTCAATATCTCTGAATCTTTTGTGAGATCTCTTATTTCTTTTTTAGTTGTCTGTAATTCATCCTCTATCTTGCTAAGTCTGTCTTCAGCCTCATTTATTCTGTTCTCTCTCCCCTCTACTGTTTTCTTGAGTTCATCTATTTTGTTACCCTGTTCTGATATTGTTTTAGCTTGTTCAGCTAGTTGTGTTCTTAGCTCAACAATTTCAGCTTTCAGCTCTCTAATAACCTTGAGATAATTAATGTTTTCTTTTAGAGTCTCCTTTGTTGTTTCTGCATTTCTGATTTCAATTATTTCAAATTCTTTACTCACTCCTGTAACTATTTCCTTAACAACTGATTGGATGTTGACTTCACTATTTTGTGGTTCAACCTTTGGGGGGGCTTTTAGCTGGACTCTTGTCCTCGTTCATTTCTCCAATATTTCTTCTTGTTGGTTTAACAATTATATATAGTATGTTATGATGTCCCTCTCTCAGTACTTTTCAAATTCCTGGGGTGGGAGTGGGCGGGAGGGATGGGTCACAGTCCTTTGGTGGTGGGAATGGTGTTTATGTACACTCCTAGCAAAATGTAGACATATAAATCAGTAGTTAATTAATATGAGAGGGGGAAATCAATTGTATGTCTCAAAGTTTCTCAAAAGACAAAGTGAATCTTTTTAATATATAGGCTATGTATTTGATATGCGGACTCTCTCAAAAGCCTAGACCAAATAGATTAGAAGCTTCCAATAGCACAGCTATATACAAGATACTGGGTACTGTCCAGCAAACCATAACAAAGGGACTTTTCAAAGTTAACCCAATTAACAAATAATGTGATGATAATATTAACTATTGATTGTCTTTTTGAACCCTAAGACAGCAGGAACCTCACATCTTCACTATAGAGCCCCTACTTCCCCCAGTCCTGGAACCCTTGGATAGGGCCCACTTTCCCGTATGCATCTCCCAATCCAAACCAAATAACATTGCATCCGCCGACCACAACCTAACCAAAGCTACGATTGCTACCTCAACATGCTTCACCTCAGAATGTATCCAGAGACTTCACGTGTGGAATGATAACCCTTCAGCTTCATTACTCGGGTGAGACCTTTCCTTTAATAGTACACTCTAATTTCATCTCAGGTAGTTCACCTTCTAACAAAGTCCCATAACCTAGATATACACCAGTTTCTGTGAGAAAGAGCTTATGTGCACACGTATCCATAAACTACTGCAAAATACATACCTGAAAGCAGGATTACACTAGAGTTTGCAGTGAGTACCTCCCTAACACTTCCTCTCCACTATTCCAAGCTTGGGATCCATGATTGCTCAACAAATTGTTTGGCTTCATATGTTAACTCTCTTTTCAATCACCAGGTTCCAGATGCCACCAGGATGCTGGCTAGGCTTCCCTGGATTGAAGACCCCACCAATGTGTCCTGGAGCTCAGCTTCCCCAGAGACACACCCTACTAGGGAAAGAGAGAGGCAGACTGGGGGTATGGACCGACCAGTCAACGCCCATGTTCAGCGGGGAAGCAATTACAGAAGCCAGACCTTCTACCTTCTGCAACCCTCAACAACCCTGGGTCCATGCTCCCAGAGGGATAGAGAATGGGAAAGCTACCATGGGAGGGGGTGGGTTATGGGGATTGGGTGTTGGGAATTGTGTGGAGTTGTACCCCTCCTACCTTATGCTTTTGTTCACTAATCCTTTCTTAAATAAAAAATTTAAAAAAAAATTAAAAAAAAATTCCTGATCATTTTTTCCTGGATTGACACAAGTGTCTAAGTAAGGTACGTAAGGGTTCACAGTAGTGGAAATTAACAGTTGTTTCAATATTATTTTAATCCTTGAGTTGGAGTAAGGAGGCTGTTAAAAGCCTGTTTTGCTCTTTTCCTTCAGGTTATGGGAACCTGAGGGCTTTTAAACTATAAATATTCTTCTTAGCTTAATCAATCACTCCTGATCAAGAGATTAAACAGAATGGGGGACAGATAGCACAATGTTTATGCAAAGATATTCACACCCCAAGGATCCAAAGCTCCTGGCTCCAATAAGCTTCTCTGCCAAGCTGGGCAGCACTGCTGTGCCCTGTAAGTTTCTAAATAAGTTCCATTTGTTTATAGTCTGTATGTTCTGAGGCGATTATTCACCATGTTCTTATCAGGAGAACAATGTGGATAGGCTCCCACTATACAGTCCCACTGCTAGGCATCTGAGGTGTAGCTATTCTACTGAGTTTCCTGATCATTTATCTTTTCCCAGATGTCAGCACAGGGCCTGCCCTCTGCTGCTCCAGCCTCTGAGGGCAGTAGTAATGGAGACTCACAGTTGCATTAGGTAAATCTTAGGGGAGTCCTCTCCTCCCTTCTGCAGTCTTTTTGTTGGTAAAACAGCCTGGAGGTGTTTCCTCAACTGGTAAACTGCTGTACTGTTACCAGCCACTTAATCTCTCCCTATGCTCCTCTCTGTCCACCAGCTACTACTGTTTGCACTCACCAGTGATTTGGTGGGTCCCTGAAGTCATTCTAGTCCTGCCTTCAGTTCAGGTGGTGTCTTTTGGTATTTCTAGGTGATCTGGAAGAGGAGAGGAGAGAAACAAGGCTGCAGCTGCTCTGTAGCCCCACCTCTGGAACTCCTTAAAACTATGTTTTTAGAATGCCTGACTAGTCAGGGCCTTGATGCCAACCAGACTTCCCTGGACAGATGATCCAACCAATTTTTCCTAGAGCTCTGCTTCCTCAGAGCCCTGACCCACTAGGGAAAGAGAGAGACATGCTAGAAGTATGGATCAGCCTATCAATGCCCATATTCAGTGGGGAAGCAACTACAGAAGCCAGGCCTTCCACCTTTTGCACCCCATATTGACCCTGGGTCCATACTCCCAGAGGGATAAAGAATAGGAAAGCTATCAGGGGATGGGATGGGATACAGAGCTCTGGTGGTGGGAATTATACCCCTCACCCTATGGTCTTCTCAATGTTTACATTTTATAAATAAATACATTAAAATAATAATAATAAAAACTATATGTTTTATGAGAAATAATAATGTGTAAATACATAAATTCATGTATTCAACTTATTTCATGAATATATACCAGGTTTTCTCTTGGGCATTAGGATCTATATAGTCTTCCTCTCTGGTAAGCAGGCAGGATAAAATATGGTTACAGCAAAAAATAATTTTGGAGGTTTAATGATTTCAGATGCTTCCTTTTTACAGTGAGGTTAAGTGAGATGATGGACCCAGTGTGCCCATGTTAATCCTAAGAATTTCTTGACTTTTTGAGGACCAAACCCCATTTTGTTTCTGAAATTCAGTGCACTTTATACAACCTTGTGTTGCATATACTCAAATATCAATAGGAAAAAAATCTGGGTCACATAACTAGGTGATGTTTCCAAGATTGTTGCAGTGATCCTGGGGATGTTTTTGTGGATGGCTGTCCAAGGACTCTGAGACAGGTGCATTCTGCCATCATAGAATGATCATTACATTTATTGCCAAATTAGGCCACATTGGAGAATAAAGGGTGAAGGGGGACTTAAATAATTAAACTGTTATAATAAAGCATTTAAAAAGAAGACATATTTTAAAATTATCTTTTGTTATTGGTTTGAGAAAGCCAAAATCTAGAGAGAAGAGGGTGATAGAGAGGGAGAGAGATAGAGAGACTCCTGCAACACTGCTTCACCACTCACAAAGTTTTCCCCTTTCAGGTGGGGACAAAGGGCTTAAACCTGGGTCCTTGTGCATTGAAGCATGTGTGTTCAATCAGATTCACCACCACCCAAGCCCAAAAGGAATATAGTTTTACAATACCATGGTCAGAACTGGAAGGTATCATGTTGAGTGAGACAAGGCAGAGAAAGAAAGACAAATACTGAATAATCTTAACTTAAGAACAAGGGTGGAATTTAAGAACAAAGAAGGGAAAACATAAGGTGAAACCTAAACTGGGTGTAGTGTATTTCTTCATAGTAAAGGACTCTGGGGAAGGCACAAAAGTGACAGGATGAAGGGACAGGACACTGGGACCTGGGGTGTCTCCTTGACACCAATTAAGGGGAGATGAGAGGCTGTGCCTGTGTGTTAAGGACTATATTGTCAACCATTAACCACTCAAAAACAAAAGAAAGAAAGAAAAAGAAAGACACCAGCATTGAACACATAAAAATGTGATACACACACACACACACACTATAATATATGAAAACAACAGAGTAACAAGCATTATCATTTGTTCTTTCTCTCTCTCTCAGCTTTCTTTTAAAATTGTCCTTTATGACAGGAATTCTCAACATTCCACAAACAAACCTCTAATTTTCCTTTACCCACTGGCTTTGTCAAGTGATGGCCTAAAAAATGACTATTAGAACCAACTTCTCTAGAATTTTATAGATAAAGTGTTGGAAATAAGCGATATATTTTGCCTATAAACAAAAAGGAAGGGAGTCCGGCAGTAGCGCAGTAGGTTAAGCTTAGGTGGCACAAAGCGCCAGACTGGCGTAAGGATCCTGGTTCAAGTCCCTGGCTCCCCTGTTGTTTTCACCGGGCTAGGTTGTTTTCACCGGGCTGGCTTCACGGGCAGGTAACAGACGACCAGGGACTCATGGTTGAGCTGTAGGCAGTATCTCTTTATTCATGCAGGACGCAGCACAATCTAAGATGAGCTAAGCTAAACTCAAGTACTCTAAAACTCACAATGCTGTCTTTATATATACTTGCCAAGTAGGGTGGAAACAGGATGTGACATAGAGAGGGTGGAAAGAAAAGTGACTGGTGAAAATCAGAGTGTGACAAGGAGGGGGCAGAGCAGGCGAGAATCCTATCACTGAACCACCAATGCCCTGGAGTGCTTTATGTAAATGTAAAAGTGATTTATGTAAATAGACCAAAGCTTTGCATGGGATTAAATCTATCCCTATATAGGCATATGGTTAAGCAGAAGCCAGGGGGAGCTGGCATACTATCCAACAGCTCCCCACTTGTGGGGGAGTCACTTCACAGGCGGTGAAGCAGGTCTGCAGGTCTTTCTCTCCATCTCTGTCTCCCCTCCTCTCTCCATTTCTCTCTGTCCTATCCAACAATGATGACACCAATAATAACTACAACAATAAACAAGGGCAACAAAAGAAAAAAATAAATATTTATAAAATAAAACAAACAAACAAACCAAAAAGGAAGTCAAGGTTAGCGGACATCATTAGCCAAAGGCAGGTGCCATTAACATACAATGTAAGCTGAGAACTTGCCAGAACCCAGGAAACTCATGGGGATATTTTTCAGAAAACACCCTCTTTCTGGCTCCTGTCCCTTCCCTCTGGTATACCTAGCTGGCTCTCTTTCCCCTTTTCCTCCTTTCTTTACTGCTCTCGCCCTCTTCTGGTCTTCTCCAGAGACCCACAAATCATGGAAGATGATGATGGTAAAAAGTAACTCGTGTTGTGTGTCAGCCACTTGATTTTTAAGTCTTCCCCCACTTTACCTATTCCACTACTGTGTTTTCTAAGAACCTAGGAAATCTGTACATCTTAAATACCCCACCCCTAAAATAGCCTTTCTATGTGTTTTTTCTTTACAAGGTGATTCTTGCTGATACACTGGCTCTATCTCTGTTTCATGAAGTTGATGGGAGGCTTAAAATGAATGAGGAATGTGGGAAACAATTTCCACCCTACCTGTAGGAAAAGTGCTCAAGACTCACATAGGCTCACTCATGTGACACACTTCACCTTGTCTTCATTATTATGAGGGGTGCACAATTCGGCTTCCTAGACTCAAATTTCCTAGAATACACCCCCTTTTAACACACCATTATCTTTATCTAGAACTCAGCACAGTTATGGATGATAAAAATAAATATTTAGAGCTGGGGGGCTGGTGCATCTAGCAGAGCACATATGTGTAAGGACCTGGGCTCAAGTTGTCAGTTCCCATCTATGTGGGGGAAGCTTTTTATTTTATTTTATTGTATTAGGATTTACTATTTATTTACAAATATACATGTCAACAGCGGTATAAATCTACCCCATTTGTACCACCAGTGTTCTGAATCTTCAGTTTCCCCACTGAAAGCCACCATGATTTCCCTAAGGTTGTAGACATGGGCCAACCATCATCTCTACAACTTTCTGTCTACATTTATGCACAATTGCCCCCTTTTTCTTCCTGATACAACCCTCTCTTTCCCTCAAAGCCACTTATGACAACATTACTCCCTCCATATGTCCCTCTTCTTTTCCTCCTTTCCCTCTGGGTGCTGATGGTGCTGGAATTCTGAGCCTTCATATCACTTCCTCCTATCACTTCTCTCCCACTGATGTATGGATCAAGGATGTTTTGGGGGCACAGAAGGTAGGAGATCTGGGTTCTGTAATTGCTTCTCTGTTGGACATGGGCATTGGCAGATGGATTCATAACCCCAGCTTGTTTCTGCCTTTCCTTAGTGGGCCTAGCTCTGGATAGGCAAGGTTCCATGGCAGAAGCTTTATGAATAGTGGAGCAGCACTGCAGCTATCTCTATCTCTCCCTCTTTCTGACACTATAAGGAAAGAACAGGGTAAAATGGTCACAGGTAACAATGGAGTCATCATGTAAACATCGAGTACTGGCAATAGCCCTGGTATCATGAATAAACAAACAAAACAATAATAAATTTTGGGTAATTTAATTATTTCTAACTCTGCCAGAGAAGAGTCATTTATTTTTCTCATCCTGTTTTAAAAAAAAGGAAGGAAGGAAGGAAACAAGGAATAGTACACAAGAGAGGACATCAGTTCACTAGGCTTGTTGAATTTGAGGTCAGAAACTGAAAGTTTCCTGATTTTCCTTTTTTAAAAATATTTATTTATTCCCTTTTGTTGCCCTTATTGTTTTGTTGTTGTTGTTATTGATGTTTTTGTAGTATAGGACAGAGAGAAATGGAGAGAGGAGGGGAAGGCAGAGAGGGGGAGAGAAAGATAGACACCTGCAGACCTGCTTCACTGCCTGTGAAGTGACTCCCCTGCAGGTGGGGAGCCAGGGGCTCGAACCTGGATCCTTACACCAGTCCTTATGCTTTGTGCCACGTCTGCTTAACGTACTGCGCTATTGGCCGACTCCTTGTTCCTGATTTTCTTTGTTCAAATTAGCTATGTACATCTCATCTGTACCTTGATTTTCTGAGTAGATCTACTCCCCAGGCACACAATTCACTGTGGAAACACAATCTGGGTCTTAAAGACATACATAGCTCCAGAGATGGGAATGCCACTGAACTTGTATGTGTTTGATCTGTCAGGCCTCTAAAGGAACCAGCACATTCAGGTCTCTAATCCACCATGCTGTGCAGCCAAGTCAGGGCTAGCTTTCTGGGCCCAGTCTATTCACCTGTATGCTGACTAGGCACTTTATACCTTGCACAAGTTCATAGAGTGATATCATATGTGTCTTTATACTTGAAGGAGATCATTTACCTATGCCAAATCTTATTTCTGAAGTCAGTTATTCTGTCATCCTCCATCCCAGTTTTTTTTTAGATTATTTATTTATTTATAAAATGGAAGCATTGACAAGACCATAGGCTAAGAGTGGTACAATTCCATATAATTACCACCACCAGGACTCTGTATCCAAACCCCTCCCTTGAAAGCTTTCCCATTCTTTACCTTTCTGGGAGTATGGACCCAGGATCATTATGGGATACAGAAGGTGGAAGGTCTGGCTTCTGTAATTTCTTTCCCATTGAACATGTGCATTGGCAGGTCAATATATACTTCCTGCCTGTCTCTCTTTTTTCTTAGTGGGATAGAGCTCTGGGGAGGTGGGTCTTCAGTACACATTGGTGGGGTCATCTGCCCAGGGAAATCAGGTTGGCATTATGATAGTGTCTGGAACCTGGTGGCTGAAAAAGAGTTAAAATATAAGGCAGAACAAATTGTTGACTAATCATGAACCTAAAGACAAGAATATTGCAGATGAATTTTGGGGTCTCTGTTTTGGAGAAAGCTAGTAGGTCTATTTTAGGTATATTCCAAGGGGCCCATGACCTTAATAGATTTTGTCTGAGCTTGACATCTAGCATGCAAGTAACTTAAGTTATTTTCTTGGGAGATGATACCATAGTTAGAAAAAAGGACTAGAAAGCTGGATCAGGGAAGAAGGTAGCTCCCAAATATGGGAAAAGTATATAAATATTGTTAACTGTAAACTCCATCAATTTGATCTGGGGCCCATAGTCAGCACAGGAGCCTATGTAACCTCTGCATCCCTGTAGGTCTGAGCTCACATTCTGTGGTCATGGCTAGGAACATTCCAGGCTGCACTAATATCAGGACTCATCATCCTTGGGTGATAGGTAGAGTGTGTTATCTAACCTCCCTTCTGAGAATGGAACCCTACCTTTGTTTATCAACATTGAGGGCAAGGTCCTATAGGGGCACACAAAGGGATCCTTTATGTTGTTTCTGATGGAGATTACCAGTGACAGTGGTGAGACAGATCTACTAGAGGTCTAGGTTCACCACATCTGTGTGGGAATCCCAGGACTCCCTGACCAAGATAAACATCCTTTTAAGGTGAAAACTAGAGCAGAATAGAAAAACAAAAATGCTTACAGATACTCACTTATTTGTAGTTATCAATAAAGGCCTTCTGATGATTAATCAAATGGCAAGATGATAAGACATTCATCTAAGATGATCTGTGTTGAAATATGTTACCTTTTTTATTTATAAAATGGAAACACTAGCAAGACCATATGATAAGAGGGTACAATTCCACATGATTCCCACCACCAGAACTCTGTATCCCATCCCCTCCCTTGATAGCTTTCCTATTCTTTAGCCCTCTGGGAGTATGGACCCAGGGTCATTATGGGGTGCAGAACATGGAAGGTCTAGCTTCTATAATTGCTTTCCCGCTGAACATGTGAGTTGGTAGGTCAATCCATACTCCCAACCTGTTTCTCTCTTTCTTTAGTGGGGTGGTGCTCTGCATCCCAGTTTTTTGAAGAATTATTTTTTAAGATGTATTTATAAACCTGAGAGAAAGAAGGAGAAACAAATGCCATTCCAGTACATGTGCTACCTGCTGGAGATCGAACTTGGAACCTCATGCTCCTAATGTTAAGGTTTCCTGCCCCCTTCCTTTATAATGTGTAAACAAATCTGTTTGTATTATTGAATAACACTTTATAATACCCAGCATAGGTTTTGTAAGTATAAGGCAGCACTATATCTATTTGTGGTTGTGAGGAAAATGAGGTTTAGAAAGCTGAAAAGAAGGGAGTCGGGCTGTAGCGCAGCGGGTTAAGCGCAGGTGGCACAAATCACAAGGACCGGCATAACGATCCTGGTTCGAACCCCGGCTCCCCACCTGCAGGGGAGTCGCTTCACAGGCGGTGAAGCAGGTCTGCAGGTGTCTATCTTTCTCTCCTCCTCTCTGTCTTCCCTTCCTCTCTCCATTTCTCTCTGTCCTATCCAACAACGACAACAACAATAATAACTACAACAATAAAAAAACAACAAGGGCAACAAAAGGGAATAAATAAAAAAAATTTAAAAAAATTAAAAAAAAGAAAGCTGAAAAGATTTGTTCTTGATCAATAAAAAGCAGAAACATTCTTTGCTTATACACTTCCAAGGGAGTACTCTTTTCACACCACCACCTGCCACATGTATCCATACTGCAAGTATATCTGTAATCCCTCCTTGAATAATCTAACTTGAAATGGGCCAGGTTCCAGCATAAGCTCACTTGGATAGTGAGCTGCTTTGCCATGTGTGTGATCCAGGTTAGAGCCCTGCCCACAGAGCAATGAAGGAAACTTTGGTGTTGTCGTCTCTTTTACTCTCTTTCTCTCAGCTTTTCTGCCCCTCCCATTTAATTTAAATAATAATAATAGTAATAAAATGAGTTAGAAATATACCACAAGTGCCTCCTTTAAAGCAACACCCTAAAGTTTTTGTTAGAATTTGGGGGAGAGCCAATGCCATTGCATGTACTTTACACTGTACTTTCCATATTATGTGAAGATGACCTACATCCCAGATCTGTTGGACAGTTTGTGTATAGCATGTTCAAAGCAGAGTTCAAGTCTGTTTGAAAATATCACTTCCATTTCACTTTGTTTCTGGGTCATGGCTGATGTTTGCTGACACTCTGAATCTGGGGTCACTGAAAGGTTTTATTAATGAATCCTTCTCAAGCTGTTCATCAGTGAAAATAGCGCAAATGCATATGGATGATAGTTTCTGTGTGACGATGTGTCATCAAGCTCATTGCTAGTTTCTCAAGGCCTTGGAAGCTTTACACCACTCACACCTTTTCTTGGGAACCCAGTGTAATGTGGTATACTTTTTTTTATTCAGATTGGTGTATGGGTGAAATCTGACCAGAGTGGAATTAAAAGAAAGATTGAATCTAGAGGAGTGAGTTAACAGAATCTTCATATTAGTCCAAGGTACCAAAAGTAATAACAGATCTGTTGTTTGTTTTGAAAGGAGGAAGAGAGTGAGAATATCTTTTTGTTTGTTTGTTTTTTTCACCAGAAGTCACTGCCTGTGTGACTCCACCATTCGTGTTGGCTATTTTTGCTTCCTTTTTTACAGAGGATGTTATACACAAACACAGAGATGGGGAAGGAGAGACACTGCAGCACTGTTCCACAACTCCTGAAGCTTCCCCTTGTACATCTCCCAAGTAGTGATCAGGGGCTCAAACTGGGGCCTTGGGTATCTGTCGAGCCACCTCTAGGTTCCAGCAATGGGTGGTAATTATTGATTTTATTCATCTAACCTGATAATTTCAGTCTAAGTGTAGAAGAATCTTGGCTCATATTCCAGAGGGCAGTAGTGCCTTTTTCCTTTTGTTCCTTCACTTTTTCTTTTATTTATGGATACCTTATTTTTCTTTTAATTTCTAAAGTGTTCTTAAAACTATGCTGATGAACATATCACACTTAGTTAAGTGTCACCCCTTTTTTTTTGTCACCAGGGTTGTCACTTGGGCTCAGTGCCAGCACTATGAATCCATTGCTCCAGTTGGCCATCCTCCCCCTTTTTATATTTTATTTTCTAGGACAGAAAGAAATTGAGGGGGGGAAGAGAAATAGAATTAGAGAGGGAGAGACAGAGAAAGACTTGCATGTAGGGAAATTGTGAGGATGTCGTTGAGCTTGGCAGGGGCATCCTGTCAGTCTCTCTCTCTCTCTCTCTCTCTCTCTCTTTCTCCTGAGAGGTTGAGCGAGGAGGGACATGACCTCCTAAGATTTGCCTCATCTTATAAACCTCCCTGCCTCATAAAGCACCCCCATTTCCCCACCCATTCCATTCCTTTGATCTATCTTCTTTTTACCCTCAAGACCCTCCCTGCCTGCAGGGTGTTATTAATCCACCAGTTAAAATCCTGCAACAATTGCTAAGGAAGTCCCTACCTTTCCCAGTCCCCTTTTACTTTTCTCTGCCCCTTTCCTAATCATGTATGGTACTGTCAAGCCACTTTCGTTTCCGACCTGCCTCTTCCGTTTTCCAACTTCGAGAAGCACAAGAGAGCTGACTGGGAGGATGATGCCAGTCATTGTGGTTTGCACCCCATGGCTTAACCAGGTGTGCTATCGCCCAACTCTGGGGAGTTCAAATAAATAAAGATTTGAATGGCCTCAGTACCATGAGCTTGGTTCCTGAGTCATCTATCTCTCTCTTGCATTGCTAGCCTGATATTTGCATATATATTTGAGCACTTGTGAAGCATCCCCCTTGCAGGTAGGGAGCAGGAGTTTGAATCCTAGTCCTTGGCCTGGTAACATGTGAGCTCCATGGGATTTGCTGTCTCCTGGCCTCCAGGTATCATTTCTAAAATACCTTTTCCAAGGGCCATGGAGATAGCATAATGGTTATGCTTTAAAAAGAAAAAAACTTTCATGCTTGAGGCTCCACATGTCCCTGACTGAATCCCACCACCACCATAACCATAACCAACAGTGCTCTGGTTCAAAAGAAAAATATGATCTGTCTGTTGTAAATATATAAACAACAACAACAAAACACATTTATTTCCTGTGAGGCTTCACCACTCTGAACTGACTTCTTGTCAGGAGAAGAAATAATGACATACAGACAGAAATACTGTAAGAGAGAAAAAGGACAGGGTAGTTGAGGCAATGACACCAGGACATCAAAGCCTCCTCCAGTGAAGTGAAGTCAGGCTCTAGCGTGGCGATATTCCTGGCAAAGCAGGTGCATTATCCACAGGAGTCCATGTCCTTGGCCCACAGGAATATGCTTATTATAGAATACTTAGAAAATGAACTCTTTGGGGCTTGGGGATAGCACACCTGTTTGAATGCACATGTTATAATGCTTAAGGACCCGTGTTTGAGTCCCTGGTCCCATCTGCAATGGGAAAGCTTTGCAAGTGGTGAAACAGGTGTCTCTCTGTCTCTCTCCCTCTTTATCTCCCTTACCCTCCCTATTTCTGGCTGTCTCCTATCCAGTAAATTAAAATAATTTAAAAAAATAAAAATAAATGGAGTTTTAGGGAAGATGGCATGGTTATTACACTCCTTATTACTAGAGATATGGTGATGGTAAATAAAATGTGTTTTATAAGTATACATAACATTGGAAATATTTATAAATTAAATATACATCACTAAGTCGAGAATAAAAGATACAATTTTTCCATTTAGCAAGATAATAACTGACTTATAGAGTTGCATGAATAAAATTGGCTAAATTCAAATGTCTTGGGATCCCAGTCTAAAAACTGACAAGAATTAGAACTATGTTGGAAACTTAACAGAAATTAAAGAACTCAAAATATGGATTTATTAGTTACTAGGAGCAGCCCCTAATTTCTTGTAAATAGTGTGAGCTTTGTATCCTGCTGCCTTGGGTTGAATGGTGCCTTCCCAAAGTTTATTTATTAAAGTCCTAGCCCTTAGTATCTCATAATCACTGCTAGGGAATTGATTCAATATACATGGGGTTCTGTAAAATCAGATCATGTAGGAGTGATGTCATTAAAAGAAGAATGATGTCATGTAGGAGTGATGTCATTAAAAGAAGAATGCCATGTGAAAAGGAAGATAATCCTACTGGGAAAATGGCAAACAACTTTTAAGGCAGAGATGGGAATGATATAAGTCATCTATGCCCACAGACACACAGCAAACCTCCAGAACTGAAGAGAGAGGCTTTGATCTGCTGATATCTTGAATCCAGATGCTCTCCATCCACATTGTGACACAACAGAACTCTCATGTCTTTACCAGCACAACCACCCCTGCTTAGCTATTGGTAGAAATGGTCAAGTAGTATTTGAACCATAATGAATGGCTGAAAATGTATTGTTTTCACATTAAACATGAGCACTAACCAATGCAGAAGTAACTGAAATGAAATTCATAACTTGTATGTGATAAAGACACACTGGGACATTTAAAATAAAGAGAAAAGTTTAAAAGCAGCTAGATGAAAAGGATAGGTTCTCTAGAATATCTGACAGAATGCAAGGAAAACTAAGACACAAAAATGATATGTCAGAGTAGAGTCTCCAAAAAAAATGGAGCTAAATCTTCAGAATGACGATCTGGGAAATAGGTCACTGGTAGACTACACAGTTTACCATATATGAGGACCAGGATTTGAGCCCTGAGAATACATTGGAGCACCATGCACAAAAGGAATCTTAAGGAAAGCAGAAAAGCTCCTTTGCTTTCCTCTCTCTCTCCTTCTCCCTGTCCTCTGTTGCCCTCTCCCTCCCCCTTTCCCTATCCTGCCCCTCCCTCTCCCCTCCTCTTCCCCTCCCCTCCCCTTCCCCTTCCACCTTCCTTTCCTCTTCATATCTCTCTCTCCCTCTCCCCCTCCCTTTCCATTCCCTCCCTCCCCTTCCCCCTCCCTCTTTTCCTCCACCTTTTCCTCCCCCTTCTTCCTCCCCCTCTCCCTTCCTTCTCCTTCTCCTCCCCCTCCCCATCCATTTCCCCCCCACCTCCCCCTACCATCTCCCCCTACCACCTCCCCTCCCCTCCCTCTCCCTCTCCTTCTCTCTCTCCCTCTCCTTCACCCTCTCTGCCTTTATGTGGAAAACACATTAAAAAGAAAGAAGTTCATAGAAACTGTTGGAGTCATATAGGTGGGAAACCCCAGGAGAGTTATAGCAGAAAAAAAAATCAACAAATAGGTAAGATCTTCAAAATGATGAGGAATATAGTTTATTATAGTTTATAGCTTTTATTTATTTATTTATTTTGCAAGTTCATGTAACAGGCACAACTTTTAGGAGCCTGTTTTGTGTCATGTTGTTATATCTTTGCCTATTTCATTGGTAAATATATCTTTCAAAATGTCTCCCAAAACGTATCACATAAGGTATCTCTAAATAATAGCAAGCATAGAGAAAGTATTTATTGGGAGTGAACCTGTTGTAATCAGAAGATAGAAACCTATGTGATGTCTGGTTCTTTCTCTCTCTCTTGTTATCTTTGTTATTGAAAAAGTCATTTCAAGAAATGTTAACAGACACTAAATCTAGGAAAACTATGTTCTTCTATTACTTGAATAAGGCACACTTCTTTAGCAAGAAACAAGCAAACAAACTGCATAATAATCACTCAGGAGATGGATACACATTTGCATGTGCTTCCTAATGTTAATTCTGGTCCCCCCCATATGCACACACACTCTGCTATGTGTAGTGATTCCATGTGTAAGAAGCATCTCTGCACTGGCTGGTGATGCACCTGGATGAACAGATGTTATAGTGCATAAGGACCTAGGTTGGCAAACGCTAGAAGAAGAAGAAGGACCTAGGTTCAAGCCCCTGGTCCCTACTTTCAGATGGGAAAGTTTCACAAGTGGTAGAACAATGCTGCTGGTGACTCTCTTTATTGCCCTCTCTCTCTCTATTAGACAGAAAGGAAAAATGAAAAAAAAAATAAAGGCCACCTTTAGCACTAGAGTCTGGTGGAAAATAAAAAGTAGGTCTCAAGTTGGATCCCCAGCACTGAATGTGCTAGAATTATGCTTTAGTAAAATAAAAGGCATAAATAAAACAAATCTTTGTAAAAAGAAATATCTTGGGGGTATGGCTTGGTGGTGGCACATCTGCCTGAGTGCACAGATTATACTATGTGCACTTAACCCAGTGTGCCACCTCTAGGCCTATGCACACATTATAATGCACAAGGAAGGACCAGGTTAAAATTCCGGCCACTACCTCCACTGGGAAGCTTCACAAGTGGTGAAGCAGGTCTTCAGGTGTCTCTTTTCCCTCTTTCCCACTACCCTATAAATTTCTCTCTGTCTCTATCCAAAATAAATAAATAAACAAACAAGAAAGGGAGTTGGGCAGTAGCGCAGCGGGTTAAGCACACATGGCATGAAGTGCAAGGACCAGCATAAGGATACCAGTTCGAGCCCCTGGCAGGGGAGTCACTTCAAAGGCGGTAAAGCAGGTCTGTAGATGTCTATCTTTCTCTCCCCCTCTATCTCCCCCTCCTCTCTCCATTTCTCTCTGTCCTATCTAATAATGACCACATCAATAACAACAACAAGAACTACAACAACAACAACAGAAAACAAGGACAACAAAAGGGAAAATAAATAAATAAATATTTAAAAAACAAAATAAAACAATAAAATATTTTTAAAAGGAAATATCTTGGGGGATAGTACCTTTCTTGAGAGTAACTAGTTTTATAGAGATTTCTTTGTTGATATTATGATTATAAAAGTGATCATTTTAGGGAGTCAGGCGGTAGCGCAGCCGGTTAAGCGCACGTGGTACAAAGCGCAAGGACCGGCATAAGTATCCCAGTTCAAGCTCCCGGCTCCCCTCCTGCAGGGGAATCGCTTCACAAGCGGTGAATCAGGTCTACAGGTGTCTGTCTTTCTTTCACCCTCTCTGTCTTCCCCTCCTCTCTCCATGTCTCTCTGTCCTATCTAACAACAACGACATCAATAATAACTACAACAATAAAACAAGGGCAACAAAAGGGAATAAATAATAAAAATAAATATTTAAAAAGTGATCATTTTAATTATATATATCCAGGTTATCACTGGGGCTTGGTACCTGCACTATGAATCCACTACTCCTGGAGGCTTATTTTTCCCCTTTTGTTGCCCTTGTTGTTTATCACTGTTATTGTTATTATTGTTGTTGGATAGGACAGAGAGAAATCGAGAGAGGAGACGAAGACAGAGAAAGGGAGAGAAAGACAGACACCTGCAGACCTGCTTCACCACTTGTGAAATGCCCCCCCCTTCCCCCCTTCAGATGGGGAGTTGGAGGCTCAAACCTTGATCCTTATGTCTTTGCACTTTGCACCATATACACTTAGCACCATGTGTGCTTAACCCACTGTACTACCGCCCTGCCCCCAATATATATATATATATATATATATATATATATATTAAAACCAAAGCACTACTCAACGCTAGCTTATGGTGGTACTAGGAATTGAACCTGAGACCTCAGAGCATGAAAGTATTTTATATTATGTTATCTCCTCCACCCAAATCACTGTATTTCTTTTAGACTGTTTATATCTTCATTGGAAATTTTCTACTGGTATGCAGTATGAAAAAATCTGTGATGCCCAGAGAGAGGGCATCTGTTTATCTGCTAATAAGAAGCAGCTGTTTCCATGGGCGATCAATTATTATGTTATGTGTTTCTTATTCAATAACCTTATTTTCAACATGTGTTGTGGCCTGCTGTGTGGATGGGTAGGGGACCTGTCATATGAAAGAACTGTACACAGCATGAGTTTTGAAATACCAGGCCTTCCATTGACAAAAGGGAGCCAAACTTTTTCTTCTTTAGTGAATTTTAATATTATCATAATGGTGAGCTTTTCAGTGACAGGACAACGTAGCTGGAAGTCTATGGGACAGAGATTTGTATGTATTTACTGAGGCTAGGGTAGACCCCCAGGAGACTGATGTGTTCTCTGTTACTTCTTTTTTTATTTTTATATTTATTTATTAAATAAAGACAACCAGAAATTGAGAGGGAAGGGGGAGATAGCGAGAGACAGGGTGACATATAAAGCACTATTTCACCACTTGAAAAGCTTTCCCCTTATAGGTGGGGGCTGGGGTTGGGAGCTTGAACCCAGGTCTTTGTGTGCTGTAACATATGTGCTTAACCAGGTGTACCCATCCAGAACCCTCTGTTAGTTCAAGTTCTTTTTTCTTTCTTTTTTTAAAATTTTTATTTATAGAGAGGAAACACTGACAAAAACCATAGCATAAGAAGGGTACAACTCCACACAATTCCCACCACCAGAACTCCGTATCCCATCCCCTCATATGTCAGAATATTCTCTATCTTTAATTTCTTCCTTTTTCATCATAAGACTTTAATTATAATGATTAAGTAAATTATTCTTTAATTCCCATTTCCAGTCTTGGCCTATTTCTTCTTTTCCTATACTTTGGTTTTACATTTGCATATGAAAATTTTTTCTAGCAACTGAACATTAGAATCAAGTTCTATTGCTTCACTTTTGTGTGGTTTCCTTGAGATTATACTTCCACTTTCATTGGCACCTTTTAGAGTTCCAGTAGTCTCCATGCTGTCTGGCCAGGCAGTGATGCACCTAGCTGAGTGCACACATTATCGTGCATGAGGACTCAGGTTGGAACTCCTGCTCCTCGTCTGCAAAAGGGAAACTTCAGGAGTGGCATAACAGGTCTGCAAGTTCTATCTGTCTTTCTGTCTGTCTATCTATCTGTAGTTTCTATCTCTCCTATCAAATAAAGATAAAAATGATAGCCATTAGCAGTGGATTTGCTGTGCCTGAGGTGAACCCAGCAATAACTCTGGTGGGAAAAAAAACATATATTAAAAGAAAGGTGAAGTGCTAATTATTTAATAACTAGAAAAGTGAACTCTCTCAGAAGTGTTATCTAGTTTTTATCATTTTCTAAGATTCATGAGAACTGCAGTGGTTATCTTTGAGAGGTTGGAGGGTGGGGATACAGAACTCTGGTCGTGGATTAGGTGTGGAACTATGTATTGTAATCTTACAATCTTGTAACAAATTATTAATAACAAATAAAAATAAATTAGAAAAAAAAACACTTAGAATTGGGAAGAATGGAGTAAGTGGGCTTTGCTTACAGTTCCACTGTCCACAAACTTAGTGTATTTCAACCACCTACTATCCTTTTAGCTGCTGGTACTTGCTGCAGCAAAGCAAAAATATACTGGATTTAAAAATCTGAATCAATGCATTGATAAATACGTAAATTTCTTTTATTTATCATATATTTTTTCAGCCAACTTTCATTCTAAGAACACTTGCAACAAAGCAAACTTTTTTGTTGTTGTTAACTATTACACAGCATGGTATAAAAGCAGACCAGTTTGATTAGTATAATTTGACCTAGGTTTTATGGAGAAAGGTAAAATATAGCTAAAGTTGTAAGTGTAACCAAGTCTTGTATGAATTTTTCATTGAATCTTTGAAGACACGCAAATGGTATTGTGCCGAGTGACTTAAGAAATATTAGCCAAATGAACAATCTGTGGTCTTTTGAATTCTATTCTGAATGAATGAAGTATAACTTTGGGTATAGCAATCAGTTAATGTACTTTTGTTTATGAAAATTTTACAGCAATACCAAACTAAAATTGGAATCTTCAGAAATCTATCATTTAGAACTGCTAAGCTTTCTAGAGGATTTTTTACTTATGAACATATATATGTTAATTTGATGGAAATCTTTCTAAATTGAAATTATAGGAAGAAGTAAAATAATATATGAACACAGTAATGCATTCCTTGTCACCATTACTTTGAGAGAAAAGAATAAAGAATGTGTGTGTGTGTGTGTGTGTGTGTGTGTGTGTGTCTGGCTGTCTCTCTATCTGTCGACCTGTGGGTCTGTGTCTGTGTGATTTCTAGTGCTTCATCACCCAAGCTTACTTTTTCAGACAGAGAGAGAGTTAAAGGGAGTGAGGAAAAGATACCACAGCAACAAAGCTTCCTCCATTGGGGGGTAAAGTGCAAACCTGAATTGTTCGTGACAATATAGGCACACTACCCAGGTGAGGTAGCTTACCTGCCCTCCTCTCCATCTGTTCCTTCATCTTGTTTGTTCCTTCACCTTCATTCACCCCTCTCCCTAGATTCTGGGTTCTCATAAAATGTCTTCCATGCTGCAGATTTCAACAGCCTACATTTCAACAGCCTAGATTTGAAGGGGATTTTACTGAACCCTAACATAATGGAAGAATTCAGAATCATTCAGGAAAGGGAGAAGAAGTGGGATGGGCAGTGGCTCAGGTAGTTGAGTGCACATACTGCCATGCCCAAGAACCCGTGTTCAAACCCATGCTCCCACCTTCAGAGGGGAAATTTCTTGAGTGCTAAGGAGGTCTGCTGGTGTCTTTATCGCTGCCTTTCTATGTTCCCTTCCTTTCTCAATTTCTCTCTGTCCTCTCAAATAAAGAAAGAAAATGGCCACCAGGATCATTGGATTCCTAGTGCTGGCAGCAATCCCCAGTGAGAACCCTGATGGCAAAATAATAATAATGACAATTTTAAAAAATGGGGAAGAGGCAAAAGTTGATTGAGGAAGGAGACAGAAATTTCAGGGGACTTGGGGGAGAGATGGGGTGTTTGTGTCTTTCAGGAAAATAAGATCTTGATTCATGACTTCAGAAGCCCAGGAGTGAGAAAGAGCAATGACTTCCAGTGGCAAGGACTTCCCAGTCCTGACAAAGGGGTTCATCCCACACCCAAGCTTGGTTCAGAAATGACAGAAGTTTGCCTTGAGAACCCTGCATGTGAGTGTTGTCTTTCATGAACAACAGCACTAGTGCACTGGGTAGATATCTCACTGGGTAGTGTTTGTGCCTTGCCATGTTTGTAGCACAGGTTCCACCCTGCAGCTCATGGGAGATACCGGAAGAAGCCCTCATGCTGTTCTATCTCCCAGAAGAAGCTCTCATGCTACTCTCCCTCTTCCTCTCCCTCGCCCTCTCTTTCTCCCTCTCTCTCTCCCTATGGCTTTTCCTCTCCCTGGAAAAAGAAAGTGTCTAGACTTGCAAAGTCATATATGCATAAGGACTAGATTCCAGAAAACAAACAAAGAGCAGCACCATTTTTAAGAAATTACCCCATTCTTCAAAAAAGCAATCTCTTATCCTAATCAAAGGATGAGGTACCAGAAAAAGAATTTTCTGTCTGGCAGAGATCATTAAATCTTTCTATTTAGAAAAGAAAGTAAGAAACCAGTAGGTATTATCTCTTCTTGTATGAGATGAAGTGGGTATCTAACACAAATGTTAAACTTTCCCTTTCAACAACAACAATGTGCAGAGACATTATAAAATAAATAATAAAGCCAAAATAGAAGCAGTTGTGAAGATAAAGATAATAGAGGCAGGAAAGAAATTTATGAAGATAGGAATAAAGACGCAGATTAGATATGTGAGACTAAAAAGAAGTATATCAAATATTAACATAGCCTCTCTTCAAATAATGACTTTATGAGATATTTAACTTTCTTTATGAATTGATTTTCTGTAATTTTCTTCTTTTTTTATTTTTTCCTGTCATTACAGTAGAAGAGGACTTGCTGTTCTGGACCACAGGTTTTTTAAAATTTTTATTAGTGATTTAATAATGATTAACAAGATTGTAAGATACCAAGAGTACAGTTCCATACAGTTTCCACCACCTGTCCCATTCCCTCTTTTGGAAGCTTCCCTATTCTTTATGCAGGCAGAATAGAAAGAGAGAGAGAGAGAGAGGCAGAGAGAGAGAGAGAGAGAGGCGCAGAGAGAGAGAGAGTGGCGCAGAGAGAGAGAGAGAGAGAGAGAGAGAGAGAGAACGCACCCACGGCACTGATGTTGCCTTCTTTAGAAACCTCTCCTGTATCACTTTACAGGAACATTAGCCCTCACTTCTTCTTCTAGCGTTTGCCCTTCTTCCGTAGCCAGTCAACAGCGTCAGGTTGAGCCTGATGTAAAGTTTCGAGACCTCCTTTGAATCTGGAGAGGTGGCAGTCGTTGACTATGTGGGTCATAGTCTGTCTGTAGCTGCAGGGGCAGTTCGGGTCGTCTCTGGCTCCCCAGCGATGGAACATAGCGGCGCACTGGCCATGGCCTGTTCGATAGCGATTGAGGAGGGCCCAATCATAACGTGCTAGGTCAAAGCCGGGTTGACGCTTGCAGGGGTCTGTGATGAGGTGTTTGTTCTTTACCTCAGCTGACTGCCAACTCTGTTTCCAAGAGACTGGAACAAAGAAGTTCAGCCCTCACTGATACAGTGTAAAATGTGAGTCCAAATGAGATTTGTGGCTTTCAATAAGACTGTACCAGGTTACTCTTATTTCCTTTTTTACTACCCAAAATACACATGACAGTAAATATATATATAGACCTTTTGACAGTAATTTCTCAGGAATGTTATCTGGGTCCAAGTGGTGTCTCAATGGATAGAGCCTCAGACTCTCAATGATGAAGTTTTGAGTTTAATCTTTGAGATCCCTTGTGCCTCTCTGTCTCTCTCTCTCATTTTAAAAATAATACTTTCATCCTATAACTCATTCCTCATTCTGTATTCTGGGTTTTCCCCTCTAGTCTACAACTGAACTCATTGATTATTTTAATGGAAAATAGTGACTAGCATTTGGAATGAGCATAACCATTGCTGGATCATAGGTTAGGTCCATTTTCTAGTTATCTGAGAGTTCCCCAGACTGTGTCCCACAGAATTTGGACCAATTTACATTTCCACCAGTAGTGCAGGAGTCCCCCACATCCTCTCCAACATTTGTTGTTACAATCTTTTCTAATATATGGCAATCTCACTACCTGTAAAGAGATATCTCACTGTTGCCTTTATTTGCATTCCTCTGATAATCAGTGACCTTGAGCACTATCTCATGTGTCTCTTGACCCTCTGTGGTCTCTTCCTATCTATGTCCTTCCCCTCATTTTCTAATGGGGTTGTTTGTTTTGGATTTTGTTTCTTGGTGTTAATTTTATGGAGTTCTTTCTGTATTTTCGTTTTTAGTCCTTTATCTGAAGTACTTTCTATAAAGATATTTTCCCATGCTGTTGGATGTCTTTCTATTAGGGTGATGGTATACAGGTGGTATGCTGTGCAGAAGCTTTCCATTTTGATGTAGACCCATTGATATGCTTTTGTTTGCGTTTTCTTTGTTGTTGGTCTAGGTGTTTTTTAATGTAATTCCTGGCTAGGAATTTGTCCTTCTTATGTTTTGTTTTTCTTCTTTAGCTACAATGCCTTGAGATTATGTCCAGGCTTGTAAATGTGGTTTTCTGCCTTAATGAAATGATCAGTCATTTTCAAATCAAGATTTAACTTTCATCTAATAAATGTATAAGCCTTATTATACCTTTAGAAATCATTATTATCTCCATTAAGGAAGAGAGAACTCAGCATACATACAGCTCAAACATTTTATGCAGTTCTGGTGCTTGAACCCAGGACCTCTCAGATGCAAAGCAGGTGCTCTACTGCTGGACCACCTCCTGAGAATCTCTAATTGCACTTTTATCAGACTTTATTACATAATTGTATCATTTACTTCATAAAAGCATTACTTACTGGGGAAATTCAATAGTCTCCCCCAGAAGACTACTTCTTAATAGTTAATAATAATGGAGCACTAGCCACTGTTCAGTCATTCTCCCAATCGCATAGATGAGGCAATGAAAAATCTCCTGAAGCTTCACCAAACTACAACTGGGACTTCTGAAGAAACTCTCAGTCACAGGTAGTTGCAGGTACATGTAGCCAGTAGGCAGGAAAAGAGTAAAGGAGTGACATTCAGGGTGGAAGAAGCCACTTGTGCCATCAGACTACCAGTCCCCTGTTGATAGCAGTACAGTGGAGTGCAGGGTTGGCTGGAAAAAGGTGGAGAATTTCTGGGTGCTTGACCTGCAACCTCAGAGGCATCAGGCTATTGAACTGCTCACAAGGGTTCATCAGTATATCAGGGAAAGACCTGGATAAGAGCTAAAGTAGTGTGATCTACACAGACTGCAGCAGCAGACTTAAAATCCAGCTTGTATGTGGGATAATTTGTCCAAAAATTTGTATGGACACACACATACACACACACACACACACACACACACCACAAATTGCCAAAACACATCTGAGAAAAAATAAACAGAAGTATCACATTTCTCAACTTCAGTTTATGCTACAAAGCAATAGTAATTAAAATAATGTGATCCTGGAACAAAAATGGACACTTGGATCAATGGAACAGAATCAAGAGCCCAAGTATGAGTCCACACATATATAGCCACACAGAGTATCCAAAACCATTCAGTAGGGAAAAGGACTCTTCAACAAATGCATGTTGGGAAAAGTAGATAGCCACATGTAGGAAAGGAAAACTAGGCTGCCACTTAAGACTGTGCGTCAAAATCAGATCAAAATGGATCAGGATATCAGACTATAAATGCACACACACACTCTCTCTCTCTCCATATATATACATATATATATATATATATATATATATCATCTCTGCCTCATCTTGGGTGGAGCTTCAAGGGATAATGTTCATCAAGAAAGATGAAAAAGAAAAATACCAGGTCATTGCTCTCATAGGTGTGACTTAAGAGACATAGGAAGAAAGGGGGAACACAAAGTAAAATTTTGACTGGGTTTAGTGCAAAGGACTCTGGGATGGGAGGAGAAAAGAAAGTGCTTATGATGGGGAGGGGTGTGGTTTTGGGATCCTAAATTGGGGGTGAGAGTGCTTTGTAGACACCTATCACAGGAAGATGGGAAATTGTACTCATGTGCCAATAGCTGTAATGTAAAGTATTAACTGCTCAATAAAAAGAAAAAAGTAGTTAATAATAAACTGCTATTTCACAGCAATTTTTTACATGTTTAGAATATGTCATACATCAGCCATGGTATATGTTCACTTAAGGGTGAAAATACAAATTGTTTCCAGACCCTCTTTTTGAAATGTGTTTGCTTGTGAAATACTATTGAGAACTTGATTTTCAGCCTGATTTTTAAATCAATGCTTGGTCACAAGTCCTGCTTCCAGGTTATGATGCCTTCTATTGGAGAGTGTGTTGAGTTAACAACTATGGGAAGCAGCAGTGGAAGACAGGATGGGGGGAAGGAGATAAGGGCATGGTGCTGTCACATGAAAGCTTTGACAGTTCCCTTGAGAAGTTCTGAAGCTGGGATGTCCCTTCAGTGTTGTGGCACTTGTTGCATTGATTAGGTTGCGATCAGCGGATGCAATATTATTTCATAAGAATTGGGAGAAGCATACGGGAAAGTGGGCCCTACCCTAGGGTCCCAGCACTGGGGGAAGTTTAGGCTCAATAGTGGAAATGTGAGGTTCCTCCAGTCTTAGGGTTCGAGAAGACAATGGATAGTTACTGTTATCATCACATTATTTGGTAATTGGGTTAGCTTTGAAAAGTCCCTTTGTTAGACATACAATCATTTTCCCCCCTCATATTAATTAGTGATTTATATTACTACAATTTAGTAGGTGTGTACATAAACACCATTCCCATCACCAAAAGATTGTGTCCCATCCCACCCACCCATTCCCACCCCCACCCCCACCCGCGCTGGCCCAGGAAGCCGCATGTCCACCCTCCCTCTCACCACAGGGTTTTTACTTTGATGCCCTACTTTCAATTTAGTCAGATCCTGCCTTTAGTTTCCCTTTTCAGATATTCTTTCTCAACTTCTGTTGATGAGTGGGATCATCCCATACTCATCTTTATCTTTCTGACTTAGCTCACTTAACATAATTCCTTCTAGCTCTGTTCAAGATGGGTCAGAGAAGGTGGGTTCATTGTTCTTGATAGCTGTATAGTATTCCATTGTGTATATATACCACAGCTTTCTCAGCCACTCATCTGGTGTTGGGCACCTGGGTTGCTTCCAGGTTTTAGCTATTATGAATTGTGCTGCTATGAACATAGGAGTACACACCTCTTTTTGGTTGGGCATTATGGAATCCTTGGGGTATATCCCCAGAGAGGAATTACTGGATCATATGGAAGGCCCATGTCTAGCCTTCTGAGAGTTTTCCAGACTGCTCTCCACAGAGGCTGGACCAATTTACATTCCCACCAGCAATGTAAAAGGGTTCCTCTGTCCCCACAGCCTCTCCAGCATTTGTTGCTGCTATCCTTTTTGATGTATGCCATTCTCACAGGGGTGAGGTGGTATCTCAATGCTGTCTTAATTTGCATTTCTCTGACAATCAGTAACCTGGAGCAGTTTTTCATGTGTTTGTTAGCCTTTTGGATCTCCTCTGAAGTGAATGTTCTGTTCATATCCTCTGCCCATTTATGGATGGGGTCATTTGCTTTTTTGGTGCTAAGTTTGCTGAGCTCTTTGTATATTTTGGTGATTAGTCTCTTGTCTGATGTATTGCATGTAAAGATCTTCTCCCATTCTGTAAGGGGTCTCCTTGTTTGTGTGACAGTTTCTTTGGCTGTGCAGAAGCTTTTCAATTTGATGTAGTCCTATTGGTTTGTTTCTGCTTTAGTCTTCCTTGCAATTGGGTTTGTTTCCTCAAAGATGTCCTTGAGGTTTAGGTGGGAAAGTTTTTTACCACTGTTTTCCTCTAAGTATTTGATTGTTTCTGGTCTAACATCCAGGTCTTTAATCCATTTGGAGTTGATTTTTGTTTCTGGTGAGATAAAGTGGTTCAGTTTCATTCTTCTGCATATTACAACCCATTTTTCCCAGCACCATTTATTGAAAAGAGCCTCCTTCTTCCATTTAGTACTTTGGGCCCCCTTATCAAAGATTAGATGTCCATAGGTGTGGGGGTTTAGTTCTGGGCTTTCAATTCTGTTCCACTGGTCTGTGTGCCTATTTTTGTTCCAGTACCACGCTGTTTTGATGATGATGGCTTTATAATAAAGTATGAGGTCTGGGAGTGTGATGCCTCTATTTCTGTTTCTTTTCCTCAAGATGGTTTTGTCAATTCTAGGTGTTTTCTGGTTCCAGATAAATGATTGTAATTTTTGTTCTATTCTCTTAACGAAGTTTGGTGGAACTTTGATGGGTATCGCATTAAATTTGTATATTGCTCTGGGGAGAATATTCATTTTGATGATATTTATTCTTCCAATCCATGAGTATGGGATGTCTTTCCATTTCTTTGTATCAGTTTCTGTTCCTTAAATAGTGATTCATAGTTTTCAGTATACAAGTCTTTCACTTCTTTGGTCAGCTTTACTCCTAGGTATTTTATTTATTTTGCTACAACCATGAATGGGAGTGATTTCTGAATGTCTTCTTCTTTAGATTTAGTGTTTGCATAAAGAAATGCCACTGATTTTTGTACATTGATTTTGTAGCCTGACATCTTGCTATATTGCATAATAACTTCCAGTAGTTTTCTGCTGGATTCTTTAGGTTTTTTTGTGTATACTATCATATCATCTGCAAATAGTGAGACCTTGACTTCTTCCCTTCCAATCTGTTTTCCTTTGATTCCTTTCTCTTGCCTGATTGCTATGGCAAGAACTTCCAACAACACTATGTTGAAGAGTAATGGTGACAGTGGACAGCCCTGTCTAGTCCCTGATCTGAGGGGAAATGCTTTCAGCTTCTGTCCATTGAGTATGATGTTGGCTGTTGGTTTATTATATATGGATTCCACTATCTTGAGGAATTTCCCATCTATTCCCATTTTTTGTAGGGTTTTGAGCATGAATGGGTGTTGGATTTTGTCAAAGGCTTTCTCTGCATCTATTGAGATAATCATGTGGTTTTTGGCTTTGCTTTTATTGATGTGACAGGCTGAATTTCATAGTCTGCAAGTTGCAGTCATTGAATTTGGGCTAACTGGCCCCCCCAAAAAGTCCTTAGAGAAAGAGCCTGTCTTCACTACAGACAGTTCCCACATTGGAGTGAAAGCAGCATTTCGTCTAGTGGCTGCTTCTTGGCACCTGGTAGGGTGTAAGCCCTTCATTTCTCAGTGAAGGATCTGGTTGTGTAGAGTGGTGAGCATCATACTAGGCAAACACAAGTAGATTCTAATGTGCTCAAAGACTCCCCATAAAACTGTATTGAGCTGAGGCCAACTCAGAGACCTGGAATCCAAAATTCATGAAAAACATGCTTCTTTATTTCCATACATGTTTTGCTTCCCTTACATTTATATTTCTTTGCATATATATTTATCTATTTTTTCCCTTATTGGGGGATTTATGTTTTACAGTCAATAGTAAATACAATAGTTTGTACATATATAACATTTCTGTTTTCCATATAACAATATAACTGCCACTAGTTCCTCTGCCTTCATTTTCCAGGAACTGTACCCCCTCCCCCCAGAGTTTATTCCTTTGGCACAATCCAGCAACTCTAGTCCAGGTTCTGATTAGTGTTTTCTCTTCTGATCTTGTTTTTCAACTACTGCCTATAAGTGAGATCATCCCATATTTATCCTTCTGGTTCTTATTTCACTTAACATTATTTCTTCAAGCTCCATCAAAGATGGGTTAAAAACAGTGAAATCACCATTTTTAATAGTTGAGTAGTATTCCATTGTGTAAATATACTACAACTTGCTCAGCCAATCACCTGTTGTTAGACATCTAGGTTGCTTCCAGGTTTCTGCTATTACAAATTGTGCTGCTATGAACCCAGGTATACACATATTTTTTTGGATGGGTGTTTTGGGTTCCTTAGGATAGATCTCCAGGAGAGGAATTACAGGGTCATAGGGTAGCTCCAATTTTAGCCTCCTGAGAGTTCTCCAAACTGCTTTCCACAAGGGGTTGGATCAATTTACATTCCCACCAGTAGGGCAGAAGGGTTCCTTTGTTGCCACAACCTCTCCAGCAGTTGTTGCTGCAGTTTTTTTTCTGATGTATGACATTCTCACAGGAATGAAGTGGTATCTCATTGTTTTCTTTATTTGCATTTCTCTGACAATCAAAGACTTGGAGCATTTTTTCATGTTTTCTTTCGAAGAACCAACATTTACTTTCCTGATCTTTTGTATGGTTTCTTACTCTAAATGTTATTTATTTCTGCCCTAACTTTAGTTATTTTAGTCCTTCTGGTTGCTTTAGGGTTACTTTGTTCTTCCTCTAGATCTTTAAAGTGTGTAATCAGGTTGTTTATTTGAGCTTTCTCTCATTTTCCGTATATGTGCTTGTATGGATACTATGAACATCTCTCTCAAACTGCCTTAGCTGTGTCCCAGTATTTCCATTGAACTCTCAAACAATTTTGACTTCCTTCATTTCCCCTTTGACCCAGTAGTTGTTAAGTAGTATACTGTTCTGGTTCCATATTTTGGGACTTTTACTAATTTTTTGTTTGTTGTTATGTGTTAATTTAATTTCAGTGTGGTCTGAGAAGATGCCTGGGATGATTTCAGTACTCTTGATTTTGCTGATGTTGTCCTTGTGGCCTAACATATGGTCTATCCTTGAGAATGACCATGTGGACTTGAGTAGAATGTGTATTCCAGAAGCAACCCAGGTGTCCAACAACAGATGAGTGGCTGAGCAAGTTGTGGTATATATACACAATGGAATACTACTCAGCTATAAAAAATGGTAACTTCACTGTTTTCAGCCAATCTTGGATGGGCCTTGAAAAATTCATGTTAAGTGAAATAAGTCAGAAAAAGAAGGATGAATATGGGATAATCTCATTTATAGGATATGGGATGATCTCACTTATAGGCAGAAGTTGAAAAACAAGATCAGAAGAGAAAACACAAGTAGAACCTGAACTGGGACTGGTGTATTGCACCAAAGTAAAAGACTCTGGGGTGAGTGGGTGGGTGGGGGGGACAATACAGGTCCCAGAAGGATGACAGAGGACCTAGAGGGGGTTGTATTTTTATATGGAAAACTGAGAAATGTTATGCATGTACAAACTATTGTATTTACCATGGAATATCAAACATTAATTCCCCAATAAAGAAATTTAAAAAAAAGAATGTGTATTCCAGTTTCTTGGAGCGAATAACTCTGAAAATATCCAATAGTTCTAGTTTAGAGCCCTTGCTTTTTTATTGATTTTCTACCTAGATCATCTGTTAAGTTGAGAAAGTGGGGTGTTGAAGTACCCTACTATTACTGTGTTGCTGTTAATATATTGCTGTAGCTCTTTCAGTAGGTGTTTGATGTATTTAGATGGCTTCTCACTGAGTGCATAGATGTTAATAATTATAAAAGACCTCTTGATTGACTGATCCTCTGAGCATTAAGTAATGTCCATCCCTATCTTTTAAAATTTTATTTATTTTAAAGTCTATCATGTAAGATATGAGAATAGCTATAATAGCCCTTTTTGTGGTCCATTAGCTTTTTTTTTTATTTATTAAAAGGAGACATGTCTGGTTGCATCTCGGGGGAGAGAGAAGAGACCAGGAACTCGTGGTAGAGTGGGAACACAATGCTTTGTTCACATGGACACCCCAGGGTTGGGTGCAGGCACAGTAGTTTAGGCCACGTGGAGCTAGCTAAGTGGCCGCCTCCCACTATGCCCACCAGCCCTTCTCCATCTCTTCTCCAGTCAGGATGTGGAAGAGAAAAAAGGAGTGAAACTAGAACAGCAGCAGGATTTATAGGGTAAAGACAGAAGTGGCAAGTCGGGAACGAGATTGGCTAGGAAAGGGGGTGAAGAGAGGCAAAAAGCATGCTGGGAAGGTGGAAGCATCCTTAGCACCTGTTGTGATGGTTTTAACTGAATTAGCAGGGGATATTTCAGGCAAAACAATGATTATGTAAGCAGAGCAGGGGGGCTGGCTTTAAGGCCCAACAGAAACATTGACAAAACCATAGGATAAAATGGGTACAACTCCACACAATTCCCACCACCAGGTCTCTATATCCCATCCCTTCCCCTGATAGCTTTCCTATTCTTTAACCCAAGGTCATTGTGGGATGGAGAAGATGGATGGTTTGGCTTCCTTAATTGCTTCCCTGCTGAACATGGGCATTGACAGGTCAATCTATACTCCCAACCTGTCTCTCTCTTTCCCTAGTGCGGCGGGCTCTAGAGAAGCTGAGCTGCAGGACACATTGGTGGGGTTGTCTGTCTAGGAAAATCTGGTTGGCATCATGCTAGCATCTGGAATCTGGTGGCTGAAAAGAAAGTTAACATATGAAGCCAAAAAATTTTTGACTAATCATGAACCTAAAGGTTGAAATAGTGCAGATGTAGAGTTGGGGTGTCTCTGTTTTGTAGATAGCTAGTAGGATTATTTTAGTTATATTCCAAAGGGCCTGAGGCTATACTGGTTTATTTTTTTTTTCCCTGAGCCTAAAATCTGACATGCAGGTGGATCCAAGTCATGATGTCATGGCTGTAAAAAGGACCAGAAAGCTGGATCAGGGAAGAGAATAGCTCCCCCAAATATGGGGGAGGTGTATAGATATTGTTGACTGTAAACCCCATCTATTATATGTGATCTGGGTCCTTCAGCTATATTCAGCTTAGGAGCCTATGTGACCTCTGCATTCCTGTAGATCTGAGTTCACATTCTGTGGTTATGAGTAAGAACATTCCAAGTTGCCCCAATATTGACCCATCTTCCTCAGGCATAGCATAGAGTATGTTGTCCAGCCTTCCCTCAGAGGATGGAACATTCTCTACCATTGTTGATCCAAGGTCCTATGGGGGGCCCACAAAGGGGTCTCTTGTGTTGTTCCTGATAGATAAGACCAGTAACAATGGAGAGAGGGAATTATTGAGGTCTAGGCCCATCATGTCTGTTTGGAAATCTCAGGACTCCTCAAACAGAATAGGACCCCAGCTGATGAAATGGCCTGATAATGACTAAAGAGTCATCATTAAAGTATGCCAGTCTCTTGCCCTTATTTAGCTTTTGCAGTCTTTGCTTGGATAAGGTTAGCTTTGGAGTGTGTGAGGGAAGTGAAATAAGAAATAGGTGAGGAAGGTATTTAAGTCTGAATAGATGCTATTTCATTATGAACTTCATACTGACTCACTGCAGAATATTGTGCACTTTTGCTTTTAGGTGTATATTTTTCCCTAATTTATGGATACATTTGAATATATGCTCTAGCTCACAGGACCTGGTCTGTATCTACGTTTTGAGACTTTGTTAGGAAGTGAACCACCTGGAATGGAATTAGAGAATCTTACAAAAGGAAAGGTCTCACCCAAGTATTGAGGCTGAAGGGTTGACATTCTATGCCTGATATCTCTGGACACAGTCTGAAGTGAAGCATGCTGAGGTGGTACACGCTGCGTTGATTAGGTTGGGATCAGTGGATGCAGTATCATTTGGTATGAATTGAGAGAAGCATGCAGCAAAGTTAACCCCACCTTAAAGTTTCCAGGACTGGGGAAATATAGGCTTTATAGAGGAAGCGGGAAGTTCCTGCTGTCTTAGGGTTTAAGAAGGCAATAATTTAAGAAGGCAATAGATTATTGCTATAATCACATTATTTGGCAATTTGGTTAACTTTGAAATATCCTTTTGTTAGTATTTTCTGTATCATACACAGCATCACCATAATTTATGTCCTTTGACATTATTTGTATATAGCTGTGCCATGGGTTGCTTCTGTTCTCCCTGGTCTAAGGTCTAAGATTTGAAGAGAGTCAACATATCAAAGAGTCAGCCTATGGTCTGTGCATTAAAAAGTTTGAGACATTCAATCAATTTCCCCCCTCTCATATTAATTAAATAGTGATTTATATGACTACACATTTATAGGAGTGTACATAAACACCATTCCTACATCCAAAAGACTGTGTCCCATCCTATCCCTCCACCCCCATCCCACGAAGCCGAACATTCACCCTCGCCCTCAACCCAGGGTTTTTACTTTGGTTCCCTACCCCAAATCCAGTCAAATCCTGCTTTGAGTTTCTGCCTGAGGGCTTTTTAACTATAAGTAGTCTTTATAGCTTAATTGTTCACTCTTGACTAAGAGATAAATCAGGGTAAAGGAGAGATAGCATAATGGTTATGCATAGTGATTCCCATGCCCCAAGGATCCAAAGACCCAGGCTCAATTTAGCCACTCTTCCAGCAGATAGAGCCAAGGTGAAAATACTACTTGTCCCTGTGAGTTTCCAAACAAGTCCCTTTTATACTGTATGGGTTCTGTGGCAGTTATTCACCATGTTTCCCCAATTCATCAGGAGAACAGTATGAAAGGCTCCCATTATACAGCCTAGCTCTATTCCACTGGGTTGTCGATCTTCTCCTGAGTTTACCAGCCAGTTCTCTGCCCCCCCAATGTCAGCATGGTGCCTCCCAGCTACTGCTCCAGTAGCAATTGAGACAGTTGCATTTGGTGAACCTTAGGGGAGTCCTCTCCTACCTTCAGCAGTCTTTTTGTTGGTAAAACAGACTGGAGGTGGCACCTCAACTGGCACCTCCTGGACTGTCACCAGCAGCTTAGGAGTAGATACAGGTTTTAGCCCCAGAAATCTCTCCTTAGGCTTCTCTCTGTCCACGAGTCACACATATTTGCACTCACCAGTGCTTTGGTGGGTTCTCAAAGTACTTCTAGTCCTGTTTTATTGTGGTCCCAGGTGGTCTCCTTTGATATTCCTAATTGACCAGGGAGAGGAGAGGAAAGGAGAGGAGAGAAATATAGCTGCTGATAGAAACAGTCAGAAATCAAGAGGGAAGGGGAGATAGAGAGGGAGAGAGACAGAGAGACATCTTCAGCACTGCTTCACCACTTTGCAAAGCTTTCCCCCTGCAGGTGGGGACATGGAGCTTGAATCTTGGTCCTTGCTCATTGTAACATGCACACTCAACCAGGTGCCCCACTATCTGGCCTCAGCTCTCCTGAACATTTTCTATATTACAAACACACATGTAATTGTAGGTAGATATAACTCATGATGTATCTGTTAGATTATTCTGTATATGTAGTTCCCTTAAATATCTGGTGGATCTTTATATAGTTTCTCTTTTTGACCTTGGCTAGTTTGAATGGACACTTTTAATTAGAGCCTGCAAAATTTCTAAATGTGCCATATGATTTGCATAAATGATTTAGAATAGAAAAAAGAATAATTATTGTCTGTGGAATAGCTAAAAGAATGTACAACCAGCCAATTATCAAATGTGATTCAGATATGCTGACCCACTGAAAGAACAAATGGTCACATTTTCAACTACATGTAATGATTCTTTTGTTGATTCATTTTTTTTATGATTTGTAGATGGACACTGAATAAAAGTGGTGGGGTCTGCCTTTAAGTATTTGCATGTCTTGTAATCATCAAATGTTACATAATCTGTCTTGTTTTTGTAGCAGTAACTTGGGAATGCAATGAGCCTTCAGAAAAAATGAGCACTTCTCTGAATCTACTGCCTGACTCCCTTCATTTTCACATTTTGAATAGACATGTAAATGCTTACAGGAAAACTCCACCATTTTTATTCAGTATCCATCTACAAATCATAAAAAAAAAAGAATCAGCATCCCACAATGATCTTCAGTCCATGCTCCCAGAGGGTTAAAGAATAGGAAAGCTGTCACTGGAGGGGATGGTATACGGAGGCCTGGTGGTGGGAATTATGCGAAGCTGTACCCCTCTTATCCTATGGTCTTGTCAATGTTTCATGTTTATAAATAAAAAAAAAGTGCAGTTGTCTCGAAGAGCAAGGACTGGTGGAAGGATCCCAGTTCGAGCCACCAGGCTCCCCACCTTCAGGGGAGTCGCTTCGCAGGCGGTGAAGCAGGTCTGCAAGTGTCTATCTTTCTCTCCCCCTCTCTGTCTTCCCCTCCTCTCTCCATTTCTCTCTGTCCTATCTAACAATGACTATATCAATAACAACAATAACAATAATAACTACAACAATAAAATGAGGGCAACAAAAGGGCAAATACATTTTTAAAATGTGAAAATGTTTGCATGTAATGTATTTGGTTACTCTCTCCTTAAATTTATATTCTGAAAGATGGTTTATAGGCCTAGTGTATAGTCCACTTTCTTTTATTTTTGTATTTGTGATTAACTGTAGTTAACAAGATTGTAAGACAACAGTATAAAGTTTCCACACCATACCCACCACCAAAGTTCTGTGTCCCCACCCTCCCACCTCTCAAAGAAAACCACCATAGTTCTCATGAGTCCTAGAAACAGTTTTCTTGATTTTTTTTTAAGTTCATGTGAATCATATTTCTAGATTCCACATATGAGCTAAACTATCTGGTAGTTGTCTCATCTCTTCACTTATGTCACTAAGTATAGTCACCTCCAGTTCCATTCACTTTGTCCCAAAGGAAACAATATTATATTTTTGATTGCAGAATAGTATTCCATGGAATATATATCCTATAACTCCTTTAGCCAGTTATCTGTTGAAACTTACTGAATGAATTAAAGGAAACCTCAGGAAATGTATAGTTGTAGCATATATAGTTTATTTTTGTACTTCAGACAGAAAAACAGAGAGGTACAGAGAAAGACAGTGAAAGAGACCACGGTACTACTGCTGCTTTCAATGTGGTGAGGGCTGAATTTGAATCTGGCTTGTTCATATGCCAAAGCAGCACACTGTCCAAGTCAGTGATTTCCTTGGCCCATACTTCACTATTTGATAAATACATATTCAAGTGCCATTGGTGACTACAGTTACCAGGTTTGGTTTTTTTTTTTAATTATAAAAGTGACCCAGTATCATTTGAGTAGAGTATGTGTAGACTATGTCGAAAAAGCAAAAATTCCCTCTACATCCACCCTTTCTTCCCTTAACCAAGCCCTAATCACTGATACTACTTCTGAGCACATTCTCCATGGTTTCCTTCTGAGCATTTTCTTGTACCTTCTAAGCCAAACCTTGCACCATGGGCAAAGACATATACTTCTGTATACACTCACAGATCCTAATGTGCCTGTCCATCTGCTGATCTATCTAGTTACCTGCCATCTGTCAAAATATGCATCTGTGTTATGTCCACATATTAGGAAAGGATCTCACTCTTGGTGTTATTCCTTAAACATGTGTTGTGTGTGTGTGTGTGTGTGTGTGTGTGTGTGCGTGTGTGTGTGTGTGTTTATATTTCTTTTAAATAGAGACAATAAAGGCAGAGAGGAAAAGAAAGAGTGAAAGAAACCATAGCACCAAAGCTTCCTTCAATGTGGTAGAGGCTAGTCTTGAACCTGGGTCACACACATGACAAAGCAATGCACTCTTCAAGTGAGCTATTTTCTCCCTCATAGGCATGTTTTTATACAGGCACATTGAAGTGGAACTTACTATTTTAAAGCAGTTCTAGTGGTTGGATTGATGATTTTTCACCTGTTCAGCTTAAAAACAGGCAACAGTGTTATATATGAACACACTTTTGATTTATTGTGCTTTATTTTATTGAGTAAGCAGTCTTGTTGTTTTATTCCTTCCATTCTGATACTTAGGCAGCATGTTTCCCCCATATTTTAATACTGAGAGTTTGCTGTTAAATTATCACTTAGACATTTTTAAAAATTAGGAAATGATAGCTAAGGAGAATGCCTATTATACTGTCAAAATACTTTTAAATCCATCTCGTCATTGTCTCTCTTTTGTACTTTTTTCATTTAGTAGATTAGAAGTTCCTCTAGAGCACTGTGTCATTTGTGATAGCAAATGCCTGGCTCTTCATAAATAGGAGCGGTTTTATAAATTAAAGTCTACCTTCAAATAAAGTTTGTACTGCGGGAGGTTAAACCGCCCATTTTTAGAGACACATAAGAAAAGTCTGACCTCTGCCAGCACATTCTTCCAATTTCTAATCAATGACCATTCAACCAGAGCAATAACTGCTTCATAAGCTAAATGAGAGCGCCTTCTTCTAGCTGATAATTCTTGGTCCGGGCTCTTGAGCCTCAAGTGCGAATTTCAAGGGAATCTGTCCCTAGACAAATTCAGTGTTATCAGCCTAAATCCAGACGGCTTTTGCTTTCCTTTCAGTGTGACTAGCCTGTGCTTTTTCCATCTCTTTCGTTCGTGCTGCCTTTGTGAATCCACCAAATTATGTGCTGAATACTAGTGGAAGAAAGAGCACAGGGGCCAGGACATGTGTTTTCTTTAATAAAGCACTTCAGTGCCTGTAAATTTCTCTCCCTTGTTCAGTGCTCAGCGAGAACCTCGTCTATGTCTTGTTTGCCTGCAGTCAGAAACTCTCACTGGAAATGTATTTTCTTTACACTGTAGCATGAGATGCTTAGAGTCTTCCATTTAGAATCAGATCCACTGTCTAAAATGTAGGACTGAAAGCTAACTTTATAATATGACATTTACTGGGACACTGATAATGCTGCTCAGCTTCTATCTTGACATCAGTGACCTGTTTAGATTGAAAATATGTCTGTGAATGAGTGGATTTTTTTATTAGGTATATTTATGTTAGTCAAGTGATCTTGTTTATAATTTATTAGTGCATATCTTCATTTACTCAATTGTTAAATCTCTCTTTACTATGTACCATGCCCAAGAGGCTATGCTAGGACCAGGTTATGTATCTTTAGACTACTACAAATGATTGTGGGAATTCACTGAAGTAGAATACCCAAGTATTTACAAATAGCCTTAAGATAAAGTAGGATATTTGTTGGAGAGAAATGCACAGGAATCTACTACATCAGTTTTATTGGGAAGTAAAAGTTTTTATATCTTTATTTATTGGTTAGAGACAACAATATATTGAGAGGATAAGAGGAGATAGAGAGACAGAGAGCCACCTGCAGCACTGCTTCATTACTCACAAAACTTTCTTCCTGCAGGTGGGGACCAGGGACTCAAACCTGGGTCCTTTGGCATTATAACATATGCACTCAACCAGATGCACCAACATCCAGTCCTGAAGAATTAAATAATTTACCCCTGAAAAAACTAACCAGATCTTTATAGAAGATGTGGAACTTCAATTAGAATGTGAAGGAGATAGAATTTTAGTCTATTCAAAAAATATTATGACTTAAATAGTAAACTGCTTTGTCAGGTACATGACCCAGATTTGAACTTGACCTCCACTGTAGTAGGAGGAGGCTTCAGTGCTGTGGGTATTATCTCTCTCCTTCTGTCTCTCTATCACTACTTATTTATATGTATCTGAAAAAGTCAGGTCAGAGTAATGAAGCCCCAGCAAGAACAATAAGGAAAGTATTAAACATGTATGCGGGATTATAAATGTGTTATAAATCCTGCATAGAAGGCTTAAGGAGAAAGTTGATCCTTGAGGACTGACACAGTAGATATGGAATGGAATGGGGAGACAGATTCTAGAGAGCCAGTGAGGACCATATGATACACTAGCTGGAAGGGGAGAGGTGTGTGAAAACTCAAGAAAATGAGGAATTGCTAGATATAGGTATAGAGAAGCAGTGAAAGGAGTGGGAGTTAGTCAAGAAGAATGACGCCGATTTACATTCCCACAGCTGTATAAAAGGGTTCCAGATTGTTGGTAGGAATATGTGTTGGTCTAACTATTGTAGAGAGCAGTATGGAGAACTCTCAGAGGATCAGAGATGGACCTACCCTCTTATACTGAAATTCCTTTCCTGGGATATATCCTAAGGAACCTAAAACAACTATCCAAAGAGATATGTGTATACTTATGTTCATAGTAGCCCAATTTGCTTACAAACCTGGAAGCAACCTAGGTGTCCAATAACACATGAGTGGCTGAGTAAGTTGTGGTACACAGTTAAATGCTACTCAGCTATTAAATGATGGAATCACTTTCTTCACCTCATCTTGGATGGAGCTTGAAGGAATCATGTTAAGTGAGATAAGCTAGAAAGAGAAGGATGAATATGGATAATCTCATTCATAGGCAGAAGCTGAAAAACAAGAACAGAGAGGAAAGCACAAAACAGAACTTGGACTGGGTTTGATTTAATGCATCAAACAAAGGGCTCTGGGGAAGGTAGGGGTGAGGGAGGCTTTTAGGTGCATGATGTTAGAGGGGGACTTAGGTGGGAGTGAGAGTGTTTTATAGACCTCTATCATGGGGAGATGAAAAATTGTCAATAAGTGTACTTACTCAAATCAGTTAATCCTCCCAGTAAAAAGGAAAACAAGAAGAAGAAGGGGCAGGGTTGATAGCATAATGGTTATGCGAAGAGACTCTCATGCCTGAGGCTCAGAGTTCCAGGTTTAATTCCCCTGCACCACTATAAGCCAGAGAAGATCAATACTCTGGTAAGAAAGAAGTGAAAGACTTGTATAATGAAAATTATAAGTCACTATCAAGGAAATAGAGAAAGGCACAAGGAAATGGAAAGATATTCCCTGTTCATGAGTTGGAAAAATCATCGTCATCAAAATGAATATACTACCAAGAGGCATATACAAATGTAATGCAATTCCCATGAAGATCCCACCCATTTTTTAAGAGACTAGAACAAAAGCTACAAATGTTTATCTGGAACCAGAAAAGATCCTGATGAAACAATCTTGACCAAAATAATCTTGAGAAGAAAAAAAAGAACTGGAAGGCATCACACTTCCAGATCTCAGATTGTATTATAGGGCTATTGTGATCAAACTGTTTGGTACTAGAACATAAGTAGACACACTGACCAGTGGAATACAATTGAGAACCTATAATTAATCCCCCAAACCTATGGACATCTAGTCTTTGACTAAGGTTCCCAAACTATTCAACAAGTGGTGCTGGAAAATTTTGGTTGAAAAATTCTGAAGAATGAAACTGAATCACTATATTTCATCAAATACAAAAGTAAATATCATATGGATCAAGGACTTGGATGTTAGACCAGAAACTGTGAAATACTTAGAGGAAAATATTGGCAGAACTCTATTTTGTATAAATTTTAAAGACATCTTCAATAAAACAAATTCAGTTACAAAGAAGAGTAAATCAAAAATAAAACAATGGGACTACATCAAATTAAAAATCTTCTGCACAGCAAAAGAAACCACTGCCCTAAAAAAGAGAACTCCCCAAAATGGGAGAAGATCTTTACATGCCAAACATCAGACAAGAGACTAATAAGTAAAATATATAAAGAGCTCACCGAACTCACAACAGGAAAACAAATAACCCCATACAAAAAGTGAGGAGAGGCTATGAAGAGAATATTCTGCATAGAAGACATTCAAAAGGCCAATAAACATGAAAAAATGCTCCAAGTTGTTCAGAGAAATGCAAATAAAGACAACAGCGGGATACCACTTCACTCCTATGAGAAGGTCATACATCAGAAAAGGTAGCAGCAAGAAATTCTGGAGCAATTGTGGGGACAAAGTAACTTTCCTTCATTGCTGGTCAGTATATAAATTGGTCCCACTCCTGTAGAGAGCAGACTGGAGAACTCTCAGAAGGGTAGAAGAGGACCTACCTTATGACCCTGCAATTGCTCTTCTGGGTTTCTGTATACCTTATGTTCATAGCAGCATAATTTGTAATGGCCAAAACCTGGAGGCAACCCAGATGTCCACATGATTGGTTGAACAAGTTGTGGTATATATACACAATGGAATACTACTCAGCTATTTAAAATGGTGATTTCACCTTCATCACCCCATGTTGGACAGGGTGGGCGAAGATATCCGAGTATATTGGCAGGTCCGGTCGAGCGTAGACGTGGGAAATGAACTTAGATGATGCTGCATCCTGACGAATATCTGGCGGGGCAATGTTGCTAAGAACTGGCAGCTATGGAACTGGGGTGGAACGGATGGCTCCAGAAACTATCCTCATAGAGGAATATAATTTGGAATCGAACAAGTGGACATGGGGGCTACGGAACCATACTGGGGCACAGTATTCTGCAGTGGAATAGCATAATGCCAGAGATGATGATCGTAGTGTGGAAATGCTCGCGCCCCATGAGGAGCTGGCCAGTCTTGCAATGACGTTATTCCTCGCGCCCACCTTTGCTGCAGTTTTTATGAGATGTTCGTGAAATGACAGAGTGCAATCGAGAGTAACGCCAAGACTGGCTGGGCTTCATGCCGGATTCTCGTATCGCCAAGCTGCACATTAAGCTGAGGTAAAGAACAAACGCCTCATCACAGACCCCTGCAAGCGTCAACCCGGCTTTGACCTAGCACATTATGATTGGGCCCTCCTCAATCGCTATCGAACAGGCCATGGCCGGTGCGCTGCTATGTTCCATCGCTGGGGAGCCAGAGACGACCCGAACAGCCCCTGCGGCTCCAGACAGACTATGACCCACATAGTCAATGACTGCCACCTCTCCAGATTCAAAGGAGGTCTCGAAACTTTACATCAGGCTCAACCTGACGCTGTTGACTGGCTACGGAAGAAGGGCAAATGCTAGAAGAAGAACCCCATGTTGGATGGAGCTTGAAAATATCATGTTAAGTGAGATTAGTCAGAAACAAAGGGAGGAATGTGGAATGATCTCACTCATAGAAAGAAGTTGAAAAGCAAGATCATAAATGAAAACACAAAGCAGAACTTGGACTGGAGTTGGTGTATTGCACTAAAGTAAAAGACTTTTGTGTCAGGGGTGGGGAGGAGGGTTCAGGTCCTGGAACATGATAGTAAAGGACCTAATGGGGGTTGAATTGTTATGTGGATAACTAGCAAATGTTATACATGTACAGTCTATTGTATTTTACTATCTACTGTAAACCCCAATAAAGAAACTGAAAAATCCCCCAATAAAGAAACTGAAAAAAATAGAAAATCCTAGATGTATCTTCATGAAGTTTGTTATATTTTTTATGTTGTATTCTTCCAGTTGTAAGAAAAAATGAGGTCTTGTGGTCCAGTAGGTGGCGCCGTTGATAAAGCATTGGATTCTCAACCATGAGGTCCTGAGTTCAGTATCTGGCAGCACATGTATCAGAGTGATGTCTGGTTCTCTGTCTCTCTCTCTCTCTCTCTCTCTCTCTCTTTCTCTCTGCCTATATTTCTCATAAATAAACAAATAAATAAATAAATAAACAAATAAAAGAAAAAATGAGGTCTCAAGTGTCTATTCTACTGCCTTCTCTCCCTCTGCAACTGAATATTAGATTTTCTAATTTATTTGTTTGATAGACTGTACAGAGAAACTGTGAAATCAAAAATAAAGTGAAGAGAGAAAATGTTACTGTGTAGACATGATCCTTACCAGAGTCCTCAAAAGTCATAGTGTCGAATCATCCTAAGGCTCCTGAATGTTTTAAATAAAGTAATAAGTGCATTTTACCTAATTTGATGATTTTCTTTGAGATGAAAGAGGGGAGTCATATCTGTGATGTGCTGTGGTGTACCTGACTGATCACTCAAGTTACAGTGCTTAGGACCTGGGTTCAAGACCTTGGCCCCTACCTGCAGTGGGGAAGCTTCCCAGTCAATGGAGCAGTACTGAAAGTGTTTCTCTTTCCCTTGCTACCTTCCCCTTCCCTTTCAATATTTCTTGACTCAAAATACAAATAAGATAATTAATTAAATAGTTAAAAAAAAAAAAGGAAAAGAGGTGACTAGGTGGTGGTATAACTGGTTAAGTACACACATTATAGTGCACATGGACCTGAGTTCAAGGCCCCAGTTCCCACTTGTTGGGGGGAGGAGGACAGAGTTCACAAATGGTGAAGCAGGGCTTCAGGTGTCTCTCTGCCTCTCTTCTTTATCTCCCTTTTCTCTAAATTTCTCTCTGTCCTATCAAAATAAATTAAGTTAATAAAATAAGGTGGGGAGGGGGTATATAACATAATGGTTATGCAAAGAGACTCTCATGGCTGAGACTCTGAAGTCCCAGGTTCCATCCCCTGCACCACTAAAAAGTAGAGCTGAGGAGTGCTCTGATAAGAGAAAGAGAGAGAGAGAATGTTAAAAAAAAAAAAGGAAAGAAAAGAAAAAAAGTCAACTCAGTGAAGGTAGATCTAATCAGATGTAACCAAAAGGAAAAATGTTGGTTGCCAATCTTTATTTCCAGTTTCTGGAACCTCATTCTAGTCCCCCCCCCCCCCCCATTTATGTAGCGCTGTCCATATCTGTTTATTAGCAACAGTCCTGGTTTTTCTTGATCGCTGTTCCAACTGCCTCTCCCTTTTTTTATTGCTGGGGCTAGGTGCCTGCACCGTGAATCCACTGCTCCTGGAGGCTATTATTTCCCCTTTTGTTGCCCTGGTTGTTTTATCGTTGTTGTAGTTATTATTATTGTTTTATTGTTGTCATTGTTGTTGGATAGGACAGAGAGAAATGGAGAGAGGAGGGGATGACAGAGATGGGGAGAGAAAGACAGACACCTGTAGACCTGCTTCACTGCCTGTGAAGGGACTCCCCTGCAGGTGGGGAGCTGGGGCCTCGAACTGGATCCTTCTGCGGGTCCTTGGGCTTTGCGCCACCTGTGCTTAACCCGCTGCGCTACTGCCGGACTCCCCTGGAGGCTGTTTTTTTTTTTTTTTACCTTTTGTCGCTCTTGTTATTTATCAATATCGTCGTCGTTGTTGTTATTGCTGTCACTGCTGTTGGATAGGACAGAGAGAGAAATTGAGAGAGAAGAGGAAGACAGAGGGGGGAAGAGAAAGACAGACACCTGCAGACCTGCTTCATTGCTTGTAAGATGATGCCCCTGCAGGTGGGGAACCCAGGTGCTTGAACAGAAATCCTTTCGCTGGTCCTTGCGCTTTGCGCCAAGTGCCCTAAACCCACTGCACTACCGCCTAAACATCCCCCCACCCTCACCCCCGCCAAGAATCCACAAGGGATCTTTATGCAGCTAGCCCTTACTGAATGACTTACTTGTTTATTGACCACTCAACGTTATGGCTAACTATGTGAAGAGTCAGTATTGTAGAGAAGAAGCTGGGCCATGGGAAACAGCAGCTCAGCTTTAAGCATCTCATTGAAATCACCTTTCCCAGCTTCAAGCCACCTTTCTGCAGGCAGTAAACTGAATTGATAAATATTACTTATGACTTAACCTCCAATCTCTAGGCCCCATCTTTGCCCTCTCATCTTTGATGCCACCCCTGTTAACTCCTCTCCAGTGTCTATATCACCATTAATTTAAGAAGCATTTACCAGGTACTATCTTAATGCTAGAGTTATGTGGGACTCAGAGGGAAAGTAGAACCAATTTCCAGAAGATCCCAGTATCAGGAAGTGAAAAGGCAGCATAATGGTTATACAAAAAAAAAAAAAAAAAATCATGCCTGAGTTCTATATTCAATCCATAATACCACAGTAAGCCAGAGTTGAGAGCTCTGGTAGTTCTCTCTGTGTATATTTCTCTCTGTATATCTCTGTCACTAAAAATAAATACATAAAATAAAATAGTTTAAAAAAAAGAAAGGGAAAGAAAATGAAGGAAGAAAGAGGTGATGGCAGAAACAAAGGGAGGGAGGGAGAGATGGAGGGAGGGAGGGAGGGAGGGAAGGAGGAAGAAAGGGAGGAATAAAATTTTCAAAGAACTGGAAAGGTAGCATAATTGTTATGCAAAAAGACTTTCTTGCCTGTGACTATAGATTCCCAAGTTCGATCCCCAGTACCACCATAAACCAGAGCTGCAGTGTTCTGGTTAAATAGAATGTGTGTGTGTGTGTGTGTGTGTGTGTTACACTAGTATAATAAATATACATACTGATATCTCATAATATTCATTTTCCTAAAAGAACAAACTGTGGATTTGATTCAAGGTTTCTGTTGCTGTAACACAGTTCCCAGGTTGAAAGCCTTATTCACACTTACAAACAATATCCTGGGTCCTCACCCTACAGGTGGTTTCTCTCTTCCTTACAATAACTAGGAGGCAATCAGTGTATATGGACTCTGGGTTGAATAGGATACAGGGAAAAAATAGTTTAGCAAAACCAATGGTATCTTTGTTTGTTCCAACTTAGTCTTACTGTAATCACCCACTTCCTCCTTTTGTCATTTGTCACTACGTTATGAAGTACAAAACTAATTTTGCATATAATTAAGTAGATGTGAAATTGGCATTCATGGTCTCTTCTGTGCACTTGCTTAATTTTCATTGCTGACTGCTCCCTCACACAGTTAGCAAGGATGACAACACTGTATCACAGCATACCTGAGCGTTGGCACACTGCAGTCCTTGGAAAAACAGTTATTTTAAAGAAATAGACCTCTTCAAAGGCTAACTTATTTTTCTTGGTGCACTGTAGTAGAAAAACCATGTAGTTTACAAACCAATGAAATTCTCTTTTGTTCCAATTTTAGCTGTGGTTTAATAGCCTTGATATTTTTGTTCACTCCCTTTTTTGAAAGAAGACACCCTTCCTGGGTTGAGATTATAGCATAATTGTTATGCAAAAGACTCTCATGCCTAAGGCTCTGAAGTCCCAGGTTCAAACCCCAGGACCACCATAAGCCAGAGTTTATCAGTGGTCCTCTGTCTTTATCTCTCTCTCATTGAAGTAAATTAAAAAAAAAAAAAAAAGACACTCTGCCATCTAGGTCATGTAATCTGCACTGTCTGTGTCCCCTCTGTATTCTCTTTCAGTCACTTTTACTGGAGCCTGTTTCCTTGAAAATTATCCAGTACTCATTTACTTGTTTTTCAATTTCTCATCATATACATCAAGGCCAGGAATGAAATTAGGTACTGAAAACATAATATGTGAAGCACATACAGTCTCTACCCTCATGGAGCTAACAATATAATAAAATCATTGCACACAAAAGCACACCAGAGTGATGTCTTTTCTTTCCTCCTGTCTGAGCTAGCACAGAGTCAGATTGTCAAATCTGTTTCAGAGAGATTAAAGCTCTCCCTAGTATCATACTTTACTGCTGATTTCAAGATGAAAGTAATCCAGAGGCACAGGTGAAATAGGGAGAATATGGAAATTTCTTCTGTAATACCCATGTCCCTCCACTTTTTTTTAGGCTTGCCCTTTCTCATCCAGAGATATAGTAGTTAGGTGTATGGTGTCTATTCTGTCAAGAAAGGCATGGTCTGGGAATTCACCCTTTAACTGTCAAGTTAACTTGTTCCTCTTTGTTGGGTGTTGACAAAAGACCAAAGAATCCTAAGTCAAAAACAAAGTACTCTATTATATAAGGACAAAAACAGTAGCTAGAGTCTCATTTGTTTGTGTCAGAACTCTCTACTTCTCCCCAGATCCCATAGCCTTGACACAAAGAACCCTTATGGATACTTAGAGATCTGTGTAATACAACTGGTCATGTTATACAGGGACAAAACTGAGCTGAGGGAAATTTCTATTGCTTTCATCACTCCTAGAAACAAGCCTGGTCTTCTTCCTCAAGGGAGTTTCTTACTCATCTCTCTATGCAAGAACAGTTCTGAAAAAGATGACTGGTTGAAGATCTGCTTATTCTTGTCATTACCAGTGAAAGTGGGACCATGGAAGGTTTTTCTTTTTATTTTATTTTATTTGTTTGTTTTGTTTTTGTTTTTGTTTTTTTATATACCAAGGGACACCTTCCTTTGGAATGCACTAGTACACTTTGAGATTACTCATGTTATGAAGTTTCTTTTTTTCTCTTACTATAATCAGTAAAACCTCTTGAGGGGTCTTTTGGCACTGGTGTTGAACTAATGTACACTGAATTTCTTAAAAATCACTCCACACTCTTCTATGCAACTGCCACCTCTCTGCAACAGTCAGAATCATTAAAATGTATGCTTTTTTAAAACTCACTGACTCTCTTTCTTTGTCACCTATTTATTTATATATCTATATTTATTTATTCTCTTTTGTTGCCCTTGTTGCGTTATCATTGTTGTGTTTATTATTGTTGTTATTGTTGTTGATGTCATCAATAGGACAGAGAAAAATGGAGAGAGGAGGGAAGACAGAGAGTAGGAGAGAGACACCTGCAGACCTGCTTCATTCACTTGTGAAATGACTCCCCTGCAGGTGGGTAGCCGGGGGCTCTAACCAGGATCCTTACGCCGGTCCTTAAGCATTGCGTCACATGTGCGTAACCCACTGTTCTACCGCCGACTCCCATCACCTATTTCTATAATCCAACCTATTACAATATAGACTCAATCCCAGTGGCTCCAACTAAACAGTTTTCTATGATTTTAATTCCTTTACCATAGGAAGGGAAATAACTTTACTTAGTTCACATGACTGTTGTAAATATTGTAAATATTAAATACATTAATATATAAAGCTTGTAGAACAGGTAATGGCACAATGTATATGTTCAACAATTGTTATATGGATTGTTATTATTGGTGTCTCTTTCTCAATGTTATCAGTGAAATTCTTAATGTCAAACTCAGTGGGCACTTTTCAAGTTTCCACTTGAAATTCTATTGACCTTTTTTTTTATTATTATTTTTCCTGGATGCTCCTTTCTCCAAATTCCATGGTGTCATTTTCTTAACTCAGTGTAGCCTTCTGGTCCATTTCACTTGTCTAACTTTAGCCTGTCTTAATGTATTTGTAAAACTCAGGGTTCTAATTAGAGTCCCTTCTCTTTGTAATCTAAATGATTTAGTTTAGTACTGTCATTACTCTTGTGGTTTTACTTCCTACCTATCTAGAGACATTGAGATTTCCAGTACTCTGTGCCTTATTCATTTACTTATGTAGCACATAAAGTGAATCTTCTATATGACAAATATTCAAATTACTACTAGGATCAAAGACCAATAATATATCTCCCTTCATGGAATTTACTCATCAATGTGGGACACAGCTATGAAACAAATAGCCCCACATATTAAATCATGGTTATATGTAATATAACTGCTCCCAAGGTTAACTATTAGTTGCAGGAAAGCATAGTACAGAAACCTGATTTATATGGAAGAAAAAAAATACAAAACTCTCTCAGATGATCAAGACTTTTCAGATCTAGACAAAGATGGGAAGTAGAAAATAAAGAGGAATAAGAGTCTTCAAGGAACTTTAGCAAAATCAATGTTGCTGAAAACATAATGAAAAACGAAAGCAATTGCAAAATTCAATGAGAAAAGGAGGGAGAGGACTGAGCAGTTCTATAGCTTGAACCATAAGATCCTAGTTCAAACCCCCACTCCTCACTTGGAGTGGAGGAGCTTCAGGAACTGTGAAACAGCATTGTAGGTGTTTCACTCTCTCCCTCTATATCTACCCTTCTTCTCTGTCCTATCAAATTAATTAATCAGTTAATTAAGTTGCTATGAAGTCTATGAGACAATAACTAGGATCCACCTGCATACTGTATTTCAGGCTCAGGGAAAAAAAAAAACTAGTATAGCCACAGGACCTTTGGAATATAACTAAAATAGCCTACTAGCTATCTACAGAACAGAGACCCCCTAACTCATCATCTGCACTACCCCAGCCTTTAAATTCATGATTAGTCAACAACTTGTTTGGCTTTATATGTTAACTCTTTTTTCAGCCACCAGGTCCAAATGCTAGCATGATGCCAGCCAGACATCCCTGGACAGACACCCCACCAATGTGTCCTGGAGCTCTGATTCCCCAGAACTGTGCCCCACTAGAGAAAGAGAAAGGCAGGCTGGGAGTATGGATTGACCTGTCAACGCCCATGTGTGGGGAAGCAAGTAAAGAAGCCAGACCTTCCACCTTCCACATCCCATAATGACCTTGGGTCCATACTCCCAGAGGGATAAAGACTAGGAAAGCTTTCAGGGGAGGGGATGGGATACTGAGATCTGGTGGTGGGAATTGTATGGAGTTGTACCCTTCTTATCCTATGGTTTTGTCAGTGTTTCCTTTTGATAAATAAATAAAAATAAAATAAAGAAAAGAAAAGGGAGATGAGAGATGACCATTCAGGGAACTGTAGACCATATCACTTTTTAGTCTAACAGGGAGTGATTGGAGAGTGCAGAATTATAGAAGGAATGAAAGAGTGGGATCTATTTTTAGGTAATGTTTTTGTTGGAATGTAGGCTAGATGTAAGGTATTTTCCTGGAGTTAAGAACACAACAGATTTGAAATGTTTTAGGAGATATATACATCTAATAAATGAAAATTTGCCATTAAATTTTGTCCATCTAGAATGAAAAGAAAGAACACTGTCAAAAATGACTCCTGTGTTTTAGGTGTATGCCGGTAGACAAATGGTTATTTTCTGCTTTTAGTTCACATATCCCCTTGCCTTCTAGACATCCCAACTTTTCATATCACTTGCCTGTCATTTTCAACCCAAACTGAACTATTCTTCTAGTATCAAATGTTCTTCCTCCTCAACAATTTTGATGAGTGCCACAACACTCCATCCAACTGCTCAGTGTAGTTGACCTTGATTCTTTCTTTTCTTACATATCCAGTTAATAACCCCATCATATTGATTTTTCTCTCCTTATCATCTTTTATATCTGTTCAGATCTCTATATTTCCATGGCTACAAGCTTAGGTGAAGTCCTCATCATATTTTTATCCAGACTTAGGTAATAGTTATTACTTTGACTCTCCTATGTCTGTAATCGATGTTTCACCTTACAAGTGCCCAGTGTCTATAAAGTAATCATGATTCCTTAGTGTCACAGAGAACCCCTCCCCAGTCATATCTCTAGCACAGTCATCTTCTCACTTTTACTCTTACTCTACACAGTGTAAGTGAATTCCAAGTCCTGTAAAAGTACATTACCCTCCATGCTTGGCAAAAGATATCAAGTCATTCAAATTTGTTTCTTCCTAGTACTATCTTTTTTCTTTAATACATTATTGCCATGCTGTTTTTCTCTTTGAAAGGGTGTTCTGTTTTGGATGTAATAACTTGTTGGTTTCTGAGAAAGGCTTATTTTTATTATTATTATTATTACTATCTTTATCTACTGTTTTGGATGAGATAGCCAGAAATCAAGAGGGAAGGAGAAGATAGGGATGGAGAAAAACAAAGAGACACATGCAGACCTGCTTCACCACTCATGAAGCTTTCCACCCACATGTGGGGACTGGGATTTGAACCTGGGTCCTTGCACATTATTCATTCAAGGAAGTGCACCACCACCTTCCCCTCACCCCTGAAAGGCCTTATTTCTAGATGAATGCCTGAGCTAGAAAACTGTGTATATATGCATATATATTTTTTCAGAGCACAAGTGAAGGTAAAAAGAGCATCTAAAGAGTTTCCAGCATGCATTTATTTCCTATTTATAGTAGTTAAAAAGAAAAGACTTGTTGGTTTTGCTGGGGGGGTTATAAAACATTGGTGGGGTTGTCTGTCCAGGGATGTCTGGCTGGCATCATGCTAGCATCTGGACCTGGTTGCTTAAAAGAGAGTTAACATATAATGCCAAACAAAGTTGTTGACTAATCATGAATTTAAAGGCTGGAGTAGTGCAGATGAAGAGTTGGGGGGGGGTGTCTCCATTCTGTAGATAGCTAGTAGGCTATTTTAGTTATATCCCAAAGGTCCTGTGGCTATCCTAGTTTTTTTTTTTTTCCTGAGCCTGAAATACAATATGCAGGTGGATCCTAGTTATTGTCTCATAGACTTCATAGCAACTTAATTGATTAATCAAATTGATAGGACAGAGAAGAAGGGTAGATATAGAGGGAGAGAGTGAAACACCTCCAGTGCTGTTTCACAGTTCCTGAAGCTCAGACGATGGCTCATTTCTTCTCTTAGTGGAATACTAATGTTACTGGCATTCTCTTACAGCTTTACTGGACAAGTAATTGTGGAATGCTGTAAAACACTCATAAAATAGTAATTTTTTAAACAAAAACAGGAGAATACAGAGAACTATATATACTTTAAAAATTCTGTACTGCAACTTTTTTATTCAGATAGCTGCTGTCACTTTTTTCCATAGAGTTTCTGTTCTTTCTCTACCAGATTCACTATTATCATGTCAGTTAGTGAAACCTTTCTATAACATCACCAAATAAGAACCATAAAAATTCTGTTATCTAGGCTTAACTCTAAATGTTTTCTTTTAACATTTCTTGATTTGTCTAGCCTCTTTGTGACTGAAGCCAATAAGATTACTAACTTAAAGCTGACGGTATATCTTTTTAGCTTTTTCATTTACAGATCTTACTTGGATTCATGGCAAAGCAGCCAAACCTTCCTTCTGCAAATTCCTCACAAGTACTCAGTAAGCTGAAGTTCTGATTGCAGTACTCCAACATCCTGGATACACCATGATTAACACCCAGGGTTCATCTCAATTTAGGACTACCACTTCTGGTTTCTGCTCTGAGTTTCTAGGGATGTTTGGTCGTTTCTGGATTAGACAAAGGTAAAGAGATCAACAGGGTCTCCAGGCTAACAGAAAGCCTTTATCTGATAATCAGCTACTGTGCCTGCAGTCTTTTTTTAAATTTTTTTTTTATTTAAGAAAGGATTAATTAACAAAACCATAGGGTAGGAGGGGTACAACTCCACACAATTCCCACCACCCAATTTCCAAATCCCACCCCCTCCCCTGATAGCTTTCCCATTCTCTAGCCCTCTGGGAGCATGGACCCAGGGTAATTGAGGGTTGCAGAAGGTAGAAGGTCTGGCTTCTGTAATTGCTTCCCCGCTGAAAATGGGCATTGACTGGTCAGTCCATACTCCCAGTCTGCCTCTCTCTTTCCCTAGTAGGGTGTGTCTCTGGGGAAGCTGAGCTCCAGGACACATTGGTGGGGTCTTCAATCCAGGGAAGCCTGGCCAGCATCCTGATGGCATCTGGAAGGGGTAGACATGTAGCTTCCTGGGCCAGTGGGGGGTGGGAGTGGGTGGGAGGGATGGGTCACAGTCTTTTGGTGGTGGGAATGGTGTTTATGTACACTCCTAGCAAAATGTAGACATATAAATCAGTAGTTAATTAATATGAGAGGGGGAAAATCAATTGTATGTCTCAAAGTTTCTCAAAACACAAACTGAATCTTTTTAATATATAGGCTATGTATTTGATATGCGGACTCTCTCAAAAGCCTAGACCAAGTAGATTAGAAGCATCCAATAGCACAGCTATATACAAGATACTGGATACTGTACAGAAAACCATAACAGAAGGACTTTTCAAAATTAACCCAATTACCAAATAATGTGATGATAACATTAACTATCGATTGTCTTTTTGAACCCTAAGACAGCAGGAATCTCACATCTCCACTATAGAGCCCCTACTTCCCCCAGTCCTGGAACCCTTGGATAGGGCCCACTTTCCCGTATGCTTCTCCCAATCCAAACCAAATAATATTGCATCTGCCGATCACAACCTAACCAACGCAACGACTGCCACCTCAACATGCTTCACCTCAGACTGTGTCCAGAGACTTCACGTTTGGAATGACAACCCTTCAGCTTCATTACTCGTGTGCCTGCAGTTTTAAAGGAAAGGTCAGGGATTGCAGAGTAAACCCCAGTGGCATAGAAGATTAGCATTTTCACCTATACCTGTATAGACTCTGAGCATCTTTGTCCATGCTTATATTAGAATTTGGGAATTGTTGGGAACAGGATTAATTTACAGTGAGCAAAATGGATTATGGCACATGAACATAATTACCATATGGCTGATGTCAGTGTAACATCATGTCAAGAGCATATGACAGATGTGCAGACCCACAAGTGATTGTGAATGCACAGGAGGTTATTTAAACAAGTGACTTGTGGTAATTGCTTTTTCCTACTTGCCTTTAGCTCACCTCACCTTCTGATGCTGGAACCCATGCCCTGTCATTTCCCAGAAACTGCAATGAACACTGGGAACTTAGCTTTAGGATTCAGGGCTTCCCACCATATGACTAGCTGGTCTTTCCCATTTTGCTACCACAGTTTTTATGTAATAATATAAACCCCATTAGGATAAATAGTAAACCTAGCATCTGGGAGAATATATTTGCACACCATACTTCAAGCAGTTGATATAAAAAAATCTATAAAGAACTCATACAACTCAACAAAAAAGAAATAAACAAACCAATAAGAAAGTGGGCAGAAGATATGAATAGACAGTTTTCTTTCTTTTTTTTTTAAATTAAATTTATTTAAAAAAGGAGCCATTAACAAAGCCATAGGATAAGAGGGGTACAACTCCACACAGTTCCCACCACCAGATCTCCGTATCCCATTCCCTCCCCTGATAGCTTTCCTATTCTTTTTTTTTTTTTTTTTTTTATTGGAAGCTGCCAAGTAGCAAGCTGTGTCTTTACATTAGGGATCATTTATTATTATTATTATTTATTTATAAAAAGGAAACACTGAAAAAAACATAGGGTAAGAGGAGTACAACTCCACATAATTCCCACCACCAGAACTCCTTAGCCCATCCCCTCCTCCGATAGCTCTCCTATTCTTTTTTTTTTTTAATTTTTATTTAAGAAAGGATTAATGAACAAAAACATAAGGTAGGAGGGGTACAACTCCACACAATTCCCACTACCCAATCTCCATAACCCACCCCCTCCCCTGATAGCTTTCCCATTCTCTAGCCCTCTGGGAGCATGGACCCAGGGTAATTGAGGGTTGCAGAAGGTAGAAGGTCTGGCTTCTGTAATTGCTTCCCCGCTGAACATGGGCATTGACTGGTCGGTCCATACTCCCAGTATGCCTCTCTCTTTCCCTAGTAGGGTGTGTCTCTGGGGAAGCTGAGCTCCAGGACACATTGGTGGGGTCTTCAATCCAGGGAAGCCTGGCCAGCATCCTGGTGGCATCTGGAACCTGGTGATTGAAAAGAGAGTTAACATATGAAGCCAAACAATTTGTTGAGCAATCATGGATCCCAAGCTTGGAATAGTGGAGAGGAAGTGTTAGGGAGGTAGTCACTGAAAACTCTAGTGTACTTCTGCTTTCAGGTATATATTTTGCAGTAGTTTATGGGTACGTGTGAACATATGCTCTCTCTCACAGAAACTGGTGTATATCTAGGTTATGGGACTTTGTTAGAAAGTGAACTACCTGAGATGAAATTAGAGTGTACTATAAAAGGAAAGGTCTCACCCGAGTAATGAAGCTGAAGGGTTGTCATTCCACACGTGAAGTCTCTGGACACAGTCTGAGGTGAAGCATGTTGAGGTGGCAATCGTTGCGTTGGTTAGGTTGTGATCGGCAGATGCAATATTATTTGGTTTGGATTGGGAGAGGCATACGGGAAAGTGGGCCCTATCCAAGGGTTCTAGGACTGGGGGAAGTAGGGGCTCTATAGTGGAGATGTGAGGTTCCTGCTGTCTTAGGGTTCAAACTGCCCCTGCGGCTACAGACAGACTATGACCCACATAGTCAACAACTGACTGCCACCTCTCCAGATTCAAAGGAGGTCTCGAAACTTTACATCAGGCTCAACCTGATGCTGTTGACTGGCTACGGAAGAAGGGCAAACGCTAGAAGAAGAAGAAGGGTTCAAAAGGTAATAGTTAATGTTATCATCACATTATTTGTTAATTGGGTTAACTTTGAAAAGTCCTTTTGTTATGGTTTGCTGTACTATATCCAGTATCTTGTATATAGCTGTGCTATTGGATGCTTCTAATCTGCTTGGTCTAGGCTTTTGAGAGAGTCCGCATATCAGATACACAGCCTATATATTAAAAGGATTCAGTTTGTGTTTTGAGAAACTTTGAGACATACAATTGATTTTCCCCCTCTCATATTAATTAACTACTGATTTATATGTCTACATTTTGCTAGGAGTGTACATAAACACCATTCCCACCACTAAAGGACTGTGACCCATCCCTCCCACCCACTCCCACACCCCACTGGCCCAGGAAGCTGCATGTCTACCCCTCACCACAGGGCTTTTACTTTGGTGCCCTACTTACAATTTGGTCATGTCCTGCTTTTAGTTTGCCTTTCAGATCTTCTTAGTCAACTTCTGTTGATGAGTGGGATCATCCCATACTCATCTTTATCTTTCTGACTTAGTTCACTTAACATGATTCCTTCTAGCTCTGTCCAAGATGGGTCAGAGAAGGTGGGTTCATTGTTCTTGATAGCTGCATGAATAGACAGTTTTCTAAAGAAGAGATACATTTGACCAGCAGACATATGCAGAAATTCACATATGCTCCAATTCACCTATTACCAAAGTAATGCAAATTAAAACCACACTGAGATACCACCTCACCCCTGTTAGAATAGCCTTTATCAAAAAGACAGGAGAGAATAAGTATTAGAAAGGATGTGGAGAGAGAGGAACTCTACTGCACTGCTGATGGGATTACAAACTGGTACAACCACTATGGAAAGCAGTATGGGGAATCTTTAAGAAAATACAAATGTTAATACCCTATGATCCAGCAATTCCACTCCTAGGGATTTTTCCAGAAGAGATAATAATACTAATTTGAAGGAATATATTTACCCCATGTCCATAGCTATATTTCTCATAATAGCCAAAATATAGAAGCAACCAAAATGCCCTCTGACAAATGACTGAATAAAAGAGTTATGAGACATATACTCAATGCTATACTGCTCAACAGTAAAGAAATATGGTATTGTATCCTCTGGGATAAAATGGATAGAACTAGAAAAGAATATGCTTAGCAAAATAACTATGTAAGGGAGTAATGGACAACTGCAGGATGGTTTCACTTTCTTTTCTAGGGTAGGTAATATGTTCTCAAGGATTGACCATATGCTGGAACACAGTGACAGCCTGGATAAACATGTAAAACACAAAGTTATAAAAAAGGCTATGTTCAGATATTTATAGTATTAGGCTAGAAATTAAACATATACATGCACACCCCTAAAAAGTGTGATATTCCCCCTTTTCATGCTTGTGAAGAACAACAGAGTGAAAAGAAATCAAAAAGAAAAAAATTATCTGGTGAACCACAGAAATATAGATACAAACTACCAGGTCCTATAGAATTCTGAAAAAGCATTACTAACAGGTGAATTCATGGCAATGAAAACCCACATTAATAAAGAAAAAAAGATCTCAATTTGGCACAATAACATTATAATTAATGCAACTAGAAAAGGAACAAAAGCCTAATCAGAAGGAAGGAAAACTACAAATCAGAGGAAGAAGTTATCACTACCTACAGACAACATGATAGAAAATTGTAAAGATTGCCACCAAGAAAATCCAGAAATAGTCAATATGTTCAGTTAAATAACAGGATACTAAATTATTATATATAAATTTATGGCATTTCAGGGGGTCATTCAGTCAGTGGTGCACATGATTAAGCATCACATAAATATGTGCAAGGTCCCAGGTTCAAGCCTTCAGTGGTGAAGCAGGGAATCAAGTATCTATGTTTTTCTTTCTTTATTTATTTTTTCTTTCTTTCTTTTTTTTTTTTTTTTGCCTCCAAGATTATCACTGGGGCTTGGTACCTATATCATGAATCTACTGCTCCAGGGGCCATTCCACCTACCTTTTACTGGGCATTACAGAGAGAAATTGAGAAGGGAAGGTGAGATAGAAAGGGAAAGAGACAGAGATACAGCTGCATACCTGCTTCATGACTTGTGAAGTGACCCCCTTGCAGGTAGGGAGCCAGGGGCTCGAACTGGGATCCTTAAGCTTAGTACTTAACCCAGTGTGCCACCACCTGACCACCTCTTTCTCTCTATCTCTCCTTTCCCTTTTGATTTCCTGCTGTCATTGTCCAATAAAATAATAAAAAAGAAAAACTAAAAAAGAGAAAAATATGGCATTTCTAGACACAAATGATGAAATTTAAAAAGATTATATACATTGGAATTCACATCACACATTAAACCAAGGGTTGATATCAAACGTATGTAAAGAAACCAAACAGCTCAACAAAATATGAAAACAACCCAATAAAAAAATGTGGGCAAAAGATATGACTAGGCAGTTTTCTGAAGACATACAGATAGCACATAGACATATGAAAAATGTCCCATATCACTTGTCTTTGTAGAAATGCAAATTAAAACCATAATGGGTTACCTACCACCTCACACCTGTGAGAATGGCTTACATCAGCAAAACGGCAAATAAAAAGTGTTGGCAAGGATGTGGAGAAAAAGGAACTCTGTTACATGGCTGGTGGGAATGCAAGTTGGTGCAGCTCCAGGGAAAACCAGTATGAAGAGTCCTTAAACAGACAGAACTGGAAATACCTTATCATGAAGCGACACCAACTCCTAGGCTTATTCCCACAAGACATGAAAATACTATTTCGAGGGAGTCGGGCAGTAGCGCAGTAGGTTAAGCGCAGGTAGCACAAAGCACAAGGACCAGCATAAGGATCCTGGTTCCAGCCCCAGGCTCCCCACCTGCAGTAGAATTGCTTCACAGGCAGTGAAGTAGGTCTACAGGTGTCTATCTTTCTCTCCCCCTCTCTGTCTTCCCCTCCTCTCTCCATGTCTCTCTGCCCTATCTAACAACGACGACATCAATAACAATAAAATAAAGTAAAAATAAAAAAACTATATCGAAGGGTGATATACACCCCTAAGTTCATGGCTGCAGTATTCACAATTGTAACGTATGGAAGCAAACTTGATGTTCACAAGTGGATAAAGAAATTATAGAAACTAGATTTCATGCAATGCTACTCTGCAATTTTAAAAGAGACATTATTGAGTCTCTTGGTACAAAAAGGGATAGAACTGCAGTTGATTGTTTGATCGAAATAAGTAAAGCAGTTGAAAGACAAGTGTTTTACCAAATATGTGTAATGTGATAATTAAGCATAGGAACTTGCAAGAAAAAAAGGTGGGGAGGGGCGACTGGGGAAACAGTATAATGGACATGCAAAAGACTTTGATGCCTGAGGCTGCTAGGTTTCAGGTTCAGTCCATAACACCACCATAAACCAGAGCTGAGTAGTGCTCTGATCTGTCTCTGTGTCTCTCATTAAAATAAAGTATTAAAAAAAAGAATTAAAAAGTGATGAATAAACTCTGTCTCTCAGACTTTGTGAAAACTATATAGTTATGGGTGCTGGGGAGGGGAAAATTTGGTGGTGGTGGTGGTGGTGGTGGTGGTGTGTGTGTGTGTGTGTGTGTGTGTGTGTGTGTGTGTGTGATTGTTCCCACTAATTTTTTTTTTCCTTGCTGGAACTTGACTGCTCCAGACTGACATTTTTTTTTCACAGAAAACAGAAGAGACAGAGAAACACACAAAGAGAGGAAGAATAAAGCAAACAAAAAACACCTTACTAATGTTTTCTCCAATGTGGTGAGGATTGAATTAAAGCATGGGTTAGGTGCAGACAAAGTAGGCATACTGCCTAGGTGAGCTATTTTGCCTTGAAATCTTATAATAGAACAGTGTTTTAAAATATGGGAAGCACAACAGTCCATAATGTGATGTATGTAGTATTCAGCCAAACGATGCCACATGGACTCTCAAAAGATGAGTTTTACAATAGCCTGGGGAGTTTTGAATTATCTCAAAGAAATCAATAACTTTGATAAAAAAAAATGTCGCTATCATGTGTAACATGTTAGGTCATAAGAATGTCAAGAAATAAACTAATTAATATAGGAGTTAAAATCTGTTCTCTATTCCATTGTGACATTGTGACTGCTGTGCACTGTCAATTTGATTTCTTTTTTACCATTTATTTACATTAATCCTCATTATTAAAATAAAATTAAGTCATGTGAGAATGCTCAAAAGTAAATATTAAGAGTATTTTACTAGAGATAAAAGTCACTACTGGATGGTTTCTCCTATTTGACTCCTATTTGACATCCAGAGAACTGACACACATGAACTTGCAGAAACAAAATAAACAAAACATAAACAAACAAAAACAGAAGTAAGCAATTAGACTCTAAGACTTCCTGAGAACAATAGCAGTTATTTGGGGGGAGGTGGAAGGGTAGGGGACACAGACCTTTGGTGGTGGGTACAGTGTGGAACTATACTCTGGAATCTGACAATTCTGTAACCCACTATTAGTCACAATTAAAGTAAAGGGGGGAAAAAAGAGTCTACTGCAGGGTGAAGAGAAGGTGTGTGGCATATGAAGTCAGTCTAAGAAATCACACTGTTGAATATGGGTATCTGAGAAGATCGAATGTAGTGAATGATTCTCAAACCACACACTCATTTATTCATTCACAGAACATTAATGGATGATCAACTCTATGCTAGAAAATGCTTATTACAATAAGCTCTTTGGCCTGAGGTTTACCCGGTCAAGCACTATGGAGCTGTAAGAAAACATCCAGCTATTTTGATCTATCATCATTTATCAGAGCAAAAAATAGAAGCGTATGTAAAATCTAGTGGAATATTCACTACACATTTAATATGTTCTTCAAATTTAATGCTGATATAAAGTAACCAGGGAACACTTCTCCCCCAATCTATACCTTACTGAGAACAATATATTCAAAGAAAAATAGGGAAATAAGTTATCTTGCTGTGGTTACACTAAGAGAAAAGAATTTGAAACAGTTTTGGTTGTTTGGAAACAAAACCAGGTCATTGTCTCAGGGAGATTTTATGTGATAATGTGAATTATTTTAAGCTGTTATATTCTGTGGCCACCTGGGGAAATAGTTTTGGGGACAGCGGGAAATTAAGAGAAAAGAGATTAAAAAAAAAACAGCTCAAGTTAATTCATTGGCTATCTTTTTATCACATAAAAATCATGAAATCCTTGGTGCATATCACAGTGATCATGCTAGACAAATTCTAATCACTCTGTTATTATTCTCTTGCAGTGTCCTCGGGCTCAGATTCTAAGGGTAGGCCTTTCTATCAGCATTTAACATGAAACTATATCTCAGAGAATTTCTGAAGAAATAGTTTCTTCACATGAAGTGTACTTGATAATAACATTTTAATGTAATATTGACATTTCTGGTTTTTAACTCTGTGGGGCAGAATCTTGATAGGAAAGAAAAAATCACTTGTGACAGCTTCAGCCTGAGTGTCTAATAGCATGGTGATTTAACCCAGTTATACCTTCTGCCAGCGCTATTCCATCAGAAAAGAAGTAAAGTGCCCTTCATGTTTCATAAAAACCAGTCATCTCTCATAATAGCCAATGCTAAAGTTACCTTAAACTTACTGATTTTCATTAATTAAATGTTTTCATTGTCTTTCTTAAATATTTTAGTTTAACGAGAGAGAGAAAGAGAGAGAGAGAGAGACGTACACAGAGAGAGAGGTAAGTACAGAGAGAGAGAGAGGTAAGTACAGAGAGAGAGAGAGATGCCAGAGCACTGTTTAGCTCTGATTTGTGGTGGTCCTGGAACCACAGAGCCTTGGTCATGAAGAATTTTTGCATAATCATTATGTTCTTTTACCAGCCTTGTCTTTTTTTTTTTTTTTTTTTGCCTCCAGGGTTATCACTGGGACTAGGTGCCTGCACTATGAATCCACTGTCCCTGGAGACCATTTTTTCCCTTTTGTTGCCATTGTTGTTTATCATTGTTGTTATTATTGTTGCCATTGTTAGATAGTACAGAGAGAAATGGAGAGAGGAAGGGAAGACAGACGGGAGAGAGAAAGATAGACACCTGCAGACCTGCTTCACTGCCTGTGAAGCAACACCCCTGCGCAAGATGGGGAGTCTAGAGCTCGAAGCGGGATCCTTATTTTGATCCTTGGGCTTCATGGCATGTGTGCTTAACCAACTGTGCTACCGCTCAGCAAATCCCCCCCCCACTTTTTTTTTACCCTTGTGTTTCCTGTTTGTCCATGATGTTCCCTGCCTAATTCTGAATAAGTCTTACTTATTCAGTTTTCAGCTTCTGTCATTCTGTTAAGTCCATCATTTGTAATCATTAGCTCAATGATTCTGGTCCCTTGTTTAGCTATTACGGCTTCTTATTTAGCTACTTTGGCAACTAGTTTAGCTAAGGTAACCTTTGCTTATCTGAACTTTGCATTTTGTTTTTATTTATTTTTGTTTTTATTTGTCTCCTGAGTTCACTCATTGTATCTCAGCTCCTGAGGTTTTCCTTGATTAGTTCCTGTATTTCTGTGAACTTGTTGAGGACTCATGTTTTTTTAAGCCTCTGGCTCTTATGTTTTTGTTTTTGTTTTTTTTTTTCAGGACTTCGGTAAGACCTCTTGGTGAAGGGTTTTTTCTTCTGTCTCACCACTGTGATTTGTTGTTTGTCTGTGTTGGGAATCTTCCTTTGGCTGGGCCTCAGCAGGGCAAGTTGTCTTTGGGATGAACTTGCTCATCCTTTAAGCTGGCTTGATGTGGTAGAGCTGCTGAGATTGGCTGCAAGGGGCCCTGTTCCTCTAGTAGTTTAGCTAAGAAGAGGTGCGAACAGACTGTAGGCACTCTGTGGAGAGAGAGAGAGAGAGAGAGAGAGAGAGAGAGAGAGAGAGGAATAGAGCGAGAGAGAGAGAGACTATGAGTGTTGGCAGGGGGTTGAAGTGTGTGTGTGTTTGTGGGGGGGAGTTAGCTGTCCTCCCCAAAAAGTCAGGCAGGAGGAATGTTCTGAGTAATGGATTAATTCTGGGATTCTCTGGAGGGCTGGGAAGGGCAGAGGTGATGGGTGGAAACCTTGGGGAAAGTATAAGGAATTCATCTGAGAGGAGATGCAGATTAATGGCCTACCTCTATAGTCTCTGAAGTAGGGTTGGGTGGTGACTGGGGTCTTGTCTAGTTGGAAATAATTCAGCTAGTGAGTGATGCTGACTTGGAGACATTGAAACATCTGAGAAGGGAAGCTAAAGCTCCCACCCTTTTGTGCCCCCACACCACTGAGAATTAGCAAATGGATAGAGTCATCACTTCTGAGCTGTGAGAACTGCAGTCTGAGGGTGCAGCAGCAAGTTCTCAGCTTGGGGCAGGCTGGTTTCAGTGCCAATGAGTTTTTAAAAGGCTCAGTTTTGTTTATTTAGTTCTAATTTTATAAGCAGCTACATCCTTGAGTAATGTCCTCAAATGCAAATGATGGCTATCTAGTTATTTTTTAATTTATTTTAGTGTGAGAGATACAGAAAGATAAATAAGTAGTTAGAGATGGATGGATAGATACTAGAACACTGCTCAGTGCTGTTTTATAATCATGGTGGTGTGTGTGTGGGGGGCTGTTGAACCTGCGATTTTGGAGCCTCAGGCATGAAAGTCTTTTGCATAACCATTAATTTCTCTCCACAGTCCTCAGCCAGTCTGCTAATCACCACATTTAGTTATATGTTAGCCTTTCCTCTTTGCTTTCATCTATTGATAACCCATCCCTCAGGGCTGTGGTGTCCTGACCTTCCATACTATCTCCTTCCTCCCCATCTAGGAACACCTCCCCATATCCTGATAGAACTTGTTAACTCACTTTATACTATAGTTTGGCATGTGCATTCCTCTCCATTTGAAACTCCTTCTGGCAGTGTCCTCTTCCCCTCTGGTTTCTGGCCAACTTCTGAAAATTTGGTCTTAGACTTGACTTAGTTTCTGCAACAGGCTAGCAGGGCTACATGTTCGCCACTATCTTCTTATTGAGCACAGTTATTAGATATGTTAGTTATTAGATATGTTGGCTATTAGCAAAGTTATTAGATACAAACTCTCTGTATCTCTCTCTGTCTCTGTATCTCTCTCATTCACTCACACACAAACACACACACACACAAGTGTGTGTGTGTTTGTGTGTGTGTATGTGTGTGTGTGTGCATGTGCAAAATATTTTGATCAGGGGTCAGGACCTAGGTTTCAACCCCCCGTCCTCACTGAGGAGCAGTGCTGCAGGTGTCTCTTGTTTCTGTCACTCCCTCTACATCACTGTCCAACTATCTGATCAAATGAAAAGTGAAAACAAAATATATGCCGGAAGCTGTGACCTTTACTTTCTAGAAGTGAGCCCAGGTAATAACCTAGGTGGCAAATAATAATAATAATAATAATAATAATAATAATAATAATAATAATAGCAATATAAAAAATAAAGCAAAAATAACATATATATATATATATATATTAACTAATTGAACAGAGTATCAGTACATCCATTTAGGCTTATTTGGTGCATTGTGATTGTGTCAAAGCATTGGTAACCTCTGTGACTTTCATGGTTCAGTAGGGCAAACCACCCTTCAGCTATTTGAGTATGGAGCTCGGGTCAACAGCTTGCATCAATTAGAAGTGCAGACTCTTGGCCCCCAGCCCTCAACCTATAGAATTAGCCTCCACATTTTAATATCATCCCTTGGTGATTCAAACTAATTGCATCAGCATACCTTACCTCTTGCCCCACCACACATTGAGATCACTGTGAATGCTTTCAAAATATTTGCCTAGGTCTCAGGCCAGACTAGTTAAATCAGATTCTTCAAGGGCAGGACCAAAGTATGTATATTTTAAATACTCACCAAGTCATTCTAATGTGCTGCCAAGTATGAGAGCTATTGGTTATACAAAGCCCAAATGGTCAGTAAAGTCAGTGGATTCTGAAAGGGCACAAGAGAAAGAAAGTCAAACCAATTACTTTCTATTTGAAACCACTCTATAAATTATCGATTTTTTTTTGTCTGCAGTCTATTATGTCCCAACTTGTGAAAGATGGCATTGTACTGTAACTCAAAAAGAGGAAGACTCTGCTTTTGAAATGAGGTAAAAGAAGACTTCAGATTGAATCCTCAGTGTTGCATCTTTCACTAGCGTTAGTCTCCCATCTGACATATGGCAGTGCTGCATATTCAAACCATGCAAGCTTTGGATTCTCCATTCTCTCCTCCACACACTCAAATCTTAGATTGACAATAAAGCATACTCTTATGATTCTAGCGCAAATAACTTTTCAGTCCCTTGATCCCATGCTATTCACTGCTTTTATCATGCACTCTCATTTTATAAACATATATTTCCTCCAGGGTTATTGTGGGACTTAGTGCCAGCACTATGAATCCACTGATCCTGGCAGCCTCTTTTTTTTTTTTTTTTTTTTTGGTTTTATTGGATAAGGTAGAGATAACTTGAGAGAGGGGAAGATAGAGAAAGAGAAACATAGACACCTGCAGACCTCCTTCACTATTTGTGAAATGTCCCCCCCCTACAGGTGGGGAGTTGGAGGCTCACCTGGATACATGTGCAGTTCCTTGGGCTTAGTACTATGAGCTAAGGAATTGGGTGTGACCCCCTGATCTTTTGTTTTGCTAATTAGTGCAATAAAATTAGCTTCTGTTAAATTTTATATATCACAACTTGCTCAGCCATTCATCTGTTATTGGACACCTGGGTTTGCTTCCAGGTTTTGGCTATTACAAATTGTGCTGCTATGAATATAGGTATACACAGGTCTTTTTGGATGGGTGTGTTTGGTTCCTTAGGATATATCCTTAGGAAAGGAAGTGCTGCATCATAGGTTAGGTCCATTTCTAACCTTCTGAGAGTTCTCCAAACTTCTTTCCATAGGGATCAGATCAATTTACATTCCCAATTACAATGCAGGAGGGTTGCAAATAAGACATTTTTAACTTGGCCTCAGTTTATATGAATAAAGATTTTGGTGTTTTTCTGTGTGTGTGTGTGTGTGTGTGTGTGTGTATGTGTCAATTTAAAGATTTTGATGAGAGCCTAATACTATGAAACACCTATTATTTGGATCTCTTGCTAGAGATTCTTCTGTCTGTATGAGTGTGTGTTGATAGTGCGTCAGGCATGCATGATTTAAAAAAAAATATTTATTATATGTAGGGAAACTGTGAGGATATGGTTGAGAGTGGTGGAACCTCCCATTGAAAGATAGGTGCCTGAGGAACACAGTCTTCCTATCAGTCTCTCTCTACCAGAGATTGAGCATAGGAGAGAACAGCCTTCAGGTTCATCTTCACCTGTCAGACTCTGCCTCACAGGGACTCTGCATTCCCAATACAATAGCTTACTTCCTTGTCTTTAAACCAAATGGTCTGCTTATTCAAAAGCTACCAGTAGTTATCATACCTGACCCATCTTCTCTCTGCCATCAGGACATCTCTCTGTCTGCTAGCCATTCATAACCCAACTTCTTCATTCCCAAAACTGCTCTCCTCCTTACATAGTTGCTAACAGAGAGGCCCCTTTTCTCACTTCTTTTTTTTTCCCTTCTGAATAAGACTATAACCAAACCTCACCCTCCTGACATGCAAGGACCCCTACACCCATGCACATCAAAGCCCAGCTTTCTTATTCCTTAGATCACTCACCTAATAGTTTTCCCAGCCCCTTACCTCTCTCTGCCCCTTTTCTGCTTTAACCATATATAGTATAAACAAGCTAACTCCTTCTGCAACCCCTTAAAAACCTTGCCTCTCTGATCAATAAAGGGATCATTGCTACCAGCTTGGTCTCCAGGTCATCTCTTGTCACAGACACAGAGTGAATCCCGTAAGACTTAGTCTCTGCTGCCTCAGGTGACATTTTCCTAGACCCCTGCATCTGGTGCGCAACAGGGTGGGCACACCAGGAGTCCGTGCCTGAGAGGAGGCCTCCGCACAAGAAGAATGACAATTATATATTTCTGAGAGGGAGAAGTGAAGGGGGGGGGCAGACCCTTATTCTGGCACGCACACACAATGCTGGGGGACAGAACTCAAAACCTCTTGTATGGGAGTCCAGTGTTTTGTCCATTGAGCCACCTCCTAGACCCCACATGCATGCTTCTGCACTTCTATTTTAGAGAGAAAAAAAGACAGGAAGAGGAAAATGCTGCACAACCAGAACTTCTTCCTGTGTCACAGTGTTCCTGTGTGGGGAAAGGCCCAATGTCTGAGAAAACCAGGCCATTGTCTCCATGAGGGTCTGAAAGGGTTCACCCCGAGTCCCCTTCTCACTGAAGGGGCAGTAGGCAGGTCCCCACTTGACCCCATGGCTTTGATATGGTGATGGAATTTTCTAGACAGGGGACTTCCCTGCACATGCTTCCCCATTCCCTTTGAACAAAAGCCATAAGTTACGGCCAGTTGAAACCCACCACAAACATCCTGGTTTTGCTTAAGTGCCCCTCTGCCCCCTGCCCTGAGGTGCTCATGAATTACCTTTAGAGAGAAGCCTACCTATGCATGGTGATCTCATGACCAGACCTTATTTGGTAACTTCCCAGCAATAATCAAATCAAAGACTTAACCCTGTATTGTGTGTGTGGTTCAATGATTAGTAAGGTAACTTCCTAGTAATGGCCAAATCAGAGACTTAACCCTGTATTGTGTGAGGCTTAATAGTTAGTAAATCACCTCTTCCCTTCCCTAACCCCTTGAGTATATCTGCTTGCTTGTACACCCAATAAACAAGATGTCTCCCTGAAGCTCTCTTGGAGGTTGTGCTTTCTCTCTGTGTGCTCGCCCTCATCAGCAGTCTCCCCAAAACCACTGTGGTGGCCCATCTCCCCCTCCTTCTTGGTCACTGGTCAATGCACAGGGGGGAAAATGGCCCCCGCATTCCTGCATTGTGCTGGAAATTGAATCCAGCTCTCAGGTGTGGGCAAGAAAACACCCTTCCTGATGGGTCATCCCTCTAAATAGAGGTGCAGTTTGTACTGCAGTGGTACCCTGGCTTCCCTATTCCATCTATTCCATGTGAAATACATAGAATTGTCTGAAAAAAATAAAAAAGGAAGTGTATGATCTGAGGCATGAACTGATTCAGGCAGTAGCGCAGCAGGTTAAGCTCATGTGGCACGAAGTGCAAGGACCTGCGTAAGGACCCTGGTTCAAACCCAGACTCCCTACCTGCAGGGGAGTCACATCATAAGCAGTGAAGCAGATCTGCAGGTGTCTATCTTTCTCTACCCCTCTCTGTCTTCCCCTCCTCTCTCCATTTCTCTCTGTCCTATCCAACAACAATGACATCAATAACAACAATACTACAACAATAAAAAATAAGTGACTATACTTACCTGGCAGGGGAGATACCATGATCACAAAGGTGGTTTTCCCAGGGCGAGGCTTATCCATTGCACTCCGGATGTGCTGACCCCTGCGATTTCCCCAAATGTGGGAAACTCGACTGCATAATTTGTGGTAGTGGGGGACTGCGTTCGCGCTCTCCCCTGTTTAAAAAAAAGTGACTATTATAGTCATTCACATGACCTCAACTTACCTTAGAACTGCAACTCTTGAATGATTTTCCCTAAAAGTAAACTATCACATCAACATTTTCAGTATTTCAGAACATTGAGCACTAAGTGAAAAGTTGAGTGAAAAGGAGTGGGCTGATGTATTTTTAAGAACTCTAAGCCAGGGATTTATTTGGATTCATTTCTTTTGGATTCATTTATTTGGATTCATTTCCCTAATGTCCACTATATAGCACATGAGAAGGAAATCCTAGGTCTTAACTCCATCACTGGCTTTATTTGACAACCCCAGACCAATATCAGGTGTTTATCTCTGAGTAAGTGCTGCTCTAGATAGAGTAGCTCATTCTCATTCTCCTCTTCCCCTCCCTAAGGAAATAACCATACCTCAGATCCTTCTAATTACCCAGCATGTGAAGAATAGAAAGTTGTGAGAAAGTCCCTACACTCAGATCAGCAGGGCTTTCACAAGCTCAGTAAGGTTTTTCTATCTATATTTTCTTGTTTACACTGCCGAGCCAAATGCATCAAACAAGCACAGATTTGTGGCCACAGAGACAGTGCCTTTGTACAATATCACACACACTGTGGATCAAAGAAATATTGTGCCACTTCTCCGAAGCTGACATTGGAATGACATTGTAATCCTGGCCATCTGTCTTCTGCCTCTAGATATCGATGAGTGTGTGGCTGTGAATGGAGGCTGCCAGCAGCGCTGTATTAACACTCTGGGCACCTTCCACTGTGAATGTGATACAGGACACAGACTCCATGCTGATGGACGCACCTGCATAAGTGAGTAAATATTCCAACCAGCTTGAAGCCCTTTTCAATGAAAATCGACCTGCCCTTGTAGGGACAGGAAAGAAAGGCTTTTCCATTGTCATTATATATGTGTGTATGTGTGTATGTAAACTGACAGTTTTCAATCCCAGTTTTCTTAGAATAAAAAAAAAAGGTATTTCTGTTATTAAAACACTAACATTAGAAATACAGGAGAAGAAATATAAAAAATCAAGATTGACTGAAATATTTGAATCCCCAAACTTGTCACTCGTCCCATAAGTACATCAGTTCTGCCATCTATAGTAAGTGTACGTGTGTGCATTATTATTTGTGTATAAGTCCAGTACAGAGAATGATCAACATGATGGACAATGTTCACTCAGCTCATCTAGACTCAGAACTGGGTTTAAGATTATAAGAGCACAATCTGTAATAGATTTCATGCCAAGGAGTTTATTGTTGCTCAACTATAGTTAAACCTACATATACTCTGGGGAAGCAGAGCTCCAGGACACATTGGTGGGGTTGTCTGTTCAGGGAAGTCTGGTTGGCATCATGCTAGCATCTGGAACCTGGTTGCTGAAAAGAGAGTTAACATACAAAGCCAAACAAATTGTTGACCAATCATGAACCTAAAAGCTGGAATAGTGCAGATGAAGGGGGGGGGGGTTTACTCCATTTTGTAGATAGCTAGTAGGTGCATTTTAGTTATATTCCAAAGGGCCTGTGGCTATACTAGTTTTTTTTCCCCCCCTGAGCTTGAAATCTGATATGCAGGTGGATCCAAGTTATTGCCTGGGGAGATGATGTCACAGATGGAAAACGACCAGAAAGCTGGATCAGGGAAGAGAGTAGCTCCCTAATATGGGAAAGGGGTATAAATATTGTTGACTGTAAACCCCACCCACCCTACTAGGGAAAGAGAGAGTCAGGCTGGGAGTATGGATCGACCAGTCAGTGCCCATGTTCAGTGGGGAAGCAATTACAGAAGCCAAACCTTCCACCTTCTGCAACCCACAATGACCTTGGGTCCACACTCCCAGAGGGATAGAGAACAGGAAAGCTATCAGGGGAGGGGATGGGGTAAGGAGATTTGGTGGTGGGAATTGTGTGGAGTTATATCCCTCTTATCCTATGGTTTTTTCAATGTTTCTTTTTTATAGAGAAAAAAGAAAAGAAAAAGATAGGAAGGCAGAGAGGACACAACACCAGAGCTTCCCCAGGTTCCACATGACTCTAACATAGGTGCTGGGATTAAAACTGCACCCTAATCCTGTGAGCTGTCTCACCAGCTCTGAAACAATAATAGCAAGTATACTTCCCAGTAGGTTCTACAAAGGTAAATAAAGACAAAAGGAAAGGGCTGAGCAGTGGCACACCAGATTGAGTGCATATGTTACAATGCACAAAGAAATGGGTTCAAGCCCCTGTACCCCACCTACAGGGGAAAAGCTTCATGCAATGCTGCAGGTGTCTCTCTTTCTCTATCTCCCCATAACTCTCAATTTCTCTGTCTTTATCCAATAAATAATAAGTAAAAAAAAAAACTACATATACTGAGTATGATAGCATCTCATGCTTATTGCACATCAAAATGTCCTCGAGCATCAGTTTTGGGTGGTAGAATTATACTTTTAGAATCTTTGTTTGCTTTTGAATCTTAGAAGTTTACTAAGGGGGTCAGGTGGTGGTGCAGTGGGTTAAGACAGGGGGGGTTAAAGATAGACACCTGCAGACCTGCTTTACCACCTGTGAAGTGACTCCTCTGCAGGTGGTGAGCCGGGACCTCGAACTGGGATCCTTTTGCTGGTTCTTGGGCTTTGCGCCATGTGCTCTTAACTCACTGTGCTACCGCCGACTCCCCAGATCTGATTTTTATGGGATAAGTTAAATATGTTGAAAGCTTTAAGAGACTTATCCAAAGTTGAGAGAAGATGTGGGTAGAAGTGAAAACATAATATTCAGGAAATTCAGTATTATGATTTTATCTAGAGCAGACACTTGTACTTATTTGATTCAAACATCCACCTCTGTTTTTCAGGATTGCTGGAATTAATAACAGGAACCTCCTTCCCATCCTCAGCCTTTAACATCTATAGGTTTTCACTTCCTTAAGCTACCATTGAAACATCTCTCTTTACGATGTTTTAAGTAGCAACAAGGTTATCAGCCCATGGAGGCAGGGCACTTAGCAGTCAACTTTGAACTGGTGAAAATTTTGTAGTGAGTATTTAAAAATAAATTCAAGTTGTGGTGCATATAAATTTACCATCCTTAGTTTTGTGATAAGGCAAAAAAAAAAGCCTCAGTGACCACCGCAGTTAAATGTAAAAACAAATAAATGCAATAATAATAATAAGTAACCCAATAAAACTTTTTAACTGTAGACAAAAAAGTCACAAAATTCCTGAAAAAAGTGAAATTCTTGCATTCTATGAGCTGAAAGTTAAAACAACATATTTTCATAGTAGTTCCTGTGAGAAATCTACCTTGTTTCTCATAATAGCTATTGATGCAAGACACCTGCCTTATTTTTTCAACAAATACAAATTTGTCACATCTCCTATTCATTTCTATGCTATGCCCCAAGAAAACTGGCTACTCTCAGTTTACCAAGCAAGTCCTACCATCTCCCACTTCCAATATTTTTTTTCAGTCTTCACCTAGATTGCCTCTCAACTCCAACTGTCAAAAGGGAATTGACTGTATTTCTGGAAAGCACCAAGTGATCTATTAAGCTTTCTTTGGTTATTCTAGCAAAAGGATTCTCTCCCCCAACCCATGAAGTGACATGTAAATTGTGTTACTTTAATAACACTATAACATCCAGCTCTTGTGTGTTCCATTGAGCTTCAAGCCAAAAAAGACACCAGTGACCTCTTAATCATCTGTTTCAAGCAGGGTCTTCTCCTGGTCTTTCTTCCGTGGTGACTTCTGACACTGTTAACCATCCATTTTCTTAAATCTTCCTCCTGACCAACTAACAATATAATTTCCACCTTTAACTGCTGTGTCTGTCTCTGCCCTTACATTTTAGTGGCCTGGATTTAGACTTGCAATCATTGTGACCATCAATATAATATGTAGAAACCCAGAGTCCTAATGCGATGTCACTTGGAAAATAATCAAAATTACATGAGCATGGGATCTTCAGAAGAAAAGATACTAGACAGCCCTTCATATTGTCTCTCTCTGTCTTTCCCTATGATATGAAGATGAAACTAGAATATTCACATTTGAAGTTGGGAAGAATGTTCCTGGGGAGAATAATTTATTTTAATTGAGTCACCCTTTCTATAGGATTTTTGCTATATGATTCTATTAGTCTACCTTTGTATACTCCTCTAAACTCTCTCTAGTTTGCTCTTCTGCTTTTGAGACACAACTCTATATTGACCTGTGAAATATCTGCCAAGCATTAATCAAATATTAGCTGTTACTGTAGCATAATATAAAAAGACAGAAGACATAAAACTCAAACCGGCTATAGAATTTCTACTTTGAGGACCTTAGCCAATATTCTCTATTATTACAAAATATATTATCATTCTGTAGCTTTTGGATGCTGATTTTTCCCCACTATTGATAGATTTTTAGCAGATGTTATGAAATATAACTCATGATAGACTAAACTATTGCCACTAGGTCTTCAAAGTACTTTATATTATTCCATTGTTCTTCAATTAGTTGTGTCATTTGTGTTTTGAGTAACTTGTAAGGTTTTAATCTATGTTTTAATATACCTCACAAAAATCTTTCTGGAATTTCTGTTCTTGAGAATAGCTGTGTAAAACATGCTCAGCTCAGATCTCCATTCATAATCATGTTCTTCTTGGAAAACAACGTTCCCCGAGGGGCAAAATAATTAAATGACCAAAACTGCTTTAGTGCCTCCTTGTGCTCTTACCTCTCCTTCATGCTGTCAACATAGAGGTTGTTTAGCATCTGCACTCACATCAACAAATGGGATCGGCACAAAGAAATAACAGATAAACCATATATTAATTATTTTAGCCTGGTGCAAACATTATTCATTTTTCAGCCACTAAGCTATGCTCAGAATCTGACTTTTCTCAGGGATGAATTCTATTCGAACTAAGTGAGAGATAAGGAGAAGAAAAATAACCTGGAAAGGCTGGGTGGCGGTGTATCTGACTGAACACACGTTACAATTCGCAAGGACTCAGGTCTGAGTCCCTGGTCCCCACCTGCAGGGGAAAGCTTCACAAGTGGTGAAGCAGGTTTTCAGGTGTCTCTGTCTCTCTCCTTCTCTATCTCCTTCTACCCTCTCAAGTTTTGACTTTCTCTATCCATTAAATTAAGATAACAAAAAAAATTAAAAAGATATAAAAAGGAAAAGTAACCTGGAAGCTATGGAATAAAGATGATTCTGTGTAACTATCTGTGTGATATGGGAGAGTCAGAGGTCAGCTTTTAATTCCAAATACACAGAGATTAAGTAGCAAGTAGAGGAGAAATGTACAACATAGAAAGCTGATTAATTAAGTCATCCTTTGAAAAGCTCTGAGGTTGAATATATTTTCATATGTCAGATTTGCATTGGCTCCACATTTTAAGGAAAAAAACACACACACACCCATACACACACACATCTAGCAAACCATTAGATGTGTTGGTCTAGACACAATGGATTCTTTTACTTTTGATCTCAGTGTTCTGATCACGAGTGTCTAAGTCTTATGTGATAAATGAGTAGAAGAGTCTTTGCAGAGAATACAATTAACCCTCAAACTGGGGATGAAAGACGTTCAAGACTTTTTCTTGTAACCACCTTTCAATGAGTTACATTATTTATGAAGAAAAATTAGTCACAGAATCCATTTCAGGTGACAACTGATGTCTTGACTGAGGCTATATCAGGTCAAAAAAAATGTTTAGTTTGTCAGATTGATGGCATCTCTCAGTCATTATCAGACTCATCCCCTTCCCAGTATTTATCATTTTGCTGTGGAAAATGATAAATTGCTTTGCTAAGAGTTGAACTGATTGAACATTTCCCCTCTGCCTTACTCTCCCTCAGTCTGTGGTCTAGTTAAAAATGAATAAATAAATAAATACCATGAACACCTTAGGTTTTTATCTAGTTCCACTGCTTGGATACTGGGAATGCATTTAGAAATCCCCTTCCTTCAGTTTCTCTACATTTTGCAGAACTGGGATAGCAAGCCTGATCGTTTTAGATAAAGTCAGTGTGAAATCTGATTTATACAGCATCATATAAGAATGGTCTGATCTTGACCCAGTTTCTTAAGTCTCTGAACTTCATAATCTAGATCGTCTCTATCACTATCTTTATCTATTCTGCACTAACACTAGTACATACCAGTATAGTATGTTTCAAAAAAAATCAATATTTATACATTGTATGTTGGAACATATTTTTATTTTCAAATCATTTTATTGGAGTGTTAATGGTTTATAGTACAGTTGTTAACATGTGCACAATGTCTCATCTTCCCGTGAGAAGTGTCTGCAAAACACTCTGAACTCTAGCTGAGGTCCTTTGTCACCATCATATACAAAATATATTCATAATAACATTCCAAGGGGATCTCCCCTGGGGAGAAAAGACACTAGGTCTAGAGATTAACAAATAAATCAAATGATGAACTTAATCTCCTGTAGCCTGTGTTAGAACTATTTGATGAGGGCTTAGGTTATATCATAATGATAATGGAAACAGCTTTTAAGCCTGAGGTTTTGAGGTCCTAGGTTCAGTCCCCAGTACTACCATACATGAAAGTGGAGCAGTGTTCTGGAAAGAAAAATAAAAGCAGAGCTAATTGATTAAATATTAGAACGGTAGTCTTCATACTTGACATTTGATTTTTCTTTTATTTTTTGTGAAAAGCATCTTCACATGTTTTCTTTCAGAATAATCTATAGCCGTTATTTATTTTCATTTGTGAAACATTTTTTACTGTATGTTGTATTCATTATATACATATATATATGATTTCAAACAATAGAACTTTTATATTAAGCACAAAATAAATTTTGTTTTCTTATGTTGCATCAACCATTGCTTCGTGCATTAGACAATACACACTGTATAAGATGAAACTAAATATTAACAGATTAAAATATTTCCTGGTACATAGTGAGTGCTCAGTAGCATGAAACAATGATCTTTAATTATTGTGTCTCTATTCTTATATTGATTTCCCACAATTAGACCACTTTCAGCACATATATTCTGAGAATGGAAGATTCTATGTGTGAGTAACTGGAAATACAAGAATTTAGTTCTAGTTTAGTAAGGGTCATCTAGTGGAACATCTGGTAGAATACAGACATTAGCATGCACAAGGACCCAGTTTCAAGTCCCTGGTCCCTACCTGCATTCTGTGTGTGTATGAGGAAAGCTTCAGAAGCAGTGAAGAATTGTTGCATGTGCTCTTTTCCTGTCTATATCCTCCTTCCCTCTCAATGTCTTCCTTTTCTCTAAATAAAATAAAGAGCTGGGTAGGGAGAAGAAAATGGATGCCAGAAATGGTAAATTCACCATTCAGGCACAGGAGGCCCAGAGTTAACCCCTGCTGGAAATAAAATAAACACTTCCAAAGTATCCACATAGGAAAAAAAAAAATAGCATGGGATTGGGATTTCTGATTGTGAGGGAAAAAATGTCTAATAGAAGAAAACTTATCTTAGATGGAAAAAAAATAACTTTCCCCAATTTAGGGTAAAGGTACAAACTTTGCTGCATAATTATTTTATGTGCAATCTGTGTGACACTGAACTTCCTATACCCATAATCCCTTGTGAGTTTGCATTTAAGTCTGCTGTCTGCTCTTTTAGTCAGGCTGGACATTAAACATGCTAATTCCTTTTTTAAAATTCCTACAATTCCTTTTTTAAAATTATCTTTATTTATTGGATAGAGACAAGTAGAAATTGAGAGGAAGGGGTAGTTAAGGAGAAAGACGGAGATACCTACCTGCTGCCCTGCTTCACCACTCATGTAGCTTACCCCCTGCAGGTGGAGACTCTGGCTTGAACTCTTGTTCTTGTGCATTGTAATATGTGTACTCAACCAGGTTCACCACCACCTGGCCACAGCCCCATGATTCCTTTTGTTCACTTTAAGTGAACAATGTTCCAACACCTACCCCCTCTTATCTTACTTCCCCCATGCTCCCACACATACTTAGAGTCTTTGGCTCAGCTACAGTTAGTCTAATTTTCCACATTGCTACCTCCCTCCCTTTCTTCATTTTTAAAGTCGCACCTATGAGTGAGGTCATCTGACATTAACAAAACCTAATTTTGACTCTTAGTCCTTTTATATCTCACTTTTTTACTTCCTCCCCATTCTCTTGTCTTTAGAGATCTTGAGGTGTTTTCACCACTGTATTTTCACTGGCTGGTAAACTATCCCCACACTCATTTATCACACCCATTTATCACTAAGCTAAAGATTTATATCCCTCTGTTTCCAAAAGCACTGGAGACAGCAAGCTTCAGACAGCCTGTGCATTTTCACAGGGTGCAAAGTGCAAAACGACATTAAGCATAATGTAGCGCTGCCTGCCTCTAAAAGAAGCAAAAGGATTAAGCACTAGCAAACACCAGAAATAAGCACAAAACTTCCATCTGAATCTAGCACCCCAGTATAGTTTTCTAGCTACTGAACATAAAAGAGCTAAATGCCTTCACAGTTTGCATTTTCTAGCAACAATCATAGAGATATGTAATGATTTCATAATCTGTCACTGATTTTGCAGAGAAAATAGGAATCACTTTCTTTCACCTCCATCTGGAAGTCTTGATATTAATTCTGTTTACATCACTCTTCGTTCAGAGGGAAAGTGTTCTGCTTTTCTTTCAAGCAAACCCCATCTTGTCCACGTCCATGGAAAAGTGTTCCTCATCATGTAGTCTCCTTCATCATAAACTGTTTCCTCTTCCTGAAGACAAAACTCCCTCCATAAAACCAGTCTTTCTAGGGCTATTCAAAAGTACTAAATGCTTCAAGGAGGACTTTTGAGTCCATTTGAAAAACATCTTGAAAGCAATGGCCTTTCCTTTATCTTGGACATCCCCTTCTTTCTGAAATGTAGAACACAACTTCTCTCTCTCTCTCTCCATCTCTCCCTCTCTCTCTCTCTTATTTATCTCCCTCTCTCTCCCCCTCCCTCCCACCCTCCCTCCCTCAGTGGAATTAATGGTTTACAATTGACAGTAAGATACTGTAGTTGGTGCATGTGTAACATTTCTCAGTTTTCCACATAACACTATAACTCCCTACCTTGGTCCTTCACCATCATGTTCAAGGACATAAACCCTCCCCACAACCCCAGAGTCCTTTACTTGGGTGCAAAACAACAACTCCAGTCCAAGTTCTGCTTTGTGTTTTCTCTTCTGTTCTTATTTCTCAACTTCTATCATTGAGTGAAATCATCTCATTTCACATGATTCATTCAAGCTCCATCCAAGATAAGGTAAAGAAGGTGAATTCACCATTCTTAGTTGAGTAGTATTCCATCGAAACACAACTTTCTATCAGTACTCTTTCAGCTCTATGATCATTGCTAAACCTCATTCATATAATCTTTTCCCTCCATCCAGTCTCTAAAAACTTTATGATCTTGGCCTTTTACCAATTGCCTTTGGCTTGATCTTTGCACTTGCAAAGAATTCATAATAAAATTAACTAGAAGCACTAGGGAAAGAGAGAGACAAGCTGGGAGTATGGATCAACCTGTCAATGCTCGTGTTCAGTGGGGAAACAATTACAGAAGCCAGACCTTCCACCTTCCGCACCCCATAATGACCCTGGGTTCATACTCCCAGAGGAATAAAAAATAGGAAAACTATCAGTGGAGGGGATGGGATACGGAGTTCTGGTGATGGGAATTCTGTAGAGTTGTACCTCTCTTATCTTATGGTTTAGTCAATGTTTCCTTTTTATAAATAAATAAATAAATAAATAAATAAATAAATAAATAAATAAATTTAACAAGAAGCCAAGGATGTCCCAGTCAGTATTGTGAAATTCATCCAGTCTCCTTTTACCCATAGATTCATGCATCCTGAATTCCTCATTAAGGGTATCTTCTGGCATTTATATCTTCCTTGCTACCCACTGCCCATTTTTCCTTGTCTCTTTATTCTTGGCATTTTAGTCAGTGATGATACTTTGGGCCACATAATCTCCAGTTTAGTACAGATCGTTCACTCCTGGCTTCTTCTGTCTCAAATTCTCTACCCTTTGTTTACCAGTGAGCACATCACGTTACTGCATACTATTCCCCAAGAACTGGGTCTACTTGGTTGTTTTTATTCTGACCCTCATGGCTTTTACAGAAAGGTATAATCCAATTTCCTCTTAACTGAAACCATCCATCACGTTTGTCCCTTCAAGTCATTACTTGAACAACTCCAGAAGCATATTTTCAAAATGAATATTAGAAAATAGTTTTATGAGGGGGCCAGGTGGTGGAGTACCTTGTTGAGTGCACATGTTACAATGTGCAAGGACCCAGGTTCCAGCCCCTGGTTCCCACCTGTGGGAAGAAAGCCTTTGGAAGTAATGAAACAGTGTTGCAGGTATCTCTCTGTCTCTCCCTCTCTACCACGCCTATCCTCTCGATTTCTGGCTGTTTCTATCCAATAAATAAATAAAGATAATTTTATTTAATTTTACTATCATCAAAATGTTTAATCATTAATAAAAAGCTTTTTTTTTATTTAAGAAAGGAGACATTAACAAAACCGTAGAATAAGAGGGGTACAGTTCTGCACAATTCCCACAACCTGATCTCCATATCCCATCCCCTCCCCTGATAGCATTCCCATTGTCTATCTCTCTGGGAGTATGGATCCAGGGTCATTGTGGGTTGCAGAGGGTGGAAGGTCTGGCTTCTGTAATTGCTTTCCTGCTGAACATGGGCGTTGACTGGTCAATAATAAAAATCTTTTAAAGTTACCATAGAACAGTTACAAGAACTTCCAAAATGCTACAGAATCTAATACTTGATTATTTCTGTCTTATTCATCTCTTTTTTAAAAATTATTTTATTTATTTTGGATAGAGACAGAGAGAAGTTGAGAGAGACAGGGAAGATAGAGAGGAACTGAAAGTGAGATATCTGTAATTCTGCTTTACAACTTATGAAGCTTCTTCCCTATAGGTGGGGATCAGGGGCTTAAACCAGGGTCCTTACATACTGTAATGTGTGTGCTCTACCAGGTGCACCACCACCTGCTCCCTCTTACCTGTTTATACTTCATACTTTATTTTAAAAATATGGACACAAATTCTTCAGGGGTTGCAGAAGGTGGGAGTTCTTGCTTCTGGAATTGCTTCTCCCCTGGATGTTGGCAGGTTGATCCATACCCCCAGCCTGTTTCTATCTTTCCCTAGTGGGGCAGGGCTCTGGAAAGGAGAGGCTTTGGGCCACACTGGTGAGGTCATCTTCCCAGAAAGTTCCGGATGGAATCACAGTAGCATCTACAACTTGATATCAGAAAGGCAGTTAAGATAAAAGCAAGACAAAATGTTCAGTTAACAGGAACCAGAAAGTAGAAGAGATGGACCAGTGTAGGGGTCCTGGTGCATAATGCTGGAAAAAGGACCCAAGCTTGGAGTGAGAGTGTTTTGCAGACACCTATGATGCAAAAATGAAAACTTACACAGGTGTCATCAAATGTACAGTTTTCCCCCATTAAAATAATGATCCTGATAATAGGGTTGAGTCAAAGACAGGAGATAGACAGGAGATGAGTTTCAACTCTGACCCTGAAATCTTTTCAGGGTGTATCTCTTCAGTAGTCATATAACAAGAATATACCCATTGACTTAATCAGAACTACAAGTCTCCTGCACTTGCTGGTGCAACAGAGACTAAGGCTGCTGGGGTACTGTATGCACCCATTAAAATCCAAATCTTTTCAAGGCTTGGTCCTCTAGACTGAACTATTAGCAAGAAGCTGAGCAAGCACAGTCCACACACTTCCATATTTAGACATGGGAATTAATGCAGCGCTTCCAATTCTAGAGTCCAGGTAATTTCAATTCAAAGTGAATGTTGTCTGTCACCATTGGCAATAATAATAACTTTCTTTTTGGGTGGGGGGATATTTTCCCTAATACAACATAATTAAGAGGGAGAAGTTACTCTTATTTATTTTTGCTATCAGGGTTTTTGCTGGGGCTAAGTGCATGCATGATGAATCCACTACTCCTGGTGGCCCCTTTACTTGATAGCCAGAGAGGGAAGTGGGGAGATAGATAGATAGATAGATAGATAGATAGATAGATAGAGAGAGAGAGAGAGAGAGAGAGAGAGAGAGACCTGTAGCACTGCTTCACCAATTGCGAAGTTTCCTTCCTGCAGGTGGGGAGCTAGGAATTAAACCCAGATCTTTGTGCATAGTAAGGTGTACGCTCAACCGTACGCACCGCCTCCTCACCCTTCTTCTTCTCTTTTTAAAGATACTGACTCCATGATTGTCAAAGATTAATATTACAGTGTTGGAATTATAGACTCTACAGCCCTAAAGATTCTGTTCTCTAAATCAGGTAGGACCATGGGGAAGGAGAGGTATGTTTGAAATTTCTGAGAGAGAAGACAGGTAGGCTGTTGATTACATCTGCCATGTAACTTTTTGAACTTCCCACCTCCTTGTTCCCTAGGATGCAAATTTAAATTCCTGTTTCACCCCAAGATTGGGAGTCTCAGAAAAAATCACCACAGTTCCTCTTGGAAAAGAATAATTTAGCTCATTCTATAGCCTGGTCTGTGGTGGATTGGCCTCTTGTCCTGGCAGAAATACAAGTCAGACTGAAGCTTTTGCAACAAAATGTCAACCTAGCCTCCTCATGTCTGGGTTCTAAGTCTTACAGCTCTCACTTTAATCAACAATACTGGAATTTTGCACCACGGGTCCCTGTTAGAGGATTTGACTGTGTGCTGAATGGGAGCCAGTATCTATCCAAATCTCCCTAAATGCTTCTGATACCCCAAGTGCACCACAGAAAGATCATAAACCTTCACATCAAAAGGAAAGTTCTGAGTCAGAATCCCAGTTTTGCACCTACCTGCTGTGTGAGCCTGGGCATGTTGTCAGATGATAACAATGGCTAATATTTCTGGAGTGCCTGTTATCTAGCAGGGCACAGTGTTAAACACTTTATATGCACTGTTTCATTGAAACCTCAGGAATCCCTTGGAGGTGGGTGCTATGGTTATCACCATGTCAACAATGTGAAAAATAAATAAGTAAAATAACAAGGAGACTTAGAAAACAGAAGCAGCATGAAGAAGGTAGCAGGGCTTGTAAATGAGAGATCCACGTTAAAGCAATGTGAAAAATAAATAAGTAAAATAACAAGGAGACTTAGAAAACAGAAGCAGCAAGAAGGTAGCAGGGCTTGTAAATGAGAGATCCACGTTAAAGATGAAACTTCTGGACAAGGCAGATCACCTAACTGACTTTAGCTGCTTTCCAACATGGGAAAACCTCTAGGCAGAAGAGGATGGGTGTTTGGCATTTGTACTGAAGCCCTCTTCTTTCCTCTTCCCATCCATCCTCCCCTCCCATCCTTTCTTCTCCCTCTTCCCCTCTAATTCCTCTTTTTCTCCAGCCCCTTTCTGCCTCCCCCTCCTCCTTCCTTTTAGAACACTATTAGCAACACTAATTAAAATGTAAAGAGTTCAAGAGTTCAGGAGAGATAGAAGGCCCAGTGCTTAGGCAAAAGACTTTCATGCCTGAGGCACTAAGGTTCCAAATTCTTTCACTGACACCACCATAAACTAGAGATGAGCAGTACTCTGGATTATTGGATTTGTGAAAACACAAAAGGGAAACTTGGGCTGAGTGTAGTGTATTGCACCAAAGCAAAGGACTCTGGGGAAGGAGAGGGAGAGAGGGGTCTGGGGAAAAGGGGGCTATTTGAGTCCTGGTACATGATGGTGGAAAAGCACCTAAGGTGGGAGAGAGAGTATTTAGTAGACATCTATCACAGAGAGATGAAGTCTTGCACCCATGTATCAAAAACTGTACTGTAAACTTTAAACTCCCATCAAATGATTATTAAAATAAGTAAGATAAAAGAATAACAAAATAAATCTTTGCATCATTGTTTCTAAGTAATAGCAGTATGGAAAATGGATGAGGTGTGTGTAGGAGGAGGAAGAATTCCTCAAAAGACTATAGCCAAAACTTGGAAGGAACCTAATTGTCCAACAACAGATGAGTGGCTGAGAAAGTTGTAGTCTATATACACAATGGAATGATGAAGTCACCTTCTTCACCTCATCTTGGATAAAGCTTGAAGGAATCATATGAAGTGAGATAAGCCTGAAAGAGAAGGATGAACATAGGATGATCTCACTCATGGACAGAAGTTGAGAAATAAGAAAAGAAAGAGAAACAAAAAGCAGAACTTGAACTGAGTTTGGTGTATTGCACCAAAGTAAAAGACTCTGGAGAGGGGAGACAAGGGGGTGCATGATGGAGGAAAACATAGGGAATAAGAGTGTTTTGCAGACAACTGAGAAATTTTACATATGCATAAACCTTATATTTACCTTAAACCATTAACCCCCCACCGCCAATCCCCCCAAAAAGAACTGAAGTCTGAGATTGGGTTGGCATGAGGCCCTAAGCTATGATAACTGTCCTCCAGCTGTCTTCATTTTTATTATGTGCAGGCAGAGAGATGGACTTTATTTTACAGATAAATACAGATGATCATATTGAGCCAGTGAAATCATGTAGTTTGATTTTTCAGTGTTCTACTTTGTCTTATCAAATGTAGTCAATTGAATGCGCATGTTAAGTACTGACGATTTATATACTCGACTATTTTACTTTGCTATTTTAATAACAACCCAAATATTTGTAGCTAAGTGAAGAAGAACAGGGTTCCAAGACTTCTTCTCATTTGGTATGATTTTAAAAAAATTTTTACTAGTGATTAAATAGTTTTGGGCAAGATCATAATAGGGGTATATAGTTTCACTCCACTCACACTACCAAAGTTCTGTGCCCAATGCCTAAACAATAACCACTATAGTTCTCCTAGGATCTTAGAGACTTGTTAACTACTTTTTTCTTCAAGTTCATGCATTTCAATTTTCTACATTCCACATATGCGTGAAACCATCCAATAATTATCCTTCACTTCCTTTTTTACTTCAGTAAGCATAATCACCTCCAGTTCTATCCACTTTGTCTCAAAGGATGTAATATTGTCTTTAAAAAAAGCTGTTGAGGAGTTAACTACATTGATTATGTGCCCCAGAACTTCTTTATCCAGTCATCTGTTGATGGGCATTTAGGTTGCTTCCATGTTTTGGCTATTGTGAATAATGCAGCGCTGAACAGTGGTTTGAAAATATGTTTGATATGATTTTAAGCCAGGTTTGAAGGATCTCTGTGGCTTGTTTTCATACTTCCATGAAGCCTTTACCAGGTGGGTCCCTACCACCTAAGACTGATTACAGACCAAAACCAAGAAGAGTATCTTAGCCTGTACTAATCTTTTCCATAATCTTAATGTCCACAGTTGTTTATTTTTTAAATCAACATAGCATAGGCTTCAAACTAATTTTAAAGGAAGATATCTTTTTAAAAATGTTTATTTATTTATGTATTTATTTATTATATAGAAACGGAGAAACTGAGAAGAGAGGGGAGATAGAGAGGGAAAGAGACAGAGAGATATCTGCAACCCTACCTTCATAACTTGTGATTTTACCCCCTGCAGGTGAGGACGAGGGCTTGAACCCATGTCCTTGTGCACTGCAGTATGTGCACTCAATCAGGTTCACCAACACATGCCCCCCTCCATATTTTCAAAATTGTGTAATTTGGAAAGCTGTCTAAAATCAACGTGATTTTATTTCCAAAAGCAAGGGATTCATAATTTCCTTTGCTGTAAATCTTATAGTAAGACCTGTGGTGTAAGAAACACATGATTTCTTCTCTTAGTGTCTTCAGAAGACAAGTGATGGTTTCATTAAATGCTACGTTATATACATATTAGAACAGTAGGGGAAAATTAGAAAGAAAAAAGGAGCATGTGTTAGACTTCTCTAGCCCCATTCTGAATGGCTGTCCTGCTCTATGACACAGATGACCAAGTGCATAGTACACGGTATTCAAACTTGTATGGAATAACAGAACTTCACATTTTCAAATGTGGACATAGGTATCGTTCCTTCTACTCTAGTGACTGACATTTGCTAACTCTTCTTCTTGTAGAAAGCATAAATTAATAAGCTTAGACTTTTAAATGCTGTTGGCTCCATCCTGAAGCAAAGAATTAGGAGATCAAGAGGAATTGATATTCCATGTGACCCATTATGATCTTGTTTCAAATTGCAGCTTTTTAAAGTAGGCTAACCTGAATGTAGGCGCCTGTCTCTATTACTTTCTTCTTCTTCTTTTTTTATTGCACTTTATAGTGAAACTGAGCAATTCCCTCAACCATCACTATCAGAGGACCTTGAACTGGGAGCACATCTTTAATGATTCCTGGACTAGCTATTGATTAAACACTGACAATGTTCAGAGGAATTGAGAATCAAAAAGCCTCCCCCCCCGGCTGTCTCTACCATGCTCACTTCTTAATAGATGGCAGAGGAGGATTCTAAATGAGATCCACTGCCCTGCTCCTCCTCAGCACATTGCAGGCAGGGGGATTAATTTCTGCCTCTGGGGTGTTTGGAACTACCATGTTGAAAATGTCCAGAAAAGAATACAGATGCCTCTCCTTTTTTAAAAAAAATTTAATTCTCTTGTCCTCTTGTTGAAGTAAAAAAATTAAATGAATTTAATGCACAGAATGGTGTAGCTTCAAATGTGAGATGAAAGATAACTCAGCAATAAATTAATACGGGCAGGACAGAATGATTCCTAAAGACATCACTCCCATTAGTCTCCAGCTAGTCAGGCAAACAACAAACAAAATAGCAAAAACAAACAAAAATGGAGCAAACGGGCTCTATGCCAGGACTGATGCTCCCATGGACATTGCCCTATTGAGTTGCTTAGTATCCAGAAGGTTTAGGTGTTTTGAGAAGATTCTTTTGTCTGTGTAGGAGTCCATGACCTCAGAACTGGGAAGTCAGGCTGTTTCTAGGCTTGACAAATCTGTGGTTTTCAGTGCTGGAACCACCCAGTGGCTCTACCTTCAACAAACATTGATAATGCACCTGAGGGGTGTTGGGAACATTGCTGGGTGTTTTTCCTTTTTAAGAGATTTAATCGCTTCAGTGATCCTCATTATAATCTTTTTTTTTTTAAAGCCATGAACATTAAAGCTTAGAGGAATTAAATAAATCTCCTATAATCAAACATACCAATCAGTACATGCTGCTCAAGACTGTCAGAGCAAGGATGAAAACTCAGATATTTTGAATAACATTCTATTGATCTAATTGCCATAAAATACTTTCCTTCCTTTAGTAATACTTAATGAAAGGTTCAGCACAAAATTCACTCCCCTCCCCCACCCCATTGTAGTTGTTGTAGTTTGTTCTCTTACTGATTTCTTAAGAATTGTATTCTTTCAGGTTAAAAAAATTGTTTAGGAGTACAACAAGGGCAAAGAAGAGAATGAAGACATAGCACACATTACCATGTTTATTTAGAAAAAATATGTTAAATGACCACCACACTAAGGCAAGATCAAATAAAATTAAAAATATATTTTTGTTATTGAAAAACCATTCCCAAGGAAGGAGGATGAAGACCATTAGTAAAGTTCATGAAATAGCTCACATAAATAGTGCATTGCTTTGCCCTGTGTATGACCTGCATACAAGTCTCTCTCTCTCCCTCTCCCTCTCCCTCTCCCTCTCCCTCTCCCTCTCCCTCTCCCTCTCCCTCTCCCTCTCCCTCTCCCTCTTCCTCTCCCTTATCCTCTCCCTCTCTCCCCCTCTGTTGGGAAATTGTGCAGATGTGGTTGAACATTGGCAGGACCCACAAACCACCATATTTACATGCAAGCATTATTATTTACATACCAATCTTCTGTTTTGTCTTAGAAATGACTAAAGGTCTCCCACCACATTATCCCCTCAGGGTATGGCTAATTCCCACTGGTTAAAACAATTGCAACAGTTGCTAAGAACACTTCCACCTTCCCAGAATGCCTCTTGCCTCTCTCCACCCCTTTCCTAGCCATTTCTGGTTTTTACTCCATAAAACCCACTTCTGTTCCTGGTTTTGCTCTCTTTTCTCTCTAGTTCAGACCTGGAGAAGGGCTGGTGTGCAGAGCAGGAGGCCGCCATTTTGGTTTGGTGCCACACGGCCTAACCTGCTGTGCTCAAGCCTGACTCTGAGACTCCACAACAATGAAGAATTGTATTACCATGCTGAAACGAGTCCCTGGATTCTCTCTCCCGCCCACAACACTAGCCCAGAACCTCTCCCTCTCCCCCTCCCCCTCCCCCTCCCTCTCTCCCTCTCTCTCTCCCTCTCCCTCTTCCCCTCTCCCTCTCTCCCTCTCTCCCTCTCTCCCTTTCTCCCTCTCTCCCTCTCCCTCTCTCCCTCTCCCTCTTCTTTCCCTTTCCCTCTCCTTCTACCTCCCTGTCTCTATCTTTAAAAAAAAAAGCCGTTTGTAGTGGGTATCTTTATATCTCTAGTGAGAATGTGTGTGTTGTGAGTCATAGCTACAGCCATGCTCTCATCACTAAGACTCTGCAATACCATTATTCTCCCAATGCAAGGGAAGGAATTTATATCTTATTAGAGTAAGATTACTGCTGTAGGTAACATTTGTGTGTTCTTGTCTAGAGACTAGGACTAACACATAGGCATAGGTTTTCTTTTGGGAAGGGGAATAATATCACAGTGTAATGGCCAAAGACTTTCAGGGATAGGTAGGCAATAGATGGAAAGAGAGTTTTCTTTGCATGCTCATTAATTATGCCCAAAGAAGCACAAAATTTATTTATTTATTTATAAGAATGATAGGAGGAGAGAGAAAGAAGCAGACATCACTCTGGTACATGGACTGCTAGGGACTAAACTCAGGACCTCATACTTGAGAGTCCATGCTTTATCCACTGTACCATCTCCCAGACCACCAGAAGATTTTCTTTTACACAAGTTACACTTTGCTTTTTGTCTCTTCCAGCTTCCCAGCTGCCAGCTCTTACTCTGTTAACTGTGGTGGGTGGTAAGCCTGACTTTATTCAGCATTGAAAACCCTGGTGCATCCCTCACAGCCAGCTCAAAGGAGACAACAAATGCTATGAGCAAGAGTCACCGTGAACAGAGTCAGTCCCTGCTGCAGAGGAGAAACATGTGGAGAGAAATATGGCTTCCCCCAGAGCAGTGGACTATTTTTGCAAAACTGTGTTGTAAACACTCATCTTCATCCTGCAGTGGGCTCTAATCCTCACAAATCAAAAAGTAGCTATCGCCTTTTTAAATATATATTCCCTTTTGTTGCTCTTATTGTTTTACTGTTGTAGTTATTACTGTTGTTGTGATTAATGTCATCGTTGTTGAATAGCACAGAGAAATCGAGAAAGGAAGGGAAGGTAGAGAAGAGGAGAGAAAGAAGTCCCAGAGAACTGTGCAAGGGATAAAACAAAGAAATTCCAAACAAACTATTCTGTAAAAGGTTGAAATTAACAAATTAAATATTAAGGGAGCAGATTCTTACTTTCCAGAGTATTTTTTAAATTTTTATTTATAAAAAAGAAACATTGACAAAAACCATAGGATAATGGGTACAATTCCACACAAATTATCACCACCACAACTCCGTATCCCATCCCCTCCCCTGATAGCTTTCCTGTTCTTTATCCCTCTAGAAGTATGGACCCAAGGTCATTATGGGATACAGAAGGTGGAAGGTCTGGCTTCTGTAATTGTTTCCCCACTGAGCATGGGTGTTGACAGGTCGATCCATACTCCCAGCCCGTCTCTCTCTTTCACTTGTGGGGAGGGGCTCTGAGGAAGTGGGGCTCCAGGACACATTGGTGGGGTCATCTGCCTAGGGAAGTCCGGTTGGCATCATCTTAGCATCTGGAACCTGGTGGCTGAAGAAACAGTCAGCATATAAAGCCCAAAAATTGTTGAATAATTATGAACCTGAAGGCTGGAATAGTGCAGATGAAGATTTGGGGGATTACATTTTGTAGATAGTTAGTAGGCTTATTTTATTTATACTCCAAAGGGCCCATGACTATAGGAGTTTTTGTGTTTTTTTTTTTTTCCTGGCCTGACATCTGATATGAAGGTGGATCTTATTGTCTGGGGAGATAATTCCATGACTGGAAAAAGAACCAGAAAGCTGGATCAGGGAAGAGAATAGCTCCTAAATATGGGCAAGGTGTATAAATATTGTTGACTGTAAACCTCACTGATTTGATCTGATCTAGAGCCCATATTCAGCTTAGGAGACTATGTGACCTCTGCATCCCTGAAGATCTGAGCTCACATTCTGTAGTCATGAATAGGAACATTCCAACCTGCCCCAATTTCAGGACCCATCTTCCTCAGGTGGAAGATAGAGTATGTTGTCCAGCCTCCCATTGGAGGAGGGAACAGTCTCTGCCATTGTTGACCCATGTTGAGGGCAAGGTCCTAGGGGGCCAACAAAGGGGTCTATTGTGTTGTTCCTGATAGAGATCCAGAGTGTTTTGTCACTGAAAAGTGTTAATAAAAAAAATCTGGGGAGCGGGGAGGAAGCATAAAGGTTCTGCAAAAGCTTTTCATGCCTAAGACCCCAGAGGTCTCAGGTTCAATGCCCAGCACTGCCACAAGACAGGGATGAACAGTGCTTTGGTCTCCCCTGCCCTGTCCTTTTCTTTTTCTTTTTTTTTTTTTTTTTTTGTCAATTGCTGTATCTGTCATTAAAATAAAATAACCAGGTCACCTGAGAATGCAACAAAGTAATGCTAGGATCACTCCAGGAACCTACCTAACCATGGTTGAGTGCAAACACATTTCGCTCATGGACAGAGAAGGGCTTAAGGAGAGATTCCTGGAGCTAAAAGCCCACACTCAGGAGCAGCTGGTATCAGTAGAATAGTTTGCCAGTTGACACACCAGCTCCAGTCTGAATTTTATCCACAAAAGGACTTATGAAAGGAGAAGAAAAATCACATAAACCTCACCAATTTAGAGTTGTGGGTCTCCATTGTTGTTACCCCTCAAAAGTTCTCTTCTGGGAGCAGAAAACTGGCCAGGTAACTCAGGAGAAAGTCTACACTCCTGGTGGTCAGGAAATGTGGCTATATAGTAGAAGCTTTTTCACACTGTTCTCCTGATAAATTATGAATCACAGTGAATAGTTGCCTTAGTTGCCTCAGAACGGACAGAATACAACCAGGAACCAGGATTTATTCAGAAATTCAAAGGGCCAAAGAGTGTTGCTCAGCTAAACTCTGGCTCGTGGTAGAGCAGGGGATAGGGGCCAGGGACTTTGGAGCCTTCAGCATGGGAGTCTTTTTGCATAACCATTGTGCTATCTATCCTCCACCCTGCAGTTAAACTAAAAAATAAGCGCCCACACCTATAGACATCTAATATTTGACAGAGATGTCCAGACTATTAAATTGGGAAAGAGAGCCTCTTCAACAATTGGTTTTGGAAAAATTGGGTTGAAACATGCTGAAGAATGAAACTGAGCCACTGTATTTCACCAAACACAAAAGGTAAATTCCAAATGGATCAAGGATTTGGATGTTAGACCAGAAATTATCAAATACTTAGAGGAATATATTGGCAGAACTCTTTTCCATATAAATTTTGAAGGCATCTTCAATGACAGGAATCTAATTACAAAGAAGACTAAAACAAAAATAAACCAGTGGGTCTACATCAAATTAAAAAGCTTCTGAACACCAAAAGAAACCACCACCCACAGAATGGGAGAAAATCTTTACCTGCCATATATCAGACAAGAGGCTAATAACCAAAATATATAAAGAGCTCACCTAACTAGCAACAAGAAGACAAATGACCCCATCCAAAAGTGGGGAGAGGATATGAACAGAATATTTACCACAGAAGAGATCCATAAGGCCTGAGAAAATGCTCCAAGTCAATGATTGTCACAGAAATGCAAATAAAGACAATAATGAGATGCTACTTCACTCCTGTGAGAATGGCACGCATCAGAAAAGGTAGCAGCAACAAATGCTAGAGAGGTTGTGGGGGCAAAGGAACCCTCTGCACTTCTAGTGGGAATGTAAATTGGTCCTGCCTCCGTGGAGAGCAATCTGGAGAGCTCTCAGAAGGCTAGATGTGGACTTCCCTATGACCCTGCAATTCCTCTTTTGTGGATGTATCCTAAGAAACCAGACATACTCATCCAAAAAGATCTATGTATACCTATGTTCACAGAAGCACAATTTGTAATAACCAAAACCTGGAAGCAACCCAACAGTAAATGAGTAGCTGATTAAGTTTTGGTCTATATACACAATGGGATACTACTCAGCTATTAAAAATGATGAATTCACCTTTTTACCCCATCTTGGGTGGAATTTGAAAGAATCATGTTATGTGAGATAAGTCAGAAAGAGAAGGATGATTGTGTGATGATCTCACGCATAAACAGAAGTTGAAACACATTACCTTGATGCCAACCTGTCTTCCCTGTGCAGGTCACCTCACCAATGTGTCCTGTAACCCCACCTCTCCAAAGCCCTAGCTCAATAGAGAAAGTTAGAGACAGGCTGGGGAGTATGGACTGACCAGTCAAAACTCATGTCCAGTAAAGAAACATTTACAGAAGCGAGAACTCCCACCTTCTATGCCCCATAGAGACCTTTGGTCTGTACTCCCCGAGGGTTTAAGAACAGGGAGGCTTTCAAAGGAGTGGATGGGATATAGCATGCTGGTGGTGGGAACTGTGTGAATTGTACCCTCTTATTCCTCAGTCTTGTCAATCATTACTAAATCACACACCAAAAACAAGTTTAAAAGTAAGGAAACACAGACCAGAACTTGGACTGTGTTTGGTGTATTGCACCAAAGTAAAAGACTCTGGGGTGGGTGGGAGAGGGTTCAGGTCTTGGAACATGATGGCTGAATTGTTATGTGGAAATATTACACATGTTGTACATATGTAACATGTATAAACTACTGTATTTTACTATTGAATATAACCCATCAATTCTCCTAATAAACAAAAAATAAATAAGTAAAATAAGAAAGTAAAATTGAACTAAAAGAAATAGCTGTATATGTTCATGATAGTGTTTCTGTTTATAAAATCTTCTCTCCTATTTTTATCCCATTATTCAAGGTATTTTTGTGAAAAACAAAAATAGTGCTATGGCTGTTTCAGAACTTACCTAGTGTTTGGATGAGTGGTATCAAACTTGGATAAGTGCATATATTACCATGCATAAGGACCCAGGTTCAAATCTCATCCACCTACAAGAGCAGGAAGAAGCTTCAAAAGCAGGAAGAAGTACTGCAGTTTCTCTCTATCTCTGTCTTTGTCTAGCTCCCCTTCCCCTCTCAATTTCTCTCTGTCCCATCAAACATAATAAAAATAAAGTAAATGGGAGTTGGGCGGTAGCGCAGTGGGTTAAGTGCATGTGGCACAAAGCACAAGGACCGGCTTAAGGATCCTGGTTCGAGCCCCCGGCTCCCCACCTGCAGGGGAATCATTTCACAGGGGGTGAAGCAGGTCTGCAGGTATCTATCTTTCTCTCCCCCTCTCTGTCTTCCCCTCCTCTCTCCATTTCTCTCTGTCCTATCCAACAATGACATCATCAACAACAATAATAATAATCACAACAATAAAAACAGTAAGGGCAACAAAAAGGAAAATAAATGAATAAATGAAAGAAAAATAAAGTAAAATAAAGCAAAACATTAAGGAAAAAGAAAACAGTCTAGCAGGTTTTCTGGTCTCTACTAGAAGCCCCTTTTCCCATATAGGCTGTATTCACAGTACAGTCCCTTTCCTTTCTGCCTATAATATTCTGAAGTATTTGTTCAACTTTGCCTCTCATAATCAGTAGGGTTTTCAAAAGGGAACTTCAGCTGTCTTCCATATTCTTCACCTCCTAATTGAACCCCCAAATGATAACTTTTTTCTTTTTATTTACATTTTCCTTTGGACCAAGCAAAAAAGAAAGAAGGAAAGAAAGAGAGAGAGAGAGAAAGGAAGGGAGGAAGAAAGGAAGGAAAAAAGGAAGGAAGGAAGGAAGGAAGGAATACACCTGTGGAAAGACCTTTTTTATTTGTTCAAACAATATTTAATAGATCACCATCTCCCTTTGGGGATGGGGGATACAGGCAGGAGAGTGCTTTTCTGTTCCTAGCATGGTAGTCATGAGAAATTTAGCTGAAAGGCTAGTTTAGCTGTTAACTGAAGTTTGGGAACAGCACCTTCCTTTTTTTATTTGTTTTATTTGAGCAATAATGATTTGTAAGATGGCTGCCGTCATGAGTACACTCTCTACTCTTCTCATAGTAGATATCAGCTCTCTGTTCCCATGGCCCAGGTAAGTCCTCCTACACCCTTGTTTTTACAGAAGTGCTGACTGAGACTGGAAAGGGAAGCAGGAGCATTTTCCAGCATTTGCCATATACTAACTCAGCATGTCTTAATTACTTCATTTCAAGTTGATGTCTGGGACGTCTTTGTCACAAATCTTTATATATCAAAAGCTGCTGAGGTCATTTTGATCATATTCACGTCTGCTTCCAATTACAAAGTCAGTTGGTTGAGGTCTTATTGATCTCACTGTGTTGACTTGTCATATTTACAATAGAAGTGTGAAATCAATTGTGCCCAAGCAGCTGATTTGAGACAGTGTTCCGCCATAGGCGAGATTCATGATTCACAGAAATGTTTATCTAGAACCTCCCACAAACATGTCCCTGTCAGTTGGAAAGACATGTTCAGTGCTCAAACACAGGACTGTGATTTTGCTGGTGGCATTTTACTGTCCAAGGCCAGAGAGAAAGTCAAAAGAAGTGTGTAGGTGTATGTATGTGTGTGTATAAAATATCATGAGACATCTTTGCATTGAAAAACATAGACAAATACATCATGACTTTTCTGACAAACACACACGTAAGTAAACTTTCAGAGTTCAGCAGCAGTATTTAGCAGGCAATTTGGTACTGTAAAGGTAGTGCAGAAAACATCATGTTAAAATATGAAACCACTGGACCCCAGGTTCAAGCCCCTAGTTCCCACCCACAAGAGTAAGTTTCATGACCCCCCTAAGAGTATGATTAGAAGGGCTTATTATGAATTACAAAGATGTATTTATCACTCAGAAAATATAGAGAATTTGGAGATCTCTATACTAAGAGTGGAGGGATGAAAATCAAATATGCATTTCTTATTATATTATAATACCACAGCTGCCATACGTTACTTGACCAATCTCCAATAAATACCCTGGTGCAAAGACTTTGTGCATTTGTCATATTGCACCCTTAGGATAAATGTCTAAATATGATGTTATTGAGGGTAAAATATCTAGTAATTTTTAGGCTCGAGGATAATTTACTGATCTGTTTTTAAAAGACAGTTTATACACAAATAAGTATAGAAACCAACAAGAATTGCCAGTCTCATTTATATTGCACATGGGTAAACTAGATACAAGTAGTCTTATTTATTTTTAAAATTTGAAATGTAAAATTTTAGGAGAATGGAATTACCAACCTTTAAAATTTGAATGGGGATAGATAGCATAATGGTTATGCAAATAGACAAATAGACTGTCATATCTGAGGTTCCAAAGTCCCAGGTTCAATTCCCTGCACCACCATAAGCCAGAACTGTTCAGTGCTCTGGTAAAACAAAAAAACAAACAAAAAACAGCCCTTCATTTAGGGCCAGGTAGTGGTGTACCTGGTTGAGTGAACATGTTACAATGCTCAAGGACCAAGGTTTGAGACCCAAAACCCAACCTACAGGGAGAAAGCTTTGCAAGTGGTGAAGCAGGACTGCAGGAGTCTCTCTATCTCTCTCCCTCCCTATCTCCCCTTCCCTTTCAATTTATAGCTGTCTCTATCCAATAAATAAATAAAGACAATAAAATTTTTAGAGATTTATAAAAATAGAAATTTTCTATTTGAAAGTCAAGTTGCTTGGACTTTATATATGGAAAAAAGAAAAGAGAATCAGTCATTATCTGCTTTCAGTTTAGACAAATGATATAAAATTGTTGCAGTGATTCAGGTGTGATTAAATTTATAAGTGTGTAACAAGAGTGACATCTGAGTAGAGAAAGAAACTAGAGAATATAGTAATGGAATGGAGAGAAAGGAAACCTCAGGGTTTACTTTGAGAAAGTAGGGGACAATACTAACACAGTCCGATGACAGAGATGGCAGAGACTTTGTAAGATAGCTAACGGACTACTGAGATTGAGCTGATGGGGTCAGAGGAGGTGGGAGGAATGTCCACAGGTTAGCTCTTTGCAAGATAAATAAGGAAGGACCGGCCAAGGCAGAGGAGAGAGGTCAGGAGAACCTCCATGACGTGCTTGGGAGACACCTATACCTATCATGGCATAAACCAAGGAAAGGAGAGAGCTTATAGATTGTTATTTAAACTAGATATTTTAAACTAATAACAAGTAGATTGGAGACAGAAAGGAGACCAGCCTTATCTGAGTTATTAGAGACTGTCTAATTCGGGGTCAGGCAGTGATGCACCAAATTAAATGCCCATAGTATGAAGTGCATAGACTTGCGTAAAGATCTAGGTTGGAGCCCCCGGTTCCCCACCTTCAGGGAGGACGCTTCACAAGTGATAAAGCATCTCTTCAGGTGTCTCTCTTTTTCTCTCTCTCTCTTTCTTCCCTCCTCTCTCAAGTCCCCTCTATCCTATCCAATAAAATGGAAAAAATATTGGCCACCAGGAGTTGTGGATTCCTCGTGTTGTCACCAAGCTCCAACTCATGCTGGAGGGAAAAAAGTTTCTGAGTCAGTTGGTGTTAAATGCTATACTAATAGAGATGAACATGAATTTAAAAAGACTGTAGAAGGGGGGTGGGCAGTAGCGCAGCGGTTTAAGCACACATGGTTCAAAGCACAAGGACCAGTATAATGATCCTGGTTCTAGCTGCCAGCTCTCCACCCACAGGGTGGTCGCTTCAGAAGTGCTGAAGCAGGTCTGCAGGTGTCTTGTCTTTCTCTCTCCCTTATGTCTTCCCTTCCTCTCTTGATTTCCCTCTGTCCTATCCAACAACAGCAACAACAGCTATAATAACAATAACAACCACAACAAGGGCAACAAAATGGCAAAAATAGCCTCCAGGAGTAGTAGATTCCCATGTATTCACAGTGCTGGCGCCAAGCCCCAACGATAACCCTGGAAAAAAAAAAGACTGTAGAATCTGAAGAAGTTAACTCAAAGGAGAGAAAGAGATATGCAGGGTGTGAGAGTGTTTCAGCTTTGTCATCCACTATGTCATCAGAGAACCAGCACTTATCTTCAGCTCATATGTCAGATTTTATATAAAATGCTCTAGTGACCTCAATAGATTTGAAAGTTAGTAATCCTAAATCTATACATGAAAAAGAAAAAAAGAACCTCAGACTGACAGAAGAACTTGTTTAGACTCACTCACATATGAATATCTAGTGAGTTCCTGCTTTGTGCTAGGGACTGAGACAGCCACTGTGAGGACAGCAGTGAAAAGAGCACAGTTAAGAGAAAGAAACAGAAGGCTGTTGTAGGTGTCACACAAGTGGGTGTGTACGTACAAATTGTGAGAGCTTATGAAATGACAGTGAAGACTTTCTCACAGGTGTGCAGTGGTACCTCACTTTTTGTTTGTTTTTTCTTTTCCTTTTTGTCTCCAGGGTTATTGCTGGGGTTTAGTGCCAGCACTATGAATCCACTGCTCTCTCTCTCTCTCTCTCTCTCTCTCTCTCTCTCTCTATATATATATATATATATATATATATATATATATATATATATTAAGAAAGGATAAATTAACAAATCCATAGGGTAGGAGGGGTACAACTCCACACAATTCCCGCCACCCCATCTCCATGTCCCACCCCCTGCCCTGATAGCTTTCCCATTCTCTATCCCTCTGGGAGCATGGACCCAGGGTCTTGTGGGTTGCAGAAGGTAGAAGGTCTGGCTTCTGTAATTGCTTCCCCACTGAACATGGGCGATGACTGGTCGGTCCATACTCCCAGTCTGCCTCTCTCTTTCCCTAGTAGGGTGGGTCTCTGGGGAAGCTGAGCTCCAGGACACATTGGTGGGGTCTTCAGTCCAGGGAAGCCTGGCCAGCATCCTGGTGGCATTTGGAACCTGGTGACTGAAAAGAGAGTTAACATACAAAGCCAAACAAATTGTTGAGCAATCATGGACCCAAAGCTTGGAATAGTGGAGAGGAAGTGTTAGGGAGGTAGTCACTGCAAACTCTAGTGTACTTCTGCTTTCAGGTATGTATTTTGCAGTAGTTTATGGATACGTGTGAACATATGCTCTCTCTCACAGAAACTGGTGTATATCTAGATTTTGGGACTTTGTTAGAAAGTGAACCACCTGGGATGAAATTAGAGAATATTATGAAAGGAAAGGTCTCACCCGAGTAATGAAGCTGAAGGGTTGTCATTCCACACGTGAAGTCTCTGGACACAGTCTGAAGTGAAGCATGTTGAGGTGGCAATCGTTGTGTTGATTAGGTTGTGATCGGCAGATGCAATATTATTTGATATGGATTAGGAGAGGCATACGGGAAAGTGGGCCTTATCCAAAGGTTCCAGGACTGGGGGAAGTAGAGGCTCTATAGTGGAGATGTGAGGTTCCTGCTGTCTTAGGGTTCAAAAAGACAATCGATAGTTAATGTTATCATCACATTATTTGGTAATTGGGTTAACTTTGAAAAGTCCTTTTGTTAGGGTTTGCTGTATAGTACCCAGTATCTTGTATGTAACTGTGCCATTGGTTGCTTCTGATCTACTTGGTCTAGGCTTTTGAGAGAGCCCACATATCAAATACACATCCTATATATATTAAAAAGACTCAGTCTGTGTTTTAAAAAATTCGAGACATACAATTAATTTTCCCCCTCATATTAATTAACTAGTGATTTATATGACTACATTTTACTAGGAGTGTACATAAACACCATTCCCACCACCAAAAGACCCATCCCACCCACCCACTCCCACCCCCCACTGTCCCAGGAAGCTGCATGTCTACCCCTCACCACAGGGTTTTTACTTTGGTGCCCTACTTACAATGTGGTCAGGTCCTGCTTTTAGTTTCCCTTTCAGATCTTCTTAGTCAACTTCTGTTGATGAGTGGGATCATCCCATACTCATCTTTATCTTTCTGACTTAGCTTACTTAACATAATTCCTTCTAGTTCTGTCCAAGATGGGTCAGAGAAGGTGGGTTCATTGTTCTTGATAGCTGCATAGTATTCCATTTTGTATAAATACACCACAGATTTCTCAGCCACTCACCTGTTATTGGGCACCTGGGTTGCTTCCAGGTTTTAGCTATTATGAATTGTGCTGCTATGAACATAGGAGTACACACCTCTTTTTGGTTGGGTGTTATGGAGTCTTTGGGGTATAATCCCAGGAGAGGAATTATTGGATCATATGATAGGTCCATGTATAGCCTTGTGAGAGTTTTCCAGGAGAGGAATTATTGGATCATATGGTAGGTCCATGTATAGCCTTGTGAGAGTTTTCCAGACTGCTCTCCACAGAGGCTGTACCAATTTACATTCCCACCAGCAAAGCAAAAGTGTTCCTCTGTCCCCACATCCTCTCCAGCATTTGTTGCTGCTGTCCTTTTTGATGTATGCCATTCTTACATGAGTGAGGTAGTATCTTAATGTTGTCTTAATTTGCATTTCTCTGACAGTCAGTGACCTAGAGCAGTTTTTCATATGTTTGTTATCCTTTTGGATCTCCTCTGTAGTGAATGTTTTGTTCATATCCTCTGCCCATTTTTGGATGGGGTCATTTGCTTTTTTGGTGCTAAGTTTGCTGAGCTCTTTATATATTTATCTGGAACCTGAAAACACCTAGAATTGCCAAAACCATCTTAAGGAAAAGAAACAGAAATGGAGGCATCACACTCCCAGACCTTAAACTATATTATAAAGCCATCATCATCAAAACAGCATGGTACTGGAACAAAAATAGGCACACAGACCAGTGGAACAGAATTGAAAGCCCAGAAATAAATCCCCACACCTATGGACATCTAATCTTTGATAAGGGGGCCCAAAGGATTAAATGGAAGAAGGAGGCTCTCTTCAATAAATGGTGCTGGGAAAACTGGGTTGAAACATGAAGAAGAATGAAATTGAACCTCTTTATCTCACCAGAAACAAAAATCAACTCCAAATGGATTAAAGACCTGGATATTAGACCAGAAACAATCAAATACTTAGAGGAAAACATTGGTAAAACACTTTCCCACCTACACCTCAAGGACATCTTTGATGAATCAATCCCAATTGCAAGGAAGACTAAAGCAGAAACAAACCAGTGAGACTACATCAAATTGAAAAGCTTCTGCACATCCAAAGAAACTATTAAACAAACAAAGAGACCCCTCACAGAATGGGAGAAGATCTTCACATGCCATACATCAGAGAAGAAACTAATTACCAGAATCCACTGATTTTGCTGGCCATTTTTTGTTAGATAGGATATAAAGAAACAGAGAGGGAAGATACAGACGGAGAGAGAAAGACACCTTCAGACCTGCTTCACTGCATGTTAAGCATTCCCCCTGCATTTGGGGAGCTGGCCTTGAACCTGAATTCTTGCACGGGTTCTTGTACTTTGTAATATGTGCACTTAACCGGGTGCACTACCACCTGACCCCCTCTCATTGTCTTTATTTGCATTTCTTTCTTAATCAATGTCTTTGAACATTTTTTTCCTTCTATGTCTATTGCCCCCCTGGATCTCTTCCTTAGAGAATATTCCACTTATGTCCTCTCCCCACTTGTGAATGGGATTGTTTCTTTTGTTGCTGTGTTTTGTGAGTTCTTTATATGTTTTGGCTATTAAACATTTCACGTATTGTCAGGGTCTCTGGTGGGGTGATCTTCATGGGAAAGGTAACGGACCAGTTCTTTCTGCGCAAAAGACGACACGAAGTAAAAGACACCGGAGATATCTGCAGCGTGCTCAGATCTCAGATCTCAACTCTCAGGTCTCAGGTCTCCTTTCTTAGCAGGTGGACATGAGTTAAATAGAAAACAAAACAAAGGGAATTATTGAAATATGTCAGAAATTACAGGTTTCTTAAAGATTAGCTTGCCCTTATGGTAGGGGACTGGTATGATAGGAATTGATGAGATACAAGACAGTTATTCTCCATGATGCAAGCAACTTAATTATCCAAAGGTATTTGAGAGAAGCATAGGGGTTAAACCAGTAGGGTGAGACAGAGAGAAGATGGATATCAAAAGGCCATATAGTTTGGAATTTCTCTTGCCTGTGGTCTGAGGTGTATGATGGAGTGTGTGATAAGGTGTGTTCTCTGTGATCAGAAGGTAAGGTTACTTTGAGTAAGTGAATCTTAAAGTAGGCGGCCATGTGGCCTGCAGTTAATGGGGAGAAGTATTGGGGTTCCCGTGGGCCTGAGAGTCAAGAAGGAAAGAACTAAGTCTGAGTTTCTCCCCTTTTGCTCACCTCGTTTGAGAGAGACTAACCAAGAGGTATCTTCTCAGACCTCCATCCAAGGATGGGAGAGTTCTCCCTAAGCTCTATCAAGCTTACACATAGTCCCAACAACGTATGTTGTTTAAATATCTTCTCTCATCTTGTAGGGTGTATTTCTGTTTTTGTGGTAGTTCCTTTTGCTGTGAAGAAGCTTTTCAGTTTGATGTCACCCCACTGGTTTAATTTTTGTTTCCATTTTTCTTGCTGTTGGACTCAAGGTTTCATTAGATCATGAACTGTTCAGCCATAGTATTCCTCCTCCTCCTCCTCCTCCTCCTTCATTTTCCTCCCCTCCTCCTCCTCCTCCTCCTCCTCCTTCTTCTTCTTTCTTCTTCTTTTTTTTAATATCAGATCACTGCTCAACTCTGGCTTATGAGAGAGAGCTTGAACCTGGGACTTCAGATCCTCAGACATGAGAATCTCTTGGCATAACCATTATTCTCTACCCCCACCTGAGTCTTTTTCTATATATTTAATGGATTCTGGTCTAATGTCTGTACCTTTGATTCATTTGGAGGTGATTTTTTGTATGGTGATATGTAGTGGCCCTGTTTCATTCATCTGTATATTTCAGCCCAGTTTTCCCAATGCCATTTGTTGAAGAGACTCCCCTTCCTCTGTTGAATGTTTCATGCCTCCTTGTTACAAATTGTTGGTTTGTATGTATGACAGATCCCAGCCTTGCCACATCTTAAAACTGTGTCCTCCCTTGATGTTGTCCCTCTGCCCTTATTTGTGAAAGCAGAGCTGACCAAATTCAGAAATGACAGATAACTGAAAACTAACCTCCAAAGAAATGTATCACATTTAATCAGGATCATACCTCCTCAGGATCTTAATTGGGAATTTACTCAGGGTAAGTTCAGTCTGTTTTAGATCATTAGGAATAATTACTCCCTTTATCAAAAGCAGTGATTTTCATGTTGAAATTACACCCTAGGTCACAGATATGGGTTGATTATTACCTCTTTAACTACCCACCTATAATTTTATTGGCCAGGTCCTGCCTTTTCTTCCTAAGTCACACCTACATCTATTACTATCTATTACTACTTCTGAATGCCTTTCCTTTTTTTTTTTTAATTTCCTCTTCTCTCTCCAATGGAGAAGATAGGGGCACAGAACTCTGGTGGTGGGAACAGTATGGAATTACACCCCTATTATCTCATAACTTTGTAAATCAGTATTAAACCAATAACAAAAAACACAGCAAAAAAAGAAATTACACCCTTTGTGTTTTCAGCAGACATTGACTTTATGGTTCTATGATCACCAACGTCAAATTCTTAGTTTAGAGTGAAGACACCTCTCTTCCTCTCTGTGGTATTTTCGGTGTAATTTTCATCACTTGCCTCCAGAATTATTGACATGCTGATAACTCCAAGTTCTACAAAGTCCTTTTAACTTTGTCATAGATCAATATAGGTCATGCAATTAATTTTATTTTTATGCCTCTGTGCTTTCTATAATAAAAGAAATATGTGTTTGCTGAAGGAAATTGGGAAGATATGGATTATAAAGTAACCCAAAAGGAAAATAATATAATCTACCCAAACTACCATACTGAAGTAGCCAGTTTAGCATGTTGTGTATGTATTTAAAAGAATTTTCTTTGTGTAAATATAGATTTTATAAAATAGGATTCTAATGTAGCTTCTATCCTGTGAGTCCCTTTATAAAATATTTTAAAGGTTCTTTACTGTCATAATCTAAGTATCTACTACATGAGTTTTGAAATGCATGTTGTAACGACTCATTTTTTTAGCATTACTTAGTGATTACTGGAAAATAAGTTTATAAGTATTGTCTTTTTTAATCTCACAGTAAGTATATAAAGTGCACTGTTAGCACCCCCTTTTAATTGAAGAAGAAGTGAAGTGCAGTAGATACTGAGTAATTGATCAATGATTTCATATCATGGAAGTAAAAAACAAAACCTGAATAGGGAAATTGTCTAAGTCTCTGACACCTATTATATTTCATGTTGATTGTATAATACATAGCATACAGTTAATTTTGTAATTTCACTATTCTAATCACAATTTTGCATACTTGAATTAGCAGTTTTGAATTATTGAAAAGAAAATGGATACACACTCTTATAGGTAAATCTTTGCTCCTATTAATGATAAACCTCTATGCAGGCTCACTCCTGAATCCACCCATCTTTCAGGCTGTTGGGAGACTGAGGTCAAGAGCAGCCCCTGCAGGTCCTGGAGCAGCTCAGCTTGTGGAGGGCTACGTGCGCAGGGAGACAAATACTCAGTCATCCCTGGGAAAAGCCTCAGAAGGCAGTTTGTTCGTTGACAGGAAAAGTAGATATATATAGGCCATAACCCAGGGGGAAGGTTTGGGGTATCTATTAACCCAAACACAGAGCAAGATAATCCATAGTTATATTTTCACCTACAAGACTGTTTGATCATAAGCTTTACAATGTACTTTTTTTTTTTCCCAGAGGTCAATTGCAGGCACTTTAGAGCAGTAAGAGAGAGGGGAAAAGCTGAAAAATGTTTGCTGGAGTTTTAAGGTTAACACAATAATCCATGGCTTTTAATTAAAGAAGGAAAGGGGTGGAGGTTGCATGTGTAGAAAGGCACCCATGTCCTAGGGTCCAGCTGTCATAAATTCCAGAGACCAAAGGAACAAGCCCTTCTCTCGACCTGAAGGAAAAGTTTTGGGTCAATCCGCTCAGATATCATGGAAACAATGGCCTGGACTTTCCAGGACAGTGAGCCCATTCTCCAACACCTCGAAAAAAATAAGTTGTAGTTATTATAACTCTTGTGATCCAAGGGACATTTACACATTTGTGGATTGAAAATTTATAGACACTTAAATCCTAAAGCAGTCAGCTAAAAAAAATGTAGATTGATATTAGGAATCAACAGAACAATAACTTCAAATCATTTTTTTTGATTTTCAGCAAATTATATCACCATTGTATGTATTGTAGGAAACCAGCTTTATAATTCTGTCTTGGCTTTAGAGTTGTGGAATGAGCTAGAAGTCTAAAGTACAACTTATGTGAATTTGGACTTATCTTATTAAGATGCTGTGTCTTGCATACTTAATAAGCAGGTAGTGAGGGCTTGATGACCAGTTAATCCAGATCAAGAAAATATCTTGTGTTTACTCATTTTGTGATAGTTTACCTAAGGAAATGGTTCGCCTGACACTGTTGGTAATAGCAGAGATCCCATACACCATTACAAGCTTCCTAAATGACGTATTGGGGATTAGGATCCACTCATCTTGCTTTGTCTATTGTACCTCCTGCAAGTACATCAAGGAAGTCTGTCTATTGTTGCCTTCAGAGTCATTTCCAAGTATGCTAGCTCTCAATTTTGTATGCTCAGAAATGCCTTTCTATGTAACATGGTGGGTGGCAGATGTTGTATGTTCAAGCATAATCTTGATTTTTTTCTTTTAAATACTTATCCCTTTATAGTGGAGGATTATTTGCAAAGCAGGCATCCTGCACAAATATAAGCCTACCAGTCCAAGGCAGAGCTTCAATGATTCTTTGTTAATTCAGATCGAGAGAGAAAGAGAATAAAAGATGCTTCAGCAATGGCTTACCATCAGTGGCTATTTCTTTGGTGTAGTGATGCTCTCATGTGGTGTCTGGACTAGTTCTAACTATACTTATTTTATAGATAAGGGACATCAGGTTCTCAGGAGTCAACTGACTGTCTCACTGACACAGTACCCTTGGTTAAGTTAGACTATATATTCACATCTTTTTGATCTTTTTTTTATATGCCATTTTGAAAGTTTAATATATTAACTATTGATGTGACTAATCTAAAACAAATTGTTATAGAAGTCCTGAAGCATAAAACTTTCAATTTAGTTAATATAAAAAAACTCAGGGGCCTGGGTGGTGGTGCACCTGGTTGAGAGCATGTATTACAATGTACAGGGATGTGGGTTCAAGCCCCCGGTCCCCACCTGCAGGGGGAAAGCATTGTGAGTGGTGAAGCAGTGTTGCAGGTGTATCTCAGTTTCTCTCCCTCTCTATCGCCACCTTCCCTCTTGATTTCTGGCTGTCCTTATCCAATAAATACAAATTTAAAAAATAAATAAATAAATAAATATGACTCAATGCCTGCCCACTAGTTTACTCATTGCATCTGTTGATGCTTCACAAAGCAGATAATCCCTAAGTACCTCAGGGGATGTGGCAATTGGCTCCCAAACCTCTTGACAGAGCTGCCTGCAGTTGTGCTGGAAATTGGCTCTCCAACTGGGCTGGACTGCAGTGAGGAAACATGATTGAAGATGGTAAACTGCCACTGCTGTGATGGAGACCAGACATGAATGTTAAACAATTGTGTCCACAATTTGCAACCCAGGAGCTACCAAATTGACAGCTAGACTGATCTAGAGCAACACAGAGAGATGGGGAGTGTTTTTCGTGCAGTCAACATGAAGTCTTACATTGTACTTTGAGGAAGACATCCTGACGGTCCCATAAACCGGGATGCTGTCAATTATGACTCTCAGGTTCCTTGCAAAGTATCTGATGTCTGAGCACCCTCATAATGGCCCTCATGGTCTCGTCATCCAATCTGGTCTCCTATGCCTACACTGAACTTCTCTGTTCCAGACTCTTGGAAACAGAGTTGGCAGTCAGTTGAGGTAAAGAACAAACACCTCATCACAGACCCCTGCAAGCGTCAACCCGGCTTTGACCTAGCACGTTATGATTGGGCCCTCCTCAATCGCTATCGAACAGGCCATGGCCGGTGCACCGCTATGTTCCATCGCTGGGGAGCCAGAGATGACCTGAACTGCCCCTGCGGCTACAGACAGACTATGACTCACATAGTCAACGACTGCCACCTCTCCAGATTCAAAGGAGGTCTCGAAACTTTACATCAGGCTCAACCTGACGCTGTTGACTGGCTATGGAAGAAGGGCAAACGCTAGAAAAAGAAGAATGGCCCTAACTCTAGTTGGCTTGGATTTGCCTTTAAAGTGAATGCAAATTTCATTAAGCATGTAGTTGTTCCAATAGTAGCTGCCCTTCTCTCCAGGAACTAACTAAACTTCTGGCATTTTATCTAGGTCTAGATCAAAGGGATCCATGTTGTGCTAGAAATAAGTCTTGACTCTCTGAGGGACTTGAACAGACACAGTGAGTGTATAAAATGAATAATGGTAGTAATGAGCAAAACTTGTAAGGCAAATCTAGAGTGTTAGGGAGGTTTCTGTCTGTCTTTAAAGAATGTACACCAAGTGATTGCTTTATCTCATTTTTGCTTTGAGAACATCTTTCTTTCAGGTTGGAAACAGTCAGTTACTATTTCACCTAATAGAAAGTCTACTTCCCATCTTCATCAGACTCTTGTATATTGCTTTGTCAGTCACTCTACTCATGCAATGGACACTTTCTAGTTATTTTTGTTGTTGTAATTTATTTTATGTATTTATTTATTTATTTAATAATGATTGACAAGACCATAGGATAAGTTCTTTTTATATACCAGGTATTGGAAATGATGATGATTTTGATGCATAAATAAGAGGTTTCTGTTTTCAAAATTCCATGCTATGCTGGGGGATATGTCTTGCCAGTTTGTTTGTTTTTTCTGACTTCTAGAGTTTCAATAGAGCAACCAACATGTATTTTTATTTGTTTGTTCTTAAAGAGAGAGACCTTAACACTGAAGCTTCCTTCAATACAGTAGAGGTCTGCTTTGAACCCATATTGCACACGTGGCAAATCAGTGCCTTATCCTACTGAACAATTCCACTGGCCACCACTGTAACTTCTATGTGGTTTGTAGCTTTTATTTCTTATTTACTTTTGTTGTAAATTTATAGGCATAAACTCTGAGAGGAAGGAGTACAAGTATTTCTGTTCAGCTTGCTCCCCATTCACCAGATTAAAGTTCTGCCTTATGGTTTTCTTCCTGGTTGTGACTTAATATCCCATGAAATGATTTTCTATTATTGGTGAAGGCAATTGACTCTGCGTTTCTACTGCCTGGATATTGTACTCTTTTTTATTTTTTAACTATCATTTTTACTGAGGGGTTAATGATTTCCAGTGAAGTTGTTGTCACATGGATACAGTTTCTCATCTCCTTGTAAAAGTTCTTTGCAGAACACTTGCACCTATAATGATGTTCCTTTACCTCATCACAGAGCAAGAGCTAAGCTTCTCTTCAACCCATTCCCTCCCTCTTCTTCCCCCAAATTATTATTTTTGTTGTTGTTGCAAAACACCAAACCTAGTCCAAGTTTCACCTTGTGTTTTCCCTCTCTGTTCTTATTTATTAAGTTTCTTAACTTCTACCTATAATGTCCTTCTCTTTCTGGCTTATCTCACTTAATATGATGTCTTCAAGTCCCATTCAAGAGCAGGCAAAAGAGATGGCATCATCATTCATAACAACTGTTTACATTTTTTAGTGGTTACTAGTAATACTATTTTTTAAAATATATTTTTACTTGTTTGGGATAGAGATAGAAATTGAGAGGAAAGGGGGAGATGCATAGGTAGATAGATAGATAGATGATAGATAGATAGATAGATAGATAGATAGATAGATAGATAGATAGATAGATAGACAGACATAGATAGGGACCTACAGTACTGATTCACCACTTGTGAAGCCTACCTCCAACAGATGGGTCCTGGGGGCTTGAACCTAGGTCCTTGAGCACTGTAATATGTGGGCTTTACCAGGTGTGCCACCACCTAGTCTCCTTTATTTTTTTTCCTAAAGGCTATTTGTAGTTTTATATTTACTTATAAGTCTGCAATCCGTTTTAGGAAATTTGTGAAAGATGAAATTTAGAGCAAGACTCATTTGGTCTTCTCCACAATAACAGAAATGTTTCTCCCTTCTCAACTGCTTTTGTAATTTTCTCAAAATGTCAAGTGCATACATTTGTGTGGTCATTTTTGGATACTCCATTTTGTTTCATTGAATTATACATATTTACTTCTACCAACAACACACAATTAACCTCAAATTGGTTCCACCTTGTCTGTATCACAGTTGCTTTCTCTCTGTTTCTACCAAAACTAAATAAAATATTTAAAAATATCAAGTAAAGAGGAATATGTTTATTGCATTTTCCATTCTACACTGCACTATCCCCATTATTCTTTGATTTCTCTAATGTATTTTTTTTCAAACTTCACCATACAAGTTCTATATTCGTTTTGCTACTTTAACATCTAACATTAGTTGTTGGTAAGTAGCACTGCCTTTATAATTTTACTGTACATATATAAATAGAATTGATTTTTTTACACATTTTCCTTGGAGCTCACTAGCTCAATAAATTTAGTGTTTCCATTCAGGAGTTCATAGTCTCTCTTGTATTTTCTGCTTGTCATTTTACATGCTCTGTTTATTCCTTATTGATCTGTGATTCTTTTGTTTCTTTTTTTTCCTGGTTTTGCCCTGTAGAATTCCATCACTATTCTTGCACATGGTGATGAGAGACATTACTCTTTCCTAGTTTCTAGTATTTGGGGGGTGGGGAGGGGCAAAGAATTTAGCCATTTACCATTAAGTAAAGATTAGCTGTAGACTTCTTGTATATGTCTTCCATGCCCCTACTTTCTCAGATTTTTCTTGATAATAAAAGTTCATTGAGGTATGTCAGCTTTTTTTCTGCATTTAAGATGTAGTCATGTAAATCTTCTTTCTTTACAATGGTACCAAATGACTTTTATTGCCTTTCAAACGCTGAACAAACCTTATTTGCTACATTGAAGTTTACTTGGGTGCATTGGATAGCCTGCATATATCTGGATTCTATATGCTAATATTTGTTATTGATACCTGACATTGCTCTACAGCATTTTTTGTCTTTTTACATTTTTTAATTCAGACTAACACTTCACTTCTTGCCTGACTTTGGTATCAGAATAAGTCCACCTTCATAAAATAATTGAAAAGTATTCTATCTATTTTCTAGAAGAAATTGTAGAACTAGTGTTGACTCTCCCTTAAACATTTGGTGGACTACAATAAAACATCTGACCCTGGAGAATTCTCATTAGATTGTGTTAAATTATGAACTGATCTTTTTCTTAGTTATAGAGTTATACAAACTATTTTATATAGATGAGTTGTGATTATTTTTATTTCTTTTCAAGAACAGCTCATTTTATCTGAACTGTCACATATGTTTGTAGAGTTCTTTGCAGAAGTTTCCTTTATTATTCTTTTGATATCATCAATAGCAGCTGTTATATCCTGTGATTCATTTCTGATATTAGTCATTTGTGTCTTCTCCCTCTCTCCCTCTTCCTCCAGTTAGTCTTCTTGTTATCAGCTTTATTAGTTTTTCCAAAGAATCAGCTCTATGTTTCAATAATATTCCCTACTATTGTTTTCAATTTATTTGATTTATGTAAGTATTCTCTCATTCCACCCCAGTGAGGAAGCAGAGAAATGCCTTAGTACAATCTGATGGGAAGGAAAGTTTAGAGTCAGGGTGTATGGAAAGATGTTCTTTTCTATGATGCTTAACAATAACAACAATTATTTTCTAAAGATCTCGATTTCTTATTATAATATCTCTTTCTAGGTTCTTTGATTAGCATACTTCCTTTCAAAATTCAATTGCTCACAATTGGGGAGATTAAGAAGGGAAAACTTTGTTATCTTTTTATAATATTGTCCAATTGTTCATACAAACTTAAAATCTATATTTTTCATTTTACTTACTCTCTTCTTCACTTTAAATAACTTATACTACTAATTAAAGCCTGATTCTTCTTCTTCTAGCGTTTGCCCTTCTTCCGTAGCCAGTCAACAGCGTCAGGTTGAAAGCTGTCAGGAGCTGCTTGTTGCTGGCTTTGAAAGTGACTGGGGTCCATGTGGATTCAGTCGGCTAGGAAGGATCGTCAGTTTCCCCAATGAATGGGTACTCATGGGATACACCACGAGAAGGTCGATCCAATGCATAATTTTAATGTTTTCATCTACTGAATGGAGACACAGAGAAATTTAGTGTGACAGTGGGTGTAGAGAGGGAGAGGGACAGGGGCAGGCAGAGGGAAAGGGAGAGAAACATACATGTGGAACTGCTTCACCACTCATGAAGCTTTTCCCCTGAACATTGGGGACCAGGTCCTTGAACACTGTAACATATCTGCTTTAACAAATGTGCCACCACCTGGACTCTTGATAATTATTTTATTGGCAAATGTGCTGTTAATAACATTTAGTGAAAATTTCATTCATCTCCTGTACTAATAATGCTGATCTGAAGTTCCCTGTTTTAGCTTAAAAAAAAAAACTTTTAGCTTGCCTTATTAAATACATGCATTTATTTCAATCAGTGAACAAATTTTATTTATGCATACAGGTGTCTTAATGTCCTTACCTGCTGATTTCATCATCCTTATTATTGCTAAGTCTCTTATTTTTGTATAGCAAGTCCCCCCACCCCCTGATATGGGTCACATTTTGTACTTTTTCATGTGTCTGTTAATATTTATGGCATGGTTGACATGAATTTTACATTGTTGGGAGCTGGGTTTTGATATCTTTTGTGGGGGACTGTGGTGGGGTTGGAAAGGCATTGTGCATTCTCTGCATGCTAAATTAAGTTGTTTGTAGGTCAGTTTGATCCTGCCACGTAATGTTTTTAGGTCTTGTTAGAATAAATCTAGAGTAGACATTATTCTGGGGTCATATGAGTTCTACCACTCACCAAACCTTGACAGTTTGGGGATCTCGACATGCACATATAGTTAGTGACATTTCTATTATCTGACAATTATCAACTGATTCCCAGCCTCCTCTGTGCTCTGAGGTATAATTTACAGATGTTCTATTTCTTTCTTTCCAGTGCATTGACCTGTGATCAGCCTTATGGAGATTTATAGTTTGGAAGTAATGATAATTTTTAGTCAAATATTCAAGGAAATCACTATCCAGATATCACGGTTTTTTTTTCTTTTTTCACCTCTCTGTGCAATAATGTGCTCAGCCTCCGTTTCTTCTTCTTTTGTTTATATATTTTGCTTATTATATTTTATTTATTTACCTATTGGTTATAAGCAGAAAGAAATTGAGAGGGCAGGGGTGAGGGAATAAAGTACGGAAGAGAGACACCTGCAGTTCTGTTTCCCTCCTGAAAACTGGGGCCAGGGATTTGAACTCAGGAAGCATGTATGATTAACCATGGAAGCATGTATGATTAACCAGGTTTGCCACTGCCCTGCCCAGGATTTCAACCTCCTTTTCTATCTTATTACAATTCTACCTCTTTCCACCGTTATGAACTCTGATCTTTATCTTCAATTTAGCAAGATAATTGAGTTCTTTTGCTCTTACTATAGCACAGAAATTGTTTCTAGCAAAACCCAGAGCAGCGATTGAGCCTACTTTGCTCTTCTTCATTCAAAATCCACACACTTCTGTTATCCACTGTCCAACATTTGGAACCAATTGTTGGTTTGTTTTTTTCATTTTTATCTAGTTCTACATTTTTTATTTTTACATTATCTAGTAAGTAAGTCTAGTCCTAGTTGCTTTTTCAAAGTCATAGGAATATTTGGACAGGTCCTATTTAAGTACTTCCATGAGGAAAGCATTTGTTTTTCCTCACTGTCCAGAGGAGGCATTGGAATCTTGACCAAAATATCACCTGTGCCCTACATACTACTTTGAAGTGTCTTTCAATGTTCTGAAACTTAGACGAAAAGCTCTAAGTTTACAACTAAGCGCTTCACTGTAGACATTTTATTTTCCAGTTCCTCCTTGACTAATCAGCATGGTTTAAGTTCACAGCTAGAATCAGTCTTAGTAACAAGAGCATATTTTTAAAATATTTATTTATTTATTTATTCTGTTTTGTTTCCCTTGTTGTTATATTGTTGTAGTTATTATTGTTGTCATCATCGTGGGATAGGAGAGAGAGAAATGGGTAGAAGAGAGGAAGACAGAGGGGGAGAGACCTGCTTCACCACTTGTGAAGTGACTCCCCTGCAGGTATGGAGCCGGGGGCTCGAACCAGGATCCTTATGCTGGTCCTTGGGCTTTGCGCGTGTGCTTAGCTTGCTGCACTACCGCCTGACTCCCACAGACAGTATTTTTAATGTAGACTTGTATTAAGGAGGCTATACTTTGTTGGAGAGCCCAGGCATCAAGAAGACAGAAGAACAAAGGCAATTAGACTAAACCCCAAAACTTAAAGAAGGGGGGGAGTCTCAGAGGAAGTGTCAGTTCTCACTATCTTAACAGAAATAACTTCAAAGTACTTCATAATCTTGTATCTTATGGATATTACTCGGAACAACTTTATCACAACAAATTAGCTAACTTAGGTGAAATGAACAAGAATTACTAAATTTAAATTCTGATTAGACATAAAATAAAGAAATAGAATTAATCATTCTCAAATATTTCATAAGAAAAGCTTAGGCAGGCCCAGGTAGCTTTGATAAGTGGAGTGTATAAAACTTTTAAAGAAAAATTAGTGCAGTTGCTTCCAAAATATAGAAAAGGAAAGAAAACTTACACAAGACAACCTACACAAGAAAAGATATTATAGGCAATTATTTCGTAACTACAGGTGTAAAATCCTCTAAATAATACTGTAAGCCCAATTCAGTGAACTATATATAAAGACTCAGTGTGATAAGCAGATGGGATTTATTTAGGAAAACAAAGATGACTACATCAACACCTGAAAATGAAATAATAGGAAACACTGACCATGCAGAATAAAGGAACAAGTCCATATGATTATCTTGTAAGTGCAGAAATCATTTTGACAAAATCTAAAATTCTTTCAAGACAAATCAGATATAGAAGAGTTCTTTTTTAACCAGGTAAACAAAACTTAAGAAAAACCTATAGCAAACATTTGGTTCTAATACCTATTTCTTTTTTTCTAAATATTGATACCATATATGTGTAGACATAGATGTATATATGTAATCTTATATATTCTTTTTTTTTTAACACCAGAGCACTGTACAGCTCTGGCTTATGGTGGTGCGGGGGATTGAACCTGGGACTTCAGAGCCTCAGGCTTGAGAATCTCTTTACATAACCATTATGCTATCTACCCCACCCATATTCTTACATATTTATACCTGTTTGTATTATTTATATTTTCATAAAGATAATTTGAAATGGTCTACACAGAAAGCACTGACATGTGTGGAAGGGATTGGTTGGAAACTTGGTGACCATGGGATGCAAATTATTTTGCTTTTTAGGCTATGTAGATTCTAAAAAACATATGGAGAAGAAAAGCAGAATCTTTTAAAAATGTTGTGGGGGATTAATGGTTTACATGAAATACAGTTGTTGATACATGTGTAAATTTTCAGTTTTCTGCAATACACTCCCACCCCCCCAGCCTAGGTCCTCCTCCATGTTCATGCACCAGGAACTGAAATCCTCTTTCTCACCACCCTCCTCTCCCCACTGTAGTCCTCTACTTTGGTGCAATATGATAGACCCAGTCCAAATGCTGCTTTGTGTTTCCCCTTCTTTGTATTTCTCAACTTCTGTCCATGAGTGAGATCATCCCATATTCATCCTTCTCTTTTCTGGCTTATCTCACTAAGCATGATTCCTTCAAACTCCATCCAAGATGAGGTGAAGAAGGTGACTTCATCATTCTTAATAGCTGGATAATATTCCATTTTGTGTGTATACCACTCTCTCAGCCACTCTCTCAGCCACTCATCTGTTGTTGGACACCTACCTGAGTTGTGAAGTAGAATCTTTGCATCCCTGCCCAGCAGCCTGGGGTGTAAGCAAGACTGGAGTCTTCCAGTCCAAGATCATTTAATGCATGGATTTGATAGGGCAGCTGTGTATGGGGAGTGCCTTTTCCTAATAAGCTCTGTGGTGTCACATGACCTTGGAATTCCAGGAAGTTTTAATCAGATTGGTTCAGACTTGTGCCAGTGAGTGGAGAAAACCAGCTGATTTAATTGAGGAAATCTGAACTTGACTCCATCTCAGTGCAATGGAGGGATGCATTGGATCGACCTTCTCGTGGTGCATCCCGTGAGTACCCATTCATTGGGGAAACTGACGATCCTTCCTAGCCGACTGAATCCACATGGATCCCCGTCACTTTCAAAGCCAGCAACAAGCAGCTCCTGACAGCTTTCAACCTGATGCTGTTGACTGGCTACGGAAGAAGGGCAAACGCTAGAAGAAGAAGTGCAATGGGAGCTAAGACTCCTGTCTCTCCAGACTGCCTTCTTCTTCCACCATTGTTGCTTGTTCAAAAATAGATGGAGCTTAGAGGTTTATCTAAGGATGAATTTGCTGCTCATAGGAGCAGAAAAGATGAGGTGGGAGTCGGTGGTAGCACAGCAGGTTAAACACTCATGACATGAAGCATAAGGGCCGGCATAAGGATCCCAGTTTTAGCCCCGGCTCCCCACCTACAGTGGTTGCTTCACAGGCAGTGAAGCAGGTCTGCAGGTATCTATCTTTGTCTCTCTCTCTCTCTCTCTGTCTTCCCCTACTCTCTCCATTTCTCTCTGTCCTATCCAACAACGACAGCATCAATAACAACAACAATCATAAGTACAACAAATATATATATATATATATATATATATATTAATAAAATAAAAAAAGAAAAAAAGAAAAGATGAGGCAAGTATAAAAAGGGCAAGTTTATGGGGAGAACTTTGATGGTAAGTGCACTGTAGTAATATACCCCTGCAATCTTATAATCTTTTAAAACATATTTTTATTTATTCATTTTAATATTTTATTTATTTTAATGAGAGAAAGATACAGAGAACAGAACACTGCTTGGCTCTGGCTTATAGTGATGTGCTGGGGATTGAACCTGGGATCTCAGAGCTTCAGGCATGAAATTCTTTTGTAGAACCATTATGTTGTCTCCTCAGCTCTGTAATCTTATAAATTATTCTTCAATCCCTGTTAATTTTTTTAATTAAAAATTATGTGTGTGGGGTGTTCTTGCTGACTTTTAATTTTTGGAAAGAGGTACATTTTGAGAAAGAATAAAATCAAACTAATTCTTCTTTGACCTGGGTCTAGGTCTACATTTGTTTGTATCTGGCAGTTCCATTTGCAAAACAATAAATGTTTTGTTGAAGTAGTTCTCCCTCCTGAAAATAGAAAAGAACTTTTCTGAGGTCCTGACCATCTTTATGTGCAAAGCCCAATGGTCATTCCTTTGGCCCCTCTTCCATTTTCTAAACCCTCCTAAAATCAGAAAATTATAAATAATAAGTTTTAATTGCTTGCAGAGATGGACCCCTGCACAGGTGGGAATGAATGTGACCACATCTGTCAGAGCGATAATGCTGTGGCCCAGTGTGCCTGTCACCCAGGGTACAAGCTATCTGAAGACAACAAAGCCTGCTGAGGTAGGAAGCTGGGGCTGATGGTTTAATCGTGCAATTGTTGAAAATTTTGTGGTCATTTTGTTTTAGTAGTCAGAACAGTTAGGAGAAAGACACTTTCATTTATGCTTAAAAAGAAACATTCAAATTCCTATTTGATCACTATGAAAAGCTATTTTTATGATTCTATAAAAACTCAGTGAAAATTTTAGTTAAAATATTGGGGAAAAAAAGGTGGCTTGGTGTAGCTTGAGAATTAATGCCATTTGTTTTTTGTTTCTCATTTTGAAGTGAATTCCAGAGTGCACATTTCAAAACCTCCCATAACTACATAGAAAGTTCTTTATTACAGCCTCCAGAAGGTGGTGGCAACCTTTGAAATAAAGTTTAGGCAAATGAGTGTTCTTAGAAGTTAGGATTAATTAAAACCAAAAAGAAAGAATACAGGGTTATGAATTTCTATTTCTTAGAAATAACAAAGAAGGTGTACTTCACTTCAAAGATGAAAGTCATAAATTACCCCCACAACTGAATTGAGAAGAGAAGCCATTCCTTTGGGACAGTCTTTGTCTTAATAACTTCTGAGGAAATTACAGAATCCTTCATTTTTATCATGAAATTTCCATGCAATGAGAACCTGTTTATTTGGATTAACTGTGAGAATGCCAACATGTTTCTTGACTTAGGGGAAAGATAAACAGTTTGAGAAACTGAAAAAGAATTAGACATAAAATTATTTGTACCCTGGAGTTGGGTGGTAGCGCAGTGGGTTAATCGCACGTGGCACCAAGCAGGACTGGCATAAGGATCCCAGTTGGAGCCCCCGGGTTCCCACCTGCAGGGAAGTCGCTTCACAGGCTGTGAAGCAGGTCTGCAGGTGTCTGTCTTTCTCTCCCCTCTCTGTCTTCCCCGTCTCTCTCCATTTCTCTCTGTCCTATCCAACAACAACATCAATAACAACAACAGTAATAACTATGACAACAATAAAAAACAACAAGGGCAACAAAGGGGAAAATAAATAAATAAACATAAAAATTATTTGTACACTTTAAGCCAAAAGCAAGATAAGATTTTCTGTGAATTTTGCTAAGATATGTTTCTATCAAGAAAATATTTCTGGGGGCTGGGCAGTGGCACACCTGCATGAATGCAAATGTGACGATATTCAAGGACCTGGTCTCAAGATCCCAACCCCCACAAGCAAGGGGAAAGCTTCACAAGTGGTAAACTATTGTGGCAGGTGTCTCTTTTTCTCTCTCCCTCTCTATAGCCCTATTCCTTCTCATTTCTCTCAGTCTCTGTATAATAATAGATAAAATATTTTTAAAAAGAGAAAGTATTTTTCCCTTGGTCCCCTGTTCATACAACAGTTACTGTTCCTTACAAATTAGGCTCCTATTAAATTTTTTGTGTGTGTAGAAAATTGACAAGTATGTGTACATATAGAAATGTGCCTCCATCTAATCTTCAAATTTTTGTTTATTTTTATTTGCTTACTGCCATCACTGGGTATTCACTATTACAGGAAACCTTTTCAGACAGAAAGATAGAGACAGAGAAACAGAGAGAAAGACAACACAGCATTAAGGCTCCCTTCCATGATGTAGTGGGGGCCAGATTCAAACCTGAGTCATGCCTAAGACAAAGCAAGTGAGCTATCTTGCCTACCCTCAGAATGTTATTTTTATGTTTGGTAGAGGCTACCTGGGAAGTCTGTTTCCCAAAATACTGCCTATAAAATTCCTTTAAAGTGTGTGTGTCACTTAGAAGCGCCCTGGGGGAATGACTGCAAAATGCTACCTGGGGGAAAGTTTAGATGAGGAAATGATGGTGAGAATTGTCAACAGGGAGGAGAGGAGCAGGGATTCCCTGAACCATAAAACAAAATCATGCTGAATCAAATGGACTAGGTATGTCAACAGCAGCAGTGCCCCATGTGTTTAAACGGCACGGCCCTGTGATATGTAAGTAACGGCACACCCTATACAATCTGAAGGTCCCCAAGAACTTCATCTGTGACCAACCTTGGGCATGACCAAGTTCGAGTCTGTCCCTTACTGCATGGAAGGAAGCTTCAGCACTGTGACTTCTTTCTCTCTGTTTCTCTACCTCTAGTGACTGTCAATCAAGGCGATTCTATTTTACAGTGAATCAGTTGGCAGGTATAATTAGACAAGTGACATTGATTTCAGTATTACTAAGAACATAGAAGAATCTGTATCTTTTTGTTTTCTTTCTATCCAAGTTACTAAGTCAGTTTTTGTTTATTTGCTTTTTATCATTTTATTGAGGAGATAATTGTTAACAGTTGTTGATCTTGAGTACAGTTAATTATCTCCCCATGACAGATGGCTGTAAAACACTCTCCCTGGTACAGTCCCCCACCCCTCACCACCCCTCAACTTAGGCCTTTTTCTTTTTCCTTTTTTTTTTTATGTTGTTTGATAGAGAGAGAAAATGAGAGGGAAAGAGAGACACACCTGCATCCCTACTTCACCAGTTGTGAAGCTTCTCCCCTGCGGGTTGGGACCAGGGACTTGAAGCTGGGTCCCCGTGCACTGTAATGTGTGTGCTCAGCCAGGTGTGCCACTGCCTGACCCCCAACTTGGGCCTTTTCCTACCATCATACTATTGTTTGTTTCTTTGGCCACCAAGGCTGTTATTGGGTGGGGCTTAGTGGCCTGCATGACTCCACCATTCCCAGTGATCATTTTGTTCCTTTTACTTTCTGTTTGATCAAGGGTAGACAGCAAACTGAGATAGAGAGGGAAAGAGAAGGAGGTGACCAATAAAGGAGAGATACCTACAGCACTGTTCCAGTGCTCATGAAGTTGCCCTCCTACAGGTGGGTAGTGGATGTACCACCCACCACCCAGCCTAAGACTAGTAAGATTTAATCAGTAGAAAGAAGTGTTTGAGAGCTTAAGATGCACAAGTGAATCAGCAGCAACAACCTTATTTACAAACTGGAACCTCTGTGGTGTTTTCCTGTTAACTCTGGATGTCAGTGCTTGAGGGGAAATAGATGCTTTGTTTCATTGTTAGAGTTTACAGGTTAATCTCTGGTTGATTGCTGCACACATATGGCCTGTGCGTCTCATCCTGCAGACATAAATGAGTCTGCTGAAGGGCTGGCCCTCTGCAGCCACTGCTGTGTGAACACTGAGGGCTCCTTCACCTGCGCCTGCTGCCCTGGCTTTGAGCTGGGAGCTGATGGAAACCGCTGTTACAGTAAGTGCAGACCACCACAGTCCAGGAAGTGGGTGGCACTTCTGGCCCCTGAAATGAGAGTAATCCACGAATGGAAGACACTGAAGCTGAGTAGCTTGCCCAAATAAAATGCCTGCCAATGTTTTCAGTATGGCAGGAGGCAAGTACAAGCTTAGAAGTCATGCCCACATGTTTGTTTGTTTCTTTTAAAGATCTGAGTATGATTTTTTTCTACTTTTATTATTATTATGAAACAGAGAGAAAGACTAAAACTCTGCTCAGCTCTGGCTTATGGTGGTGCAGGGGACTAAACCTGAGATTTCAGAGCCTCAGGCATGAGAGTCTTTTTGAAGAATCATTAAGGTGTCTTCCCAGCCCCCACCCATTTGTTTTATTGTGGAGGTATAGAGGCTCTGTGTCAGTAGAAAATGATGAATATAATGATTCACCCTTTAAAATGAGGCTATCTTGTAGTTTACATGGTGAGAACTAAGTCAGATCTTGTAAGTTGGGCCCTCTTGGATCCACGCTGAAGAGTCTGCCCTCCTTCATCATGTTTCATTGAGCACTGGTAACTCCTATGTCAAACTCAAAAGAAAAACAACAAGTGGAACTGCAGAAACCAGCAGAAGGAACAACTAACTCTAGGTAGTAGTGCCATGTTGGACTATGGATCTAGCAAGTCTTTTCCATGCCAGCTCTCTTTCCCTGTCTCCATTTTTCATTCGTCTTGCTTCTTGAAATGTTTCCTTCTGTCTTTACATTCTGTCATCAACTCATTCCTCTACTACTACTTTTTCTCCTCCTACTCCTTATTCCTCCTCATATTTTTTCTTCCTTTTAAAAAATTCATGGGGGGTAATGGTTTACAGTATAGCCTTTAATGCATATGCATAGCCTCTCATCTCCCTTAGATTGGTGTCTACGAGACCACACCACAACCCCAATGTCCCTTCATCCTGTCCTTAGCCCTCCTTCCCCAGAGTCCTTTGCTTTGGTGCAATATATTACACCCAGTCCAAGTTTCACTTTATGTTTTCCCTTCCTGTCCTTTATTCTTGAATTCTACCTGTGCGTGAGACCATTTGGTACTGGTCTTTCTCTTTCTGACTTGTCTCACTCAACATAATGCCATCAAGTCCTACACTATGAATTACAATGCAACTGTTAAAATGGATGAAGTCATCTCCTCCTCTCCCCCCAGGATTATTTCTGAGATTCTGTGTCTGCACAACAAATTCACCAACCACTGATGGTCATTTTTATCTTTCTCTTTCTTTTTTATTTTTACTATTTTTTAGTTTTTGATAGAGATAGAAATTTTAGAGGCGAGGGCAATCTAGAGGGAGAGAAAGAGAGACACCTGCATCACACACACTTCTTCAACACTCAAGAAGCTACCATCTGCACATGGGGACCAAGGGGCTTGTGCCAGGTCTCAGCACATGGAAATGTGTGTGCTCAACTGGGTGTGCCATAACCTCCCCTCCACTTGTTCTTCTTTTTTAATAGAATGATGATTAAAGTTATTTAACTTGGGGGCTGGGTGGTAGCACAGTGGTTTAAGTGCAAGGACTGGCCTAAGGATCTTGATTGGAGCCCCTGGCTCCCCACCTGCAGGGGTTCGCTTCACAATTGGTGAAGCAGGTCTTCAGGTGTCTATCTTTCTCTCTCCCTCTCTGTCTTCCCCTCCTCTCTCGATTTCTCTCTGCCCTATCCAACAACAATGACAACAGTAATAATAACAACAGTTATAAACAACAAGGGCAACAAAAGGGAAAAAATAGCCTCCAGGAGCAATGGATTCATTCGTAGTGAAGGCACCGAGCCCCAGCAATAACCCTGGAGAAAAAAAAATTAAAAAGTAACAAAAACAACTTTAAAAAAATTATTTAACTTCAACGTCTTTCTAATCTAGACCCCACTATGCAATTTTAATGCCTCCCTTGTTAAGGATACATTCCAGTGTGGACCCATTGAGCAGTTAGCTGCTATTAGTAGCTATTGCTGTTACTTCATACTCTGAAGTCTTTCCCACCAGTCCTCTGCTAAATCTTAATTCAACTTTACTAAGCTTGGAACACTGATGAAAATCTCCTCAAGACCCATTAATCTAACTTAATATTACCCATCATTACCCAGTGTTCACTTCTATTCCTTTTCAGATAATGGACTTCTTGTCTTATTTCTTTGGTTGTCATTTCTATCCTTTCCTCTGCTGTAATTAATATATATCATCAAGTCCTGTTTCTTGCTCTTCAGAGACAAAATGTTATTTAGTGTCTACTTTCTCCACTGAGCACATTAGCTGGTAGATTTCTCTATGATTAAGACACGCTCATATTAGCCAGCTTTATGTTAAGTACAGGAACATATATCTCAAATGCTAAGAAACAAGTTCAAACAAACCTAGGATATCAAAATAGGCCTATTTTGTCCTGTCCTATCCTTGTAAAATCTTTCATCTTCTCTTGTTATCTTCCAAATATTTTTTTATCATTCTAATTTTTGCCTTAACCCTCACCTTGTCTCTTCACTTATAATGAAATAGATGCAGACTACCATCTATGCTAAAAAACTGGCCCAAAATACCTCAAAGAATAATGGGCCTTCAGCTCTTGTCAGTATGAAGAAGGTGGCCCTACTACGTTTAAAAGACTATCATTTTCTCCCCCCCTTCTATTTCTCCCTCCCTCCCTCCCTCCCTCCTGGGATATTGCTGGGGCTCTGTGCTGGCACTAAAAATCCACCACTCCTGGCACCACTTTTTAAAAATTTTATTGGATAGGACAGAGAGAAATTGAGATAGGAGGGGGAGACATAGAAAAAGAGAGACACCTGAAGACCGGCTTTGTTACTTGTGAACTGACCCCCCTGCAGGTGGGTAACTGGAGGGTCAAACCCAGACCCTTGCATGGTTCCTTGAGCTTAGCCAGGTGTGCCACTGCTCTGCCCCCCCAGACCATCATTCTCATTATACTTAAATTCCACTTGCTTTCATCACCACAAGACTTTTGTTATTAAGTAGTATATCTACTTAGTCTTACTTCTTCTATCTTTGAATTATCTACCATTAACTCACAACATACTAGAGACTCACTAGAGAGTTGACTTAGACAGTTCTTGACATCTTATATCCTCTCTAAACTAGTAAGACTTTCTGCCCTACTCTTCCAGGGATACCCACCATCTCCATGTAGCCAGACTTCATTTTAACTTTTCTGGTTTTATCCTTTTTTTGATCTTACATCACATTTCAGTATAGTTGACAGTACCTATAATTTTTCAAACATGTGTTAGCAAGCAAAAATAAAACCACCATCCACTGCAAGAAATCAAAGATGTTTATTCATGAATTCGAATCCAGGTCAAGAGGTGACTGACAGCAGTCCACCAGGCTCGACCCTGACCAAGGCTCAAACCACACAATTTATAGGATTCCAGAATACACTCAGGCAGGGGGAACACATCACCTTATCAACCTATATCCAATAATATGCTATGGAAAATGCGGAATCCAATCATTTCAAACCAGACAGAAAGTGGGATCCATTCAAAGCAAAGCGCGGGCTAATTTTAAACATTGCAAAATCACACAACCAATAAAACTTAGACAGAGTATGGTTACCACATCCCCCTGTCATCAGCTGTAACCTTCTGGTAAACAGTTTCCTTGTGCAAAGGTCCTGATAAGCCTCGCCTGCATGCAGGGTCTTGGTAAACAGCTTGTGGTTTACTGATTAAGTCCTGTGGTCAGGGGGAAATGGCAAGGAATTTTCCATCTCACACTATAAGAAACTAAACTAAAGAAGAGCTTCTAAAACTATTGCATAAAAGAACTTTAAAAACTACTACCTCTAACATTCCCCACTAGTCTTAGCTAAGAATCAAATCCTTGATTCATCTTCTTCTTCTGAATAAGTCTCAATATATCCTGTCTCAAGGTAAGTCTCGAGGAGACTTTTCACCTCATCTCCGGATTAGGGAGATCAAAGATTTCCACAGACAAGGACCCAGAGTAAAAATGAGGAGCAGGGTGAGCAAAGGCCCCGCCAGAGAACTTCTTCTTCTTCTAGCGTTTGCCCTTCTTCCGTAGCCAGTCAACAGCATCAGGTTGAGCCTGATGTCTTCTTGTTGCTGGCTTTGAAAGTGACGGGGATCCATGTGGATTCAGTCGGCTAGGAAGGATCGTCAGTTTCCCCAATAAAGGGGTACTCACGGGATGCACCACGAGAAGGTCGATCCAATGCATCCCAAATGCCAGAGAACTAATCAGCGTTGTCAACCAAGGGGACCAAGAGAATGGGTTGGTAAACCAGCTGCCCTCGCTCAGGTTCCTCAGGCGGTTGCCCCTGTCCTCTATTCTTGCCTTAACTTCACTTAAAGTCTTCTTCACCATTCCAGAGTGGTTGGCATAAAAACAGCAGGCTTCATTTAGGGCCACACATAATCTTCCCTGTTTCATAAATAGCAAATCAAGCCCCCTACAATTTTGCAGGACCACCTCGGCCAAGGAGGATAGTGACCCTTCCAGGGACTCGATAGTGCACTCCAGTGTCGTCATATCCTGATTGATTTGCTGATCTAATTTTACTAAAGTGGTCTCCTTGGCCAGGGCCGTAGCTCCTACTGCCACTGATCCCACTATGGCTGCCCCTGCGAGCAGGGGAATTATTACCGGGATGCCATGCTTCTGTCTTACTGGCCCGAGGTGGTCCGTCCTTTGCCTTTCAAGGTGCGCCCACCCTGCCTTACCCTGGGAATAGTATACATGTGGCAGAATGTGGGCCAAAACACAGAGGTCCTTCTTAGTCATTCCATAAGGGCTGATACAGGGAGTCATGCCTGAAGTACAGTCCCACCAGGTTCCCTCGGGGGCCTTGAGGAGAGTGGCCCACTCCTGGGTTTTACTAACTCTGATACTCTGGTTGCAATTGCCCCTGTAGGGGGAGGAGTCCAATTTAAAACTGGCTGTACAACACAAGTTCCTTTTCCCTGAATATCCCCCAAGGTCATGTGGGGCTGCATTCCCCCCTTGCACTCAGAACTCTGAGAATTGTTGGAGGATAAAGTTAGTCTCCTAATGTCCTCCTTCTGGCTACCAATATCTGCAGAGGCGGCCACGCCTATATAATAGAGAAGCTCAGGGTGCAGACACAGCCAGCAGTCTCTAGTTATTTCAGGGTCAGACTCATTAAAGAGGTGATACATTAACTCCATGGTTCTCACTAGTGGCTTCACCCTGGGATGCAAAGATTCTATGTCAGGCGGCTTAGTGCCACTTGGTACAATGTCAGTCTGGTTTCTATCAGTTTCATTCTTTCCCCTTGTCCCCGAAGACGGTGGGGAACTGGGACGGGGGTCTTCACCTAAGATAATAGGCCTCAAGGGCCCAATAGGATTCTGAGTCCGTGGTAGCAACTGCAATTGGATAGTGAATAAAGTCCCAGAGACACTCGTAAGGAAGGGTATCTTGATGCTCCACGTTCTCCCTCCCATCCATGAATCAGTCTCATGCCAAGTCTCAACCCTCGCTTCCATAGGGTTACAGTCCCTTAAGTTGCAAGTACCTGGCTCAGTCGGGGCGCCAGGATGGGTCACCTTTGAGAACTTCAAGTGCTTATCAATATTCGTCTCCGGAGATCCTTTACACTTGGTGGGGCCGCCTTCTTTGGGGCAGACATAATAGGGTCTGTCCCAAAGGTGACTCTCTAGAGCTGCACCCTCCATCTGTAGTGTCCACAGTTCTAGAGACTGTCTTCCCTTCTCTTTCTCTTTGCTCAAACATGAACTTTTCGACTGCATTGGTCCAATTTGTGCCAAACAAATCACACAAATCAAAGGCGAATGTAGGCTGCCCAGTGGTTGGCAGGCTGGTGGTCACCTTCCCTTCCTTATTTCTTAGTTCCCACATGAACAGTGAGGACACTCGGGGATGGGTGGCATGAAGACCCGAGCTGGAGCAAAGCAAAAGCACAAGGGTCAACAGGAGACCAGCTGGACCTTCATTGGATCTCTGGTGGGCACGGCACGCCATCCTCTCAGGTCCTCTGCTCTGGGTGTGTCAGCAGCGGACCTCTTGAGACGGGTGTGATGAATCCAGTGGTGCTTCCTGGTGACCTTTGCAGCAGTTGGCTTACTCAGGACCATGGTGTATGGTCCTTCCCACCGGGCCTCGAGGTGGTCGGGATGCAGCTTCTTTACCAGCACAGAGTCACCAGGCTCAAACAAGGGGGCACGGACTTGGCTCTCCTCCCTCCAGGTTCCAGGTTTCACGTCCCGGACAGCAGCTTTGGCCTTCCCATGCACCACCTGCAAGGCCTGTAGAGACTTAAGGAGACTGCCATGTGACACCTCAGCCAATTTTCCAGCCTCAACCCGGGGTAGCAGGGTTGGCTGCTTGCCATACACGATTTCAAAAGGGGTGAATCCAGACACATAGGGGATATTCCTACTTCTAAGCAAGGCAAAAGGTAAGAGAGAAACCCAGTCCCCGCAAGTCTCTATTTTTAACTTGGTTAAACTTTCCTTAATAGTCCTATTCATTCTTTCTACTTGCCCCAAACTCTGCAGGCGATAAATGCAATGTAACTTCCACTTGATTTTTAGAGTTTCAGCCAATTGTTGGGTGACCTTGGCAATGAATGCCGGGCCATTATCAGACCCCAGTGAATAAGGGAGCCCAAACCTGGGGATAATTTCAAAGACCAATTGTTTCACCACTACCTGGAAAGTCTCTTTCTTAGTTGGAAAAGCTTTAGCCCATCCTGGAAAAGTATCTATCATAACTAAGAGGTACTTATATCCTCCTCAAGTCCCAGGCATCTCGGTGAAGTCTAGTTCCCAGTGTTCTCCAGGTTCCTCTCCCTGCCACAGGGTTCCAGGATTCTTCACCTGCACAGAATTAGTGTTGACTCTAGCACACGTGGTGCATTGGCTTGCCACACTCTGGGAAATCCTGTGCAGACCAACTATCAAATAGAATTTACTGATTAACTTGGCCAATTTGTTTCCCCCCAAGTGGGTACCTTCATGTGTCTGAGTGACCACTTGTCTTCCCAGTGACTGGGGTAGCAGAATTCTCTCATCTGCCAAGATGATCCATCCTTCCTTGTTGGGTTTTCCCCAAAGCTTCTGGCTCAGCTTCTCTTCTTTCTCAGAGTACTCAGGCTTCTCTTCTTTGATAATTTCTTTAGGTGTAGCCACTACCAACTGGGCCTGGGTCCCCACTAGTCTTTGGGCTGCCTCCTGGGCTGTCTGGTCTGCCAGCCGGTTCCCCCACAAGACTTCTGAGTCATCTTTCTGGTACCCTTTACAATGGATGACAGCAACCTTTTCTGGCCCCCAAACAGCTGCCAGCAGGGTCAATATTTCTTGGGCATGCTTGATAGCTCTTCCCCCGGCTGTCAGCAATCCTCTCTCTTGGTACAGAGCCCCATGGACATGGATGGTAGCAAAAACGTACCTACTGTCAGTGTAAATGTTCACCTTCTTCCCTGCTCCCCACTTGAGTGCTTCAGTGAGTGCGATCAGCTCTGCCTTCTGGGCTGATGTTCCTTGAGGCAAGGCCTCAGCCCACAGGACCTCCTGGCTCGTGACCACTGCGGCGCCCGCATACTGTACACCGTCCTCCACAAAGCTGCTCCCATCCGTGTAGAGGGTCTCCTGTGCATCTGGCAGTGGGACGTCCTCAGGTCAGCTCTCAGTGAGGTCAGGGCTTCCAGAACCTCTCTGCAATCACGAATGACATCCTCCTCTGGGTTGGGGAGCAGGGTGGCTGGATTCAAAGCTGCAGTCTGTTTAAAAGTAATGCAAGGTGGATCCAGCAACAGTACCTGATAATGGGTAACCCGAGAGTTGGTCATCCACTGGTCCGGAGGGGAGTAAAGTAGGCTGGCCAGGTTGTGGGCTGTGGCGATTTCTAGGGTCTGCCCGAAAGTCAGCTTGGTAGTCTCTTTCACCAGCAGGGCGGCTGCTGCCACTGTCCATAGGCACCCTGGCCAACCTGCGACTACTGGGTCCAATCGTTTAGACAGGTAGGCGACAGGCTTCTTCCAGGGTCCCAGGGTTTGAGTAAGCACCCCCTTAGCTACACTGGCATTTTCTGCTATAAACAGCTGGAACGGTTTGTTAAGATCAGGAAGACTCAGGGTGGGGGCACTCACCAGGGATGTCTTCAGTGCCTGGAAAGCCCTTTCTTCCATCTCAGTCCATTTCAGGGGTGTATTGCCTCCGCTGGTGGCAGTGTAGAGGGGTTTTGCTAGCTCAGAGAACCCTGGGATCCATAGCCTACAGTAGCCCACTGCCCCCAAGAACTCTCGGACCTATATCTTGGAAGTGGGGGTCGGGATCTTCAGCATGGCCTGTATCCTGCCCTCAGACAGGGCCCATTGTCCTTCCTTGATCTGATAGCCCAGGTAGGTTACTGTCTGGATACGCAGCTGAGCCTTTTTAGCAGATGCTCTGTACCCCAAGTTCCCCAATACCTCGAGCAGGTCCTTGGTTACTGTTTCACAGTCTTTCCTGGAGGGGGCAGCAACCAGCAGGTCATCCACATACTGCAGAAGGCTGCACTCAGGGTGCTCCCCTCGGAATGTCAGCAAATCTTTACTAAGAGCTTCATCATACAAAGTAGGAGAATTCTTAAAACCTTGGGGCAGTCGGGTCCAAGTCAGTTGTCCCGATTCTCCTTCTTCGGGGTCTGTCCATTCAAAGGCAAAGATGGGCTGGCTCTGTGGGGCTAGGGGGAGACTGAAGAAAGCATCCTTCAAATACAAGACACTGTACCATGTTCAGTCGGGGGGCAGGAGGCTGAGGAGAGTGTAGGGGTTGGGGACTGTAGGATAGATAGTCTCTACCCTTTTGTTTACCTCACACAGGTCCTGCACTGGACAGTATTCATCTGTTCCAGGCTTTCGAACCGGCAGGAGGGGCGTGTTTCATGCCAATTTGCAGGGTACCAGGATTCCAGCCTCCCTCAGGCATCGGATATGGCCCCTGATACCATTCTGGGCTTCCTGACTCATGGGATATTGTCAGATGCGAACCGGAGTATATGAGCTAATTAATTGAACTACCATAGGCGTCATATGCTTGGCTAGCCCTGGGAGGTTGGTCTCAGCCCATACTCTCGGGACTTCCTGTTTCCACAGAGTTCACAAGTCCTGGTTACTTGCGTCCTTTGGGGTTTCATAAAGGCGGTATTCTTCCCTTGCTGGCATGGTAAGCAAGATCCGTCCCCCTGCCTGAACTACGGGCCCCTCATTGGCCTCAAAGGAAATAGTGGCTTGTAGTTTCTGCAGGAGGTCTCATCCCAGCAAGGGTTCAGGGCACTCAGGAATGACCAGGAAGGAGTGAGTAATAGTCTCTAGGCCTGGTCCTGCAACTCTTCCTACAGACTTTGGGTAACTTTTAGCTTCCCCTGTTGCTCCTATAATTCTAACCTTTTCCTTCCCAATAGGCCCAATTTGTTGCTGAAGTACTGAATGAGTGGCCCCAGTATCCACTAGAAAGTCAATTAAATTTCACCCTACCGAGAGTTTTACCCTAGGCTCCCGGGGGTTGGAGGAGCCTTGATGTCCTCAGTCCAGTTCCACTAGCAAGGGAGTTTCCTCCTCCCTCTTCTTTCCTGTCTTGAGTTTTGGGCAATCCTTTTTCCAATGTCCCTCTTCCTTGCAGAAATGGCATTTACTCCTTCCTGGAGGGCAGCTTCGACCCTTAGCCAGTTCCCTGTTTCTCCTGGGTCCACTTCCCTCATCCCTCTGGCCTCCTTCTTGGGCCAGGAGTACCTTGGTCATCTTCTTATTTAGATCTAAGGTGACTGTAGTCAGGTCCTCCCTATTCTCAAAAACTTTCTGGGCTACTGCCAACAATTCAGAGAGAGACTTCCCCTGAAAACCCTCTAGCTTCTGCAACTTCTTTCTGATATCTGGGGCTGACTGGGCCACGAACTGGAGGGCGACTGCCAGCCCATTTTCGGGGGCCTTGGGGTCTATAGGTATCCAGGTTCTATACACCTGGCATAACCTCTCTAAAAAGGCAGTCAGACTCTCATTCGTGCCCTGCTTACACTCAGTCACCTTAGACAAATTGGTGGGCTTCTGGGCCGCAGCTCGGATACCCCTTAATAGAGTCTGGAGGTACCTGGTGAGGGCATCATATCCGGCGCTTGTGTTGGGGTCCCACCTCGGCTGGGACTGAGGGAACACCTCTTCAATCAGACCCTGGTCCATGGCCGGCTCCCCTCGCTGATCCTGAACCTGCTTCTTTCCCTCTGCTTTAATTCTCTCCTTCTCCTCCAGAGTGAACAATGTATTCAGCAACTGCTGACAATCATCCCAAGTGGGTTGATGAGTATAAAAAATTGACTCGAGTAGGGTAGCCACCCCCTCTGGGTCAACAGAAAAAGGGGGGTTCTGATTCTTCCAATTATACAAATCAGACATGCTAAAGGGGATGTACATCCTCAAAGGCCACCCCTCTGTATCCACTTCCCCCAACTCTTGCAGGGGGAAGGTTCCAGCAGATTCGGGCTCTGGTCCGAATGTCGTCCCTGCTCTAGTGTGGAGTGGACTCAAAACCTCTGGGAGGAGCTCCATGGTGGAGGTGGAGTCCGGCACCTGGGGAATTCTCTCTGGGGTTGGGACCCTTGGAATCCCTGAGTAAACCTGATAGGGAGTGGGGTATCCACTCCTAGACCTCCTCACCCTCGGGGGAGACTCAGGGGCCTCGGGGAAAACCAGAGCGGTGGGCTTCACAGGAAGCCGACCTCTGGGTTTCCTCTCAGTCACAAACATTCCAGACGTACCCCTGTCCTTCCCCTTCTGCTTCTGGCTTCCCTTGCACTCTTGCAAGTACTTGGGCCGGTTGTGGGCAATACCTAACCAGATCTCGATGTAGGGCATCTGGTCTGGGTGCCCAGGGTTCCCAAAGATAACATTGTGCACCGCCGTGCATGTTCCCATGTCGAGGCTCCCTGCCCTAGGCCAGCCAACCCCGAAGGTTGGCCACTCCCTCTCACACAGCTTCTTCAGTGTGGAAACGTCCACCTGGGATCCGAACCCAGCAGCTCTCCTCGAGAAATCTGAAAAATTCTTGGTTACACATTCAAGAGGGGTGAGTGGATAGTCTTTGGACGGGTTCTAACCCATCTCGTCAAAATGAAACAAAAGAAAAACAAACAGTAAAACAATGATTCCAGCAATCACCCCTAGGGTCCCTTTTACCCATGTGCTGACGCCGTCTAGCGCACCACACACCCTACTCTTCCTCCCGTACCCCTCCTATCAGCCCAAAAGGTGTCCACTTGGGCTTTCCCCCTTGCTGGGGAGAGGGGCACAGAGCCTCGGTTGAAGAGAACTCCAGGTTGCTATGCTTGAGTACACAGACAGATTAAGACAAAGACAACACTGGAAAAAAGGAACTGCTCCCTGGGGGGGAACAGGCAATCAACTGTACTCGACTGGCCGGGCCCCTCATGGAGCCTTAAGGAGTCTTAGCTTAGGAGTAGCCATATGAACCCTGGACTCAGTCTCAATGAATTGAGAATCTCCACTGAGCTGAGACGACTCCACGGACATGCAGGTTAGAGCCCAATCAAGCCCCATAGTCAATCGACCGTGAGGCACACAACACGCACACGAGCGTTTGCAACAGACCATTCATTCAGTCAAAAGTGGGTGATTACCTGACCGGCCACCACTACTAGGACATCACAAGCCAGGCCTTCGGGAATCACCGGAGAGTAGCTCCGGCCAGACTCTTCAGTTGCACTGGCAAGGTCAATCTCTTCGTGAATCACCAAAGTGTAGAGAAGAGCAGAGGCCACAAACAAACAGTAGTGGGAGAGAGAGACAGCCACAGAGAAGAGGAGCCAGTCCTGCTACGACAGCTCCCCCACTGGAGCCACTGACAGCAGCAAGGCCAAACAGTAGGAGCCAATCCTGCCATGAAAAGCTCTTGAGCCCCCTGGGCAGTGCGGTTCCCGTTGCAGCCTTTGTTGGCGGCTGCAGTACCATCGAACCAGTGCCAAACCCCAGTCCTCTGACTGTGCAGGCTTCAGCCCTACGTCTGGCCTGGCTATACTGGCACCTGACCTCTGACTTCTGTCCTCGTCCCTACAGTCCGTCAGACTTCAGTCTCAGGAATTACCCAGCCTTAGTGTGGCATGGCACACCCCACACTAGTTCGGGAGCGAGACCCTGGCCAGCTGGTCTCTTCCTGCTCCCCTTCCTGCAACTGAGAGGCCGTCGCCTCTGGTGCTGAGGCTGGGATTACCGTGGCGTCCCACAATTCACAAGCCTCTACCCAATCTGCGGAGACAAAACACAAGATGGTACTGTGCACTAAAATCAGGCCTGACTTACCAGAGCCGGGCAGAGCCTCCAAGGCCTCCTAGGGTCCGAACCCGGGATGGGGTGTCCTCAGGAATCCCCGTCTGAGGAGATCTCGCTGGGGCCTCCAAATGTTAGCGAGCAAAAATCAAACCACCATCCACTGCAATAAAGCAAAGATGTTTATTCATGAATTCGAATCCGGGTCGAGAGGTGACTGACAGCAGTCCACCAGGCTCGACCCTGACCAAGGCTCAAACCACACAATTTATAGGATTTCAGAATACACTCAGGGAGGGGGGAACACATCACCTTATCAACCTATATCCTATAATATGCTATGGAAAACGCGGAATCCAATCATTTCAAACCAGACAGAAAGCGGGGTCCATTCAAAGCAAAGCGCGGGCTAATTTTAAACATTGCAAAATCACACAACCAATAAATCTTAGCCAGAGTATGGTCACCACATCCCCCTGTCACCCCCTGTCATCAGCTGTAACCTTCTGGTAAACAGTTTCCTTGTGCAAAGGTCCTGATAAGCCTCGCCTGCATGCAGGGTCTTGGTAAACAGCTTGTGGTTTACTGATTAAGTCCTGTGGTCGGGGGAAATGGCAAGGAATTTTCCATCTCACACTATAAGAAACTAAACTGAAAAAGAGCTTCTAAAACTATTGCATAAAAAGAACTTTAAAAACTACTACCTCTAACAACATGTTCATATATATATGCCTCCAAGATTATCACTGGGACTGGTGCCTGCACTGTGAATCTACTTCTCCTGGACATCATTTCTCCCATTTTGTTGCCCTTGTTGTCATTGTTGCTATTACTGTTATGGTTATTATTGCTGTTGTTGTTGGATGGACAGAGAGAATCAAGAGAAGAGGGGAAGACTGAGAGGGGGAGAGAAAGATAGACACCTGTAGACCTGCTTCACCACCTGTGAAGCAACCCCCTTGCAGGTGAGGAGCTGGGGCTCTAAACAGGATCCTTATGCAGGCCCATGAATTTGGCACCATGTGTGTTTAACCCACTGTGCTACTGCCTGACCCCCCTTCTTGTCTATATTTTTATACTTTTCTGGTTTTTGTCTCCACTTCTGACCTTTCTCTCAATGTCAACCTTACATTTCTTATTCTCTTCTTCCTCTAACTACATGTGATTTTTATTAAACCATATACTGACTATTTTCAATTGATTCGCTCATCAATATTTTAAAAGAACACTCTAAAATGGAACTAATGATCTCCAGTCTCAGTTCCTAAAATCATCTTTCCCATTCTTCACCACTTAGTGTTGGAGCCAAAACTCCACTTAGAATAATAAGTACATAAGTGTAGGGGAGACACAGTGTAATGATTATACAGAGAACTTTCATCTGCGGTTCTAAAGTTATAGGTTCACTACCCTATGCTACCATAAACTAGAACTGAACAGTGCTCTGGTAAAAAAAATCCTTAAAAAGTAAAATAAAAATTAAAACATAAATAAGTAAGTGATTGGAGTGAGATTAATACAGTTGATAAAGGGTTTTCTAGCTTCAAGTAAACTCTAACTCCAACATGTATTTGTATACCTTGTGATCCTGTGTCCACTTTAATGGATGAAAGAAAAGAAAAACAGTGGTGAATTTCATCAATAATCGTGTGTTGTTACTGAAATTCCCCCACATGGAGGCATTCTTTATTTTATTAGTGATTTAATAGTGATTTACAAAATTATGAGATAACAGGGTTATAATTCCACACTATTCCCACCACCAGAGTTTTATGTCCCTATCCCCCTTCAGCAGAAACTGCAATAGTCCTCCCAAAGTCACATATATAGTTTGACTACATATTTAAATCTATATATCTATATATAGATTTTTTTTTTTGCTCATTTGAATTCACTTTTATGGTGCTGCCTTTATTTCCTTTCCAAGTCACACCTACACCTGTTACTACTTCTAAGTGTCCTTCCTTTTTCCTCTCCCCTCTCAATTAAGTGAAACAGTCCCTGACTGCCTCTTGTGCTTTCCAGATTCTCTTTCTTTTCAGTCACGGTATAAATACAAAGACTCCTGGGGACAAGCATTTCAGGTCCTGATGAAATTGGGGTTCAAATCCCTCTAACCCTCTTCTCCTAACTTATCCCCCCAAGGGGAAATGGAACAAAAATTATTTTGGGGGTGCAGAAGGAAAGAGTTCTGGCTTCTGTACTTGGTTCTCTACTGGACATGGATGTTGGCTAGTCAGCCCATACCCCTAGTTTGTCCATGGAGACATTCTTAGGAACAATAAATTTCTTATTCTCAGACTGGGAAAATCACACAGCGGTTGTACATCAGACTTTCATATCTGAGCACCCAGAGTCCCAGGTTCAGTCCCAGTTACTAACATTACAGGAGCTGAGCAACATTCTGGACTTTGTCACCTTTTTTTGCTATCATGAAGATAAATTAAATAAAACTTTTAGAAATTTCAAAATCTTTTGTCCTCTACTGCACAAGCATTGACATTTCTTAAATACCTGCATTGTCAATGCAACCTTAGCATCTGTTAGTACATATTCACTGTAGGATCTGAGTGGTGGTGCATCTAGTAGAGCACACATACTACCATATGCAAGGACACAGGTTCAAATCCCCAATCCTCACCTGCAGGGAGAAACTTTCAAGATCTATGAAGCAGTTCTATAAATCTTATAACTTCTTTCTGCTTCCCTATCTCCCACTACCCTCTTGATTTCTCTCAGCCTCTATCCAAAAGAGAAAGGAAAATTAAACGAAATTGCTGCCAGGACCAGTGGATTTGTTATGCATACACTGAGCCTTCGTGATAACCCTGATGGCAAGGACAAAAGGAAGAAAGGAAAGAAGAAAGGAAGGAAGGAAGGAAGGAAGGAAGGAAGGAAGGAAGGAAGGAAGGAAGGAAGGAAGAGAGGGAGGGAGGGGGGAAGAACAGTTTTGTGATAGCAGTATTTGTGTTTTAAAGAGCAAAGTAAATAAGATAGGAAAGACCTATTTACTAATAAGATAGGGAGTCGTCTGCAGTCAGTCCTTATATACTCTAAGGAGTCCTTTCAGTCAGAAAATGAGTTTTTCTTTCTTATTAAAATTTTGACCTTTTAATGTAACCAGTAGTTTAGGAGATGGCTACAATTTGCAAGCATCTGAAATAACACCTTTTACAATGTCACTAGCACATTCTCAGTCATCCAGAAGGGGTAAGGGTACATCATGGCTCCTAAGTCTGAGACACAGACTTTCAGGAGAATTAACTTGGACAGTTTGCCCGAGAGCTGAACACATTGTGTAGAGGTTTATTTTTCACATTTTATTTCCCTGATGTGAATGTTTGCTTAAGTCCTTTCAGCAGTTCTCACCAGACTTCAATATTTACTAGCTGACATAGATTTTTTTTTTTTTTTTTTAATGAAAACTGGTGTTTGGACTTTCTGAAAAGCCTGTCAGTAAAGTGTTTTTTCAGAACATGGTGATATTTAACAGTGAAGTATATGTCATTTATCAAAACAAGTCTATTTGGGATACTTGGTTTAACTACTCCCCAGGGAGCCAGTATTTTGTATTTATTTAATTTGAAAATAGGAATCTCACACATGTACAGTTTAACTACTCCCAGGCCCTTTTTGGTGCTTCATTCAGAGAGAGAGAAGAGAGACAGGACACCCCCTCAGAGATTCCTTTGATGTTTTGGCATGCCTAATGTATGGCATGTGAGCCTAGGTTCAAATCTGGGTTTATCACCTGGAAAGGCAGGCTGCCCACCCAGTGGGCTATCTCTTGGGCAGAAGTAACATGTTGCAATTCTGTCATTTCTTTTCAGATGCTCTCAAAATACAGAATATGATGGATAACTAGATCATCACAGTACGTAGTGAGTGAATTACTGTAGCTCGTGACTAGAAAGTGGAGTATTCCAGATCCAGGATGCTTAAATAAATAAGACTGCCCCCAAATGCCCCAATACTTCACGTAATTAGATTCTGTGTGTGCTTAGTGCACCCTCAATGCAAGAAGTAAAGGCAGACTATTTTGCTGTGAGTAACCACAAGGCCATATGTATGTATGTATTTATTATCATTGTAAGGGCCCCATCTCATTGGCTTACCTTTTCAGGAAAGAGAGAGATGGAAGTAGGGAGGAGGAGGAGGAGGAGGAGGAGGAGGCAGAGGAGGAGGAGGAGGAGGAGGAGAGAAAGAGAAAGACATCATAGTGCTGAAGCTCCCTCCAGTGTAGTAGAGGCAGGAATCCAACTAAATGACAAAGCAGTACACTATCCCCATGAGCTATTTTGTAGGCCTAAGACCATTAAAATAATAATAATAATAATAAGTCTACTATTTTTAAACTGAGACATTGCCAGAGATCTGAGTATATATTTGAGTCCCATATTTTAAAAATGAGATTACAGCAGTTTCACTTATATTTGAATTATAAAGACCATTAGCAGTCTTAAAAGCACAGTAATTTAGAGGAGCAAAAAACAAGATTAGGAGTGAAAGTTTAACAAATGTCTCCCTAAAGAATATAAGTGAATTATTTAATGAAATAAGCCCAAAAGAGAAAACCCAGTACAAAGTGATCTCATTTTGAAATGGATCTTAAGAAACAAGGACAGAAAAGGAGAACACATGGTGAAACTTGTATTGGGTGGGGTACAAAGGGCTCTGAGGACCTGAGGGAACAGAAGGGAGTGGAGAGGGTGCAGGATGGAAAAAAAGGATCTAAATTGAAGGTAAGAGTGTTTTGCAGATATCACAAGGTGATGACATTGTATCCCTGTGTCAACAACTGTTCTGTAAATCACTGTATGAATACAAACATATTGTGAGGACATCAGTTGCCTTCATTATTTTCATGTTTCCTTTAACTTTCTACTTTTGTTCACTCCTAAACTTCCTGGTTCTACATCTAAAATGGTTCTTATTCTCCATAATACAGTGATTAGCATAATCCTTCTTTTGTTTGCTCAGTCATCCAGACTTCTTTCTGAACATCTGTTATGGAAGCAGAGTAGTGGCAACAGGGATGTTAAGCACAAAGACCCAGATGTATCCTGGGAGCACACAGAGCTGCTGTCTCCCTGTCTGAAGCCTGGACATCCATGGGGAGCCTGATTTCTGTCCCAGAATTCCAATGGCCTCTGGAGCTCACAGCTAAGCGGTTTGGATGGTGTTTTGTGCTTATCATGCCTAATACTCTGGTCCTGGTCTTTCTGGTCTTTCTCTTTCCAGAGGAAACTAAAAGTTAAAGAATGGAATGGAAAGAATCAATGTAACCACACTCTTTAAGAAGAGGTATATTCAAGCCTCATAGATTCAGGGCCATAAAGGCCAGTAGTGAAAATAGTAGTGTATCTGAATTCCTTTCTTTTTCTTCTCTCTCTCTCTCTTATTGTTCGGCTCAGACTTGTGGTGGTTTTATGACAAAATCTGGAACCTAGGAGTTTCAGGCTTGAAAGTCTTTTTCATAAAAGTTATAGTCATTATATTATCTTCACCATCTCCCCACACTGGTGTAAGAGGTTATTTGCCATTTACTCACTTAGAGAATGACTCCTTAGGACTGGCAAAATAGCTCACTTGAACAGTGCTCTGCTTTGCTGTGTTCACAGCCTGGTTCAAGCCTGGCCCCTACCACATTGGAGGAAACTTTGGTGCTGTGGACTGACCCTCTCTATCTATCTATCTATCTATCTATCTATCTATCTATCTATCTATCTATCTATCTATCTCCATCCTGGAGTGGTAAAGTCCTGGTAATAATAAAAAAAGAAATAAAGAAAAAGAAAATGAAAATGTTTATACTGTCTATGTGTTCAGCACACTTGGCATCCAAGTGCTAAAGTTGATGCCCCCTAGCCCCCCCAAGTGAGGATGGGTTACCCAGACTGGTAGGCTGGCTTTCAAAACACACTGTAGGGAGCCAGGTGGTGGTGCACCTGGTTGAGTGCACATTTTACAATGTGCAAGGACCCAGGTTCCAGCCCCTGATGCCCACCTGCAGGGGGAAAACTTCACAAGTGGTGAAGCAGTGCTGCAGGTGTCTCTCTATCTCTCTCCCTCTCTATCACCCCCTTCCCACTCAATTTCTGACCATCTCTATCCAGTAAATAAATAAAGATTTAAAAAAACACACTGTAATATAAAGGACTTTCATATATATATATATATATATATCCAGGCTAATTAGCACACCAACATGATGCCAGTTACATATGATCAGCTAATTGATGGGTTTAGCATTCATACTTTTGTTCCAGAGCTATTTTTATAGTAATTTCATATATTCAGCAGCCTTTATAGAGGATAGATAATAGCATACTATTAGCTCAAGAACACACATATCATCTGGCAAAAAAAAAAAAAAACAGCAAAAAAAAAGTAAAAGATGGTTTTCTAATCATTAATTCAATACATGATTTTTTTTTATGTTCTGCAAATACAGAGTTACTAGATATGAGTGTTCTTAAAGATACATGGATACATGTTTACTAAAGATTGTGGGCATGTTACCTGCCCTCAGCACTTCATTAATTTCACATTATATAAATATGGGGGGCTGGGTGGTAGTGCTATTGGTTGAGTGCACATATCCAATGATCAAGGTCTCAGATTCAAGCCCCAGGCCCCAGCTGCAGGAGGAATGTTTCATGAGTGGTAAAGCTGCTTTGTAGGTGTCTCTCTGTCTCTCTTCCTCTCTATCTCTCCCTTCCCTCTAGATATCTGACTGTCTCTATCCAGTAAATAAAGAATAATTTTGTAAAGAAATATTGGAGTTTGGATATGCTATGAAACATCGAGAACATTTCATAGTCTTCAGGTTTTCACTCTTAAATCTGTAGAAGGTGAGCATGTTTACAATGAAGTTTGTCAACCTCCCCAAAGAGAAGTGTCCCGCTAGTAGATGTGTACAAAGATTCCTCTGTTGTTATGCTAATGTGCCTCTTCTTGTTTTGGAAAGGAATTGAACTGGAAATTGTCAATAGCTGTGAGAAGGATAATGGCCAGTGCTCCCATCACTGTGTACATGAGGTTGGTGGGCCCCGCTGTTCCTGCAACAGTGGACACCAGCTTGACTCCAGTGGGAAAACGTGCATAGGTAGGTAATATGTGGGAAATGTCACCTTCCTTCAAAAGATGCCCTTTCCTCCTTAATACTCTTCTTTAAATTATTATTAGTGAGTTTAATAGTGATTAACAAGATTGTAAGATAACAGGGATGCAATTCTACACAATTCCCATTACCAGAGCTCCATACCCCATTTCCTCCATTGGAAGCTTCCCTATTCTCTATCCCTCTGGGAGTATGGACAGAAATTCTTTATAGGGTGTGAAGGTGGAAAGTCTGGTTTCTGTAATTGCTTCTCTGCTGGACATGAATATTAGCAGGTGGATCCATACCCTCAGCTTGTTTTTATCTTTCCCTAGTGGGGGAGGGCTCTGGAGAGGTAGGGTTTCAGGTTTTTGTTGTTTAGTGAAATGCCCCTCACAAAGTGCTAGATTTACTGATAAACATGAAAGAAGGAAAGAAAGAAAGAAAGAAAGAAAGAGAGAAAGAGAGATAGAGAGGAAGGAAGGAAGGAAGGGAGGGAGGAAGGAAGGGAAAGAACGAAAGAGAAAGGAAGAAAGAAAGAAAGAAAAAGAAAGAAAGAAAGAAAGGGAGAAAGGAAGGGAGGAAGGAAGGAAGATGATAGATAGGTAGATAGATAGATAGATAGATAGATAGATAGATAGATAAATAGATAGATAGAGGCTGGTGAGATAGCTCACCTGGAAGGGACCCTGCTTTGTCTATCACCCAATACAAGTTGGTAACCAGCCACCCCCGCCCCCACACACACACCTCCAGTTATTGTCTCTGCCCTGCTGGTTTAGCCTTCACATCTTCTCTGCTCTGCTCTGCTTAGCTCAGCTCCATGCTCCCACTTCCAACTGCATCTCCTTCTCCAGCTCTTGTCCCAGGCTGCTATTTCCTCCACTTCTTTAATTATTTATGACCCAAAAACCATAGGTCAGATTCTAGATCTTCTCTTGTCCAGTCATGAACCAAGAATTCTTCCTTTGTTGCCTGGCAATAGGAATTTTGGAAATTATACTTTTCTGACTTTTTATTTATTGTTTTGTGGAGAGGGGGTTTATGGTTAACAGTAAATACAGTTGTGTAAAATTTCTCAGTTTTCTGCAAAACACTCTCATCCCTCACCCAAGTCCTACCTGAAAGCCACCCCCCTCCCCAGAGTCCTCTGTATTGAGTCCTTTACTTTGGTGCACCACACCAAACCTAGTCCAAGTTTTGTTTTGTGTCTCCCCTTCTGTTCTTATTTCTCAACTTTTGTCTATGAGTGAAATCATTATATATATTTTTCTATATCAAATTATGCACATTAATTCTTTGGTATCATAAAGCAAAGAGAACAGCCTGGTAGTGACCCATCACAATATGGTCATAGATGGCCAGTATGGTTGTAGGGTAGATTCAAGCTCATAGGGCAGTGAGAAGAGGTCTGTAGGTGGTAAAAAAAAAAAAGGTAGTAATTTTATTCTAACTTAGTTAAGTGTACAGGTCAGGGAGGAAGACTCAACCACCAGTAGAAGAATTATTTAGGAAAAGATACCAAGAAAATAAACAGAAAGATGTCAGGAATCAGATCAAATTCTCAGCAACCCTTTTCCCCCTTCCAAGTTATGGCATCATTGCAAGCATGGAGACCAGGTAAAAGGAATCAGGGTCAATTTAAATCCACTGTAGGTTCCACTCAAGTTGTCCATGATTGGCCAGTCTAAATGTCCATGGTGCTTTATGGTTCCCACCTATGAGAGGTGGCATCTGCTGCATGTCAGTGGTCATACAGATGTTCCTGGGAAATATAGTTCTTAGATTGCAGTCCCAGATCCATATCAACAGCAATGCCATAGCTTTATTAATTTTACCCTGTAGCATTTTCCTATCTCCCTCTGTCTCTATCTGATAAAGGCCAGCCTTGTTCAGTGAAGGTTCAGAAATGACCCTCCCAAAGTTAGTTTGTTTAAAAATGTTGTGGCAAGCTTTATGCCTTTATGAATTTTAATCTCAGGAGAATATTTCTTTTTTTAGTGTTCTTTTTATCATTGTCTTTTTTATTTATTGGGCAGAGACAACCAGAAATCGAGAGAGAAGGGGTGATAGAGAAGGAGAGAGGCAGAGAGACACCTGCAACACTGTTTCACCACTGGCAAAGCTTTACCCCTGCAGGTGGGGACTGGGGCCTTGAACCTGGTCCCTTGAGCATTGTAACATGTGCACTCAACCAGGTGTGCCACCACCCAGCCCCTCCAAAGAATATTTCAAGGCATATCTTACTATGCACTTTAATTTGTAATTTAAACTACAAATGCTACTATGTACCTCAGCTCAACTACTATGCATTTCTCAACTTCTATGAGTGAGATCATTATAGTTTTTTCTATATTAGATTATACACTTTAATTATTTGTTGTGATGAATTATTTTCTTATAGGCAGAAACAAAATTATAGGTGATCTATTTTTTTCTTTGCCCAGGCTTCACCACACCAAACTAGCTTTGTGTTTTAGATAGGAAGAGTAAGAGGGACAGAGATAGAGAGAGGGAGGTACCATAGTACAAATGTCCCTCTAGTGGGTAGAGATTGGATTGGCAACTAGGTTATATTCATGACAAAGCAAGCATGCTACCCAGGGGAGTGTTCTTTTATTTCTGTTCCTGCTTTTTGTTTATTTTTGAAACTTCAGGATAGAGTTCTGTTGCATTTTTTATTCTGTTTCTTTAAACGAAGGCATTTGAAGGGCTGGGCACTGACTCACCAATAGAGCACATACATTACCATGTACAAAGACCTGGGTTCAGGGCCCTGTCCCCCACCTACAGGAGATGAAGCCTGAGGTGGTGCTTCAGGTTTCTTTTCTTCTCTCTGTCTATTATCTCTCTGTCTTTCACCCTCTGTCAAAAAAGGGAAAAAAAAAGTCACCAAGATGATGGAGTCATATAAGCACAGCCTTCAAAATAACTCTGGTAACAAAAAATTGACTAAATCAATAAAGTCATTGGAATTTTGATAGGGATTGTATTGAATCTGTATGTTGCTTTGGGTATATTGGTCATTTTAGTGATGCTAATTTTCCAGTCCATGAGCTTGGATAATCTCTGCTTTTTTAGTGCCTTCTATTCATTATTACAATGAAGTATAGTTTTCTGTGTGCTGCTTTTTTTTTTTTTTTTTATTGCCACCAATGTTATCCCTGTGGCTCAGAGATGGCACTACCTGGCAACCATTTTTTCCACCTTTTTTTCTTTCTATTTTATTTGGTAGAACAGAAGGAAATTGAGAGGGGAGGGGAGATAGAGCATGAGAGAGAAATATCGACAAGTGCAGTACATGGATAAAGGAATGCAACTTTTTCTCACTTCTTAGAAAATTTTATTTTCACTTCTCAGTCTCCTCTGTGGTTGACTTCTAGTCTAATCTCAGTTTGTTCTGAAAAGAAATTTGGTATGATTTCAGTCTTCCTAGTACTTCCTGATACTTGTTGTGTGTCCCAATTGATGCTTCATCCTTGAGAATGTTCCTTGTACACTGGTGAAAAAAGGTACTATATATATAGTTCTGTAAATGTCTAAGAGGTCCAATCTCTATTCATTTCAGACTCTTATTTCCTTATTAATTTTCTATCTTGTTGATTTGCTCTTTGGTGCAAGCGGGCTGTTAAACTTCCTTTTGTTTTGTCACTGTCAGTGTCTCTTTTCAGCTTGGTTACGAAGTGCCTTTCGTATATTCTTGATGTTCCTTTATTTGGTGCATAAATGCTAAGACCGTTTAATGGACTGATATCTTTTTTTTAAGGTAAACTGTTTTTTAATTAGTGATTTATTATTGATTTACAAAATTATGAAATAATATGGATTTAATTCCACACCATTCCCACCACCAAAATTTTGTGTCACCATTCCTTCCATTGAAAACTACAGCAATTCTCCCAAGATTACAGATATAAATTGACTGCTATTTCTATAGCAATCTATCTCCTGTTATATATTTGTCATTTTTTTCTATGGTCCTGCCTCTATTGTTTTCTTTTATTTTTTAAATTTAATTTATTTGTAAAATCAAAATAGAAAATATCAACAGAACCATAGAATAAGAGGGGTGAAAATCCACACATTTCCCACCACCAGAGTTCCATATCCCATCCCCTCCATTGGAAGCTTTCCTATTCTTTATCTCTCTGGGGGTCTGGACCCAGGGTCATTACAGGGTACAAAAGGAGGGAGGTCTGGTTTCTGTAATTGCTTCTCAGATGGACATGGGTATTGACAGGTTGATCCATGCTCCCAGCCTGTCCCTATCTTTCCCTACTGGGGCAGGACTCTGGAGACGTGGGGTTCCAGGGTACATTGGTGAGGTTGTCTGTCTGGTTGAGTCAGGTTGACATCATGTAACATCTGCAGCTTGGTGTTTCGAACATGTATTCCTTTGCTTCCTCCTTTCTTGAGGGACTGGGTTCAGTAATTCTTATAAGGTGGGGTTGATTGTGGCAAATTCCTTTAATTCTTGGATATTTAATAAAAACCTTTATTTCTCCCTCATATTTGAAGGATAATTTTGCAGGATACAATATTCATGGCTGGAATTTCCTCTCCTTTAGAACTTTGAATAAGTCAGTCCACTCTCTCCTTGCCTCTAGAGTTTATAAAGAGGAATCTGATGAAAGTCTTATAGCTCTGTATGTAACTTCTTTCCCTAGCAGCCAGCAAACTTTTTTCCTTGTTGTTGACTTTTGATAATTTTGCAATAATATGTCTTGGTGTTGGTCTTTTTTGTAGTTATAAATCTGGGTGATCATGCTACCTCTTGAATGAAAATGTTGTAATGGTTTCCTAAGTGAGGGAAGTTTTCAGCTAAAATTGCTCTGAAAATGGGCTCTGGGCCTTTGGCCTTGTCCTCCTCCGATATAGCTTTCACTCTTATAGTAGATCTTTTGATGGAGTCTGCAATTTCACAGAGAGGTGCTTCAGTCTTTCTGAACCATTCCTCTTCCTCATCTTTGAAATGAAAGAGTAGGCTGGCTGTATCTTCGAGATTGGAGATTATTTCTTCTGAATGTGTAAATCTGCTTCCTAAGCCTTCTACCTGGGCATGGATTGCATTTAGGGTGTCTTTTACTCCATGGAGTTCTGACTAAAGTTCTTCTTTGAATATTTGAAGATTCTTAGTGGTATCTGTTATAAGTTCATCTCTCATGTGTTTTAATTCCATAGTAACATGCTCTTTTAAGTCTTGCTTAAATTCTAGGAGAGTCCTCATAATGAGCTTTCTGTAGTCTGTTTCTGAGAGTCTCTCTAAATGTGTAATTCCTTCGATTTCCTCTGTTTCATTTCTATCTGGCTGACATGGCATAGTTGGCTGTTTTGTTCTGTATCTCTGCTTGCACATTTTTTGTGCTGGTTATTGATGACCAGCAGGTGGTGATATTGTGATCTCTAAGTTTCTCTTGTTTGCATGATCTGTGGTGGGTGGGATGGGGCAGTGGTTTCTTTGGGCTGTCTTGTGGTCACAAATGCCCTGTTTTATGTTGTGTCCTTGCCTTAAATTCAGAAGACTAAAGCCCCCAAGTCAAAGATTGAGAGGTTTTAAGCCCCTGTCTCTTCTTCCAGCACTAGGAACAAGGTTACTTGCTTGCTGCACTTAAAGTGAAATCACCAAAATGGCACAGTTCAGCGCCAGCGCAGCCCAGAGCTCTAATCTGACTTTGCTGTTCTTCAACCTGCGTCCATGCCCCTTTGCACTCCAGTGGCACACAAGTATCCACCTGAGGCTGCAGAACTTTTAGCTGTAGATTATGACTTCAGTTATGTCTCCTGTTGTATTTATTTGTTGTCTTGGGAGGAGAGGCGATTTGGTACCAGTTATCCCATGGCCATACCTCCCAGAAGTCCTATGGACTGATATATCTTAATCATTATATTATGTTAATACCTATCTTTAACTTCTTTTTCACCCCTAGAATGCTCTAAACTGGGTATATATATCCAGTTGAATATATATAGTCAAAGATAGACAAAAAACATATATGTCAGAACAACAAAGCTAACAAAGCTTTCTCTGGTGTGGTGGGGGTTAGGTTGGTATTGATCTGTTTTTATCTTCAAGTCTGTCATATATTATATAATATGGCAGTCCTAACTTCTCTTCATTCCTGATAATCTATGTGATGTTTTTCAACTTTTCACCTATACTTGTCATTGAGTTCAAATGGGTCTCTCTTTTTTTTTTTTTCCTCCAGTGTTATTGCTGGAGCTCGGTGCCTACACTATGAATCCACTGCTCCTGGAAGCCATTTTTTCTTTCTTTCTTTTCTTTTCTTTTCTTTTTTTTTTTTTTAATAGAATAGGACAGAGAGACTTTGAGTGACGAGGCGAAGATAGAGAGGGAGAAAGAAAGACACCTGCAGACCTGCTTCACTGCTTCTGCAGGTGCAGAGCAGGAAGCTGGAACCAGGATCCTTACATGGGTCCTTGGGCTTGCTTCTATGTGCACTTAACCAAGTGCTCTACTGACCCACCCCAAATTGGTCTCCTTTAGAAAGCAGATGGTGGAGTTCAAGTTCCCAGTCCATTCTACTACTCTTTATCTTTTAATTGGTGATACCAGTCTACTGATACTGAGTAAAATTGAGAGTTTATTCCCATTTTTCTATGAGGATACTGATGTTCTTGAAGTTAGTGTCTTACTTTGATCTTTATTCACTATCTTTTTGTAGTTTTAAATCTTTTTATGTGTGTGTGTGATAACTGAAGTCCATGTGCCTGTTTTCCTTTTGTTTGCTTGTTGTTTTTGTTTTGTTTTCTTTAAGGGTTTTGTTTTGGTGTTACCAAATGTTTAGGTTGCATTCTGGGTACCTGGTTTATTTTTAAATTGAACATAGGTAGCTTTAACTTTATTTTAGTAGTCCTTCTTATTACTCCCTTTTTTCTCATTTTATTTATTTATTTATTTATTTTAGCATTTTGTATATTGTTAGGGGTTACTGTCATCTTATGTGAGTTCCAATAGTATTCCTTGTAGGGATGGTTTTAGGTTGGTGGACTCTGTTAATTTGTTTGCTTGAAAAAGTTCTTTATCTTACTGCCTTCAATCAAGTGCACCACCACCCAACTCCAGAGATTCTGAATTCCAGATAGTTGTCTCTTTATAGAGTTTTGGGAAGTTCTCAGCTATTATTAGCTTCCTAAGAGTTATTTTTTTCTCTATTTTCCTAATGGGGTGATATACTATGAATATCATTATTTTTATGTGAACTTTTTATATAATCTTCATTGATTTCTATTCTTTTTTTTTTCTGTTGGTTCTTCCACCTTATTACTGTCTCACTAATTCAACCTTCATTTTCTGTCTTTGTGATGTTAAGCCCCAGTTGTATTTTCCTTCTCAAGCACTGGGCTCTTTAGCATTTTGATTTCAATTTAGGCTTGATTCACACTTCGGCTTCCCTTGTTGAAGCTGTCCTCCACTGATCTCATTTCTACAAGAATCAAAAGGTTTTTTTTTTGTTGTTGTTGTTGTTGTTCAAAAGACTAACCTACTTCTGATGCATTTGGGTTTGTTTCTGGGCTTCTGCCTTAATTAACTGATATGGGTGATCTCCTCCTGTCTACCTATATATACATGGTACTCTTTAATGTCCTGTGCAGAATGCCCTTAATTTGTCTGGACCTGAGAAAGATGAGGTCATATCAGTAATGAGTACTCCTCTGTGCAGTTGTAATCTGGGTACTCCTGCATTTAGTGGCTAGTGGTAGCAGCTGGAGGTCACTTGTGGCCACATCTGAAGCCTGAATATCCCCTACCTGTGCTTAGCCAGGCTGTGGTGGTGGAGCCCACGAACATGACAACTGATCCACTAAGGAATGATTGGTGTGATTGGTAAGGAATGATTGGTGATAGCCCATTCTCCCAGCAAGTGTACAGAGACAGTAATTGAGCTATAGCAGTTGGTGTCTAGGACTGGTTGGTTGATCTTGCTTGCAATATGTGGAGACAAAACTGTGGTGCCTGATGAGTTCTAGTGTGATGATGACCTTGCACTCTGCCAGTTCTCAGAGGCAAAGCTGTGCTGACTGTACCTGGAATGGGCCTGCTTATCCTTTCATCCTAAAATGTGCAGACCTCAGAAGCCAGCAGGTGACAGCTGAGGATGAATGGGTCCCCAGAGTTATGTAGGAACAAGGCTATGAGGCCTTCTAGCCTCATATAGCACATACGTATACACATACAGTCCCATATAGCTGCAAAAGAAGGGCTGTGGTTCAACAGGAGTCAATTCATGGATGCTGGACCCCAACAACTCCATCAATCCCTCCCCCAGACTGGACAGTAGTGCTTAGGGCTTATAGTACACACTAGGGCAAGGCTGTAGAACTGTCAGTGCCACCATCCTCCTACAAAGTGGAGAGGCTAGGAGTGAAAGCTTAATCACTTGTCCCCAGACTGAGCTGAATTGTAAGACCAGGAAATAGGGGTTAGCCTCCTATCTCCTCAGAGCTCTTGGGATGCTTGGTAGGTTCAGCAGGGATGTGTCCTGGAGTTTAGCCACTCCAGAATATTTTACCCATAGTAGGGACTTTGCACCTGAGTAGGGCAAAGATCTCTGCCTGGGGTATGTGAGGGATGTCTCTTTAAGAGATCTAATCAGCAAGATTAGATCCTGGCACAGCCACAAAGATTTATCATTCTGGGGAGCTTCCAGTAGGAAGCATTCTCTTATGGCAAGTGCACCAGTTATTGTGTGAGCACACAAACCCCTCTGTTTCATGCTCAAATGGAACTAACCTGGAGCCTCTCCTAGACCCCAGGTGGAGTTCTTCACTCAGAGATCTGATGTCCAAGGATGGAGTCTCACTCCTAGGATGTGTTACTTCATCACTTGGGCTCCTGAAAGGTCTCCCTATGTCCTCTGCTTTGGAGATTCTCTCTATACAGGTCTTGTGCTGGTTTTCTGTGTAGACTGATCCAACTTTTGTTGTAGATTTGTCCTTTTTATAATTTTATTATCTTTATTTATTTATTGGATAGAGACAGCCAGAAATTGAGAGGAAGGGGGAGAAGAGAGGGACAGGGACAGGGTGACACTTGCAGCACTGCTTCACTACTCATGAAGCTTTGCCCTTACAGGTGGGGGCCAAGGGCTTGAACCTGAGTCCTTGTGCATTGTAACATGTGCACTCAACCAGGTGTGCCACCACTCGGCCTTGTAGATCTGTCTTCATCTCTGCAGAGGAAGGATTTATTACATACCCAGTCATTTTTGCACCTCCCTTAAACAACCAGTCTACTTTGGGGGTTGAGAGGTTGTGATCTCAGTTAAGTGAATATATCACAATGTGCAAAGACCTGGGTTCAAGCCTCTGCTCCTCACGTGTGTGTGTGTGTGTGTGTGTGTGTGTGTGTGTGTGTGTGTTGGTGGGGGGAGAGACTCTTCATAAGCAGTGAAGCAGGTCTGAAGCTGTCTCTCCTTTCTTTCCCTATCTCCTCCTCCCATTAAAGGTATTTTGAAGTCTTCTAATTTATGGACAAGATAGCTCACCTGGATAGTGGGCTTGTTTTGTTATGCTTAAGATAATAGGGTCAAGGATGGGTCCCCTATATAATGGAGGAATTTTCAGCTCTTTTATGTTTTTCCTTCTCTCTCTCTCTCTCTCTCTCCATATATATAGACATAGATATATTATTTGTACTTTTTTGATCCAATATTCTTTGCATTTGTCTTAATCTGTAATTGTTAATTTAGTGAAACCAATTATTTCCCTTGCCTCTTTTTGTATAAGTAATATGTCTTTTATTTTTTCCTATCTTGATAACTGTAAAACTTTAAGTTCCTCATTCCCTCTTTTACTGTCTCCCTCCCTTTTTTCCTTCCTTCTTACCTCCTTTTCTATCTACTTTAGACCCCCTTTTTCTTTCTTTCTTTATACTCCACTCCCTCCATTCCTTCTTCTCTCTTATCTTCCTCTTCTTTTTATCTTTTTTTGACTACTGGCTAAGGGAAACTAGAATTTTTCAAAACATTTTGTTTGCAACATACAATTTTGTTTGTTATTCTTTGTAAAGCACGATTCAGCAAAGTTCTTATTTATGTCTAGGAAAAAAAGTAGCATCTGCTAGGGTCAAAATGTAGGAAATTGCATATTTATGAGTTTTCAGCAGTAAACATGACAATATTATCTTGTTTATTGCTCAAGTTTGCTTCATTTCCAATAATAAATAATAATCATTTATGAAGACCAAATTTCACTAGAGTGAAGGTAGTGCTTTGTCTGAAATGTATATACACATGTTGCTGTTGTTTGTCTGAGAACAGATTAAGGTCATGGATGTTCTGTAAAAGCATTCATGCATGAAGTAAATTAAGAATATTCTTTTCAGTTCACTCTTGGATCAACTTTGCTTTTTAGTATGTGACTAGACACCAGGTGTAAATCTCTCACTCAGGCTGCAAATGATCAGGCTGGTCCCAATGCAAGCATTTATTAGATCTAAAACCCAGAGCTGTTCTAGAGATATTTATCCAAAATACAAATATCTGAACAGCAGAAAGTTTATTAAATTTAATAATTGGTTAGTTATTAGAAAATATTTTTTAATATTTTTAAAATTCTTGTTATCTTTATTTATTTATTAGATAGAGACAGCCAGAAGATGAGATGAAGAGAAAATAGGGAAAGACACAGAGAGACTCCTGCAGCCTTACTTCACTACTTGTGAAGCTTCCCCCTGCACGTGGAGACCAGAGGCTTGAACCCGGGTCCTTGCACAGTGTAATGTGAGAGCTCAACTATGTGCGCCACCCCCGGCCACATAGAAAATATTTCGAAGTATATCCTTTGACACTTTATTTAACAATTAGGTAATGGAAACATGTGCATTGATAAAACTTTTCAAGATTTTTTTTGATGCTTCTCTGAAGTCTGAGTCAAATATCTTAAGTGTCTTGACTAAAACTACAATTTTCACTCTCTACTTTTGATTATGGTTAAATTTTTATGTATAGGGGACAGGTGGTGGCACATGTGGTTGAGTGTACACACCACAGTGCATAAGGAACAGAGTTCAGGATCCTGGTCCCTACCTGCAGTGGGAAAGCTTTACAAATAGTGAAAAAGTACTGCAGATGTCTCTATCTCTTCCTCTCTATATCTTCCTCTCTTCTCAATTTCTCTATGTCTCTATTCAAAATAACTAAAGGAAAACATTAGAAAAATTATATACAGGTAAATTTCTCTGTAGCCTTATAATCTCTGGCATGCAATCCAGAAAATACGTGATTATTAGATAAAACAAAACTAAAAGCTGAAATTCATGCAAAAATATATGATCAAGTGAGGTCTGAAAACAATTCAAGCAGTTTAGGAAGCAAGTGAAATATGGGTCAAAAGGATGGAACATTTTAAGAAAACCTTGTGACCCAGGGAGGGATGATGGAGTTTCAGATCTGTTCCATGTTGTGGTTGGTAGGCATGAGACAAGCTAGAAATAGCCCTGGAAGAGTGAGAATAGATGAAGATTCCAAAAAGTGGGTCAAAAAAAATGATAGACTTGGGAACTAATTTTCCAATTAGTGATACAGTTGTGCTTCTTGTTAATTGAGGACAGGGACTCCTGAGATTTCTATGTTTGCCAACTCTAGTTGTGACCGAGGAGGCTTTTAAAAATAGCTTTCAAATTGAAAATGAAAAAAATCTAGGCATTATACTAAGTAAAATTGACTTATTTTTCAAGTTTTCCCCCTCCATAGTCATGTGGTATAATCCAAAGGACAATAGCAGAAAAGGAAAAATAGTATCCAAGTTTTTGAGAGCAGTGCCATTTGTGACATTTTGTAGGAGAATGCATGTTTTGTGTCCAGATAACCTTCAGTTAGCAATACTGTCATGACCTCTCACCTTGGTTGACTGATTGCATTTTCTTTGCTTTTCTCTTGTCTGCATTTCCTTACATTGGTGCCCTTTCCAGGGTTAATTGAGACAATGACCTTTTTCTATCTGTGGCTGTCTGTGTAGTTATGGAGCCCTGAGATTTTGTCAACTTAACCCTGACAGGTTACTCAGCTTAGCTGTTCAACAAATATTGAAATAAAAGCATATGGCCAAAAACTTGATGGGAGGAGGCTGTGCCTTTATTTAGACTAGTTACAGTTTTCTGATACCTAGTCCATGAAAAGTACTAGATGGAGAGCCTGCTCTTACTCATTAGCCAGTTATATTAGAAATGATTACCTTCGACTGGCAAAATAGTTCACTTGGATAATGTACTGTTTTGTCATGTGCTTAGCCCAGGTTTGAGCCTGGCCTCCACTATATTGAAGCAAACTCCTATGTCCTGTGCTTGCTTTCTTTCTCTCTCTCTATCTTCATATCTATCTTTCTATCTGTCTGACAAAGTCAGCCCAAAGGACTGAAACAGAAAGAGGATGAGAAAGAAGAGAGAGAGGAGAAGGTAGAAGAGGAACTAGATAAGGAGGAGGAAAAGGAAGAAGACTACATAGTTTATTTTTTTTTAGATGAAAGGTTTCAATTTGACAACCTTAGTGCATCTTTATTTTTCTCCCAGTGCATGTACATCTTAGGAAGAAAAATCCAGAATTGTAGGATTCTAGAATAATAGTATTGAAGGAGGCAGCAGAGACCATAATTTAGAAAAACCATTGAAATGATAGGACAGTACAGAGTAATTATATCAACAATTAAATACCAAATACCAGGACCTTACTGATTCTAGTCAAGGCATCGTCAGGAAATTCAAGCTGATGTTTTGAAATATTATGTTTTATAGTGTACAATTTAAAACAAACACCTATCCTCTTAGAAAATTGCAGTTGCTCTGTCTTCTTCTTCCAGTTTTGTGAATTATTCTTTATTTTCCCATGGGAAAATCTTGAATCTGAAGTTGTAGGGGTAAAAATTCTGTCAAATGTTCAGTAAATGTACTCCTTTTTACTCTTTTTCTGAAGGTGACTTGTTGTTGTTGTTGTGGTGGTGGTGGTGGTAGTGGTGGTGGTTTTCTGTTTATTCAGTCTGATTGCTGTTTAACCTGGAAAAAATAGAAAAAAATAGCATCCTATGCTCAGAATGTGTTTTGTAGACTATTTTCACACTTTAAATATATGTAGCAGGCATAGAAAAAGCATACAAAAACGAACACACTCATCCAAAAAGATCTTTGTACACCTATGTTCAAAGCAACACAATGTGTAAGAGCCAAAACTTGGAAGCAACCCAAGTGTCCAAGAATACATGAGTGGCTGAGAATTTGTGGCACATAAACACAATGGAATACTACTCAGCTATTAAAAATGGTGAATTCACGTTTTTCACCTCATCTTGGATGGAGTTTGAAGGAATCATGTGAAGTGAGTTAAGAGAAGGATGAATATGGGATGATCCCACTCATAGACGGAAGTTGAAAAATAAGAACTGAAGGGAAAGCAGAAACTTGGACTGGAGCTGGTGTATTGTACCAAAGTAAAGGACTCTGGGGTGGGGAGCAGGGTTCAGATCGTGGACCATGATAGCAGAGGAGGACCTGCTTGGGGGCAGGGGAGGGGGAATGTTAGAGGGTTATGTGGAAAACAGAAATGTTACACATGTACCGACTACTGTATTTTACTGTTGACTGTAAACCATTAATCCCCCCAATAAAGAAAGAAAGAAAGAAAAAGAAAAGTATTCAAACCACATGTGTCCACAGGAGGGTCTCATACTCTGCTTGTTATGGCTTCTTCCATGTCTGTACTGTCTGGCCTGTGAAATGGGCCATGAATAATCAGAGGGTTTAATTTGTGAGTGAAGCTCATCATATGTTCTGGTGTGCAGGTAAATGTCTGTCTCAAGTAACAGTGGTCCTTTCCCCTCTCTCCCCCAGACCTGGATGAGTGTAAGAGTGGAGAAGCCTGCTGTGCCCAACTCTGCATCAACTACCTAGGTAGCTATGAGTGCGGTTGTCAAGAGGGCTTTCAGATCAGCTCAGATGGCTGTGGGTGTGATGGTGAGTTCCTGAGGCCTGAGGTATTCCTGATGGGATGGGGAGGCCAAGGGTAAGGGATGTTAAACAAAGGGCAAGGGCAGGAAAGGGAAGGCATTGACACTGAAGTAATGGGAAGCCCCATGTGGCTTGGCCTTTTGAGAACCCATGGGTTCTAACAGCTTGGAGCCTTAGCTGCTCAACAGTAAAGTGCCCACAGTAATAGAGCTAGTGGGTAGATGAGAGGATGGAATAAAGGCAAAGCAAGTAGGGTAGTGATGAACACAGGGAAATCTCAGAAATAGAATAGTAGCTTCTGTTACTGAAATACACATGGGACATCAATCGCTTTAAGTTCATATACAGACACGTGAGATTCTAGCATACCACAGCATGCACTCTCTTCTTCTCTTAATCCTCCTCCTTCTCTTACATTTTTTTTCTCCTTGTCTCCACTAGGGCTTACCTTTTTCAAAGAGAAAGAGATTGACAGAAGGAGAGGGGGCCTGGCAGTGGTGCACTGAGTTAAGCACATGTAGTATGAAGTACAAGGACCCAGGGTCCTCACCTGCTGGGGGGATGCTTCACAAGAGTATCTCCCTCTCTAGATCCTCCTCCTCCTCTCTTAATTTCTCTCCGTTCTTTCCAATAAAATAGAAAAAAAAAATTGGCCACCAGCAGTGGAAGATCCACAGTGCTGGCATGGGGGTGGGGAAGAAGAAGGAAGTTGGGCATTTTAACAAAGACCAATAGTAAAAGGGCTGCCAGTTCCGAGATACACTTTAGATTTCTGACAGGATCCTTGATGGAGTTGTTTTTATTAGAGATAATAAGTGATTTAAGTAGTCATTTTAGCTTGTTCTGAATTATGTGTTCTAATTAGTTACTTACTGTTAAGATATTCCTTGCTTATATATTTTTAAAATGTAATTGGAGAATCTGAATGAAGGGAGTAGAGTGAATTCACCTTCTTCTGTTAATAAGAACATCTCATGTAAGTCATTTCTGTAGTTATATTTTTAATATTTTGCCTTGGGGCTGGGGATATAACTCAGTGGTATAGCCATATGCCATGCATGTAGGATGCCTTTAATTTAATCCTTAGCACCATGCATATAAAACAATAGTTTTAAAAATATATTTTATTTAATTTTATTTTCTGATATAGTTACCACTTATTTAGAACCACATTTTTTCTTGAAATCAATATAAAAATTTGACTATTAATACCTATTTCAGTAGTGGTAAAGTTATACAAGACTTTAGTGCCTGGGGGAAGATGATATATCTTGATTTAAAGAAGTAAATTCCTGGCTTTTGTGAGGTATGTGATTTCCCTGAGAGATCCCAGTTCCACAGTACTGCAGTATAGATGCCAGCACAGAGCATACAACTGTGATATCTCTAGATTCCAAACAGTGGAGTATAATACCACTTACTACACTAGATTCAACCAACAGAGCCCAAAGCATAGAATTTCATGTACCATCTGGAAAAAAGCAAGCTAGGAGATGAATGTATGGTGTGACTATACATACTTGGGTACACACATCTGAGTGGAAAAGGTCACCCCACAACCTGAGGCATAGCTTAGAAGCTCAGCTTCACAGGTGAAATTTTAGTATCACAAACACATTGCTCCTTAGAGTGTGGGCTCCCCTGTGAACAGAAACCTGTAAATCAGATGAAATCAAGGCCCAGGCTTTTCCTCCCTTCCTTCCTTCCATCTTTCCTTCCTTCCTTATTTCCTTCCTTCCTTCCTTCTTTCCTTCTTTCCTCCATTTCTTCTTTCCTTCCTGCCCCTGCCCCCAACCTGCCACCAGGGATATCCCAGGCAATTTAACTTGCACAGTGAATCCACCTCTCCTACCTGACATAATTTTCTTGTTATGAAAATGTACTTGTTTTATTTATTATGATGAGACAGAGAGTAATTGAAATAGAAGGAGCAAATAGAGTGAGAGAAAGAGAAAAAACCTGTAGCAGTATTTAACTGACTATGTCTCCTGAAGCTATCTCCCCAGCCCCCCAGCCCCCAGCTCCTAGCTCCATGAAGTGTTCCCCCTGGAGTTGGGTGCCAGAGACTTGAACCCTGATCCTTGTGCCTAGTAACATGTAAGCCCAACCAGATGGCCACTGCCCTCCACCCTTTCTGTTTCTTTTATCTCTACAAATTCCTACAAAATTTTGACAGAATCACACATACTTAATGCTTATTCATAGATGTTGAACAATTTAGGAGTGAAGGAACATTCTAGAAAATAAAGCACAGCCTGAGACCACTGGATTGAGTTTCATTTCCTAGAGATCTTGTCTGGGGTAGGTGGTAGGAGGAGGGCAGACAGTGGCTCAACCAGCTAAGTGCATATGGTACTAAGCACAAGGACCCACAGAAGGATCAAGATTTGAGCCTCTGTGCCCCACCTATAGAGGGATGCTTAACAAATGATGAAAACAGATCTGCAGGTGTCTTTCTCTTTCCCTCTCTATCTCCCCATCCATCTCAATTTCTCTCTGTCTGATCCAATAAAAAAGGAAAAAAATGTCACTAGGAGTAGTTGATGCATTGTGCCAGCACCAAGCCCCAGTAGTAACCCTGGAGGCAAAAGAAAGAAAAGAAAAGAAAAGAAAAGAAAAGAAAAGGAAAGGAAAGGAAAGGAAAGGAAAGAAAAGAAAAGAAAAGAAAAGAAAAGAAAAGAAAAGAAAAGGAAAGGAAAGGAAAGGAAAGGAAAGAAAAGAAAAGAAAAGAAAAGAAAAGAAAAGAAAAGAAAAGAAAAGAAAGAAAAAGATCTTATGTAGACAGCCAGCCATAAACTTGGAAGTAAAGGAAATAAAAATAATTGACAATCTAATTCATGAGAATTTGGGGTAGGATAGGGCATGGGCTGTGCTTATTCAATGATAATATATTATCATGACTCCCAGGAGTCAGCACTATCCCTCTCATCTCTCACACCTAAAGGAGATATTGTCTCAAATTTCCTAGATGTGGACGAGTGTCTAGACATGAATCTGGACTGTGACCAGCTGTGCACTAATTCTGTGGGGACATACCAGTGCACTTGTGGGGCAAACGCTAGAAGAAGAAGTGCACTTGTGAAGACAGCTACAGGATTGCAAATGATGGAAAAACTTGCATCTGTAAATTACTCTGAAGACTTTCCCTATATCTCTTCGAAATGACTTCCAGGAGTGATGGAGATCACAGAATTCTCAACTCTGGCCTGCCCTCCTCTAGCTTTCTTCACAGGCTGAGATCTGCCTTTGCCTTTTATTCTCTAGAGTGTCAGCTCCATGCTCTCTGCTGCTTGATTCTCACCTTCCATTACAATAGGCTGTTTGAAATGGCCTCCTCAAAGACTTTTGCTTTTCAGTCACCCCCTGCCTGGGAAGGTCTTCAGATTCTCTCAGTTTTTTTGTATCAATCCTCGCTGCATTTTCCCTCCTTTCAACCAGCCTGTTGAATCCAGGCACTTTCCTGTGTGGTCTTAGCTTTAGAGGATGAGCTAGAGGAGGAAGAAGAGCAATTAGAAGTTGTGAGGTTTCCAGACCTTCCTTTCCGGAACACACCTCAACTTCTTCACTATGCTGCTGCCTTCCTATCTCACACACACCAAGATGAAGATAGTGAGGAGGAAGCGGAAACAGAGATTGCAGAAGAACTGGTTTCCCTGCACACAGTTGGTGAGTAAAAGCATCACCTCCCCATACTCACTTTTGCCTGTATATATTTTTTCCTCATTGGGGAGATTAATGGTTTACAATCCACAGCAAAATACACATGTAGCTGGTACATGTGTAACACTTCCCAGTTTTCCACATAAGAGTCTAACCAATACCAGGGTCATCCTCCTCGAAAATATTGTAGGACCTGAACATTTTGCCTTTATTTTAAAATAATTCACATCCATTTTAGAACAGTTTTGTTATTAATATCTAATGCAATGTAAGGTTTTTTAAAATTTGTTTAAGAAAGGATTAATTAACAAAACCATAAGGTAGGAGGGGTACAACTCAACAAAATTCCCACCACCCAATCTCCATAACCCACCCCCACCCCTGATAGCTTTCCCATTCTCTATCCCTCTGGGAACAAGGACCCAGGGTCATTGAATGTTGCAGAAGGTAGAAGGTCTGGCTTCTGTAATTGCTTCCCCGCTGAACATGGGCGTTGACTGGTCGGTCCATACTCCCAGTCTGCCACTCTCTTTCCCTAGTGGGGTGTGTCTCTGGGGAAGCGGAGCTCCAGGACACATTGGTGGGGTCTTCAATCCAGGGAAGCCTGGCCAGCATCCTGGTGGCATCTGGAACCTGGTGATTGAAAAGAGAGTTAACATACGAAGCCAAACAAATTGTTCAGCAATCATGGACCCAAAGCTTGGAATAGTGGAGAGGAAGTGTTAGGGGGGTACTCACTGCAAACTCTAGTGTACTTCTGCTTTCAGGTATATATTTTGCAGTAGTTTATGGATACGTGTGAACATAAGCTGTCTCTCACAGAAACTGGTGTATATCTAGGTTATGGGACTTTGTTAGAAAGTGAACCACCTGAGATGAAATTAGAGTGTACTATAAAAGGAAAGGTCTCACCCGAGTAAAGAAGCTGAAGGGTTGTCATTCCACACGTGAAGTCTCTGGACACAGTCTGGGGTGAAGCATGTTTAGGTGACAATCGTTGCGTTGGTTAGGTTGTGATTGGCGAATGCAATATTATTTGGTATGGATTGGGAGATGCATACGGGAAAGTGGGCCCTATCCAAGGGTTCCAGGACTGGGGAAAGTAGGGGCTATATAGTGGAGATGTGAGGTTCCTGCTGTCTTAGGGTTCAAAAAGACAATCGATAGTTAATTTTATCATCACATTATCTGGTAATTGGGTTAACTTTCAAAAGTCCTTTTGTTATGGTTTGCTGTACAGTATCCAGTATCTTGTATATAGCTGTGCTATTAGATGCTTCTAATACACTTGGTCTAGGCTTTTGAGAGAGCCTGCATATCAAATACACAGCCTATATATTAAAAAGATTCAGTTTGTGTTTTGAAAAACTTTGAGACATACAATTGATTTTCCCCCTCTCATATTAATTAACTACTGATTTATATGACTACATTTCACTAGGAGTGTACATAAACACCATTCCAACCACCAAAAGACTGTGACCCATCCCTCCCACCCACTCCTACCCCCCACCGGCCCAGGAAGCTACATGTCTACACCTAACCACAGGGTTTTTACTTTGGTGCCCTACTTACAATTTGATCAGGTCCTGCTTTTAGTTTCCCTTTCAGATCTTCTTACTCAACTTCTGATGATGAGTGGGATCATCCCATACTCATCTTTATCTTTCTGACTTAGTTCACTTAACATAATTCCTTCTAGCTCTGTCCAAGATGGGTCAGAGAAGGTGGGTTCATTGTTCTTGATAGCTGCATAGCATTCCATTGTGTATATATACCACAGCCTTCTCAGCCACTCATCTGTTGTTGGGCACCTGGGTTGCTTCCAGGTTTTAGCTATTATGAATTGTGCTGCTATGAACATAGGAGTACACACCTCTTTTTGGTTGGGTGTTATGGAGTCCTTGGGGTATAACCCCAGGAGAGGAGTTACTGGATATATGGAAGGCCCATGTCTAGCCTTCTGAGAGTTTTCCAGACTGCTCTCCATAGAGGCTGGACCAATTTACATTCCCACCAGCAATGTAAAAGGGTTCCTCTGTCCCCACATCCTCTCCAGCATTTGTTGCTGCTGTCCTTTTTGATGTATGCCATTCTCACAGGAGTGAGGTGGTATCTTAGTGTTGTCTTAATTTGCATTTCTCTGACAATCAGTGACCTAGAGCAGTTTTTCATATGTTTGTTAGCCTTTTGGATCTCCTCTGAGGTAAATGTTTTGTTCATATCCTCTGCCCATTTTTGGATGGGGTCATTTGCTTTTTTGGTGCTAAGTTTGCTGAGCTCTTTATATATTTTGGTGATTAGTTTCTTGTCTGATGTCTGGCATGTGAAGATCTTCTCCCATTCTGTGAGGGGTCTCTCTGTTTGTTTACTAGTTTCTTTGCATGTGCAGAAGCTTTTCAATTTGATGTAGTCCCATTGGTTTGTTTCTGCTTTAGTCTTCCTTGCAATTGAGTTTGGTTGATCAAAGATGTCCTTGAGGTGCAGGTGGGAAACTGTTTTACCAATGTTTTCCTCTAGGTATTTGATTGTTTCTGGTCTGACATCTAGGTCTTTGATCCATTTGGAGTTGGTATTTGTTTCTGGTGAGATAAAGTGGTTCAATTTCATTCTTCTGCATGTTACAACCCAGTTTTCCCAGCACCATTTATTGAAGGAGCCTCCTTTTTCCATTTAATCCTTTGGGCCCCCTTGTCAAAGATTAGATGTCAATAGGTGTGGGGATTTATTTCTGGGCTTTCAATTCTGTTCCCCTGGTCTGTGTGCCTATTTTTGTTCCAGTACCATGCTGTTTTGATGATGATGGCTTTATAATATAGTTTAAGGTCTGGGAGTGTGATGCCTCCATTTCTGTTTCTTTTCCTCAAGATGGTTTTGGCAATTCTAGGTGTTTTCAGGTTCCACATAAATGATTGTAGTGTTTGTTCTAGTCTCTTAAAGAAGCTTGGTGGAACTTTGATGGGTATTGCATTACATTTGTATATGGATCTGGGGAGAATATTCATTTTGATGATATTTATTCTTCCAATCCATGAGCATGGGATATCTTTGCATTTCTTGGTATCAGTTTCTATTTCCTTGAGTAGCAACTCATAGTTTTCAGCATACAAGTGTTTCACTTCTTTGGTCAACTTTATTTCTAGGTATTTGATTGATTTTGCTGAAACAGTAAATGGGAGTGATTTCTGGATGTCTTCTTCTTCAGATTTAGTGTTTGCATAAAGAAATGCCACTGATTTTTGTACATTGATTTTGTAGCCTGATCCCTTGCTATATTGCCTAATAACTTCCAGTAATTTTCTGCTGGATTCTTTAGGTCTTTCTATGTATACTATCATATCATCTGCAAATAGTGAGAGCTTGACTTCCTCCCTTCCAATCTGTATTCCTTTGATTTCTTTCTCTTGCCTGATTGCTATGGCAAGAACTTCCAATACTATGTTGAAGAGTTACGGTGTCAGTGGACAGCCCTGTCTAGTCCCCGATCTGAGGGGGAATGCTTTCAACTTCTGTCCATTGAGTATGATGTTGGCTGTAGGTTTGCTATATATAGACTCCACTACCTTGAGGAATTTCCCATCTATTCCCATTTTTTGTAGAGTTTTGAGCATGAATGGGTGTTGGATTTTGTCAAAGGCTTTCTCTGCATCTATTGAGATAATCATGTGGTTTTTGGCTTTGCTTTTATTGATGTGGTGAATGACAATGATTGACTTACAGATGTTGAACCAGCCTTGCATTTCTGCGATGAATCCCACTTGATCATGATGAACAGTCTTTTTGATATGTTTCTGTATCCGGTTGGCCAAGATCTTGTTTAATATTTTGGCATCTATGTTCATCAGAGATATTGGTCTGTAGTTTTTCTTTTTTGTTCTGTCCCTATAGCTTTTGGTATCAGGGTGATGTTGGCTTCATAGAAAGTGGAAGGGAGTATTCCTGTTTCTTCAATCTTATGGAAAAGCTTAAGAAGTATGGGTGCTGTTTCCTGAAGGTTTTGTAGAATTGTTTGTGAAGCCATCTGGTCCAGGACTTTTGCTGTTGGGAAGAATCTTAATAACGGTTTCAATTTCTTTGTCTGTGATTAGTGCATTTAGATTTTTTAGTTCTTCTTGGTTCAGTTTTGGAAAGGCAATTCTAGGAATTGTTCCATTTCTTCCAGATTTTCTAGCTTGTTGGCATATAGTTCTTTATAGAAGTTTTATGGGATTCTCTGGATTTCTGTGTGTCAGTTGTGATATCTGCTCCATCATTTACAATTCTATTAATTTGAGTCTTCTCTCTTTTTTGTTTGGTGAGTCTGGCTAGGGGTTTGTCAATTTTGTTTAATCTTTAAAAGAACCAACATTTGGCTTCATTGATCTTTTGTATGGTTCTTTTATTTTCGATGTTGTTTATTTCTGCTCGAACTTTAGTGATTTCTGTCCTTCTGGTTGCTTTAGGGTTCCTTTGTTCCTCTTCCTCTAAGTCCTTGAGGTGTGCAGTAAGGTCGTTCATTTGAGCTTCTTCTTGGTGTTTAATATGTGATTGTATGGCTTTAAGTTTCCCTCTCAGTACTGCTTAACTGTGTCCCAAATATTTTGATAGGTTGTGTCTTCATTTTCATTAGTTTCCAGGAACATTTGAATTTCCTGCTTGAGTGAGTCTCTGACCCAGTGGTTCATAAGGAGCATGTTGTTTAGTTTCCAAATTTTGTGTCTTTTAATAATTTTCTGTTTGTTGTTAAATGTTAGTTTTACTCCACTGTGGTCTGAGAAGATACTTGGGATGATTTCAATGTTCTTGAATTTATTGATGCTTTCTTTGTGGCCTAACATGTGGTCTATCCTTGAGTATGTGTCATGTGGATTTGAAAAGAAGGTGTATTCCAGTTTTTTGGGGTGGAAGAGTCTGAAAATGTCCAAGAGATCTAGTCTGTCAATCTCTTCATTCAATTCTCTTGTATCTTTATTGGTTCTCTGTTTGTTGATCTGTCTAAGTGTGAGAGTGGGGTATTAAAGTCTCCCACTATTATTGTATTACTATTGATGTATTTTTGAAATTCTTTCAGTAGGTGCTTGATGTATTTAGATGGTCCCTCATTGGGTGCATAGATGTTAATAATTGTTAAGTCTTCTTGGCTGATTCATCCTCTCATCATTATGTAATTCCTTGCCTATCTTTTATTACTTTATTTAATTTAAAATCTATCATGTCTGAGATGAGAATGGCTGTTCCTGCCCTTCTTTGTGGTCCGTTAGCCTGTATGATAGTTTTCCATCCTTTCACTTTAAGTCTGTGTTTATCTTGTTGTGACAGATGGGATTCTTTTAAGCAGTATATGGTTGGGTTATGTTTTCTGATCCATCCCCCCACCCTGTGCCTTTTGATGGGTGAGTTTAAGCCATTGACATTTATTGATATTATGGATTTAATCTATTGTATTGCCATTGTTCAAAAAAAAATTTTGTTTGCTCTGATATATTGCAAGTACTATAGTGTTGTTCTTGTTTATAAGAGGTCTTTCAGAACCTCTTTCAGGGCCGGCTTGGTGATGGTTGCCTCCTTTAACTGTTGTTTATCTAAGAAGGTTTTGATCCCTCCATCTAGTTTGAATGAAAGTCTAGCAGGATATATTATTTTGTTTTGAATTTATATATTAATTCGTTTGTGAAGCCATCTCGTTTAGGACTTTTGTTCTTGGGGAAATTCTTAATAATGGTTTCAATTTATTTGTCTGTGACTGGTGCATTTAGGTTTTGTAGTTCTTCTTCGTTCAGTTTTGGAAGGGCATATGTTTCTAGGAATTGTTCCATTTCATCCAGATTCTCTAGCTTGGTAGCGTATAGTTATTCACAGAAATTTCGCATGATTCTCTGGATTTCTGTGGTGTCAGTTGGGATATCTCCTCCATCGTTTACAATTCTATTAATTTGAGTCTTCTCTCTTTTTTTGTTTGGTGAGTCTGGCTAAAGGTTTGTCAATTTTGTTTAATCTTTCAAAGAACCAACATTTGGCTTCATTGATCTTTTGTATGGTTCTCTTATTTTTGATGTTGTTTATTTCTGCTCTAACTTTAGTGATTTCTGTCCTTCTGGTTGCTTTAGGGTTCCTTTGTTCCTCTTCCTCTAAGTCCTTGAGGAGTGCAGTAAGGTTGTTCATTTGAGCTTTTTCTTGTTGTTTAATATGTGATTGTATGGCTATAAGTTTCCCTCTCAATACTGTTTTATCTGTGTCCCAAATATTTTGATAGGTTTTGTCTTCATTTTCATTTGTTTCCAGGAACATTTGAATTTCCTGCTTGAGTGACTTTCTCACCCAATGGTTCGTAAGGAGTATGTTGTCTAGTTTCCAAATTCTGTGACTTTTAATAATTTTCATTTTGTTGTTAAATGTTAGTTTTACTTCATTGTGGTCTGAGAAGATGCTTGGGATGATTTCAATGTTGTTGAATTTATTGATTCTGTCTTTGTGGCCTAACAATGGTCTATCCTTAAGTATATGTTATGTGGATTTGAAAAGAAGGTATATTCCAGTTTTTTGGGGTGAAGGACTCTGAAAATGTTCAAGAGGTCTAGTCTGTTAATCTCTTCATTCAATTCTCTTGTATCTTTATTGGTTCTCTGCTTTGTTGATCTGTCTAAGTGTGAGAGTGGGGTATTGAAGTCTCCCACTATTATTGTATTACTTTTGTTGTATTTTTGAAATTCTTTCAGTAGGTGCTTGATGTATTTAGATGGTCCCCCACTGGGTGCATAGATATTAATAATTGTTAAGTCTTCTTGGATGATTGATCCTCTAATATTTATGTAATGTCCTTGCCTATCTTTTATTACTTTAGTTAATTTAAAATCTATTATGTCTGAGATGAGAATGGCTGTTCCTGCCTTTTTTTGTGATCCGTTAGCCTGTATGATAGTTTTCCATCCTTTCACTTTAAGTCTGTCTTTATCTTGTTGTGACAGATGGGAATCTTGTAAGCAGCATATGGTTGGGTTATGTTTTCTGATCCACCCACCCACTCTGTGCCTTTTGATCAGTGAGTTTAAGCCATTGACATTTACTGATATTGTGGATTGAATGTATTGTAGAGTCATTGTTCCAAAAAAATTTTGTTTACTCTGATATATTGCTAGTATTATAGTGATGTTCTTGTTTATAAGAGGTCTTTTAGAACCTTTTTCAGGGCCGGTTTGGTGATGGTTGCCTCCGTTAACTGTTGCTTGTCTAAGAAGGTTTTGATCCCTCTATCTAGTTTGAATGAAAGTCTAGCAGGATATGTTATCTTTGTTTGAAACCCTTTTTCATTCAGGGATCAATAGATATCTTGACATTCTCTTCTGGCTTTTAGAGTCTGAGTGGAGAAGTCTGCAGATAATCTTATGGGTTTTCCCCTGTATGTGACTTTTTGTTTCTCTCTTGCAGCCTTTAGGATAGTTTCTTTAACCTTACTTCTTCTCATTGTGACTATGATGTGTCTTGATGTCTTCAGGTCTGGGTTGATTCTGTTTGGAACTCTCTGGGCCTCTTGAATCTGGATTTCCTTTCTGTTATTCAGGTCTGGGAAGTTTTCTTGTATTATTTCCTCTAGAATGTTTGCTTCCCCTTCCTCTCTTTCTTCCTCTGGCAGGCCAGTTATACGAATGTTACTTCTTTTGAGATCATCCCATATGTCTCTGTTGTTGGTTTCAGTGTCTCTCAACTCTTTTTGAGCTCTTTCACCTCTTTCTTTGTTTTCTCTAACTCATCCTCTGTCTGACTAATTCTGTTTTCTGCTTCTGTTAGTCTGCTTTCCCTTGCCTCAGCTTCTTTCTTCATTACAGCTATTTCAGCTTTCAGTTCTCTAGTTGCCTCAAGATAATCAGTATTTTCCTTGGGGGTCTCAACTGTTGTTTCCCTAATACTGCCATTCATTTCCTCCAAAGTTGTTTTCATTTCTGTGATTAATAAGTTTATTATTGCTTGCACACTTTTCTTATCTATGGTTACTTCTGGCTGATTTGTAGTTTCTTCTGGGCTCTTGTCATCATTCATTGTAGTAGCAGTTTTATTTGTTTTTGATCTACCCATATTTTTGATTTATGTGTTTCTTATTTTTATGTTCTGTTGTTCGTCAGTTGTTGTGTTTTGAGTACAAGCAACACTGTACTGAATAGCAACCAAGTTCAAGTGAAGAAGAAAGAGAAAGTAAAGAAGGGATAGCAAGAATAGACAATTATGAAAATCTACTATCCACTGTATATTCTAAGGGTAGCAAGAAGAGAAAGGGAAGTAGAGCAGAGATACACACATAGAGAGTCTATTTTGAGTTAGGTTTCTTCGCCAAAATAATTCACAAATTAATATCTGTGAATTCAGAAAGACAGAGAAGAAGGAAGGAACAAATGGAAGACAAGATAAAAAAAGAGAAACAAGAGAGAGAAAAGAAAAAATATAAGAAAAAGATCTGTAATAAAAGAGCAGTGAAAGGAAAGTTTTTTAATTGATTAATTTATTTTTTTTCATTTTATATTTTAATTAGCTAGGAGGAGGGAGAAGGGGAGAGTCTGTAGAGGAGGTAGGAGTAGGGAGACAAGTTTCTCTCGCAATGGATAAGATACTTTGTCCCCTAGCCAAGAAAGATACCCTAAGAGTTAATTCTGGTCAACCTAAAGGAGGGGGGAAAGAGATACACCTTTATATAATATTAATAATAAAATAGAGCAGGGTAAAAAACCTGTCCCAGATTGCCTCAGGCCTCCTGAGCAGAGGCAGCTGCTTGTTAAGAAAGAAAGAAAAAAAAAATCCTCAGGACAAGACAAGAATAGCAGGAATAGGCAGTTATGCAAATCTACTATCCACTGTATATTCTAGGGGTCGCTAAAGGAGAAAGTAGAGCAGAGATAGACGCAGAGAGAGTCCACTCTGAGTCAGATTTCTTCCCCAAAATAATTCCCAAATGTGTATCAGTGAATTCAGAAAGCTGAAGGAGGAAGGAAGAAAGGATGACAAGAATGAGAAAAAGAAAAAGAGAGGAAAAAATAAAAAGATAAGAAAAGAACAGTAATAAAAGAGCAGTGAAAGGAAAGAGTTTTTTATTTATTCTTATTATTTAATTAGCTATGGGGGGGAGAATGGGTAGGGGAAGTAGGAAAAGTGAAACAAGTTATTTTAGCAGTAAATAAGACAGCCAGTCCCCTAGCAATGGAAAATACACTAAGAGTTAATTCTGGTCAACCTTAAGGAGAGGAGAAAAGGGGTATGGTTTTATCTTGTATTGATAATAAAATAGAACAGAGTAAAAAATCTGTCCTGTCTTCAGCTTGGATGACTCCAGATTGCCTCAGGCCCCCTGAGCAGAGGCAGCTGATTGGCTACCCAGAAAGAAAATAGGCCAAAGGTTTCAGAAGGGAATAGAATTAGAATGAATGACACCCCCTGGTGGGACAGGAATCTTGGTAAAGAAAGAAGCTCAGCAGGGGAGCCTGCTAAGAGCAGATCTCTGGTCCCCAGGGACTGGTTATGGGGGGGTGCACTTCGGGAATAATAATTTAAAAGAAAAACATTTTTTCCCTTTCTTTCTACTCTATTTTCTAACCCAAAATGAGTTGTAGTCACCTCCTTGGTGTCACCGCTAGGACCCCTTATTGACTGGCCTACTAAAGGCAAAAAATCCTACCGTTTCCAGTCAATGTGGTCGGATCTCAAGCCACTAGCAGCTTCTCATTCCGCCACCTTCCGGAATCCCCCTCTTTTTATTTTTCTTTCTTTTTTGTACCAAAGCACTAATCAGCTCTGGTTTATAGTGTTAAGGGAGCTTGAACTTGGACTTCAGAAGAACTCCCAGCATGACAGACTGTTTGCATAACCTTTATGCTATCTACTCCTTCCCACACATCCTGATTTTCAGTGATGCTTTTCTGAACCTTATGTAGGAGATCATACACACACACACACACATATATGGCAATGTTACATCAATAGAATATACACTGATTAAAATAAATAAGTACATTGCATAGTGCTGATTGTCCAGTATGCTCAAATGGACTGAGAAGTTATTTTTTATTATTTTTTTATTTTTTATTTATAAAAAGCAAACATTGACTAAACCATAGGATAAGAGGGGTACAACTCCACACGGTTCCCACCACCAGTTCTATGTATCCCATCCTCTTGCCCGATAGCTTTCCTATTATTTAACCCTCTGGGAGTATGGACCCAAGGTCATTGTGGGATGCAGAAGGTTGAAGGTCTGGCTTCTGTAATTGCTTCCCCACTGAACATGGCGTTGACTGGTCAATCTATATTCCCAGCCTGTCTCTCTCTTTCCCTAGTGGGAAGGGCCCTGAGGAAGCACAGCTCCAGGACACACTGGTGCAGTTGTCTGTCCAGGGAAGTCTGGTTGCATCATGCTAGCATCTGGAACCTGGAGGTCGAAAAGAGTTTTGGGAAGCTACTGTCTTCCCTGATCCAGATTTCTGGTCCTTTTTCTAGCCATGACATCATATCTACAGACAATAATTAGGATCCACCTGCATATCAGATTTCAGGCTCAGGCAAAAAAAAATAATACCACTAGTATAGCTACAAGCCTTTTGAAATATAACTAAAATATGCCTACTTGTTGGTATGCTTCTAATTCTGCTTTTAAAAACCCCTTCTGTTTCATTTGGTTTAATCCCCCCTGCATTCTATTTACATAACACTGTATTCTATTTTCATAACCTCTGTTAACAAGCACCACCCTCCCTCCAGGGCATTGGTGGTTCAGTGGTAGAATTCTTGCCTGCTCCGCCCCCTCTCCTTGTCATACCCTGATTTTCACCAGTCATTTTTCTCTCCACCCTCTCTGCATTGCATCCTGTTCCCACCCTACTGGGCTAGTATATTTATAAGGACAAGATTGTTTGTAGTTTTTAGTTTAGTTTAGCTTGGTATAGATTGCGCTGTGTCCTTGAATAAAGAGATACTGCGTACAACCCAGCCATGAGTCCCGGGGTCGTCTGTTACCCACCCGTGAAGCCAGCCCGGCGAAAACACCTACTAGCTATCTACAAAATGGAGGACCCCCCAACACTTCATCGGCACTAATCCAGCCTTTAGGTCCATGATTGTTCAAGAATTTGGTTGGCTTTATATATTAACTCTCTTTTCAGTCCCACTAGGGAAAGAGAGAGATAGGCTGGGAGTATGGATCGACCTGTCAACGCCCATGTTCAGTGGGGAAGCAATTACAGAAGCCAGACCTTTAATCTTCTGCATCCCATAAGGATCTTGTGTACATACTCCCAGCAGGTTAAAGAATAGGAACACTATCAGTGGAGGGGTTGGTGTACGGAGGTCTGGTGGTGGGAATTGTGTGAAGCTGTACCCCTCTTATCCTATGGTTTTGTCAGTGTTTCCTTTTTATAAATAAAAAATAAAAAAGAAAAGGAAAAGAGAGTTAACGTACAAAGCCAAACAAATTGTTGACCAGAGAAGGTATCTTGAAAATATGAGCAGCTTTTCTTAAGTATGTCTACAACAGAACATGGAGCATCAAAAAACTTCTGATCAAAATAAATTTAACATAGTCTCTTTTAAAAGTAGCAGCTTGCAGCTGTGCTGGTGCTTTATTATTATTTTCCCTCTTTATATAAACAGAGATGCTCTGTTTTGTTCTCCTAATTGTTATATGTTGACACTGAAATTTGATAGGTGCTGTGGAATTCATTGGGTAAAAAATGGCAGAAAGCTGGGCTTCTATTGCTCAGTTGGTTAAAGCGCCTGTCATAAAAATTGCAGTAATCTTTGACACTAGGGATGTTATTAAAATGATATAAATAAGGTCCAGGTGGTGGTGTACCTGGTTAAGTGCGCACACTACAGTGTGTAAGGCCCTAGGTTCAAGAGCATGGTCACCATTCACAAGGGGAAAGCTTTATGAGTGATAAAACAGGTCTGCAGGTGTCTGTCTCTCTTCCTATCTTCCCTCCCCTCTCAATTTCTCTCTGTCTCTATCCAATAATAAATAAATAAAAATAAATTTTAAAAATGATATAAATAAGTATCACTGCATAAACATAAAAAGGATTTTACTGTTTCTTAATTAAGCTTCTGGTACTTTGCCTACTCAAAGTTGGAACAGTAATAAGTTCATCCTATGGTTTTGTCAATATTTCCATCTTATAAATAAAATAATAATAATAATAAAGAAATAAGTCCAGGTTAGCCATGTGGTCAGAACTTCAGTGTCTAAGATCTGAAGACAAGAGAAGCTCCAGGTGAGATTGGGAATATAATGCGTAGGGACCAGGGACCTTGCTGTACCATGTACTTGGCCCAGACTTGGGCCCTAGCACCTCATGAATGGTTGAAAAACACAGGTAAAACTCTGGTGCTGTGGTGTCTCTCCTCTCTGAATGAAAAGGCAGATATAACCAGTGAAGTTGTACATGTGCAAGATCCTGTCACCAGAAAATATAAAGGGGGGGTGAGAGGTAGAGAGAGAGAGAGGGAGAGGACACAGCCTCTGTTGCTTCTCTGTTTCAGTAATTAACTAATGAATAGATTGTGCAGACAGAGAAGCAAGCGAATCTAAAAGACAACTTCTAGGAGAGTGAAGAGCTAAGCCCCATTCTTGGCTTTGTTTCCATGATGGAGAAGTAGAAATCGGATTTAGGATCTGCCAGAGTACAAAGTTCTTAGTTTGCCTTACAAGCTTTCCAGTGAGCGATCTGAAAGGCCCCACTCAAAATCAGAAGCAAAACTTGAAATAAACTCAAACCTTTAAGCAAATGAAATTAATTTTCTCCATCCTTATTCAGATTAAGAACTGGGTAAAAAAACACTTTAAGGGGGTGCCCCAGTTAAGCTCACAATTAGCAAGCACAGGAACCCAGGTTCGAGTTCCCACTCCCTACCTGCATGGGGGATACTTCACAAATGGTGAAGCAGGTCTGCAGGTGTCTCTTTTTCTCTCACTCTCTCTACCTCTCCTCCCTTTCAATTACTCTCTGTCCTCTCTCTTAAAAAATAAAAGCCTCTCGAACCCCGGCTCCCCACCTGCAGGGGAGTTGCTTCGCAGGCGGTGAAGCAGGTCTGCAGGTGTCTATCTTTCTCTCCTCCTCTCTGTCTTCCCCTCCTCTCTCCATTTCTCTCTGTCCTATCCAACAACGACAACAACAATAATAACTACAACAATAAAACAAGGGCAACAAAAGGGAATAAATAAATAAAATAAATATTAAAAAATAAAAATAAATAAATAAATAAAAAATAAAAGCCTCTACCAAATAATGTGATAACATTAACTATTGATTGTCTTTTTGAACCCTAAGACAGCAGGAACCTCACATCTCCACTATAGAGCCTCTACTTCCCCTAGTCCTGGAACCATTGAATAGGGCCCACTTTCCCGTATGTGTCTCCCAATCCATACCAAATAATATTGCATCTGCCAATCACAACCTAACCAACACAACGATTGCCACCTCAACATGCTTCACTTCAGACTATGTCCAGAGACTTCACGTGTGGAATGACAACCCTTCAGCTTCATTACTTTGGTGAGATCTTTCCTTTCATAGTATACTTTAATTCCATCTCAGGTGGTTCTGAGAGACAGAAGGGAGGCCAAGTGTGGGGCTCTGGGAGACAGAAGGGAGGCCAAGTGTGGGGCTCTGGGAGACAGAAGGGAGGCCAAATGTGGGGCCTCCCTTTGTTTTTCTAACAAAGTCCCATAACCAAGATATACACCAGTTTCTGTGAGAGAGAGCTTATGTTCACATGTATCCATAAACTACTGCAAAATATATACCTGAAAGTAGGAAAGCAGAAGTACACTAGAGTTTGCAGTGAGTACCCCCCTAACACTTCCTCTCCACTATTCCAAGCTTTGGGTCCATGATTGCTCAACAATTTTTTTGGCTTGGTATGTTAACTCTCTTTTCAGTCACCAGGTTCCAGATGTCATCAGGATGCCAGCCAGGTTTCCCTAGACTGAAGACCCCACCAATGTGTCCTGGAGCTCCGCTTCCCCAGAGACACACCCCACTAAGGAAAGAGAGTGGCAGACTGGGAGTATGGACCGACCAGTCAACGCTCATGTTCAGTGGGGAAGCAATTACAGAAGCCAGACCTTCTACCTTCTGCAACCCACAATGACCCTGGGTCCATGCTCCCAGAGGGATAGAGAATGGGAAAGCTATCAGGGGAGGGGGTGGGAAATGGAGATTGGGTGGTGGGAATTGTGTGGAATTGTACCCCTCCTACCCTATGGTTTTGTTAATTAATCCTTTCTTAAATAAAAAATAAAAATAAATTAATTAATTAATTAAATAAAAGCCTCTGGGAGCAGCAGATTTATAGTGCCGGCACTGAGCCACAGCAATAGCCCTGGTGGCAAAAAAAAAATGATACATTTACATAGTGGGATAGGATAGGGTATGATAGAATAGAATAGCATAGAATTTTTATTATATTTATTTATTGGATAGAGACAGCTAGAAATCAAGAGGGAAGGGGGTGATATAGAGGGAGAGATAAAGCGCCCTGCTTCACCATTTGCAAAGCTTTCCCCCTACAGGTAGGGACTGGGGACTTGAACCTGAGTCCTTGCACATTTTAACGTGAGCTCAACCAGGTGCACCACGATCCAGCCCTGGAAAGGACAGAATTTAAGAGAATTTATGGCAATGCACTTATATCTAGAGCACTGTATAGCCAAGACAAGTAAACTAATGTTCATACACATTATATTGAATGAAGGAAGTTTGATGCCAAGGTCTACATATGTCATAATCCCATCTCTTAGGATTTAAAAAATGAAATCAGGGATGAGCTTAATTTGTGAAGGCAATGATTGATTCACTGTGTGGTCACCTTCAGTTTGGGGAAACCAGTAACAATCTGTACCTTTATGTGGCATTTATTTATTTACTTATTTATCTATTTATGTGGCATTTCTATGGTATGTTTGCACTGTGCCAGGATATGGAATGTGAAGTTAAATCATGTTTATTTATCAGCACTCATATGCAGTCTCAATTAAAAAAAGATCATCTGGGAAAAATAGCTGTGATATTAAAAAGTCTAGAAGGGGGTTAGCAAAATAGATGAGTTAGTGCATGGTTTCACTGTATGCATGATCCAGGTTTGAACCTGGCCTCCACCACACTGAAGGAAACTTTGGTGCTGCTGTTGTCTTTCCCACTCACTCCTTCTGCCTGTCTGCTGCACCTTAAGAAAAAAAAAGTCTAGAAGGAAAAATACTTCATTCAAGGAACACTGACAATTTTCATGTTCTAGTACGAATAGTAATTCCTTATCTTTTATTTTGATCTTTTTAACTATTCTAAATACTCTGTAGAGAATATATTCCAATTTCTGGGTTTTTTCTTTCTTTCTTTTTTTAGTTTTCTTATTTATAAAAAGAAAAATTGACAAAACCATAGTTTTCTTATTTATAAAAAGAAAAATTGACAAAACCATAGGATAAGAAGGGTATAGCTTCACACAGTTCCTACCACCAGACCTCAGTACACCATCCCCTCCACTGATAGTGTTCCTATTCTTTAACCCGCTGGGAGTATGGACCCAAGATCCTTATGGGATGCAGAAGATTAAAGGTCTGGCTTCTGTAATTGCTTCCCCGCTGAAGATGGGCGTTGACAGGTCGATCCATACTCCCAGCCTGTCTCTCTCTTTCCTTAGTGGGGAAGGGCTCTGGGGAGGCAGAGCTCCAAGGCACATTGGTGGGGTTGTCTGTCCAGGGAAGTCTGGTTGCATCCTGCTAGCATCTGGAACCTGGTGGCTGAAAAGAGAGTCAATATATAAAGCCAACCAAATTATTGAACAATCATGGACCTAAAGGCTGGAATAGTGCAGATGAAGTGTTGGGGGGGTCCTCCATTTTGTAGATAGCTAGTAGGCATATTTTAGTTATATTTCAAAAGGCCTGTAGCTATACTAGTGTTTTTTTTTGTTTGTTTGTTTGTTTTGCCTGAGCCTGAAATCTGATATGCAGGTGAATCCTAATTATTTTCTGGGGAGATGATGTCATGGCTGGGAAAAGGACCAGAAAGCTGGATCAGGGAAGAGTAGCTTCCTAATATGGAAAAGGGGTATAAATATCGTTGACTGTAACCCCCATCGATTTGATGTGATCTGGGGCCCATAATTAGCTTAGGAGCCTGTGTGACCTCTACATCCCTCTAGATCTGAGCTGGCATTCTGAAGTCATGAGTAGGAACATTCCATGCTGCCCCAGTATCGACCCATCTTCCTCAGGTGTAACATAGAGTATGCTGTCCATTCTCACTTAGGAGGATGGAACATTCTTTGCCATTGTTGATCCAGGTTAAGGGCAAGGTCCTATGGGGGCCCACAAAGGAGTCTATTTTGTTGTTCCTGATAGAGATGACCAGTAACAATGGAGAGAAGGATTTATTTGAGGTCTAGGCCCATCAAGTCTGGGAGTCTCAGGACTCCCCGATTAGGGCCCTAGCTGGTCCAATTTCTGTTTTTTTAAAAGTCTCTTTTGTGTTCTTGATTTTTTCTCCAGCTCTATAGTTTCATAAATATTTATTTTTTTCTTAGAAACTGAGAGTTTGGGGCCAGGTTGAGAACAAATAGAGCAAGGACCTGGTTTCAAATCCCCAGACCCCACCTATAGAAAGAAAGCTTCATAAGTGGTGAAGCAGTGATGGAGATGTATCTCTGTCTTTCTCCCTATCTCTCCATCCCTCTTGATTTCTGTCTCTATCCAATAAATAAATAAAGATTTTTTTAATTATAAAAATAATTAAGAGTTTCATTGACATTTTCAGTAATGTACCCAGTAGGGATCAACTTAGATGGTTTCATATTGAAGTCTACTTAGATCACACTTTTGAACACAATTGCACTTGAAGCTATAAGGGTTGTGCAAATGGGAGGAAATGCCAGGAAAAGTTGGGTGAACCTGCCCAGATGGCTGGAATGGATTTGTTTGTAATGAAAGTAAATGATCCTCTAAGTGTTTGATAGGATAATGATAATACTTTCTCAAGTGGCTAAATAGTGGCTCACTCTTTAGGATGCACACATTATCATATACTAAGAACCAGGTTCAAACCCCATGTTCCCACCTTCAGGTGGGAAGCTTAAGGAGCAGAGGAGCTGTGCAATGGTCTTGCTTTCTTTCTCCCTCTCTCCCTTATTTCTCTACCTCTGTCCCTCTTCCACTCTTCCTCTCTCCCCTTCTACCTTTCTCCCCTCTTCATGTCTCTCTGTCCAATCAAATAAAAATAAGTAAATATGGCTGCCAGAAATGGTAGATTAATTGTACAAGCATGGAGCCTCAATGATAACCCTGGTGGCAAAAAATAATAACTACACAATAAACATCATTTTCTATTTGTATTTGTAAGCTACTAGTGGAGAGTCCTCCTTTCTGTGTGTACTATTGAGACATCCAGTAAGGTAGGCACTTGATGTGAGTGAGAAGCTAATTTATTTGTTATACCTTCAGAAGGCCTAGCAAGTGCTGAGGTTTTAAACAGAGCCTGTGATTAAAAGGAGAGATTTTTTATGTTCCCTGGGAAACCTGTTGTGCTGTTGCTTGCTTATCCACAGAATGTTAAAGTTAATAAAGAGCCTAATATTCTAGGCCTGTAAAAATCCCTCTATGTAAATAAATCATTAAGCTCTCACAAGCTACTTGTAATGAAGAATTAAAGGAAAAGACTTTGTGCTATTAATGGAATTCCTTGACTGTTTGCTGGTCTTTATTGTTTGAGTTTATTTATTTATTTTTAAGATGAGAGACAGAAGGAGAGAGAGGGACACCTGCAACACTATTCTGCCACTGCCACTTATGAAATGGGGTGGGGTTGATGTCAGGGGTTCCAACCATGGTCCTTGCATATAAAAAATGAGTGTGCTCAAAAGGGTGTGCTTTTTACCTTGTCGCTATGTTCAGAATTTCTTTTTTTCTTTTTAAAAATCTGCTTGTATAGTCAATAGCGATTAAGTTCTTTAATCTCTCATGAGACAATAGCAAGGATTGCAAAGTGATACAGCAAAGAAATTACTTCCTTTATTTTTTTAACTGTTAGTTGTATACTTGCAGGTAGTGATACTGCTGAGTAACAAACCAAAAATGTATTGACTAGGGCCAGAGACATAGTTCACCTGGATTGTGTGCTACTTTGCATGAGCCAGGTTCAATCCTGGCTCCCATTGAACTGAAAAAAGGTTCAGTGCTATGATCACTCTCAATCTCACTCTCAATCTCTCTCTCAATCTCTCGCTCAATCTCTCTCTCATTTTTTCTCTCTCTCTCATTCTCTCTCTCTCTTTCATTCTCTCTCTCCAAATAATTTTATTGGGGAAGTTATGGTTTACATGGAAGTTGTTGACATATGAGTACAGTTTCCTATCTCCCTATGCAAAGGGTCTTTATACCATTCACATCACCACCCCAAGTCTCTCTTCACCATTGTGTCCTAGGTACCTGATGCCCTCACAACACACACACACACACACACACACACACACACACACACCATCTCCCCTTAGTCCAGTCTTTTGCTTAACTGCAGCACCCTCACCCTTTTCAGATATCTTTCTGTGTTTACCTGTTCTTGTCTTTCTTCTTAAATACTACCTGTAAGTGAGACCATTCAGTATTTGTTATTCTCCTTCTGGTTTATTTCACTTAACATGATTCTTTCTGAGAATATCATGTGTTAGAAAGGAAAGAAGCAGCAACTGCTGGCGAGAATGTAGGGAAAGATGAACCCTTCTACACAGTTGGTGAGAATATTAATTGGTTTAACCCCTGAGGAAAACAGTTTAAAGCTTCCTCACAACATTAGAAATGGACCTACGCTTATGACCCATCAATGTCTTTGCTGGGGATTTATCCAAAGACAACAAAAACACCTATCAGAAGATATATATGCATAACATTTCTCAGTTTTCCATATGCATGTACAAACTATTGTATTTACTGTTGAATGTAAAACATTAATTCCTCAATAAAGAAATTTTAAAAAATCATGATCTCCCCAATAAAATTATTTTGAAAAAAGAAGATATATGTGCACACCCATGTTTACAGCATGGTTCACAGTTTGTAATAGTCCAAACCTGGAAGCAAGCTAGATGTTCAAAGACATATGAGTGGCTGGGGAAGCTGAAAGAAAGGGTGAAACCTGAAACTCTCTCAAGAGCTCACATAGCAGTGAAAATGGATATATGCTCCTGGAAGCAGAAGCTTCTACTTTCTTTCCATTTCCTGTCTCTCTTTCTATTATTTCTTTTGTAACAATTAAAACAAGAGTGTGGCCAGGAAAGTGGTTCATCTGATAAGCATAAGACTTTCATGCCTGAGGTTCCCAGTTTGATCCAAGGTACTGCATGTGTCAGAGAATCTAATTCTAATGGCCTCTTTGTCTCTGACTTATGTGTAATTCTCTCATACGTAATAAATAAATCCTTAAATATTTTTTTAAAGTAGAGCAATTTAGGATAAAAAACAAGGTGGAGTGAAAACACTTTTTACTCCTATACACTCATATCCATATTTTTAACACTTCCAGATTTTCATATGAAACAAAAGTAAACAGGAACATTTAACAGAAATCTGCAAAGTTTGTTTCCCAGTGGTTTTTTAATTGGAACTTAATTAATTAACCAGAGCACTTCTCAGATCTGGCTTATCATAATGTAGGGAATTAAACTTAGGACTTTGGAGCCACAGGCATGAGAATCTCTGCAGAACCATTATGCTATCTACCTCAACCCACCCATTAGATTTTTAACCCACATTTTATTGATTGAAAATAAAAAGAGGGAGTTGGGTGGTGGGCAGTAGTGCAGTGGGTTAAGCGCAGGTGGTGCCAAGCTCAACGACCAGCATAAGGATCTCAGTTCGAGCCCCCGGCTCCCCACCTGCAGGGGAGTCACTTCAAAAGTAGTGAAGCAGGTCTGCTGATGTCTATCTTTCTCTCCCCATCTCTGTCTTCCCTTCCTCTCCCCATTTCTCTCTGTCTTATCCAACAGTAGCGACATCAATAACTACAATAAAACAACAAGAACATCAAAGGGGAATAAATAAATATTTAAAAAATAGAAAATAAAAAGAACTCTTGACATCTTATAAATTTCTGTAAGTAGTTATAATGGAATAATTTTAAAACTAGTAAGACTAATAATTTTAACTGCATATTTTATAACTAAGAGACTTCATATTGTCTGTTTTGTTTGTTATTATGAGACTATTCAGTAGACAGGGAGGACAGGAATATTTTCACATGACAAATGAATGGATTCTATATAGAAGAAAGGATTTATAATGTCTTCAATCTCATCCATCTATGGTTTTGGATTTGTTTTGAAATTTTCTTCTCTGGGATAATTGTTCGGTTTGGTGCACATGAAATATCTAGCAAATCTTTGTACTCTGTGAAATTGTATTCTAATTTGAGGGGAAGTAGCAGATAATAGAGATGGGATGATGAGTTTCATGACTTGTAGATATCCAGATCAAATATCAGCTGTGTGCGTTTCCTTAACTTCAATTTCTGGGCAGAAGCACTGATATAAAACACTGATAGAGTTACAAAAACACGATAGAGTGGTAAGAACCCAAAGAGTTATATGTAAATTAGTAATATACTTCTCAGCTGATGCTTGTATCCATTTGCTCTTTCTCCTACTCTTTTTTCTAGTCTTTCTTCTCCTTCTACTTTTCATAGTGATTTAAGCAAAGATAGGTAAAGTGAGCTACTCAGTTTCCCATGCTAGCATCTGGAACAGTGTGGCTGAATAGAGGGGAAACTTCATGTACATTTATCTGTACATGTATATAAAATGTTCATATACACATCTACATATAAATAGGATTTTAGAATACATAGCCTATTATGATAAACTATTTTAGAATCTGTAGTCTATAATGATTAGTGAGCATTACCGTAATTATCTCAAACACTACGTTTCAAAATAAATTAAAATTTGATAGCAGAATTTTTTGCCATTTTATAAATTGCCACTAGGGTTATTACTGGGTCTCAGGACCTGCACAATGAATCCACCATTCCCGGTGGCTCTTTCTTTCTTTTCTTTTGGATGGAGACAGAGAAACTGAGAGCAGAGGAGGAGATAAAGAGGGATAGAGAAATAGAGACACTAGCAGCGCTGATTCACTGCTCCTGAAGAGCTCCCCCTCTGAGGTGGGGACCCAGAGATTGAACCTGGGTCCTTGCGCACAGTAATGTCTGTACTCTACTGGGTGCACCACCACCCAGCCCTGATTTGATTTCATTTAATTTTGTGGATATTTGTCTCACACATTCTTCATGAAACCACTCCTGAGCCACTTTTATTTCAGATAGAGATAGAAATAAAGAAACAGATGTTAGATTATGATAGACAGACAGACAGACAGACAGATAGGGAGGGAGAGAGAGAGAGAGAGAGGAATCATAGCATCAGACTTCCCCCAGTGTCATGATACCTGCATGTGGTGGTGCTAGGGTTAGAACCTGGGTCACACACATGGCAAGGCCTGGTCTCTACCAGGTGACCTTTCTCTTTAGTGCTAATTTTTTCCCTTTTTGTTGCCCTTGTTGTGTATCGTCATTGTTGTTGTTATTAATGTTGTTGTTGATGATGTTGTTGTTGTTGGATAGGACAGAGAGAAATGTAGAAAGGAGGGGAAGAGGCAACCAGAAGGACAGAAATCACTAAAGTTAGAGCAGAAATAAACAACATCAAAAATAAAAGAACCATACAAAAGATCAATGAAGCCAAATGTTGGTTCTTTGAAAGATTAAACAAAGTTGACAAACCTTTAGCCAGACTCACCAAACAAAAAAAGAGAGAAGACTCAAATTAATAGAATTGCAAATGATGGAGGAGATATCACAACTGACACCACAGAAATCCAGAGAACCCTGCGAAAATTCTATAAAGAACTATACGCCACCAAGCTAGAGAATCTGAAAGAAATGGAACAATTCGTAGAAGAATATGCCCTTCGAAAACTGAACCAAGAAGAACTACAAAATCTAAATGCACCAATCACAGACAAAGAATTGAAACTGTTATTAAGAATCTCCCCAACAACAAAAGTCCTGAACGAGATGGCTTCACAAACGAATTCTACAAAACTTTCAGGAAACAGTTAGTACCCATACTTCTTAAGCTTTTCCATAAGATTGAAGAAACAGGAATACTCCCTTCCACCTTCTATCAAGCCAACATCACCCTGATACCAAAAGCAGATAAGGACACATAAAAAGGAAAACTACAGACCAATATCTCTGATGAACATAGATGCCAAAATATTAAGATCTTGGCCAACCAGATACAGCAACATATCAAAAAGATTGTTCATCATAACCAAGTGGGATTCATCGCAGGAATGCAAGGCTGGTTCAACATCAGTAAGTCTATCAATGTCATTCACCGCATCAATAAAAGCAAAGCCAAAAACCACATGATTATCTCAATAGATGCAGAGAAAGCCTTTGACAAATCCAACACACATTCATGCTCAAAAATCTACAAAAAATGGGAATAGATAGGAAATTCCTCAAGATAGTGGAGTCTATATATAGCAAACCTACAGCCAACATCATACTCAATGCACAGAAGCTGAAACCATCCCCCCTCAGATCGAGGACTAGACAGGGCTATCCACTGTCACCGTTACTCTTCAACATAGTATTGGAAGTTCTTGCCATAGCAATCAGGCAAGAGAAAGAAATCAAAGGAATACAGATTGGAAGGGAAGAAGTCAAGCTCTCACTATTTGCAGATGATATGATTGTATACATAGAAAAACCTAAAGAATCCAGCAGAAAATTACTGGAAGTTATTAGGCAATATAGCAAGGGATCAGGCTACAAAATCAATGTACAAAAATCAGTGGCATTTCTTTATGCAAACACTAAATCTGAAGAAGAAGACATCCAGAAATCACTCCCATTTACTGTTTCAGCAAAATCAATCAAATACTGAGGAATAAAGTTGACCAAAGAAATGAAACACTTGTATGCTGAAAACTATGAGTCGCTACTCAAGGAAATAGAAACTGATACCAAGATATGGAAAGATATCCCATGCTCATGGGTTGGAAGAATAAATATCATCAAAATGAATATTCTCCCCTGATCCATATACAAATGTAATGCAATACCCATCAAAGTTCCACCAAGCTTCTTTAAGAGACTAGAACAAACACTACAATCATTTATCTGGAACCTGAAAACACCTAGAACTGCCAAAACCATCTTGAGGAAAAGAAACAGAAATGGAGGCATCACACTCCCAGACCTTAAACTATATTATAAAGCCATCATCATCAAAACAGCATGGTACTGGAACAAAAATAGGCACACAGACCAGGGGAACAGAATTGAAAGCCCAGAAATAAATCCCCACACCTATTGACATCTAATCTTTGACAAGGGAGCCCAAAGGATTAAATGGAAAAAGGAGGATCCTTCAATAAATGGTGCTGGGAAAACTGGGTTGTAACATGCAGAAGAATGAAATTGAACCACTTTATCTCACCAGAAACAAATACCAACTCCAAATGGATCAAAGACCTAGATGTCAGACCAGAAACAATCAAATACCTAGAGGAAAACATTGGTAAAACAGTTTCCCACCTGCACCTCAAGGACATCTTTGATCAACCAAACTCAATTGCAAGGAAGACTAAAGCAGAAACAAACCAATGGGACTACATCAAATTGAAAAGCTTCTGCACATGCAAAGAAACTAGTAAACAAACAGAGAGACCCCTCACAGAATGGGAGAAGATCTTCACATGCCAGACATCAGACAAGAAACTAATCACCAAAATATATAAAGAGCTCAGCAAACTTAGCACCAAAAAAGCAAATGACCCCATCCAAAAATGGGCAGAGGATATGAAACAAAACATTTACCTCAGAGGAGATCCAAAAGGCTAACAAACATATGAAAAACTGCTCTAGGTCACTGATTGTCAGAGAAATGCAAATTAAGACAACACTAAGATACCACCTCACTCCTGTGAGAATGGCATACATCAAAAAGGACAGCAGCAACAAATGCTGGAGAGGATGTGGGGACAGAGGAACCCTTTTACATTGCTGGTGGGAATGTAAATTGGTCCAGCCTCTATGGAGAGCAGTCTGGAAAACTCTCAGAAGGCTAGACATGGGCCTTCCATATATCCAGTAACTCCTCTCCTGGGGTTATACCCCAAGGACTCCATAACACCCAACCAAAAAGAGGTGTGTACTCCTATGTTCATAGCAGCACAATTCATAATTGCTAAAACCTGGAAGCAACCCAGGTACCCAACAACAGATGAGTGGCTGAGAAAGCTGTGGTATATATACACAATGGAATACTATGCAGCTATCAAGAACAATGAACCCACCTTCTCTGACCCATCTTGGACTGAGCTAGAAGGAATTACGTTAAGTGAGCTAAGTCAGAAAGATAAAGATGAGTATGGGATGATCCCACTCATCAACAGAAGTTGACTAAGAAGACCTGAAAGAGAAACTAAATGCAGGACCTGACCAAATTGTAAGTGGGGCACCAAAGTAAAAACCCTGTGGTGAGGGTTAGACATTTAGCTTCCTGGGCCGGTGGGGGGTGTGAGTGGGTGGGAGGGATGGGTCACAGTCTTTTGGTGGTGGGAATGGTGTTTTTGTACACTCCTAGCAAAATGTAGACATATAAATTACTGGTTAATTAATATGAGAGGGGGAAAACAAATTGTATGTCTCAAAGTTTTTCAAAACACAAACTGAATCTTTTTAATATATAGACTGTGTATATGATATGCGGACTCTCTCAAAAGCCTAGACCAAGTAGATCAGAAGCATCCAATAGCACAGCTATATACAAGATACTGGGTACTATACAGCAAACCATAACAAAAGGACTTTTCAAAGTTAACCCAATTACCAAATAATGTGATGATAACATTAACTATCGATAGTCTTTTTGAACCCTAAGACAGCAGGTACCTCACAACTCCACTATGGAGCCTCTACTTCCCCCAGTCTTGTAACCCTTGGATCGGACCCACTTTCCCGTATGCCTCTCCCAATCCATATCAAATAATATTGCATCCGCCGATCACAACCTAACCAACACAACGATTGCCACCTCAACATGCTTCACTTCAGACTGTGTCCAGAGACTTCACGTGTGGAATGACAACCCTTCAGCTTCATTACTCGGGTGAGACCTTTCCTTTCATAGTATACTCTAATTTCATCTCAGGTGGTTCACTTTCTAACAAAGTCCCAAAACCTAGATATACACCAGTTCTGTGAGAGAGAGCATATGTTCACACGTATCTGTAAACTACTGCAAAATATATACCTGAAAGCAGAAGTACACTAGAGTTTGCAGTGAGTACCCCCTAACACTTCCTCTCCACTATTCTAAGCTTTGGGTCCATGATTGCTCAACAATTTGTTTGGCTTTGTATGTTAACTCTCTTTTCAGTCACCAGGTTCTAGACGCCATCAGGATGCTGGCCAGGCTTCCCTGGATTGAAGACCCCACCAATGTATCCTGGAGCTCCGCTTCCCCAGAGACACACCCTACTAGGGAAAGAGAGAGGCAGACTGGGAGTATGGACCGACCAGTCAACACCTATGTTCAGCGGGGAAGCAATTACAGAAGCCAGACCTTCTACCTTCTGCAACCCACAATGACCCTGGGTCCATGCTCCCAGAGGGATAGTGAATGGGAAAGCTATCAGGGGTGGGGGTGGGTTATAGAGATTGGGTGGTGGGAATTGTGTGGAGTTGTACCCCTCCTACCCTATGGTTTTGTTAATTAATCCTTTCTTAAATTAAAAAAAAAAGGAGGGGAAGACAGGGAGGAGGAGAGAAATACAGACACACCTGCAGACCTGCTTCACCACCTGTGAAGTGAACCCCCTACAGGTGGGGCGCTGGGGGCCTGGAACCAAGATCCTTATGCTTCACTCCATGTGTGCTTAACCCACTGTGCCACCGCCAGGCTCCTGCCCTGATTTTTTTTTAATGCAACAACTCAACAGGTGGCAGTGGCTAAAAGCTCTTGACTTAATAGTATGTGGCCCTGCGTTTGATCACCAGCATATGTCAGAGTGATATTCTGGTTCTCCCTCCCCTCCCTCTTTCTGTCTTATAAATAACTAAATTTTATTAATGTTTTACTATAATCCTAATACTTCTGCAAACCTAAACAAATAAAATAGTCAATTGCTTGCTTTAATCAGGTTTTGACAGTGAAAAATAATCCTGAAGCCCTCAACTCAGTCTTAGCTGCACTCAATCCTGATCAGAAATACTGGGTAGGGCTCTGGGTGGTGACACACCCAGTAAAGTTCAAATATCACAAGTGCAAGGACCTGTGTAAAGATCCAGGTTTGAGTCCCTACTCCCCACCTGCAGGGGGGATGCTTCAAGAGTAGTGAAGCAGGTCCGCAGGTGGCTCTTTTTATCTCTGTGCTATCTCCCCCTCCTCTCTCAATTTCTCTCTGTCTTGTCCAAAAATGGAAAAAATGACCACCAGGAGCAATGGATTCGAAGTGCTGGCAAAGAGACCCAGCAATAACCATGGAGGAAAAAAAAAAAGAAGGAAGGAAGGAAGGAAGGAAGGAAGGAAGGAAGGAAAGAATATAGGGCATTTGTGTCCAGAGATGTGGTCAGTGGGTAGAGCCATAGGTGTGGAACCCTGAGGAGAGTGCAGATCCTGTAAATCAGGGGCACCACAGATTCAGGAGACAAGAGACAGGAAAGAATTTTCCAGGGGAGTGGGAGGGACCACAGCTAAAGAAGCTGATACAGCTGGCAAGAGATCCTGAGGGGGCAGAAATTGGTGCAAAATGAACCAAGGTTTGCTGGGAGTGCAACAGGATACCAACTGGAGCAGGACTGGGGGTGGGGAGTCTGATAAATTTGAGGTTTACAAGCCGATAGAGTTATCCAGTCATTGTAGGGTTTTAAGTAGAGGGGGTATAATCATGCTCCTGGTTTCTCGAAGATATCTCCATCCTCAATCTCATATGATGGATAACACTGACCATTAGCCAACTTCTTTCTTCTAATCTTCCTTCCTTCCTTTTTCTCTTTCTTTTTTATCCCTTTCCTCCTTCCTTCCTTCCTTCTTTCCTTCCTTCCTTCCTTCCTTCCTTCCTTCTTTCCTTCCTTCCTTCCTTCCATTCTTTCTTCCTTTCTTCCATAGCTCTAGTGGTTTTCACATGTGGGTTAATACTGGTGTTATTTGTCCTTCTACCCACTAGGATGCCCAAAGGGATTCTTTGGAAAGAACTGCAAACGGAAATGCAACTATGCCCACAATGGCTTCTGCCACCAAGCGTTTGGAGCCTGTATGTGTCAGCCAGGCCGCTACAGGAGGTTTTATCATCTGAGTAAGTCTGGAGCATAACTTAGGCTGTCTATGGAAAACAGAGGGGACTCAGGAGGGGACAGAGAAATAAAGGGAGATTTTATAAAATCGTGTATATATATATATATAAACACACATGTATGTATGCATGTATGTGGCACTTTAAGCGTATGCATATGTGGCTTAGATATGCATACACATATACAGCTATAACTATCTAGGCTTAAATCTCCTTATACTAGAGAATATAGATTTTGTCGATAAGGAAAAGTATTTATGACTCTTTGTTTTTTAAATTACTGATTATATTATTATTATTACATTTATTATTACAATTATTATTTAAATAAAGGCAAAGAAAGAGTGTAAGAGACCATAATATCTAATCTTCCTTCAATGTAGTGGGAGTCAGACTTGGATCTGGGTCTCTAATATGGCAAAAGAGCACACTATCCAAGTGAACTGTTCAGCCAGCCCTAATTTAATTAGTGAGAAAGGGTGGTGATGAGTTCATTGAAATTACTATTCATACCTTTATGAGAACTCTGTAGCCAAGTCTTTATTTCTGGGTACTCATGCAAAATAAAAGCATCCCCTACAATTTTGCAAACACGGCCCCTTTGTCATGCATGAGACCCAGGTTTGAGTCCAGATCTCCACCTTATTAAATGAAGCTTTGATGATGTGGTATCTCTCCCCTCTCTCAGCCTCTCTGTCTCTGGGCTATCTGAAAAAGTCAACCTGGAGCAATGAATCCCCAGTGATGACCAAAAGTAAATAAAATTAAAAACAAAAACGAAAGCAATCTCTATGTTATAAACTTTCCAGTCTGTCACATTTCTAAAGAATCTGAGAAAATACAACTAACAATAGTTATTTCAGTCCATCAGTAGCTTATTCAGATACTTAAGATTTATCCCAGGGCCCCCAACATCAGTTGACAGCTGGGTCTTTCTGGGCTTGCAGTATCTTTGATCCTGAGTACAACTGAAGGATCTTTTGTTTGATAAGTTCCTAGGACATTGATAAGGAGAGAGGGAATATCTCCCAGAAGTGCTCCTAAGAAAGGAAATTGCAGGTCTGGATGGTGGTGCACCTGGCTGACCACACATGTTATGTAATGCACAAGGACCTGGGTTCAAAGCCCCTGGTCCTCACCTGCAAAGGGAAAGCTTTGTGAGTGGTGAAGCAGTTCTCCAGACATCTCTCTGACTTTCGTCATCTCTATCTCCCCCTTCCTCTTGATTTCTGTTTCTATCTAATAAGTAAATAATGATAAGAAAATAACTACAACTGAGTGACCAGAAGGAACTCCTCAGAGAGAAAACTGGGGGAGGTGGGGGTACATTTCCTGAATGCAAAGCTGAGGCACTTCCCAACCAGAATTCCTACACTGAATCACCTCTCAAACCGAAGGACAGGACATGGAGGGAAATAGAGAAGGGGAGGTGAGTACTATTGGCCAAAAGCATAGCTGAGAAAATGCTGCTGTCCTGATAAAAAAAAGCTTTGTGTTAGTTGCAGGATGTAAAATTATTTCTGATTATCATGGTAGGAAAGGTAATGAAAGCCATGGTGAGTCTTCACTTTGCCACAGTCCATCATCTCCACATTGTACAGGGGATGAGTATGGGGTCTAGCAGGCCTGAATAATCCCTGGAAAATATTAACTATAGGGGGGCCAGGTGGTGGTGCACCTGCTTAAGTGCATATAATATGAAGCTCAAGGATCTGGGTTCTAGCCCCCGGCTCCCCATCTGTGGGAGGTAGTTACACTTGATAAGTGGTGAAGCAGGTCTGAAGGTGTCTATCTTTCTCTCTCCCTCTCTATCTCCCCCTCCCCTCTCAATTTCTCTCTGTCCTATCCAATAAAATTGGGAAAAAAAATAGCTGCCAGGAGTAGTGGATTCATAGTGCTTGTACCAACCCCCAGCAATAACCCTGGAGGCAAAAATTGAAAAATAAATACATAAGAATATTAATTATAGACACCAATGGGGCACATGCTTCCAGAACGCTTCAAAGCCTTTCAAATGGATCAGGCTTCAATCATTACAACTAGTTGCCAAAAAAGGAAATGAATTATTGCTCGATTTGAAAGACAAATTGTTTTTCTGGTTGGTGTGTGTGTGTGTGTGTGTGTGTGTGTGTGTGTTCGTGTGTGTGTGTTATTTGACAGCTATTATATTCCTTTGTCTTCCATATAACTGGGCCCTGCAGAGTCCAATGCTTGTGCACCAACTATGTAATAGGGACAAAACATCGCTTGCAATTGACTGGTTTGCTTCAGTCGGCTTGCAGGCTGTCCCAGGGGGACCTATGGGCCTGGATGCTCAGCAGAATGTCAGTGTGTGGAGGAGAACACCCTGGAATGCAGCACCAAAAATGGCAGCTGCTCCTATAGACCTGGTTACCACGGTAACAGATGCCAAACAGGTACAGTCTGATGATGGATTTTTCTTTCTTTGGTCATGATGCTCAGCCTTTGTTCAGTACCAAGGAATCATTCATTCATTAGTCCCCCCCTCCCCTCCCCAGGTTCTCAGGAGAAAAGTAAGCTTCTTCTATCCCTTATGTATAGGTGAAGAAGCTGACGCACTGGGCGGCATTATTTGACCTTGTCTTCTCAGCTTCTGCTGTCAGCTTTGTCTGCTTGCTGACTTGAGCACAGAGAGAAAGATCACATTGTAGGGATTCTCAGCCAAGGAAGAGTAAAGCTGACCAAACACTTCTTTGAGCTGAACTAATCAATCAAGGACACGAATCCTTCCTAAAGTTAAAGAATCATTTTTCTTTTTTCTTTTTTTTTTTAGATTTCTATATTTATTTATTTGGGAGAACCAAAGCATCACTATACGTACCAGGAACTGAACTGATTTTAAAGGGACATTTAGGCTTGAGAGTCCAATTTATTACTGACTTTGCCACCTCCCATACCACAAAAGCCATTTATCTTACACATAAGATAGGTCATTGAACTCAGACAGTTCAAAGAAAAACATCTGGAGGGAGAACAGGTGGTGTTGCATCTGGCTAAGCATACATATTACAGTGTGCAAGGACCCAGGTTCAAGTGCTTGGTCCTCATCTGCAGGGGGAAAGCTGCGTAAGTGGTGAAACATGGATATAGGTGTCTCTCTGTCTCTCTCCCTCTCTATCTTCCCCTTCCCTCTCAGTTTCTTTGTCTCTATCCAACAATAAATAAATAAAAATATTTTTTTAAAAAGAAAAACATTTGGAGAATTTAAATTGCCTTTCTTTCTAGTAAGATCACTTTTCAAATTTCCAAGCATCTTATAAACACTGTTTCATATATATATATCTGCAAAAGCTTATGGATAGTTTGTATCCAATTATGAATAAGTTATATACACGTGTATAGATCCATATAAAATCTGAAATGTTTTTACACGCAGTACGGGAAATCAAACTGAGGATCTCACACATATGACTTATCACAAAACTACCTCCCCAACTTATTTTTTTAGTATTTATTTATTATTTATTCCCTTTTGTTTCCCATGTTGTTTTATTATTGTCATTGTTGTTGGATAGGACAGAGAGAAATGGAGAGAGGAGGGGAAGACAGAGGGGGAGAAAAAGACACCTGAAGACCTGCTTCACCACCTGTGAAGTGACTCCCCTGCACGTGGGGACCCGGGGGCTCGAACTGGGATCCTTATGCTGGTCCTTGTGCTTTGTGCCACATGCGCTTAACCTGCTGGGCTACCACCAACTTAATTCTTTATTGTAGCTTTTTATGAGAGATGAGATGGCAGATTGATATAGGTAGATATAGATAGATGGGTAGATCAATAGGTAGATACAGAAGATACATAGAGAGATGGATAATATGTAAGCACATAGATAGAAGACAATACTGCTCTAATATCCATATAGTTCTACTTGTTCTGTCTTTGCTGCTGTCCTTTTCCAAGAGTTAGTCATGTCTTTCTCTGGCTTCTTTTCAGTACTGTCCTAGTTAAGACTGAAACTTGCTAACCTCCTTGGAATGTTAAAGATTTGTCCCAGGGGGTTGGGCAGTGGCTTACCAGGTTACGTGCACATAGTATGAAGCATAAGGACCCTAGAAAGGATCCTGATTCAAGCCCCTGGGTCCCCACCTGTAAGGGGGGGTTGCTTTACAAGTGATGAATCAGGTCTGCAGGTGTCTTTCTCTCCCTCTCTCTAACTCCTCCTCCCTTCTCAATTTCTCTCTGACCTATCCAATAAAAATGAAAGAAAAATAAAGATTTTTCCCAAAGTGCCTATTATTTTCTAACATATCAATCACTCTAATGAATATTACCTCAATTTAGTTATCTAATACTCACCTATCCCTTTCTGCTAGCATCTAAACACCATAGAAGAAGGCAAAGGCTTTGTATCCATGTTGTTTACCAAAGTGCTCCACAAACTCCGACTATGGAGGAGTTAATAAGTATATTCAGAAGCGAACACATAAATTTATATGTGTTAACTTTTATTCTGTACGCATTTTCCTTATATTTTTCTGAACTAAGCCAGCATTGCTATTTTATGTAGGGCAATAGATGTTAGAAGTTGTTCCCTTTCATATGTAATGAGTTTTCCCATGTTACAAATAAAATATTCTAAGGAGTGACACCTGAACATTTTTTTTCTTGAAATGACCAACAAAGCAATCTTTTTAAAATCAGGGAGAGTCTATGGGTCTTAAGATTCCTTTCAACTCCCTCTGGCAACTTTCTGTTATGTGGAGAGAGATCACCATCAAAATATTTGGGACACAGCTAAGGCAGTACTGAGAGGTGAATTCATAGCCATACAAGCACACATTAGGAAACAAACAAACAAACAAAAAACAGAAATAAACAACATAATTGCACATCTTAAAGACTTATAAGAAGAGGATAAAAGGAATTCTAGAGCAACCAGAAGGACTGAAGTAACTAAAATTAGGGCAGAAATAAATAACATTGAAAATAAAAGAATCATATAAAAAATCAACATTTGTTAGTTCTTTGAAAGAGTAAACAAAATTGACAAACCCTTTCTTAGCCAGACTCACTAAAAAGGAAAAAAGAAGAAAAGAAAGGAAAAAGAAAAAGAGGGAAAAGAGCCAAATAAATAGGATTGTAAATTAAAGAAGAGATATCACAACAGACACTATAGAAATCATGGGAGGCTTCTATGAACAACTATATGCCACCAAGCTAGAGAAGCTGGAAGAAATGGTTCCTAGATACCTACAAACTTCCAAATTTAAATAAAGAGGAACTAGAAAATATGAACAAGCCAATCACAGTCAAAGAAATTGAAAGTTATCAAAAACCTTCTCAAGAATAAAAGTCCTGGACCAGATAGTTTTACAAATGAATTCTACAGAACCTTCAAGGCAGAGTTAATCCCTGAAGGTGTTGCCTTTGGCCTTTGGTGTGTTTCAGGAATGGGTGGAGCTGTTTTCCTAAAGTTGACAAAGCTGCTTTTGGAAGATGGGAGTTAGGCTTTCTTATGTTCAAATTAAAGATAGACGTGGATGATTAGAACAGCAAGACAGTAAATCCTACATATGTTTAGTGAAGTTCTACAGTCTTGAAGGGTCCCTCTCTCACTACTTTTCAATCTACTGAGCACACTTGCCCAAATTGACTTGTTTCTAAATAAAGTACTTAAAAGTTCACAGTGGGGTGGACTTTGATAGCATAATGGTTATGCAGAGACTCTAGTGCCTGAGGCTCTGAAAGTCCTAGGTTCAGTCCCACACACCACCATAAGCCAGAGCTGAGTAGTGCTCTGGTAAAAATAAACAAATAAAAGTTAAAAAGATTCCACAGTTGCAAATCTTAAAAGTTGTTTTTGTTTTATCTCAGTTCCTGAGGTGTAGCACAGTGTTGGTATGCTTCTAAAAACCCCTTCTGTTTCATTAGTTTAATCCCCCCTGCTTAACACTATTCTATTTACATAACCTGTTAACAAGCACCACCCTCTCTCCAGGGCATTGGTAGTTCAGTGGTAGAATTCTTGCCTGCTCCACCCCCTCATTTGTCACACCCTGATTTTCACCAGTCACTTTTCTCTCCACCCTCTCTGCGGTGCATCCTGTTCCCACCCTACTGGGCTAGTATATTTATAAGGACAAGATTGTAGTTTTAGTTTAGCTTAGCTTGGTATAGATTGTGCTGCGTCCTGCATGAATAAAGAGATACTGCGTACAACCCAGCCATGAGTCCCGGGTCGTCTGTTACCCGCCCGTGAAGCCAGCCCGTCGAAAACAACATATGGCGCCTACAACGTGAGACCGGACCTGCACAACTCCCAGATAAGTGAAGAATTTGCCTACCTATGCACTATGGTCTTCTCTTCTACTTATGAAGAGGTTTGCCAAAGCCTCTACTGTTTCATTATGAGACAGTTACTCTATCTCTGGAACATTTTACTCTGGGCCACACTTTGTTTCCCTGACCGGGAACTTTGGTTTCTTGTGATCCTAATCATAGAGCTTGGGAAATGCATGGAGATTTCTCCTTGGACTTTCTGGATTCCCTCACCCATGTTTCCTGAGGAAAAGGACTACATTTTGCTCTGGGCCACAGTTTGGTTCTTTATGACTGTGATCGTAGACCTTGGGATATGCATGGATGTTGTTTTCAATGGGCTATGTTGTTTTTGCCGGACTGGCTTCACGGGCGGGTAACAAACGACCAGGGACTCATGGTTGAGCTGTAGGCAGTATCTCTTTATTCATGCAAGATGCAGCACAATCTAAGCCGAGCTAAGCTAAACTAAAGGTACCATAAAACTCACAATGCTGTCTTTATATATACTTGCCAAGTAGGGTGGAAACAGGATGTGACATAGAGAAGGTGGAGAGAAGAGTGACTGGTGAAAATCAGAGTGTGACAAAGAGAGGATCAGAGTGTGACAAGGAGAGGGGGTGGAGCAGGCAAGAATTCTATCACTGAACCACTAATGCCCTGGAGGGAGGGTGGTGCTTGTTAACAGCGGTTATGTAAATAGAATGAAGTGGTTATGTAAATAGAATGAAGTGGTTATGTAAATAGAATAGTGTTAAGCAGGGGGGATTTAAACCAAATGAAACAGAAGGGGTCTCATGCATACCAACACATGGGGATTTCCACTGGGACTTTCTGGACTTCTTCTCACATGTTTCCCATGGAGAAGGACTATTCTAATTTGAGGAGCATTCTCCAGTACCCTGGCAGTCCCCAAGAATGGAGACATGTGGTTAGTTCTACTCTCCTGATTGGATTCTTTCTTCAATGGGAAGATGCTTTTAAAAGTAGATGCCTGAAGCAATACAGCAGGAACAGTCAGAAGCACCCTAAATGGAATTTTGAGGAGCTTTTTGGAGTAGGATGCCCTCTGGGGACTCTTGATGCTACATGGTGAGATCTGTTTCATAAGAGAGTGATTTAGATGACTGAATTTTTGTATGACATTGACTTAAAAAAAATGCTGGACGCAGCTATGATTTCTAGAGACATCCAGAAACAATCCAAAAATTGTTTTTTCCTCCTTTGATTTATTTTTTTACGTCTTGGCATAAATCTGAAACGTTTAATCCTGAAAACTGTATGAGTTATGGGCGGGGCAGATAGTGCAATGATTATGTTAATTATTCTCATGCCTGAGGCTTCTACCATGATTCTTCTGTTTACCTTTCCACATTTTATTGAGTTTAAACTGTTTCAACAACTTTGAAATCATACTAGAAAGGACTTCCAATTATAATGGAGTTATCAATTATAGTAAACTTTCAATCTGCTACAAGTTTTGTTTGACAAGTAAGTGAATTTCAGCTGTCAAGTCTTCACCTGAAAAAGCATCTATTCAAATGGAACTCCTGGAAATCCATTTGGACCCCTGTTCTCACCCACAAGATGGAATGACTACAACACACCCCGAGAAACCAATGATGTGACCTGGCATGACCTGAAGAAACAGATTCACAGACTCTAAAGATCACTCTCTACAGAAAAGCAGAATTCTGGTGGCTAACATTCCCCATTGAGACAGACATGCAGCATTTCATCCCTTGGCATTTTCTTCTGTAGTCAGCTACTTTGGACTGACACCTCCATCGGACTTACTGGTACACGCTGCTGTGTTTCTCAAAGACTAACTTCAGCCAATTGCCTTGAGACTTTATAGACCATGTCCCATCGCCTGCAGGCTCTGTCCCCAGAGTCAGAAAACTCTCCCTCCTTATTCGGTTATGGCCACAGAGGCAGGAAACACCCTTTGAGGCAAGAGATGCCCCCAGAGGCATGAAGTGCTCCCAGAGGCAAGAAATGCCCTTTCGCCTGCTAGGCCTTGCCCTTTGAGGCAAGAAACGTTCCCCTTAGCATCACACTGGTTATTGCTGCTCACCTATTTTTTTTTCCATGTCTTATGCCAGTTCTTTTGAAAACGCCTGTACGATATAGGTTTCTGTTCACCCCACAATCCTGATACTATGGCCATTAGTTAAAAAGAAAGGGGGAATTGTTGGTATGCTTCTAAAAACCCCTTCTGTTTCATTAGTTTAATCCCCCCTGCCTAACACTATTCTATTTACATAACCACTTCATTCTATTTACATAACCACTGTTAACAAGCACCACCCTCCCTCCAGGGCATTGGTGGTTCAGTGGTAGAATTCTTGCCTGCTCCACCCCCTCTCCTTGTCACACCCTGATTTTCACCAGTCACTTTTCTCTCCACCCTCTCTGCGGCGCATCCTGTTCCCACCCTACTGGGCTAGTATATTTATAAGGACAAGATTATTTGTAGTAGTTAGTTTAGCTTAGCTTGGTATAGGTTGCGCTGCATCCTGCATGAATAAAGTGATACTGTGTACAACCCAGCCATGAGTCCCTGGTTGTCTGTTACCCACCTGTGAAGCCAGCCTGGTGAAAACAACAGCACAGTGGCTGTTAAACCTTTGTTATGTTGTTATGTTGACATTTTTTTGTGGTTTATTTTCCCTGTGGGCTATGTGAGCATGAGCCAATCAGAATAATTTTTATTTAACTTTAAGTAGATTTTTTTTTAGCTTAATCACTCACTTGTGACTAAGAAATGTAACTGGGAGGATGACAGATAGCACAATGGTTATGTAAAGAGACTTCCACTCCAAGGGGCCAAAATTCCAGACCCAATTCCCTGCTCCACTGCTAGCCAAAGTCACATAGTGCTCTGTGGTCTAGCAAGTCCCCAAAGAAACCCCAGTTGCACCCTGTTAAGTTTTCAAGTGATACTTTGCTATTCTTCCCAGTTTGTCTAGAGTGCAATGTGAATAAGCTCCCACTCCACAGTCACACCTCTCGGTCACTGGGAGGCTAGATTTTTTTTAAATTTATTTTTTATCTAAGAAAGGATAAATTAACAAAACCATAGGGTAGGAGGGGTACAACTCCACACAATTCCCACCACCCAATCTCCATATCCCATCTTCTCCCCTGATAGCTAGATTTTATCCAGAGTCACCCACCTAGTTCTGTACCCTTGATGTCAGTATAGGGCTTCCCTGCTGATGTTCCAGCCTCTGAGGGGCAACAACAATAGAGACTTGAGAACCCACTGTTGTAAATTGGTGTCTTAGATGAGTCTTCCTTTCTTTCTTTTTCTTTCTTTCTTTCTTTCTTTCTTTCTTTCTTTCTTTCTTTCTTTTTTTTCTTCTTCTTCTTCTTCTTCTTCTTTTTTCTTCTTCTTCTTCTTCTTCTTCTTCTTCTTCTTCTTCTTCTTCTTCTTCTTCTTCTTCTTCTTTTTTTAAGTCTTTTTATTGCTAAAACTCAGACCAGAAAGTAGTGTGACTCAGCTGGCAAACTCCCAGATCAACACTAGCCTTGCCTGAGTATGGTCTTTTAGTCACAGCAGTTTTCTCCCTCAGCTCCTTTCTGTCCACAAGCCACATGTGTTTGTACTCACCTGTGGCTTGATGAGTTCTTGAGGAGATCCTGGTTGTAAATTGTTGAAACTTCAGGTGATTATCATTGCTTTCTATAGTTTACCAGGGAGAGTAAAATTTAACTGTTGCTGCTCCATAGCAATACCTCAAGAAGTACCTGTTTGTTTTTAATTGATTCCAGGATTATTGCTGAGACAGGGTGCCTGCAGGTGCCACTGCTCCTCTCAGCCATCTTTTTCTCCTTCTCCTTCTTATCCTTCTTTCTTTTTGATAGAGACAGAGAAACTGAGAGGGAAAAAAAAGAGATAGGGAGAAAGAAAGAACAACCCCTGCAGCTTTATTTCACCACTCATGCTTCTTCCTCCCTGCAGGTGGAGACTGAGTTCTTGGACCTGGATCCTTGCATGTGTTTTGTGTTTATATGTATACTGTATTGGGTAAGCCATTGTCTGACCTCCAAATGGTTGTTTTCAGCTGGAAAGTGGAATGCATTGATGGTCTGGGAGGTGGCACAGTGATAAAGCTTTGGACTCTCAAGCATGAGGTCCTGAGTTTGATCCTCAGCAGCACACGTGCCAGAGTGATGTCTGGTTCTTTCTCTCTCCTCTTATCTTTATCATTAATAAATAAATAAAATCTTTTTAAAAAAGAAGAAGAAGAAGAAAGAAAGGAAAGTGGAATGCATTGCTTTCTGTGTTGTCAAGGAAGGTCTTCAAAACTAACTGAAAGGGAGTCAAATTCTTCCTGATTTTCTTGGGACTCTGGGACTAGAGTATGTGAGGAGCATTATCTGCTAAGATTTCTTGGACAGAGGACAACTTAAGGAGTTGATTCACTTTCTAGACAAAGTAGGGAAGATTTGAGAGGTTCAAAAGCCTTACATTGTGTGGATGTGTTGGATACAGTGAGAGTATGTGCCATGCCTATCCCTAAGCCTCCTTGTGCCTCAGAGGGTTTTGAGTAGACACAGCTCCCCATTCACTTGCCCACATTTTAGAAGCCATGGCCTGGAAGCTCATGTATAAGGAGAGGAGACCATACCTATTTGTCTGGGCAACTTAATTTATTCTGAGAGCATCCTTCTAAAGTTGCTGCTGAATAGACTACTGGAAAATGAACTGAGATCCCCACTGGGCAGGAAAATGAGTTGAAAGTCTATGTAAATCAGCAAAACAGAGAGGTCACGGCAATCTCTGGAAAAACATATTATTTTTCAATCAGATAGCTTTGTCCAATTCTTGTACTTCTGTCTCCCCACAAAATGAAATTATGAATCAGGCTGGACCAGGTGAATGGGGCTGCCATGATTGACAGCTGAAATCAAAGTAGGAAGCCCTCTCCAAAAGCTAAGAGTGATGACAATCAGGCCTTTGTCCCTTTTTCTCTTTTTCCAAAGAGCAGACAACCCAAGTACTCTGAGTCTGACTGATGCTCAAATAAAAAAAAAAAATCTTGACTTTCGACCTGCATGGAGATTACAGATGAATAGCTAATTAAAGGCTGCAGAGTCTCTCAATGGCGCTAATGAACAATGTTCTCCACAATCAGCACTGGGTCTTAAAGTAACCCACCAGGCAATGCTTCTCAAGTCAGGAGAATCAGTGCTGCAACTAATCTGTGAAATTCAAGAGGGGAAAGAGAGAGAGAGAGACTGAGACCATAGGGTAGATAATAGTAGGATGTCACAAGGCAGTGAGAATGTCATCAGGCCAGGTTGTGTGTGTGTGAGGGTAATTTATTATGGATTCATTAAGATGAAACATGAAGAAGACAGGTCAGGGAGGGAGATTTCACCATGGGCATAGTGTTGGAAACAGAATGATTCTGCAGTTGTCACCAAGAATAAACTGAAAGGTCAAGAGGAATGGGGAATAAATATTGATTGACCAGACATTCCCTAATCCCCCCAAACTGGTAGCTGGTTTATAACAAACTGGAACCAGGGGAAGAAAGCTCTGGAAGTTCACCACTTACATATATTTTTAATGTTTATTTAATTAATTAATTTATTATTTATTTATTTATTTATGATAAAAGATAGAGAAACTGAGAGAGAGGTAGAGAAAGAGCTGCAGCCCTGCTCCACTGCTCATGAAACTATTCCCTTGCAGGTGGGGCCTGGGGGCTTAAACATAGATTTTTGTACATGGTAACATGTACATATAGCCAGGTACACCACAGCCTGGCTCCAACTTATGTACCTTTAAAGGGGATTTGTTTTTCCTTAATCCTTTAATTAGGGAGTTTATGGTTTACAGTACAGTTGTTAACATATGGGTACAATTTCTCATCTCCCCATGATGGGTGTCTGCAAAGCACTCTCACTAGAAGGAATAATGTTTTGTTTTGTTTTTAAGTAAAAATTCCATTAGCCTTTTGGAATTCCATTCTCTTAGAGTTACTCAATGAACTTTTTGCTGTTTTTATCTAATTTTATTTGTAGGTATGGGGACAAAAGATTTTCTGTTTTATTTATTCAATTCCAGAACCATTTTCTCATTTTGTCTAAGTCCATTATGTGGAGAAAGTCTTTCTTATATTTTCCTTTTAAAATATTTTATTGATATTTATTTACTTATTGTATAGAGACAAAACTCAAGAGTGAGGAAGAGAGAAAGAAAGATACCTGTAGCACTGCTTTACCACTTAGATAGGAGGCTGGGGGATTGAACCCAGGTTCTCTTGCACTATAACCTATGTGCTCATCCAGGTGTGCCACTGCCTGGCCCAGAGGTATAGTTGTTCATTATCAGGACTCTTTTCTGGCTGTCAGGATTTCAGTTCTGTCTTTGTCCTAGGAACATCAAAGTTTGCAGAATGACATCCTCCCTGTTCAGTTAATGGTTTTTGTAATGAATTATGGTCAGCTTAGGAAAAGCTGTATTTATAGATTTGTGCCACAGCAGTAAGAAAGAAGTAAATGAAGGAGGTGGGGAAGAAACAACCAATATCTTTACCTTTTGATTAAATAGGAGTCTCAAGGATTTTGGGCCCAGATGCAAGTACACTTGTGAGTATGTTTGACTCTTGTCCAGTGAACAACAGAGCCTGTACAGGTGGCCTGGCCAATCCTGTTGACGTCTTAAGAAGGACAGTTATCTGGGCTGGGGAGACAGCATAATGTCATTCATGCCTGAGACTCTGAGGTCCCAAGTTCAATCCCCAACATTGCCATAAGCCAGAGCTGAGAGCAACTCTCTAGTGTCACTTTCCATGTATCTTTCTCTCTTATTAAAAATTAAAATAAAGAAAGAAATTTTTAAAGAGTAGGGCAGACGTCCCACAGAGGATGTATTTCAAGTATTAAAGTCTAGACCATCTATAATATCAAGTTAATCACTTTGAAATGTTATAAGGGCCTGGTGTTGTAGCGAGGTATATGGTGTGGCTGAGAGCATCAGTGTTAAAAGCCATCTGGCACACATCTTAACATCAGTTTATTGGCCTTCATGTCACCCCTCAGAGCCTTCGGGTTTTTCATGCAGATGGAGTTACATGTAGTCGTGTTTATGCACATGTGAACTCATTTTCATTAAGTGTGTGGCCCAGAAAGTCCTCACAGACTATCATGGTTTCAGCATCCCAGAATATATAATCATTCATTGTATGTTATCGCAGAGACAAGCAGATACTCCACAGCCCAAGGGGGTTGTTATACCTTTCAGCAGCTAGAGAATTAAGAAAGTTTCATTGTTTTCCCTCTATTACAAGAATACTTTACACTGGGTCCCAAATTCTAACTGTTTCATTGGTGACACATTTGCAGAGACCTCTAGCTGAGCCTTTAATAGTCCCTGTAGTGTCCACCACTGTCTTCTGTCCAGTTGAAATGACATTCAGCAATGTAGTCCCCATATCTTCCTCTTCTACCTTATTCATTGTACGTGCTTACAAAATACACAGATTACCAACCTCTGGGGTGATTATCCCAGCTCACAAAATAAGCTAAGATGGGGTATATAGAATTCAGGCAACTGTGTGTGGGGCTTCCTGAACACTGAGCCTTGGAAGCTTCCTTTTCAAATTACAGCTCATTTTCAGGTTTTGTTCTTTGCAACTGCCTCCAAAGATACATATCAAAATTGTTTCCATTGTTACTGCCTGAAAAACCACATTTTCAGCAAAAAAGCCAACCTTTGTATCAATGTCTCCAAAGTGACAAGCTATAGCATCATGTTGATTTCTTCAGGGAATATTTTTGGAAGTGTTATGTATCCTTGGAGGCTCCTCGAATGTCTCTTTCTGGGCATTTCAGCTGAACTCACAGATCTCTCTCTCTCTCTCTCTCTCTCTCTCTCTCTCTCTCTCTCTCTCTAGTACACACACACACACACACACACACACACACACACACACACACACTTCCCATACTCACTTGGGCAACAGCAGAAATCTGGTACCATCTTGAGATTTATTTATTATATACCTTTCTCTCTCTCCTTCTCTTTCTATTTGACAAGCCTGACCTGATGGCCTCTGGGGATCCGAGTGCCAGTTCCCCTGTAGATCCTGTGACAATGGAAGTCACTGCAGCAAATCATCTGGAGACTGTGACTGACCTACTGGCTACAGGGGAGAAGCTTGCACCTTGCATAAATCCTTAACCGAGAAGGGAGACCAATAGCGTCAGTTATGTTGTTAGTTTACAAGTGCCTTCTTTTATAATCCAGATAATAAATTTATTGCTTTATACTTTCCCATGTCTATCTCTTTTCTCCTTACTTTTTTTGGGTGGTTAGTGGCTTACAGGGCAATTGTTAAACCATAAGCACAGCCTCTTACCCCTTTTGATAGGTGTCTGCAAAACACTCTCACCCCCAACTTCTTCGGTGCTTTTTCACCATCACACACCAGAGCACCAGAGCCCCTCCATCTCATTCTTTTACATTCTTTCCCAGTGTCCTTTGCTTTGATGCAGTAAACCACACCCACTCCATGGTATTCTCATGACTTCTCTTACTATCCTTGCTTAGTAAATTTTATCTATGAATGAGATCAGTATCCATTCTTTTCTTTCTGGCTTATGTCACTCAGCGTGAAACCAGTAGTACCCAAGATAGGGCAAAAGAGATGACTGATGACTGTCTTTTTTTTTTTCTTTTTTGCCTCCAGGGTTATTGCTGAGGCTCCTGGAGGCTATTTTTTTCCCCTTCAGTTGTCCTTGTTTTTTTTTTTTGTTTGTTTGTTTTGTTATTAAGAGAGGAGGGGAAAACATAGGGGGAGAGAAAGATAGATAGACACTTGCAGACCTGATTCACGGCTTGTGAAGTGACCCCACCCCCACCCTGCACGTAGAGAGCTGGGGGCTCGAACCAGGTTCCTTGAGCTGGTCCTTGTGCTTCCCACAATGTGCACTTAACCCACTATGCTACCACCCGGCCCTGACTTTGTCATTTTTAACAGCTTTGTTACCACTTTCTTAGCTACTTACCTGTTCTTCAGCATCCAGGTCACTTCCAAGTTTGGGCTCCTACAAATTATACTACTATGAAGATAGGTACTAGACATAGCTTTCTTTGAGTAATTGTCTTTCTTTTCTTTGGATATTTCTCCAGGAGAGGAGCTGCCAAGTCACAAAGTAGGTCCATTTCTAGCATTCTGATGAATTTTCAGACTGTGCCACAGTGCCTGGGTCAATTTACATTACCAGCACAGCAGTGCAGGAGAGTTCCTGTACCCTGCAGCCATTCTAACAGTTGGTGATTCTATCTTTTTTAATGTATGAGATTCTCACTGGCTTAAGTGCCTTTGTTTCTCTTCTTATGAGGTTTGCTGACCACAGCTTTTCTACAAGGTTAGCTTGGTTTTCCTGAAAGTGTGATTGCAGAAGCTGTAACATGCCAACAAGTCGAGCTTCAGAAGTTATACTCTGTACCACATTTTAATGGGTGAAACAGATTCTAGGAATCGAGACTACTAAGGCTAGTTAGATTCAAGGGGATGGGGATGGTAGCAAAAATCTCATTGCCTATCAACTGGTAGATAAGGCATCAGTGATCTTGAAAACCAACTAACTGCAGTATACTAGCTAAAGTTATACAGAAAAATACTTTAAGAATTTACTAGAGTGGAACCAACAATATAACTCACTGGGTAAGGCACCTGCATAGCTATGCATATGACCCTGGTTCAAACCCCAGCCCCCAATACCACAAAGAGACATCATAATTCTGACACTGAGGTATCTCTCTACTTGGATCAAAAAATCATCCTGGAAGTGGTGAAATTGCCCATGTTTGAGGATTCAGTCACACACACACACACACACACACACACACACACGCACACACACACTCACTCTTACTAGACAATATTTTATTTTTTTGGGGGGGGTCATCTTCAGAAATTCATGAACCTACATTGAATTTTTCAGACAGAGATAGAGAAACAGAAAGGCAAGAGCTGTGTATGTGTAAAACTTTCTTCAGTGTAGTGGAGACTAGGCTCAAACCTGGGTCACACATGGCAAATCAGCAAACCATCCAATTGAGTTATTTTACTCTGTATTTATTATTACTTTTTATTGGGAGAGATTAATGGTTTATAGTAAATATTATTGTTCATACATGTGTAAAATGTTTTTGTTTTCTGCAAAACTCTAACCCCAGCCTAGGTCCTCCTCTGCCATCATGTAATAGACCTGAAAGTCCTCCCTCCCTGGAGTCCTTTCTTTTGATACAATACACCGACTCCTGTCCAAGTTCTGCTTCCTGTTTCCTTTTTCTGTTCTTGGGTCTCAACTACTATCCATAAGTGAGATCATCCCATATTCATCCTTTTCTTTTTGGCTGATCTTACTTAACATGATTCCTTCAAACTCCATCCAAGATGACGTGAAAGAGAAGAAAACACCATTTTTAACTAATTAATTAATTAATTAATTTTTTGGTGGCAGTGGTGCTGAGCTGCACTATTTTGGCAATTTCACTTTATGCACAGCAAGCAACATTGTTCCTAGTGACAGGGCCTTAAAGAGATAGGGGCTTAAAACCTCTCAGTCTTTGACTCAGAGGGATTTTAGCCTTCTGAATTCAAGGCAAGGACACAAGATAAAACAGGGCATTTGTGAAAACCCAAAGCAACCACCCCACCCCCACCCCATCCTGCACGCTGCAGATCATACAAACAAGAGAAGCCTAGAGATCACAGTAGCATTGCTATTGAAATCACCATTTTTAATAGCTGAGTACTATTCCATTGTGCATATATCTCACAGCTTTCTGGGAGCAGGTGATGATGTACCCAGTTGGGCATGCAAGAACCCAGGTTAGAGCCCCTGGTCCCCAGCTGCAGGCGGAAAGCTTTGCAAGTGGTGAAGCAGCGCTCCAGGTGTCTCTCTGTCTCTCTCACTGTTGCTCACTCCTTTTGCTCTCCATTTCTGGCTGTCTCTATATAAAGATGATATTTAATATATATATATATATATATATATATATATATATATATATATATATACAAATAATTATCCACTCATCTTAGGAATCACTGTTCAAGGAAATAGAAAAAGATACAAAGAAGTGGAAAGATATTTATCATTCAGGCCACAGTGGGAACAATTGGAGACTGATGAAGAGTGATTATTTGAATTGAAAAAAGTGTCAAAAAGTCTGTATTTACTGTCCTCCTACCACTGATAAAACCTTTGTTAACTCTGCCTGCCTCACTTTCTATCCTCCATCCACAAAGAAATTTAAAGACTTGAGGAAATCTGTAGGCTAGATATAAATACATATAGAGTTTTGGGAGTCAGGCAGTAGCACAGCAGGTTAAGTGCACATGGCACAAAGCACAAAAACCGGGGTAAAGATCCCAGTTCAAGCCCCCAGCTCCTCATCTGCAAGGGAGTCACTTCACAGGCAGTGAAGCAGGTCTGCAGGTGTCTGTCTTTCTCTCACCCTCTGTCTTCTCCTCCTCTCTCCATTTCTCTCTGTCCTATCCAACAATGACATCAATAACAGCAACAATAATAACTACAGCAATAATAAAAAACAAGGGCAACAAAAGGGAAAATAAATAAATAATATTTATATTTATAGTCATACTCATACTCATATTTACATTTACATTTACATTCATATTCATATTCATATTTATATTTATAAATGTGTCTGATAAAGGCTAGCAAAACTCAGTAACCTGTAGTGGTCTGTGTTATATACACTATGAAAATCATCTGAATGAACTTTTTAGTACTTAGAACTTTCTGTAAGCTAACATGCCAAGAAAACTAGAATTTTAAACTGAAAATTCCAAAGACAGTGCCAGCACAGTGTTTAGCACTTGGCTAATTGTCTGATTATTTGGGGAAAGTGCACTGTTGCCCCTAAGGATCACCCTCAAGCAAGAGTGATAGGACAAAATTGTGCCTGATGATTTTTCTGAATCTAACTAGGTAGACGTCCCTTCAGGCCTGTCATTCTGACACCACTGACAGGCATTTTAGTCGTAAAAGTTTGCCCGAGTAGCAGTTGGCTATTCATAACATACTTGTTTGCTTAAAAAGAAAAGGGGAAAAAAAAGCTTAAAGGTAAGAATTTCCATATTCAAAAGGTAAGTCCTTGCTATTTCCACAATGAAGTGACATTTTCTCTCCTCTAACTCAGCTTTAATGGAATAATCATTAAGCAGATACTAATCATGTTTACATTGTTCCGATAGTCATTGTGATGCAATAAATAGACTAGTTAAAGCCAAATGAAGATAATGATGAACTCCTTGTTCTTCACAAATATTATTTTTAATATTTATGCAAGAAACTCTCCTTCCGTTATTGGATCTCAAACCCCTAGAGAAATATCCTAACAGTCCAGGGAGACATTTTGGTAAGGAATAATAGTGTTTTAATTTTATAAGCAACCTGATATGTGAGATAGTGTAGTGCATGGAATAAGCAAAATATATCCCCTGACTCCTCTTCCAGTTTAATTTTAGTGTCAGATGCTATTCTCTGATTTTACACACATGGCCACAGGTATTTATTATGTAATCATTATAGTAAGGACATTTAGGGAAATGAGTGAAATGAAAGAATAGGGCTCATGGAAAATGCTTCATACCTATTACACAAAGAATATGTATGTGGCATTTAAAAAATGTCTTGTGCCAGAATAAAAACATGCAACATTTCTCTTAATGTCCTATTATGATGCTCACAGACTTTTAAAACATATATCTATCTATATATGTATATATATGCATTAAAATTATTATCTTTATTTATTTATTGTATAGTGGCATCCAGGGCCTGGGTGGTGGTGCACCAGGTTAAGTGCACATAGTACAAAGCACAAGGACTCAAGCATCCCAGTTTGAGTCCCAGCTCCCCATCTCCCTCTATCTCCCCCACACCTCTCAATTTCTCTCTGTCCTATCCAGTAAGTAAAATTTAAAAAGAAGAAAAAATGGCACCAGGAGCAGTGGATTCATAGGGCAAGCACTGAGCCCCAGTAATAACCCTGGAGGCAAACAACAACAACAACAAACAAGATGGCAGAGGACCTAGTGGGGGTGGTATTGTTATGTAGAAAACTGAGAAATGTTGTGCATGTACTAACTATTGTATTCACTGTCAACTGTAAAACATTAATCCTCCAATAAAGAAATTAAACAAAAAGACAGCCAGAAATTGAAAGGGAATGGAATGATAGAGACACCTGCAACACTGCTTCACCACTTGCAAAGCTTTCCTTCTGCAGGTGGGGAATGAGGTTCATACCCAGGTTCTTGTGCACTGTAATGTGTACTCAGCCAGGTGCACCAGCACCATCCCGACCTGAATGTGTATTAAAGGTAGGACATTGACTTTATATAAAATCTAAACTTTGTAACGTTATTAATACTAATACTCATGGAAACCTTTATGTCTCCTCTCTCTCAATCTCTCTCTCTCTCTTGCTCAGTGTCATCAGTGTTACATAGAGCTTGTTACTCCAGGACTTTACCATTCTGGTGGCCATTTTGTTGATAGAGGATAAAAGACAAAGAAGGGGAGAGAAGGGAAAATACATGCAGCACTTCTCCACTATGCATGAAGCTCCCCCTATAGGTGGGGGTCAGGGTTCCAAGTAGTTTCCTCACAAGTGGTAATATGTGCACTCTACTGGGTCTACCACCACCTAGTCCTGAAATAATTCTTTTTAGAAAGGATTCTATTTTACTGATTAAAAAAAGAAGAAGAAAAAAAAACTTTCTCTATTAAGATAAGTTATGTTCCACCACATACACTGATTCCACAGGGGTAGATGTGGTTTCACAGACACTTCCATAACCATGTTTTATTATATCACACCTTCTTGTGATTACAACATCTGAGAAATGGTCCCAGTTTGTATGGTCTCCTGGGATATTATTTATAATAATAAAAGTACAAATTAGAAACCACATAAAGACCTACCAGGAGAATGATTAAACAAATTATACATCAGGGAAGTAGACTATTCTGAGACTAATAAGGCTGTGAAGAAACAGTAATGTTATTAAACTGAATATATCTCCAGGGGCCTGGTGGTAGTGCACATGGTAGAGTATACACATTGCCATACCTGAGGACTTGTGTTCAAACCTTCAATCCCCACCTACTAGGGGGAACTTCGTGAGTCATGAAGCACTATTGCAGGTGTCTCTCCTCTTTGTCTGTCCTCCTCTCTATTTCTCTTTCTCTTTATGAGGAAAAAAAACAACTGCCAGCTGTGGTGGAGACAGTCAGGCACTTAGCCCCAGGGTTAATATTGAAGGAAGAAGGAGGAGGAGAGAGAGGGAAAGGAAAGAAGGAAGAAAGGAAGGGAGGGAGGGAAGAAGGAAGGGAGGGAGGGAGGGAGAAAGGAAGGAAGGAAAGAAGGAAGGAAGGAAGGAAGGAAGGAAGGGAGGGAGGGAGGAAGGAAGGAAGGAGAATTGTGCAAATTTGTGATAACATTACATATGTGCATGGGAAATTTAATATTTTAATCTTTTCTCTTGATATTAGGAAACAATTACATTCTGGCATCAGTATTACTTTGCTGTTTCTAAGCAGATAACTAGCTAGACCTTTTGGATAGAATAAAATCAACCAAGAAGGCATTCCAGTCAACAAAATAGTCACAGTTTGACTAGTCTAATAAAGAAATCATTTGACTTCACTGATTCTAAAATAAAGAAAAAAAAACTTACGATAAATAACTCACTAGGATAATGCTCTTGCTGTGTTGTGTGTGTGTCCCAGGCTCAAGCTCAACTGCTCCAGTCTCTCTTACTCTCCTCTCTCTTCTATAATCAATAAATGAACTTTTTTTTTTTCTCCAAAAAATTCAGAAGCTCAGATTGCTGTATTGTAGACACAGCCTTTTCCTCTAGAATTCCTGTAGCTGTAATACTGACTTAGATCCGACAGAATCAGTGTTCCCTTAACAACCTGTATGCTCACTTCCTGTGAGGCCCAGGGCATGCACCAGTTCTGGCATCTCTGTAATGATGCCATTCTCACAAAAAAAGACAGTTGTCTGTGGCAGAAAGAGAAATAAAGAGTTGTCAGTGAAACCAAGATGAAATACTACAGATATTACACTTTGAGAAGAACAATTAAAAAGCCTAAGCATTGCCAAGCTCGGAGATGTGAGAGGCAGTGATAGGCTTCTAACCTCTCCACAGCAATCCTCAGTCTAGTTTAGGGAGTGGGTGTAAACACTGCATTTCAATAATGCATCTCCCATCTTCTCCAGCAGTGAGATGCATATCCCTTCCCAATCTGGTTCTCAGCAGGCGGTCCATCAAATGTCAGCTCCCACTGAGAGGCTACACTGAAGCAGTGACGGCCCTTTCAAAGAGCCATTGTGCAAATTCTGGTTTGCAATCAAAATGCTGTGGGGGGAAATGTTGGGTTCTGTCATTTCCCTATACAGTCCTCTCCCTATTGTCTGCTGGGACTGGAGGGAGTCAGAAGTGGTGTAGAAAAGGCATGAAGTTTCTTGAAGTTTATGGTACTGGTTCAGTCTTCGCATTTGTCTTTCTGTGTTTTCTCAAAGTCAGAGTTGAATTTAGCTGTCTTTTTTTATTATTATTATTTAACACATACCCACTGGCTGTGACTTAAGAGGTGCTACTCTTTCACCTATTATCACTGGTTTTCATGTCACAGATCATTTAAAAGAGAGTTCATCCAATCATTCCTTTACAATCCTCATAGGGAGTTGGGCTGTAGCACAGCCAGTTAAGCACACATGGCGCAAAGCACAAGAACAAGCATAAAGATCCCGGTTCAAGGCCCCGTCTCCCCACCTGCAGAGGGAGTCACTTCACAGGCGGTGAAGCAGGTCTGCAGGTGCTTGTCTTTCTCTCCCCCTCTCTGTCTTCCCCTCCTCTCTGCATTTCTCTCTGTTCTATCCAATAATGACGGCAACAAAAGGGAATAAATAAATAAATATTTTTAAAAAGTTTAAAATATATATATATAATCCTCAGTGACCTACTTATGTTTTACATGCTAAGCGAAAAACACACCCCACTTACAGCCCATCACCAACTTTCATATTAGTTTGAGTCCTCAGAATATTTTATTGATGTTCATTTTTATTTATTTTTTATTGTTTTCCCTCTGTTACAAATAACATTTACTTATTAATTTTTATTTATTTATTTATTTAGAAAAGGAGACATTAACAAAACCATAGGATAGGAGAGGTACAACTCTACACAATTTCCACCACCAGATCTCTATATCCCATCCCCTCCCCTGATAGCTTTCCTTTTCTCTATCCCTCTGGGAGCATGGACCCAGGGTCATTGTGGGTTGCAGAAAGGTTCCTGGCATCTGGAACCTGGTGGCTGAAAAGAGAGTTAACATACAAAGCCAAACAAATTGTTGAACAATTATGGACCCAAAGGCTAGAATAGTGCAGATAAAGTGTTGGGTGGTACTCACTGCAGACCATTGTGTACTTTTGCTTTCAGGTATATATTTTGCCCTAGTTTATGGATACATGTGAACATATGCTTTATCTAAGGGGACCTGGTCTATATCTAGGTTTTGGGACTTTGTTAGGAAATGAACCACCTGGAATGGAATTAGAGTATACTATGAAAAGAAAAGTCTCACCCAAGTAATGAAGCTGAAGGGTTGTCATTCCACACTTGACGTCTCTGGACACAGTCTGAAGTAAAACATGCTGAGGTGGCACTCGTTATGTTGATTAGGTTGTGGTCGGATGCAATATTATTTTATATGAATTGAGAGAAGCATGCAGGAAAGTGTGTCCCACCCTAAGGTTCTAGGACTGCTCTGCTATGGCACCAGAAGCTATAGGTGTCATTGGGGATTGAACTCAGGCCCTTGTGTCTCAGGCATGAAAGTCTTTTGCATAATCATTCTGCCATCTCCCTAGCCCTCTCCCACCCCTGCCATATTTAATCATTCCTCCAAGCACCAAATACTTTGAAAACAGTGTTATCATTCATAGCTCTTCTTGCTCATATATTTCTTTTCTCTTCATTTGTCTGGACAGTTAAAATTCTTCACAAGATTTTATTTTCAAGTGTATGCAAACAAATGAACAAATAGAACCAACTTCTGAGCGAAGAATCTCTTCTTTCTCTAGCATATTTTTTATTAAAGTTCCATTTCATGCATGAGAAAACTACCGTTCATTTCTGTCCTACCCAATTCTAGATTCATAATGGATGCTAGGCAATGATTTGCTACGTTCAGAGAAAGAATATCCTTGGTATCCAGAAGGGACTCAATGGGTAGAGCACATGCTGACCTTGAGTTTGTTTCCTCTGCACCATACAAAGACACCATGGGCAACACTAAGGGAACTTCCTGGATGGTGGAATTTTGCTTTAATGACTCTCTCTTTCTCTCTCTCTCTTTTTTCTTTACCCTTAATTTTCTTTGTCTTTGAAGGGTCATGGGGTGGGAGTGGGACAGAGATAGAGAATATGAGAGGAAAGAAAGAGATAAAGAATGAGAGAGGAATTTGTACACTGCTTCACCATTTGTGAAGCTTCCCTGCTGCAGGTGTGGACCTGGGACTTGAACCTGGGTCCTTTCACATTGCAGCATGTGTGCTGTACTAAATGCATCATCACACAGCCCCTCCCTTTATTATTCTAGTCCTCTCTCTCCCCACACCTCTCAAAATTAGACTGGGAGGCATCTCAATGGTATTGTGCATATAGAAGGTCCTGGTTCATTCACTAGAACCACAGTGAAAGAAAGAAGAAATAAAGAAAGAGAGAGAGACAGAGAGAGAGAGAGAGAGAGAGAAAGAGAAGCAGCCCTGAAGATGGCACAGTGGATACAACATTGAACTAGATCCCTAGTTCAGTTCCTGGCAAGCATGTACCAGAGTGGTGCTCTGGTTCTCTCTTCTTCTACAACTGTCTCTCCATAAATAAGTAAGTAAATGTGTGTGTGTGTGTGTGTGTGTGTGTGTGTGTATGTGTGTCTGTGTGTGCGCGTGTGTATTCAAATGTAATTATATTTATTTATTTATTGAATAGAGACAACCAGGAATTGAGAGGGAAGAGGGTGATAGAGAGGAAGAGAGACACAGAGAGACACCTGCAGCACTGCTTCAACACTTGTAAAGCTTTCCCCCTGCAGGTGGGGACAGGGGGCTCAAACCCCAGTCCTTGCTCATTGTAACCTGTGCACTCAACCGGGTGCGCCACCACCTGGCCCCAAGAAGATAAATATTTTTAAAAGAAAAGAAGAAGAAACATTCTTGATAACTTGGTAAAGAATTTTGGAACTAAAATATTACAAAACTAATTCACCAAGTTAAAAAACAAAAGACAAATTCAAACTGTGTGGTACTGAAAATGACTCTGGAGTCTAGAATAAATGAATGGGGTTAAATTGCTAAAGGGTTTGAGTTAAGAACCATACCATACTGTTTATTATTTTTAAATATTAAGGAATTATTAAACCAGGATGACTGTGAAACAAGTAAAATTCATATTCTTCCATAACTAGAAAAAATAACTCCCCAACTCAGGAAACTGAACTTAACTAATAACCACAAAGATTTATCTATATAGAGAGATGTCTCTCTGGACACATATGGAAGCATGTGAATTGGAAAGTAGAACTCCTAGATAATTCAGTCTGTAGAAATAAGAATTTATTTTGTGCTCTGCCAGATACTCAATTCAGAGCTCTGGAAGCCAGCAAAACGAGTAAGCATGGATTACTGTAGGCAGCAAGCCAGTTATATTTACCAACACACAAAGAGAATTTTAAACACAGTTAAAATTAGGCAGCCCTGTGAAAACAAAAAAGGACTGAGACCACCCAGCATCCACAGAACACAGAGACAATTCCTTGGGTCATTGTCTCTGTTAGATGAAGAACAGGACTTATAATCAGCTTCTGATTTACAGCATCTGTCATTAGACTTGGTCCAGTTGGACAGGCAGACAGACTGGCTGGGACTGAGGCCCCACTGAGAACTATCATTACTGATGTGGTGCAGCCGGGAGCTTAGGCTGTGGAAATAAGTTGGGCAAGCTGTACACCAACAAAAAGCATCCATCGTCCATCATTAAATCAAGTGTATGCTGCGAGGACACTTGACATTTCAACAGTGCTCTTGGCAATGTCAGACATTCTTTTTTGCAGCCTCCAAATCTGGTACCAAAATGAGGCTCACTTGTTGACTGCCTAGACTTCTCCATAGAATCTCAATTCCTTCTTTCCTTTAAAGTTTACAAACAGACTGCTGAGACATATATTATTGGTAGCCACTGTCTCCTTTTATGCATAGTTTTGGGAAGAGCACTACTGATAATGTAATCCTCAATGATGAATGAGAGAGCTTTAGGTAAATCATTTGATATTTCATTGATTTAGCTTCTTCAGTCATAAAATTGAGACATGAGTAGCACCAGGCCATTTAGCACTGAAGATGAGTTGAATGAGATGAAGAATACACAGAACAGTTAATATGAAATTTGAGTAACAAATTATCATTATGTAGCATATATCTAGATGTTCCTATAATGTTATTATTTAACACACAGTAAATTAGTTATGAATAAACCAACCTTTTATATTATGCATTAGTTAAATACATTTTATTGGGGGGTTAATGATTTACAGTAAATATAGTTGTTCACACATGTGTAAAGTTGTTCAGTTTTCTACAAAACATTCTCACCCCCCAGCCTATGTCCTTCTCTACCATTATACACCAGGATCTGAAAGCTACCCCACCCCAAAACCCCAGGGGTCTTTACTTTGGTGCAGTACACCAACTCCAGTCCAAGTTCTGCTTTGTGCTTCCCATTTCTGTTCTTATTTCTCAACTTCTATCCATGAATGAGATCATCCCAAATTCATCCTTCTTTTTCTCCCTTAATATGATTCTTCTAAGCTCTATCCAAGATAAGGCAAAGAAGATGAATGCATCATTCTTTTTTATTTTTTATTTTCCCTTTTGCTGCCCTTGCTAATTTTTCAATTGTTGTTGTAGTTATTGTTATTTGTGTTGATGTCATCGTTGTTGGATAGGACAGAGAGAAATGGAGAGAGGAGGGGAGGACAGAGAGGGGGAAAGAAAGATAGACACCTGCAGACCTGCTTCACCACCAGTGAAGCAAAGCCCCTGCAGGTAGGGAGCCTCGGGCTCGAACCCAGATCATTACATTGGTCCTCATGCTTTGAGTCACCTGCGCTTAACCCACTGCACTACTGCCTGACTCCCTTTATTTTAATTTTTTTGTTGTTCTTAATAGCTGAGTTGTATTCCATTGTGTATATATACCAAAACTATTTTCTAATTGTTTTTTTTTTTTTGAACCACTATGTCCAGATACACATTTCCCCTTTATTAACAAAAGCATCTTCTTTGCTTTGACCTTTTATTCTGATGTCTTCCTTTAGGCTTTCTGTCACATTATCTATCTAAATATTTTGCTCTACTTTCCTTACATATAAAAGTCTGTCTCATTCTTAAATAAAACCTGCCCTTTTAGATTCTGAGGAAATAGGATGACACATATTATACACTAGGAAAGTCCTGTGTACCTGTATCCATAAATTAGGGCAGAATATACCTGAAAGTGGTCTGGGAGGTGGTGCAGTGATAAAGCTTTGGGCTCTCAAGCATGAGGTCTTGAGTTTGATCCCCGGCAGCACATGTGCCAAAGTGATGTCTGGTTCTTTCTCTCCTGTCTTTCTCATAAATAAATTAAATAAATAAAAATAAATTTAAAAAAAAGAATATACCTGAAAGCAAAAGTACACATTAGCCTGCAGAGAGTCAATATATGCAGCAAGCAAGTAGAAAGACCTAAAAAGACACCATAAAGTTCATAATGAAATAGTGTCTTAAATACCCTCCTCACCTACTTCCTATTACACTTCCCTCAGTCACTCCAAAGCTAACCTTATCAAAGTAAGGACTACAAAAGCTGAATGAGAGCAAGAGACTGGCATACTTCAACGATGACTCTTTAGTCATTATCAGGCCACCCCATCAACTGGGGCCCTACTCGAGGAGTCCTGAGATTCCCAAACAGACAAGATGGGCCAGACCTCAAAAAAATCCCTCTCCCCATTGTTACTGGTCATCTCTATCAGGAACAACACAGTAGACCCCTCAATGTGCATCAACAATGGAAGAGAATGTTCCATCCTCCAAAGGGAGGCTGGACAACATACTCTATCTTCCACCTGAGGAAGATGGGTACTGAAATTGAGGCAGCTTGGAACGTTCCTACTCATGACCACAGAATGTGAGCTCATATCTACAGGGAAAGTCCTATGGTGTAGTTTGTCTTGAGAGTTTTGCATAGTACTTCAAAGGTAAGAAACAACTCAGATCATAATATTCATATTATAATTTAGTTAATAAGCCTTCTATATACATATAGGCTTGCTCAGTACTATACAGGATGCTAATAATGATTACTTATAATCCTGCCTTCAAGGAATTTATTTTAATGGGTGCATTTATTAAGAGTTTCTGATAAATAAGATAATAGATTGTGACAGGAAGTTGCAATTAGTATCATTAAGGGGAGATTCCTGAAAGCTTCACTGAAGGGGAGAAGGGTATCAGCTGGATCTGAAAAGAATAAGCAAAAACTTAATAATCTGGGTTGGTATGAAGTTGATGTCAAGTAAGGTGTGACCAGCATTTGTCTAATGATGCAAAATAATATATGTGCATTTCATGTATAATGTTGAAGTATGGCTGGACTCATATTTGGGTGTGATGTGAGATAAAGGTCAAGAGGGTAAAAGAAGGCTCAAATGGGAAGCAGCCTTGGGTGCCACAGGTAATTGAATCCTCCTATTATAAGTAACAGAGAGTCTTAATGTGTTTGAGGAGTGTGAGAATTGTGATTTCAGCCATGATGTACATAACACCATTATATCTCTGTTCTGCTCAGCTTCTTTATAGATTCCTATTTTTCTTGATTTCTGAATGAGGAGAAAGATTGCGAGACTTTTTAGTCACTCTCAATTGTAATGAATAATCCAACTGCAATACAAATATAATCCAACAAATACAATCAAAATACAATACAAATTTCTACTTTTTTTTTTTTCCAAAAACTCCATTTCTATTCCATTTGAAAGCTACTTCTCAGGGCCAGGCAGTGGCAAACTTGGTTAAGCGCACATATCACCATCCTCAAGGATCCAGGTTCAAGCCCCTACTCTCCTCATGCAAGGGAGGGGAGACATTTGGCAAGTGGTGTCTGTCAACCGGTGAATATCTGTTCCACTATATTTCCCCCTCCTCTCAATTTCCCTTTGTCCTGTCAAATTAAAGAAATCATCCATCATCCATCACTTAAGTGATCCTTGCCAGATCTGTCCATGTTGGAACAAAATCAAGATTTCCTGTCTTCTTAGAGCTGACTATAATTCCATAGTGTATATATACTATGATTTCCTTATCCATTTATGTGTCCTCTCGCACTGGATTGTTTCTACATGTTGACTGTCATAAATGGCATTGCAGTAAACACTGGTGTCATACAGCTTTTCAAATCAGTGTTTTGTGCATTCTTTACATATGTGCCAGGAGAGAAATTGCTGGGTCAGATGGTAGATCTACTTCTTGTTTTGTTTTGAGAAATCTTCGTACTTTTTGTTCCATAAAGACTGAACATTCTCACAAACAAGGTAAGTTTTTTTCTTTTTCACAACTGCACTAGAATTTGGCAGTTGTTATTTCTGGCCTTTTAATGGATTTATTAGGGAAGTAACTGTTGGGACCATGTGTAAGCCTGATAGAGCTTAGGGAGAACCACACCGTCCCTGGATGGAGGTCTGAGAAGATAACCTCTTGGTAAGTCTCTCTCAACCGAGGTGAGCATAAGGAGGGAAACTCAGACTTGGTTCTTTCCTTCTTGACTCTCAGGCCCACAGAAACCCCAGTACTTCCCTCCATTAACCTCAGGCCACATGGCCACAGATTCACTTATTCAAAGCCACCTTCTGATCAGAGAAGAAAGAACACACCTTGTCACACACTTCATCACACACCTCAGACCCCAGACAAGATAATTTCCAAACTATATGGCCTTTTGATATCCATCATCTCTCTGTCTCACCCTACGGGTTTAACCCCTATGCTTCTCTCAAATACCTTTGGATAATTAAGTTGCTTGTGTCACGGAGAATAACTGTCTTGTATCTCATCAATTCCTGTCATACCAGCCCCTACCTTAGGGACATGCCGACCGTTAAGAAACCTGTAATTTCTGACATATTTCAGTAATATTCCCTTCGTTTGCTTTTCTATTTAACTCATGTCCACTCTGCAAATAAATGGATTCTACGGATTCTATGGATTCTAGGATTCTACGGATTCTAGGCACACTAAGAGTCCTCTGGTGTCTTTTACTTCGTGTCACCCCTGTCGTGAGCGAGAAAGAACCGTTACCTTAGCCCTGGCGACCACCCCAACCAGAGAGAGAGAGATACTGAAAGTAACTATTTACAAGGTAGCTCTCATATGAGTACAATTTCTTTTTTATCACTTTATTGGGGAAGGGGTTAATGGCTGACAGTATAGTTTTTGACATACTGATATAATTTGTCATCTCCCTATGACAAGTGTTAGCACACCACTCTACTGACTAATTTAAGACCATGCAATGGGTCCCCGATGCTTTTTCAACCCTCTCATCATTCCAGAGTTCTTGACATTGAAAAATGAGACATTCTCATAGGTTTGAGATGGTATTTCAGTATTGCCTTGATTTTTATTTCCCTCTTAATAAGTGACCTATCTGCCGTCTATAAGTTCTCTTTGTTGAAAAATTGTTCAGCTCTTCTTCCATATTTTTATGGCATTTATTAATGTTTTGGGGCTGAATTTTTAAAAATAATTAATGGTGATTTAATAATGACTAAAAAGATTTTTAAGATAACGGGTATAATTCCATACAGTTCCCACCACCAAGAGTTCTGTGACCCATCTCCTCCTTTGGAAGTGTCCCTATTCTTTATCTATCTGGGAGTATGGGCCAAAATTCTTTATGGAGTACAGAAGGTGGAAGGTCTGGCTTCTGTAATTGCTTCTCTGGTGAACATGGACATTAGCAGGTCAATACATACCCCCAGCCTGTTTCTATCTTTCCCTGTTGTTGTGGTGGTCTGGTGTCGGGCTGCACCACAGAGAAGAGAGCGTACGTCCAGAACAAAGGGGTACACAAATATTTATTATAGGATGGGGGGGGGGTTTGGTTCAGACCACGTGGAGCCAGCCGGCAATGGCCATCCCCACTACCTGACCACGGGGGGAGAGCAGGGAGCGAGACCTCAGAGAGGGAGAGCTGAGAGCCCAGAGAGGGGGGGGGTGAGGGGGCTTTTTATAGGGCGACAACCAGGGGTGACGTGTAGGGCCAGGATTGTTTGAAGGGGGCACTGCTAGGATTTCGCAGGGGCGGAGACTGCATCAGAATAACTCCTCAGCAACATTTCCCTAGTAGGGAGAGGGCTCTGGAGAGGTAAGAGGTGTCCAGACTTTAATAATTTTTTCCTGATCTTGTTAACTAACATACAGGTGGGCTAAAAATATTGTCTGAGAAGATGGTGTTAGGGTTAAGAATAAAGCTGATTTTTTAAAAATACTGTGGGTTTATATTGTGTGAATATTTTCTCCCGTTTGGTAGAATATCATTTTTATTCCATTACTGTGCAGAAGTTTCTACTTTTATGTAATTTCAGCTGTGTATTTTTGCTTTTGTTCTCCTAGATGTTGAACTTTAGACTGTGGATGCATCTCTAAAGACAGTATCATAAATTGTTTCACAGTTTTTCTTTAATGTATTTTATGGTTTACTTCCAAGTCAGTGACATATTTTGAGCTAAATTTCTTGCATTGTATGACCTGGTGGCTTAGTTTCATTCTTCTGCATCTCATTGTCAAGTAATCCATCGACATTTGTGGAAGAGGCTTTTCTTTCTCCATCTTATGTTTCTGCATACGAGGTTATAGTTTAGCACTTTTTATTCTATGCCCTTGACCTGTGTTTCTACTTCTGTTCCAGTATCACAATTTTCATTATAATTTTTCAGTATCATTTGAAATAAGTAATGTAATTCCTCAATTCTTTTTTTTTTCCTTCGTGAAATGAGCAGAGGTCGGTTTATGAGGCTTAAGGAAAGAAGCAGTCTTCATATTTCATACAATCTTCATGAAAGTGCAGGGTACATCAGCAAGTGTTACTAAAGAAGCTATAGCAAGTTATTCTAAATACCAAGGAATGATACCAGTGAAGATACATGGCTAAACTAAACAAACAGATTTTCTGTGTAGATTAAATAATCTTGTCTCACATGAGAGTGGCAGTTAAGGCTTCCATACCTAGAGGGAGCAATCAAATTCTGGCTTCAGATCTTCTAAGATATTCTGACTCACTACCTAGGGGCTAATGCATGTGGGGACTATAAGTTGAAGCCAATGTTCATTTACCATTAAAAAATATAGTGATCTTAAGCAGTTTTAAATATGTCTGTACTTTAAATAGAACAAATAACCCTAGGTAGCAGCATATCTGTAAACATAATTTACTGAATATTTTGAGCCTACTTTTGAGCCTTACTGCTTAAAAGAAAAAAAAAAAATCATTGTGTATTGACAATGCAAATGGTCACTCCAGATCACTCATGAAGAGGTTCAAGATGAATGTTAGTCTCATGCCTCATAATGCAAGATCCACACTTTAGACCACGAAATAAGGAGTCATTTTGAACTTCTAATCTTAATTTTAAAAGTATATTTCATGTGACCATAATTGCTATAGATAGCAATTCCTCAGGTAGATCTGGGGAATATCAATTAAAAATTTGGATAGGATTCCTCATTCTATTTTTAATTTTATTAGTGATTTAATATTGATATACAAAATTACAAGATAACAGGTACAACTCTGTACCATTCCTACCACCAGAGTTCTGTGTTCCCATTCCCCCATTGTAAGTGATAGCAGCTCTCTTAAGGTTGCAGATATGGGCTAACTATTATTTCTACAACTGTCTATATTTATATATATTTGCTCTTTTCCCCCACATTGTCCCATATTCTCTTCCTTTCTATGTTTCATATGTACATATTACTGCTTACAAATGTACCTCTTTTTATCCTCTTCTCTCTCTGGGATTGAACTGGAATTCAGACCCCTCTGGTCATTTTCTCCTAATACGTCAGCCTCACTGGGAGTTTGGACCAAAATTCCCTTTGAGGTGCAGAAGGTGGAAGTTCAGGCTTCTGTAGTTGCTTCTCTGCTGGACATGGGCATTGGTATGTTAATCCATATTTACAGACAATGCCTTATTCTAGTAGGGTAAGGCTCTAGAGACGTGAATTTCCGGGACACATTGGTGAGGCTGTCTGCCCAAAATTCAGAATGGATTCTCCATTCTAGATGTCATCAAGACCATCAAGACCATCCATGTTTCATAGGAGGAGGTAAAGATATTAACTTATTAGATATTTGGAAGTAGTTGATTCTAACTCTTATGGCACTGAGGAGTTCAGGACTTCAGAACTGGACATAATTACATACATGCTGAAAAGAGCAAGAGAACTCCAACTAGAAATATGTTCTGAAGATGTGATTAAGTTGCAACAATCTCATGATGAAACTAATGGATGAGATCTTGCTTTTTATTGATGATCAACGAAAGTAGCATTTTGGATGATAAAGATGCTATGAACTCTGTTGAAATAATGTCAGGATACTATACAAACTTTAGCTGAGAAAGCAATCACAGAATTTACTTTCAAGTTGACTCCTATTCTGAAAGAAACTCTTCTGTAGGCAGCATGAAATTAAACATTATCAAGTGCTACAGAGAAATATTTTTTGGAAGTAAAAACATTAATGAGACAAACTTTATTATTGTCTTCTTTTAAACATTACCACAACCACCACCTCCAACTAGTCAACTACCATCAACTTCTGGAAAAGACACCCCCACACCAACAAAAGGATTATGATTCACTGACAGGCTCAGATTATGATTAGAATTCTGTTCCTTTTCCAGCCCTGACATCATCTCCACAGACAATAACTTGGATCCACTTGCATATCAGGTTTAAGGCTCAGGGAAAAAAAACCTAGTATAGCCATAGGCCCTTTGGAATATAACTAAAATATGCCAACTAGCTATCTACAAAATGGAGGACCCCCCACCCAACTCTTCATCAGCACTATTCCAGCCTTTAGGTTCATGATTGTCAACAATTTGTTTGGCTTTGTATGTTAACTCTCTTTTCAGCTACTGGGTTCCGGACACTAGCATGATGCCAGCCAGACTTCCCTGGACAGACAACTGCACCAATGTGTCCTGGAGCTCAGCTTCCTCAGAGTCCCACCCTACTAGAGAAAGAGAGCGGCAGGCTGGGAGTATGGATCCACCTGTCAATGGCCATGTTCAGAGTAGAAGCAATTACAGAAGCCAGACCTTCCACCTTCTGCATCACACAATGACCTTAAGTCCATACTCCCAGAGGGTTAAAGAATAGGAAAGCTATCAGGGGAGGGGATGGGATACGGAGACCTGGTATTGGGAATTGTGTGGTGTTGTTCCCCTCTTATCCTATGTTTTTGTCAATGTTTCCTTTTTATAAACAAAAAAATTTAAAAAGAAAAAAACTTTCTTTTGTTTACTATGTATGTATTTTTAGACATAGTTCTTGCACACTTAGTAGGACATTACATAGTAATGTCAACATAACTTTTGTACACATTGGGAAATAAAATTAATTATATAACTTGTTTTATTGAGGTGGTCAGGAACTCAACCCCTAGTATCTCCTAGATATGTCTGTGCTAAATTTAACTTTTTTATTGTCTATTAAATGAGACACATAAAGGAGCCATTTCATTAAAATCTTATGAAGATTAAATAGGTTAAGACATACAAATATCATACTCAGTAAATTATAAACCCTGAAGAACCTCTCTGATCAAAGAAAATGTCTGCCAATCTACTAGTCATCTGTAACACTTATTGTATACAAAGTGACTTTTTTTTAATGACTCATACTACTAGATTACCACTGATTTTGTAAGAACTAAGTAATTAATCTAACAGTCATTAACTTAAGGTTTCTTTTGCAAAACTGGGATAAAAACAAAAAACAAGTATGCAATGCTACCCGTGATATATGTGTGTAATAATAATGTCATTTCACGTGTATGCCAGATTCAGTGTATAGCTATACAAAACGAAAGGTGGATGAAATTTGAAATGTATTTCTTATGCCTACTTCAGTGAAATACACAAGCAGGATAAGCACAAACAATGAATCACTGAAAATTCAGATCCTAAGTTGTCTAAAGAATAGCCAGAGCTTGAAGTATTGTTGTAAGAGCCATAAATAGAGGTAGACTGAGGGAGATAATTAAGAAAAAGATGATACAGGGCAAAGCAGGAGAACTAAAAGAAAATAGAGAAGTTCTGTGCTTGTAGAGGGAGGAAAACCAGTGAACAAGATCAAGATTTACTTGCAGCAGATGTTACAAACTGGCAGCCTTACAGCTAAATTTGACTTGCAGATGTGTTATGAATGGTAAGCAAATCCCTTTTGAAAAATGTAATAGAATAATGGGGAAAAAATCCAAGATATAAGAGCACTCAGCCATGCTCCTGTGTGAGAACAAAGGGATCCATTTAATGTGCTCATGCTTATTTAAGTGGGGCAGACCCTGTTCACCTAAGCATATTTCCTGTTACTCCCTGGTGATGCACCTGCTGAAACTCCACCTACTCACTCGTGTATGGAGCCTACCTGGCTCTGTAGGACCTGTACCTATGACTCCTGCTTGAGGGAAATGGGGGAAAGAAGGAAAGTAAATAGGAGAATTCAGAGTTACAATCTCAAGGAATGTAAACGAATTTCTCTGGCTCCTCTTCTGCTTAACAATGAAAAATGGAGGCCAAGAAAACCATTCCTGAATTAGGACTTGGTGTTAGTATGGATGTGTCCCTGGGGTACAGCTTCCTAGATCTGCAGAGGACCAAGTTCTGCAATAGTCTCTCTCTCTCCCTCTCTCCTTCTCTCTCTCTCTCTCTCTCTCTCTCTGTCTCTCTTTCTCTCTCTCCCTTTCTCTCTCTTACTATATACCATGAAATAAAATAATCTTTTAAAAAAATAAACACACAATGACATCCAGCTTGGCATTAAACAATGTGTGGAAAGTAAGAAAATAAAATCATCACCTATAGACTATGCTTTCATAAGACTTTATAGTGATGTCTCTATTGTGGGATAAAGGAACCATCCTGCACTGCTAAAGGGAATGAAAATTGGCCCAAACCCTGTGGAGAGCAGTCTGGAGAACTTTCATGAGGCTAGGAATGGACTTAATTTTGACCTTGCAATCCCTTTACTGGGAATATATCCTAAGGAACCAAACACACCCATCCAAAATGTTCTGTGTATACCTGTGTATACCTATAGCAGCATAATTTGTAATATTTCAAACCTGGAGGCAACCTATGTGTCCAACAACAGATGAGTGGCTGAGAAAGGTGTGGTCTATATACACAGTGGAATATTACTCAGCTATTAGAATAATGAATTTACCTTCTTCTCCTCAATGTGGACAATGCTTAAAGGAATCATGATAAATAAATTAAGCCAGAAAGAGAAAGATGAATATGGGATGATCTCACTCATAGACAGAAGTTGAGAAATAAGAACAGAAATGGAAACATAAAGCAGAACTTGTACTGGGTTTGGTATATTACAAAAAAGTATAAGACTTGGGGGTGGTTAAGGTCTACCATACGGGGGGGCGGGTATAGACCTTTGGTGGTGGAGCAATGTGAAACTATACTCCTGCTGTTTAATAATCTTATAATTCATTATGTCAGGGGAAAAGTAGAATATTTCAAGTTCTTTAACTGCCTAGATTTTAGTTCCAAATATATATATATATATATATACATATATATATATGTTCCTTTAATCTAAGAATTTAATGTTTTAGTTTTTAAACTGATTAAACTCTGACACTGGACTTAAATTGTTAAGAAATTTCTAAAAAATAACTATTTTTTAAAGTACCATGCTACCCACAACTTTAAACCATGTAGAGCAGAATCATTTGCTCCTGTCACTATCTAAGATATTGCTATTAATTGGCATCATTAAATAATATAAAGCATGGTGAGAAAAATATATAATATAGTAAATACTAACCATGAAATTTTCAAAGAACAAGCTCTCAACTAATTTGGTTATAATAATTATCTACTGCCTTTTTAAATGCAAAGGCCATGAGAAACCATCCTCATTCTCTTTGACGCTTGTGTTTCTCCTGGAACCTCTGGGACTTTGCTTATATTTCTTGATGATTCTCCTCTGGATCCCTTACTCTGGGATACTGCCTCTAATGACCTCAAATAAATCAGTGCAACAAGTGCCACCATGCCACATTATGCTGTCACTGCCTTTTTGTTTTGGATTATATCCAGAGACTGCAAGCCTGAAGTGTCAACTTTCCAGCTCTAATAATCTGATGAGACCTTTCCTAACACATGGGACTACCTAGCTCCATTTCAGAGGGCATATCCTCTAATAAAGTTACAGATCCTAGATATATGCAAGGGCCCAGGGGACTGGGTACATGTATTCACATATTCAAAAGTTAGGGGCAACTGTATACCTCAAAGTAAAAGTGCCTAATAGTCTTCTGTGATTAAACTTAGACATAATAAGCTCAGCAGTCTAGTATAATGGCCTAAAGAATGCACTGTAGATTTTCTGTTCAAATAGGGATGGTGTGGAAAAAATAAGCAACTAACTAACTAATAAATAAATAAAGGAATGGTGTGGAATTATACACATGTTATCTCATAATTTTGTAAAATCAATATTAAATCACTAGTACATAAGAAAAAAATGGTTCAATTTTCAGTGCCTGGTTGAGCACAATAGTATTTGCAATTTGAATGAAAAACAGCTTGTTGGTTTCAGAACCAACAGTGATACTCGACCTCACCTATCTGTACTGTGCTTTTTTTTTTTTTTCTTCTATTGAAATGACAACACAAGACACTGTGGGGAGAGAAATTCTTCTGCTATGCTAAGATACTGTCGCTCTTGCTCACAGTGCTTTTGCACCATCATTAATCAACTGTCTGACTCTAGGGAGGGGAGGGGAGGAAGTCTGCAGGCTACTTCATGTGCTTCCTTTTTGCACATCAGCCAAGTACTCAGACTTCTGGTATGTTTCCCTTCCTGAGAGTCTCCACATTACAATGTGTTTTGGAAGCTCAACTTGAAAGTTCTCAAAGCTGGAAGAAGAAGCTCTTTAATATCACTGTTGTTGCCTGTGAGTCTTCATAGGTTTGCTGTTTCCAGGGGGTTATATTTCCTTATTTTAAAGAATCAAATTCTTCTCTATATTGTGTGTCTTAATAGCATGCTGCTAAGTTTTACTTTGATTTGAGAAGAATATAAAATGACAGTACTGGGGGCTGGACAGTGGTGCACCCAGTTAAGTGCACATAGTGTTAAGCTCGAGTATCTGCTCAAGGAACCAGGTTCAAGACCCCCACTCCCCACCTGCTATAGAGGACACTTCCTAAGTGGTGAAGCAGGTCTGCAGGTATCTTTTTCTCTCTCTCCATCTCTATCTCCCCTTCCCCTTTCAATCCCTTAGTGCTGCCACCAAGCCCCAGCTATGACCCTAGAAGCAAAAAAAAAAAAAAAAAAAAGGAAAGAAAGAAAAAAGAGAGCCTACCATACCCACCACATATACTATCTTAAAAGTTAGTGTGTTTCTCTGTAGGAAATCCTGTGCTCATTCTAATTTAAATCTCAAATAAAAAGTTCTATAATATTTAGTTACACAGAACATCTTTCATTTATCATTAAACTTGGACATTTATCTCAGAGAAACAATTATCTTCTTGGATCTTGGATGATCACTTGGATCTTGCAACACTGTTCAGGTGTAAAAATATCTGAATCTGCTTTTCTTGTGTTATTTTATTTATTTATTTATTTATTTATTTATTTATACCTACTACTCAGAGCACTACTAGGCTCTGGCTTATAGTAGTACTGGGGAATTGAACCTGAGGCCTTGGTGCCTCAGGCATAATAGCTTTTTTCCATATTATGCTATCTCCCTACCCATGTTGTAATTAGTCTCTTCCATTGTTGCCACAAATGTCAGATCCTGAGTTCTTTATGGGATCTGCTGTGTGCTAGCTTGGATCTGCTATACTGTATTCTCCCCAACTGTGTAGTTTTGACAATCCAAACAAAGACGGTTCTTATTGAAAACACATGAAAAGACTGTATTATATGATGACTAGTTGTAAGAGCACCTTGCATGCCTTGACAAAAGCTACCCTTGGTAAAGTGACAAGTCTCCACCTATTTAGTATTTGAGTACATTATCCACCTGACAAGATCAGAAAATATCCCATTCTTCTGCTCATGACCCATTTTTCACATTTTCATATTTTCATTAGTCCCTCATGAGACTAAAACTAAAATTCTGCAGGGAATATTAATGACTCAGTAAAGATTGGTTACATGTCAGTTTTGAGGTCAAAAAGTTTGTGTGCCTTTGAGTTATCAGAATTAAAATGCACTTGCTCTGCAAGGAAACTCAAAAAACTCAAAAGGAAACTCAAAGCAAGAGTCTCTGCCTTCCTCACCAAAGCTGAGTTGTTATTGATTAAAGCACATGCACATGACATTAACTCAAAGGTGTGTGGAGGGGAATAGCACAGAGGTTTTATGCCTGCAGCACCAAAGATTCAATCCTAAATCCATCATAAGCCAGAACTGAGCAGAGATCTGCTGATCAGAATAAAAAATAAGTAAGTAGTGGTGGGAATTGTGTGAAGTTGTACCCCTAGTTGTATCCTATGGTTTAGTTAGTGTTTAGTTAGTGTTTGCTTTTTATAAAAAAATATAAATAAATAAGTAAGTAGTCCCAAGTTTTTCTGACTTTTAAGTGAGACATGATGGTGACATTTATGCAGATACAAAGGCATATATATATATATATATTTTTTTTTTTTCCATAGGAATACTGCCAGTGGAAAACAACCTACCTTCTAAAGCCTGGGTGACTTAGCTTCTAACTGAAGCACCAGTGAGAGACATGTTAATTATGTGATGTCATCATTGTATAAAATCTGTATATTGCTTTCATGAGCTGTCAGTTTGAATTTAGTTTAGCAACTACTAGAGAAGAAAAAGATTTAAATTTAACATTTTAAATTAAAAAATGCAAAGTAGAGGCATTTTGACAGTGATGGGGGCGGGTACAAAAGATAAATAGTGAAACTCTGGAGATAACCAAGAATATGTTTAACATCAAATTGTTTCAGACTTTATTGTATTTTGCCTCTGGCTTATGGTTAAAAGTATCATGTGCTTGGCCTTTCAAAGTGGACTACAAATAACATCTATGTTGGCAGAGTGCCGTGAGGAGGTGAGATACCTTTAAAAACAACTACAGGACCAGTGAACTGCCCCCCTTGGATACTGAGCTACTTTGTCATGTGTGCAACCCAGGTTCCAGCTCAGCCCCCACTGTATTAAGGACACTTCAGTGCTATGGTCTTTCTCACTCTTTCTTTCATTCTCTCCTCTGACTCTCTGTCTCTAAAAAGAAAATAGACTAGAACAACTGTACACAACTTAACAGAACAAAACCATTGCTACTATGAAAAAATTAATATCTTTTATTTTTTGTCTCCAGGGTTATCACTGGGGCTTGGTGCCTGCAAGACACTATGAATCCACCACTCCTGGAGGCCATTTTCCTCTCTCTTTTCCCTTCCTTTCCTTTCCTTTCCTTTCCTTTCCTTTCCTTTCCTTTCTTTTCTTTTTCTTCATCCTTCCTTCCTACCTTCCTTCCTTCATTTCTTTTTTTTTTATTGGATAGGACAGAGAAAAATTGAGAGTGAAGGGGGAGATAGAGAAAGAGACACATACAGACCTGCTTCACCGCTTGTGAAAAAAGCTCCCTGCACATGTAGAGCCTTGGGTTCCAACTCGGATCTTTGTGAGGGTCCTTGTGCTTCCTACTATGTGCACCACTACCCACACAACCCAACCCCCCCCATAACTTTTCAAGACCTCTAGTCTTGTAAACTGTATTGTCTTACTGAGGCTTCCTGCACACAGCTCTATAATCATTTTTACTACCAAGTTGGGGAAAATCAGTCTTTCATGAAGTGTATTTCACTCATTGGAGGGGCTGTTAAATCTATCCCCAAAGATTTGTTGCTTTCCTTTCTTCATTTAAAAAAAAAGAAAGAAAAAAAAAAAAAGCTCTGAGGGAGGGATATATAATTCTCCTTGGAGTTCTGTAACTTCAGTGAAAGACTGCCAGTCAGTAACGCCAATTTTCCCTTGGTCCTGGCACAAAGAGTGCGAAGTGGTTTCCAAGGCAAAGCATTAGATAATCTGCATGCAAAGTAGTATTTTTACATAGTGCTGAATGTCATGTCCAAATGTAAAGCCTCCTGTTGCCTCAAGTGTGAAATCCACTCTCATGGAAATGGTATGTTTCTTTACAAAGAGTGGCACTGATATTTGCAGAGGGTTCTGGGAAACACAGCCAGGACCCTGAAACTAGCAAGAGCTCTGACGCTCTCCACCACCACTGCTGCTCTCTTTCCCTGGAGGAAACTTCCTGTGGACACTACCCTCTGGCTCAAGTCTTAACTCTCCAGACATTCAAGGAAGAGAAACATTGATAACATTTTCCTTTGTGCCATTTGACAATCTCTCCTGAGTGGAAACCTTACCCATTATGTTTATGATTACTGGTGTTTTTAAGAGTGTTTGCGTTTAAGATTAGATGAAGTCTCCATTTTCCCAGACAGTACTTTAGTCCACCTACATGTTAACTATCAAACCCTGGCAAAAATTACTAAAGTCTTGAGGCCCAAGGAACATACCTAAAACAGGCTCCCTAGCTTCTTCCCACACAAAGATCCTTAATTTCTGCTGCTCTATATCTATCTTTGGATTCCTGTTTATTAATCATTTTGTCCTGCTTTATATATTTTTTTAATATTTATTTTTCCCTTTTGTTGTCCTTGTTTTATTGCTGTAGTTATTATTGGCGTGGTCGTTGTTGGACAGGATAGAAAGAAATGGAGAGAGGAGGGGAAGACAGAGAGGCAGCAAGAAAGACAGACACCCATAGACCTGCTTCACGCTTGTGAAGTGATGCCCCTGCAGGTGGGGAAATGGGTGCTCAAACCCAGATCCTTATGCGGGTCCTTGCATTTGCACCACCTGTGCTTAACCCACTGCTCTACCGCCCGGCTCCCCCTGCTTTATATCTTATTGCCTTTCAGCTATGAAGTTAAAGATACTACTATGATTCCATCCTGACTTCCTGGAACAGATGACCTCACTAATGTGTCCTAGAATCTCACCTCCCTAAAGCCCTATCCCATTAGGGAAAGAGAGAAACAGACTGGAGATATGGATTCACCTGACAACACCCCGTCCCGCGGAAAAGTAATTACAGAAGCCAGAACCTCCACCTTCTGCACCCCATAAAGAATTTTGGTCCATACTCCTAGAGGGATAAAGAATAGGGAAGCTTCCAATGGAGGGGATGGGACACGGAACTCTGGTGGTGGAAACTTTATGGAATTATATGCCTATTATGTTATAATATTCTTAATGATTATTAAATCACTAGTAAAAATATTAGATGAAGTCTTCTCTTATTTGACCTGAAATATTTAACATATCAAATATCAGTTTTTAGGTGTTTTTTTACTTTCTTTTTTTTGGCATGGAGGCAGTTTGTCTAGAAATTAGTATTTTATTTCACTCACTCATTCATTCATTTTTTAATCAGAGCAATGTTTGTGGTGGTGCTGGAGACTGAACCTGGGACTTCAAAGCCTGAGGCATGAAAGTCTTATGCGGCATCATTATGCCCCCCCCCCCGCCACGCACCCTAGGATTTTGGGTGTCTAGAAAGAAATGACGCAGATGAAGAGTTGGAGGGGTCTCCATTTTGTAGATAGTTAATAGGCATATTTTAGACATATTCCAAAGGGCCTGTGGCTATACTAATTTCTTTTTTTTCCCCCTGAGCCTGAAGTCTGATATGCAGGCAGATACAAGTTATTTTCTGGGGAGGTGATTTCATGGCTAAAGAAAGGACCAGAAAGCTGGATCAGGGAAGAGAGTAGCTTCCAAATATGGGAAAAGTTTATAAATATTGTTGTCTGTAAACCCCATTGATTTGATGTGATCTTCATTATACCAGCCTTTAGGTTCGTGATTAGTCAACAATTTGTTTGGCTTTATATGTTAACTCTCTTTTCAGCCACCAGGTTCCAGATGCTAGCATGATGCCAACCGAACTTCCCTGGACAGACAACCCCACCAATGTGTCCTGGAGCTCAGCTTCCCCAGAGCCCCACCCCACGAGGTAATGAAAGAGGCAGGCTGGGAGTATGGATCGACCTGTAAACACCCATGTTCATAGGGAAGCAGTTTCAGAAGCCATACTTGCCACCTTCTGCATCCCACAATGACCTTGGGTCCATACTCCCAGAGGGATAAAGAATGGGAAAGCTATCAGGGGAGGGGATGGAATACGGAGTTCTGGTGGTGGGAACTGTGTGGAGTTGTACCCCTCTTATTCTATGGTTTTTTCAGTGTTTCCTTACATAAATAAAATTATAAAAAAAGAAAGAAATGATGCTAAGTTGTATGTCTTTGCACACTTACAGAGGAATATCCTGCCACCAGCATTTCAGTTGGTACCTTACCTTGGAGATTTAAAGATAATAAACTTTTTTTTTTTTAATTTGATTCATGTTGAGCTTTTGAGGGTGACTTCAGTTCAGAGTGCCAATTGAGGATGAAACATTAGCAAGGGAGTTGGTCTATTCATCATGGCCTTGGTCTTTTCATCTGGGTCCCCTGCAAGCCCCTGTGGCTGAGATGACTTTGTGTCTCGTCACTGCCATCCTGTAATGATGACTGTGTCTTTCAACTGCCTGTCTTTATGCTGGGTCTTGGTGCTTAGAGCTAGACCTCCCACTTAGATCAAACAGGAGAGCAAGAATATGGATCTCTTAGAAATCTCTTCACAGGAAGACATAATGAGTCATAAGACAGTCACTGTCAAGGGAGTGGTTTCTTACCTCCCCGTTATAGGTGTCTGCACACTACCCCCACCCCCTACTGATGCCTTCCTCCACTTGAGAAGCTATAGGACATACCGAGAATCGTACCTCATTTCAATTAGCAAAATGGCAGTAACAGCTCTACTCTAGGTTTGAAAAGAGAAAGGTTAAAAGCCCCTTTGTGGGGGGGCTAGGCAGTGGCTCACTTGATAGAGCAGACATATTAGAGTGTGCAAAGACCCAGATTCAAGCTTGTAGTGCTCCCCACCTACAGGAGGCTGTTTCATGAACAGTGAAGCAATGTTGCACCTGTCTCTCATTCTCTATGTGTCTCTACCTCACCCTCCTCTCTTAATTTCTGTCTGTTTCTATGCAATGAATAAATATCTTTAAAATTCCTTTGGTGGAACTTGCGAAATGATGCAGTAGACAAAGTCTTGGATTCTCAAGCCTGAGGTCTCAAGTCCAACGCCCATCATCCCATGTACCAGAGTGGTGCTTTGTTTCTCTCTTTCTCATTCAAAATAAAAATAAATAAATCTTAAAAAAAATTCCTCCTTTGTCAGAAAAGGAATTTAGTTCCCACAGTAGAGGATAGAGTAATATAGCTATTACTGTGTAATAAACCAACTTCCAACTTACTGATCCCCCAAAATAAAAGTGCAAAACTGTGAGTAACACCAAGAGGTGACTGTGTGTCACTTCTCAAGAGCCCAGGAACTGTCCGGGCAGCTATGCTGGTCTGGGATACACTCAGCTGGACTCTCATGAATCTGTGATCAACTGCCAGGTCAGCTCTGCCTGGAGGGCCCCAGAGGACTTTAAGTCTAATCTCCCAACTGGCACACCATCAATTTGGATGCAATCTCTGACCCAAACCAGTCACAAAGCCAGAAAAGATCCCAGAGTAGAAGTATGCTCTGCATGATGTGAGAGGAGCAGCTGTGAACCATGTCATGGGGTGGGGGTGGGGGGGTTACAATGCTGGAAGGACAATGGGGATACTTCTGAAGCCAGTCAGTTCCAGTAGCCTACTGAGATTATGAGTGGGGCCCATCTATGGTCACACCAGCTCCTCTCGCTCATGGTTGGTTCCATAGAACAGAAATTAGATGGTAGGTTTTGTAGTCACCTCTTCCCTCAGAGAAGCTAGCACCTGAGAAAAATGACAGGTTAGCTCTGCATTGTCGTTTTGCTCTGGTGAATGTATTTCTACTTGGCTTCACACAAATCTAAATTCTTTTCATTTATTTATTTACTTTTGCCACCAGAGTGATTGCTGGGGCTCAGTGCCTGCAAGACTTTACCACTTCTGGTGGTCTTTTTTGTTGTTGTTTTGATAGAGAGTGAGAGACAGCGAGAAGGAGAGAGACCTGCAGCTCTGCTCAACTGCTCATCAAGCTTCCTTCTCATAAGTGGCAATGGGAGGCTTGAACCAGGGTCCTTACACATGGTAAGATGTGTGCTCTACTGGGTAAGCTACCATGTAGCCGCATAGATAAACTTTCTCTATTTAATGGAGTGTTGAAATTTCACATTACTGTTGTTTTCGACGGGCTATGTTGTTTTCGCCGGGCTGGCTTCACGGGCAGGTAACAGACGACCAGGGACTCATAGTTGAGCTGTAGGCAGTATCTCTTTATTCATGCAGGACGCAGCACAATCTAAGATGAGCTAAGCTAAACTCAAAGTACAGTACTCTAAAACTCACAATGATGTCTTTATATATACTTCCCAAGTAGGGTGGAAACAGGATGTGACATAGAGAGGATGGAGAGAAAAGTGACTGGTGAAAATCAGGGTGTGACAAAGAAGGGATCAAGGTGTGACAAGGAGGGGGGGTGGAGCAAAAACATATCATGAAACAGTGAGGATTGAACCAATGCCCTGGAGGGAGGTGCTTGTTAACAGCGGTTATGTAAATAGAATGAAGTGGTTATGTAAACAGAATAGTGTTAAGCAGGGGGGATTTAAACCAAATGAAACAGAAGGGGTCTCATGCATACCAACACATTACCTGTTAGAAAAGTGAATGTTTTATTCTTATACATATACATAGATATCTTTATTTATTTATTAGATAGAGACAGGCAGAAATCAAGAAGGAAGGAAGTGACAGAAAAAGAGACACCTGTAATATTGCTTCACCACTCACAAAGCTTTCCCCTGCAGGGGGGGACTGGGGGCTTGAACCTGGGTACTTGTGCATTTTATCATGTGCTCTCAGCCATGTGTGCCACCATCTGGCTGCCAAATATAGGTGTTTTATGTATGCATGTATATAGGCATGTCTGTGTGTGTGCCTGTCTGTATGTCTGTCTGTATGTGTATGTGCCTGCCAGCAGGCTGGCATTCTTGTTATTCTTTGTCACTCTGAGCCACCTCTTTGATGACTGATCAGTCTAAAGGTCATGCCGAGAGTAGGAGACCTTGTCACCCACCTCACTGTGGCCAGTTAATTCTGCAGAGGGCAAGGAGGTTAATGAATATGTTAAGAATCCCCCCACCCTCCATATGGTAGTCATATTAGAAAATCCATGGGCTACCCAGTAGGGGAGGGCTGAAAATCTGGCCCAGGATTTTACACCTGAGGTTGCTGCATTTATAATCCCTCATTACTCACAGCTCAGGATTTAATGAGCACCAACCAATGGGACACAGCACTTGGGCAGCCCTGCACCTCTGCCCAGCCAGCAGTGGCATGGTGACAGAATTCCCAGCCTGCACCAGGACTTGGCATTGCCCCCCTTTCATTGGCTTCACACATCTACATGCAGGCTTCACTGTGGGGCCCATTTCCTTAAGAGGGGAAGGCCCAGAAAAATAACCTCCATTTGGTAAAGTCCTGGGAGGACTGCTTCACTAGAGACCCACAGTTTATTAGCTACTACCAGCAGTGCTTAAAACCTTTAAAGATTCACCAAGGTCTCTCAGACAATTTCAGGAGAATACCGTTTATAAATAATTCTGCCTCCCTGTCTGATATCTCCAGGGCTCCTTTTGCTTCGTTCAGTTTATTGGTGCATTTGCATGAAAGCAGGCTGTTCAGATTACTTGTCCTCTGAGACAAGTAGCTTATTCTTTCCTGTAAGTCAAAAGTCCCATGTCTTTGATGCACCTGCTGCCATCCTTATCCCAGGTGGGGCTTTGAGAGCTCTGTCGAGGAGCGTCATAGAGGGACAGGTCAGCCCAGCTGTCTAACTCAGATCTGGAATTATTGTTGCTGTCTTAAATTGTTTTGTTGGATTAAAAAAAACATTTCCGGGAGTTGGGCAGTAGCACAGCAGGGCAGTAGCACATGACGCAAAGCACAAGGACCAGCATAAGGATCCTGGTTCGAGCCCCTGGCTCCCCACCAGGGGATGTCACTTCACAGGTGGTGAAGCAGGTCTGCAGGTGTCTATCTTTCTCTCCTCCTCTCTGTCTTCCCCTCTTCTCTCCATTTCTCTCTGTCCTATCCAAAAACAAAGGCATCAATAACAACAACAATAACAACCACAACAATAAAAAAACAAGGGCAACAAAAGGGAATAAATAAATAAATATAAAAAAAAATCCAAGACAATTGTCACATTGATATAAATTCTTTTTTCCCTTTTTTTTGGAGGTGGAGGACTAATGGATTACAGGACAGCTGTTGATACATCTGTATAATCACCAGGTGATAAATGTCTGCAGAACACTCTCGCCCCCATAACTTAAGTCCTCTTTCACCATCTTGCAGCAGGACCATTGGATCGACCTTCCCGTCGTGCATCCTGTGAGTACCCATTCATTGGGGAAACTGACCATCCTTCCTAGCCGACTGAACCACATGGATCCCAGTCACTTTCAAAGCCATTAACTGGCTACGGAAGAAGGGCAAATGCTAGAATAAGAAGCAGGACCTCAAGGCCTTCATTACACACACCCATTCCCCTCTTCCCCTGGAGTCCTTTGCTTTGATCCAATATACCACACCCACTCCAAGTCAATTGTTTAGTTGAGAGGTCAGAAATGGTTGTTTGAACTGATATTTATTGGTGTGTATTGGGATGGGCTTATCACCCTAGAGTGAGATTTCATTAACCAACAATCTATTGTATAGATTTCATCCCTGCATGGAAGGGAAACTGTGTATTGGAGTCAGCAAAGTCTGTTCAGCTCATTTTAGATCATATCACTTTTTTTCCTGCAACGATCTTAGCATGTGTCTTTATTTATGCAAGCTTTATTGTTTTCTTCACCAAAATTATGGGGTAAGGTAAAAGAAAAAAACATGTATAAAATACGAATACCGCCGTGGGAATGATCCAAGTTTGAGCCTAGCCCCTATTACATGGTCTCCCTTTCTCTCTCTCTCTCTCTCCCATCTGTTTCTAAACAAAAAGTTTATAAATAGTACATATCCACAGGCAGTTATGCTTTGATTTCTACTAAGAACCAAAAAGCACAAGAAAAGACCAATGTTTATGAACACACCTGTACAAATTTATTTCAGTGTTTTACTGAAGAATCTCTTCACAATAGAAGCTCATGGTCCTTTGTCAGTTGTGCTGAATCAGGATTTCTGGGAGAAGCGATGGTTTATTTTCATTTTAAGTCAATCTCCTAGGAATTTTGTATGCATATGCAAGTTTTAGAAACACTGCTAAGTTTATCTCAGAATTAAATTTGATTATTAGAAAACCATATGCCAAGACCTCATCAGTTTATTCCTCGAGAGAATTGTCTTTACGGTACAATGATTCCCTATTTGTGCTTGATTTTCATCAAAAACTGGTATAAGAAATGATTACATGTAAAGTGATTCTGTTAAAAAAAAAAGTGAACACCACCATCAAACCACAGCTCACTGTGTTAGGGGATTCTGATAAACTCACAGGATGCAATTCCCTCATGAGCTACCTAAATGATTTTATCAGATATCATCTAGAAAGGTGAATGAACCATGAGTGTTGAGAAGGTTAAACTTTCATTTTTAAAAGGATTTTTTAAAGACTGTATTTATTTATGAGAAAAGGAGAGAAGCAGAAATAACCATAGCATCACTCTGGCACATTGGATACTGGGGATTGAAGTCAGGGCCTCAGACTTGAGAGTCCATCACTGTTCCACCTCCTGGGACCACAAGAATGGTCAACTTTATAAAATGAGCACCTTTGGGCAGGGGAGCTAGCATAATGGCTATGCAAGAGACTCTCATGCCTGAAGCTTTGAAGTCCCAGCTTCAATTCCCCACACTACCATAAGTCAGAGCTGAGCAGTGATCTGGTGAGAGAGAGGAGAGAGAGAAAGAGAGAGAGAGAGAGAGAGAGAGAGAGAGAGAGAGAGAGAGAGAGAGAGAGGTGTTTTTATAAATGATCCAATTCCTGTGCAGAACAGTCTGGAAAACTCTCAGAAGGCTAGAAATGAACCTTCCGTATGACCCTGCAATTCCACAACTGGGGATATATCCTAAGAAATCAAACACACCCATCTAAAAAGACCTGTGTATATCTATGTTCATAGCAGCACAATTTGTAATAGCCAAAACCTGGAAGCAACCCAGGTGTCCAAAAACAGATGAGTGGCTGAGTAAATTGTAATATATATATCTCAGCTATTAAAAATGGTGAATTCACCTTCTTCACCTCATCTTGGGTTGAGCTTGAAGGAATCATGTAAAGTGAGATAAACCAGAGAGAAGGATGGATATGGGATGATCTCACGCATAGACAGAAACTGAAAAATAAGAACAGAAGGGAAAACATAAAGCAGAATTGGACTGGAGTTAGTGTACTGCACCCAAGTACAGGACTCTGAGGGCAGGGGAGTGTTCAGGTCATGGAATATGATGGCGGGGGAGGACCTAGGTAGGGGATGAGATTGTTGTGTGGAAAACTGAGAAATGTTACTCATGTACAAACTACTATATTTTACTGTGGATTGTAAATCATTAATCCTCCCAATAAAGAAAAAAGGGGAAAAATGAGCACATTCATGTCAACAAGATAAATAGAATTTAAGAAGAAAAACAATTTAAAAAAGGATTAAATGTGAATTACATGAATTGGGTGAGGTGTAACTGCAGTAATGCAAAGGACCTGGACTGGGGAAGTCAGTCAGGATGTCTTCTATCTAGTAAACAATGGTAAAGAGAGACTTAGGTGAGTGGTAGGAGTGGCGTCCAGACACCCATCAGGGGAGATGTATAAAATGTGCTCAGGTAGGGCAGGGGTAGGTAGAATAATGAATATGTGAAGAGACTCTCATGCTTGATGTTCTTAATGTCTTAATGTCTCATGTCTCCAGTTCAATGCCCTGAACTACCATAAGCTCAGGTTGCAGGTGTCTCTCTGTTTCTCTCCCTAGCTCCTCTTCACCTCTCAGTTTCTCTTTTTATATCCAATGATAAATTCTGTGAACAAGATGTTCTCATATCAACAACTATTCTATAAACCATAATTTCCTCCAATAAAATAAAAAAAGACTCTCAGCGATCAAGTAAATTATGAAAAAAAATTACCCTCTGTGGTATTGAGCATATAATAGCAAATGGGGTTGGTTCTCTTGTTCATAAATAAATGAAAAAGAAATTTGGGCTCCTCCTTCACTATGACAGACACACATGCACACACACACACACACACACACACACACACGCATATTGTAAGTACAAAGATAACATGGATATTCTGGGAAAGAACTCTATTATCAATCAATGTACTAACTATCCTTTTTCTCATCTTCATTTGCTTTTGCCTTCTAGAAGTTTCCACATACACCACCTCTGGTACAGCAGTTTTCTCCCGTGTAAGGTTTGGTGTACCTTCTTCCCATCTACGTTTCCTGTACACTTCCTGTTTGTTAACCTCGCCTTAATGATTTTTATTTTTATGGGTTTCTCTCTCATGTATGATATTTTAAATCCTTTTTTAAAAATAGGGTAAAAATGATTACTAAATCCATCGAGGAGGCAAGTTAAACTTTCTTTGAAATTTTGAAGGCTGATGGAATTGTCAGAAAGAATGATAACTCCTCCAGCAATCCTAGTAATTGGCCTTTGATAAAATTATAACTGTCCAAAATCATATTGCTAATACATATTCTGCACATAAATATTGCACGCACTGTTATCTAAATGTTAACATATGTGTCAGTATTAAAAATACAGATCATTTACATGGAGAAAAACCAACTTTTTATAAATGGTCTTGAGTTTTTACTTAGACAGAAAAATTATTTATTCCTGTTTAGTCCTCCTATGAAAGAGACTATTAGTGAGAAAGAATAGCTGTCTTCTTTTCTTTTCATCTTTTTTTCTTTATTTGGAGGATTTATGGTTTACAGTCAATAGTAAAATTCAGTAGTTAGTACATGTGTAGCATTTCTCAGGTTTTTTTTATTTTTAGTTTTTTTTAAATTTCTTTATTAGGGGACTAATGGTTAACAGTCAACAGTAAAAGACAATAATAGCTTGTACATGCATCACATTTCCACATAACAATACAGCCCCCAATAGGTCCTCTGCCATCATGTTCCAGGACCTGAACCCTCCCCTCACCCCAGAATCTTTTATTTTAATGCAAAACACCAAGTTCTGTTTAGAGTTTTCCCTTCTGATGTGTTTTTCAACTTCGGTCTGTGAGTGAGATCATCCAATATTTATCCCTTTGTTTCTGATTAATCTCACTTAACATGATATCTTTGAACTCCATCTAAGATGGAGTAAAGAAAGTGAATTCACCAGGAACCTAAGACTTTACAGCCTCAGGATTAAGAGTCTCTTTGCATAACCTTTATGCTATCTAACCCTGTTCACATTTCTCAGTTTTCCACATAACAATTCAGTGTCCCTCTAGGTTCTCCTCTTCCATCAAGTTCCAGGACCTGAACTCGCCCCCCCACCACAGTCCTTTACTTTAATGCAGTACACCAGGAATAGCTACCTATTTTCAAGGTAGCAAAGAAAAAGACCAGTGTACTTAGAATACAAATTGGTTCCCTTACTCCTACTAATGGTGAGAGTGATCATACTTGCCTGAGGAGAAAGCAAGCATCTTAGTGACTGTAGTCTGGGGGAAAGTTTCTTGACTATCTAAGTTTCAGTTTCTTTATATCAAAAGTGGTGATAATAATGGCTGCCTCATGCTGGCCAGGCTCCATAGAGCACTAAATGTGTGCATAGCATTTTTTGTTTTTGCAGTTTATTTTTTTCTTTTCATTTTTAGCATTGTAATATATTTCTTATTTTCTTATTTAAATTTATCTCTCCACATCCAGGCTTCACAACACCACTGTTTCTGGGTGCTGATTATTTTTTTTTCTTTTTTCTTTTCAGATAAAGAGAGAAATAGGAGAGGCATCACAGTACCAGGGCACAGGCTTGAGCTGCACAGGCCAGGCACAGACTCCCCACAGTAAGCTAGCCTCTTACCCAAAGATTGTAATTTTTCTAGACTATTAAAAAAATTATTGGGAGGTTAATGGACTACAGTTGTTGATACATTATTCAGATCTTGAGTCTCTCTCTCCCTCTCTCTCTCTCATCAGTCCACATGTTCCCTCAGATCCCTGCATTTGGGGACAGCTCTGTCACTGTGTGCTGCTCAGAAGGCCCAGGGGGAACATTTGACTTCTGACATCAGGGGAATTTCTAGTCACAGAGGGCAGATGTGTGTGGGGCTGTGAGAAGGCAGTTTATGGTAGGAGCATATCTTTCCTTCTTTCTCACGGCTGCCAGGCTGCTCCTGCCTCCAGGGCTTGTCCTCTGTGAAAGGCATATTTCCTGGTTGAACTGAGGTTGAAACCTGTATTGAGTGGAAGCTTCCAGATTCTTTGTAAACACACCCAGGTTCATTGGCATCTGCAATGACCTCATTTGAATAGAAAAGAAGAGAGAGAGAGATGTGGAGTTCTGGTGGTGGGTATTGTGTGGAATTGTACCCCTCTTATCCTATAGTTTTTGTCAGTGTTTCCTTTTTATAAATAAAAATTAAAAAAATTAAATAAAGTTTGAAAACACACACCTTTTAAAAAGAAGTGGGGCTGAATGGTGGTGCATCTGGTTAAGTACACGTTACAACGTGCAAGAACCTGGGTTCGAGCCCCCTGGTCCCCACCTGCAAGGGGGAAGGCTTTGTAAGGGGCAAAGCAAGGCTGCAGGTGTCTTTCCATCTCTCTCTCTCCATATGTATATATATATATATATATATATATATATATATATATATATCTTCTCCTTCCCTCTTTATTTCTGGCTGCCTCTATCCAATGACTAAATAAAGATAAAAAAAATTAAAATAATTTTAAAAAGCAAAAAGAAGCAGCGGAAGGGTAGGAGGAGAAGTATGAGGAGGGAGAGGAGGAGAAGAAAGGGGGGGAGAGGTATGAGGAAGGGGGAAGCCACTTCCTCTACCCCTTACCCCCTCCCAGGAAACTGTTACTTCTGCTAACTGTGTGGAATGCTGAATTACAAAGCAGGGACTCCAGCCAGACAAGCCCTAATGTCTTAAGATTTCCACACCTCTCCACAACACATTGGGATTCCATAGATTATATTACATGTAAATAGTCAACCCATGCAAGGTTCTTCTTGTATCTACTTATAGTGAAGATGAAAGGCAGGGTCTGACTATGGAAAGACAAGGGCAGGGGAGTCAGGAGGTGGCATATCTGGTAAAGTACACACATGACAGTGCTCAAGGACTTGGGTTCAAGCCCCCAGTCTCCATTTGCAGAGGGAAAGCTTCGTGAACAATGAAGCAGTGTTGCAGGTGCCTAAATTTCTCTTTGTGTCAATCCAAAACCAAATAAATAATATTTTTTATTTTTATTTATTTTTTAATATTCATTTTATTTTATTTATTCCCTTTTGTTGCTCTTGTTGTTTTATTGTTGTAGTTATTATTGTTGTTGTCGTTGTTGGATAGGACAGAGAGAAATGGAGAGAGGAGGGGAAGACAGAGAGGGGGAGAGAAAGATAGACACTTGCAGACCTGCTTCACCGCCTGTGAAGCGACTCCCCTGCAGGTGGGGAGCCGGGGTTGGAACCAGGATCCTTGTGCTTTGCGCCACCTGCGCTTAACCCTCTGCGCTACAGCCCGACTCCCCAATAAATAATATTTTTAAAAGAACAAAAGGAACAGTACAAATGGGTGCTTTTGTAAGTACAGCAAGAAGAGCTGAATTGACTCAGTTGTGTGAAGCATAGACTCATGCAAATATCAAAATAAAGTCACGCTTGGGGGAGGGGGTCACATCTAACAAATGATTGGCATCTAAAAGTGAATCTGCTCCCACAGTAATTTGTTAAGCTGCAGCAGGAGATATTTTGGACTCTGCATTCGTTGCCTAGCTCATGCATGAAATGATCTGTTGCTTGTTCTTGTGAAGTTGTTTTCACACTGGGAAGAAGTGGCAGAAGGGCGAAATGTATTCCCATTTGAGACATTGTGAAAATATTGGAAGCTCTAATGGAGGGTTTTTCTGCAGAGGTAGCTGACTAAAACTTGTCACTTACACTTTACAGGCCAATAATTGTTAAGCCAAAATCCCAGATGCTTAGCTGTGGGTATGATCTCTTACTGGGAAAAGGGTTCAGGAAACTGAACTCTGGCACATGACTGTCACTCATGTGATTACCCTGCCACCGTGTGGCCATAAAGACACATTGCGATTTTAAAAAACAGAATGGGGTGAGTGAGTGCGTGTGCGTGTGCGTGTGTGTGTTTTATAATTCCATTCCTCTGAGAGTATGGACCAAAATTCTTTATGGAGTGCCTATGGTAGAAGTTCTGGCTTCTGTAATTGCTTCTGTGCTGGGCATGGGTGTTGGCATGTTGATCCATACCACCAGCCTGTTTCTATATTACCACAGTATGGTAGAGGTGTGATTCCAGGACACATTGGTGAGGTAATAAGCCCAGGGAAGTCAGGATGGTGTCATGGTAGCATTTGCAATTTGGTGGCTGAAAAGAATTAAGATATAAAGCAGAAAAATTGTTTAATAATTCAGAAACTATAGATAAGAATATAGCAGATGAAAATCAAATCCCATGTCTGGCAGAGAAGCAATTACAGAATCCGGAACTCCCTTCTTTCTGCACCGCCAAAAGAACTTTAATCCATACTCCCAGTGGAAGAGAAATGATAGGGATAAGATGACTAGAGTTCTCTGAACTCCAACTCCATCAGGGCCTTGAAGAAAAGAGAAAAAAAGGATGGGACTTGGGGGTAGATAGCATAATGGTTATGCAAAAAGATTTTCATGCCTGAGGTTCCAAAATCCCAGGTTCAATCCCCCACAACACCATAAACGAGAGCTGAACAGTGCTCTGGTAATAATAATAATAATAATAATAATAATAATAATAATAATAATAATAACAACAACAATAAGGGACATTTGGATGTAGTAATAGGTGTATGTGTGACTTGGAAAGGAAGAGAAGATGGGACAATAGAAAAAATGAGTAAATACATACAAATAAAGACAGACAACTGTAGAAGAAATAGCTAACCCATATCTGCAGCCTTAAGAGAACTTCTGTAGTTTATAATGGAGGGATTGGGAATTCAGAACTCTGGTGGTAGGAATGGTTTGGAGTTATAACCCTGTTATCTTGTAATTGTGTAAATTAATATTAAATAACCAACAAAACTTTTAAAAAAGAAAAATATTAATCAGATGATATATCTGTGTTCTCTGGTTTGCTATTCCTCTGTACCCTTTCTTTTTTGATAGAAGGAAACAGAGAAAAGAAGAAAGGAAAAACAGAAACCTCTTTGGCACTGCTTCACCACTCATGAAACTACTCTCTTGACTGAGGAGACTGAGGACTTGAACCCAAGTTCTCAAACGTGGTAATGCATGTGCCTTCATGTGTGCCATCACCCGGCCCCTCTCCTCTGTCCCTTTAAAACAGATAATCTGTGGTCATTGCAGGTTGCAGGACTGGGGGAGAACAACACAGATGGAGTCATCTGTTCCAGCCCAAAGCTAATATGTTTCTTAATTCATTTAGGATTCAGCTTCTTACCAATGTGTGTAGTTAAGGCCATACTGCATTGACCTTTCCTGCGGAAAACAGGCACTGACAGTGTCCAGGAAATCTCTGTTGGGAGAGTGGATCTCCAACTGAGGTCCTCAGATTGACAGCATCTGCAGGAAAACATATAATAATTGCAAATTCTCTATCTCCCTCCTTTTTCTGTTCCCTCTCCTGGCTCCAATCATCTGTTGGTGGGGCCCAGAAAATATTCCTGATTTTAAGTCTAGATTTCATTTTAAGCAAATGACGACTTAAGAAAAAAAAAGGGGGGTCAGGGTAGATAGCATAATGATTATGCAAAAAGATTCTCATGCCTGAGGCTCCAAAGTCCTAGATTCAATCTCCTGCATCACCATCAGCCGGAGCTAGTAGAAAGGAAGAGAGAGGGAGGCCTGCAGTAGCACAGCGGGTTAAGCACAAGTGGTGCAAAGAGCAAGGACTGTCATAAGGATCCTGGTTCGAGCCCCCGGCTCCCCAACTGCAGGGGAGTCGCTTCACAGGAGGTGAAGCAGGTCTGCAGGTGTCTATCTTTCTCTCCCTCCCCCCCCCGTCTTCTCCTCCTCTCTCCATTTCTCTTTGTCCTATCCAACAAAGACATTAATAACTACAACAATAAAATAACAAGGGCAACCAAAGGGAATAAATAAATAAATATTTAAAAAAAGAAAGGAAGAGAGAGTGAAGGAAAGAGAGAGGAAGAAAAAAGAAAATAAAGGAAAAGAAAAAATGGAAAAGAAAAGGAAAGAAAAGAAAAGAAAAAAGGAGAGGAAGTAGGGAGCTGGGCACACCAAGTAGAGTGCACAGGTTATCGGTATAAACATTGGGGTTCAATGCCCTGGTTCTCCACTTGCAAGGAGGGAGGCTTCAAGAGAAGTGAAGCAGTGCTGTAGTTATCTCTCATTCTTTCTTCCCCTCTTTACCCCCCCCCTCAATTATTTCTATCCACTTAAATAAAAGACCAAAAAATATTCAAAAGAGAAAGACTGGCCACCATGAACAGAGGATTCATTGTACAGATACTGAGCCCTTGCAATTATCTGGTGGGGTGCAAGGAATGAAGGAAAGAAAGAAGGAAGGAAGGAAGATTACTTATCTGGGTGGGTGCCCACTTTGCTCAGGGCCATCCCAGTTTTAAGTCTGACCCCCACAGCACTGGGGGAAGCTTTCCAGCTGTGCAATCTTTTCCTTTCTCTGTATCTGTGGCTCTGCACTTGTTCTATCTAAAAAAAAAAAAAAAAAAAAAGGCCTGTAGCAGTGAAATCTCAGTGATGATTAAAAATAAATATGGGGGTTGGTGGTGGAACAGTGGGTTAAGCGCACGTGGTGGCAAAGTGCAAGGACCGGCATAAGGATCCTGGTTTGAGCCCCAGCTCCCCTGCAGAGGAGTCACTTCACAGGCGGTGAAGCAGGTCTGCAGGTGTCTGTCTTTCTCTCCCCCTCTCTGTCTTCCCCTCCTGTCTCCATTTCTCTCTGTCCTATCCAAAAATGAAAGACATCAATAATAACAATAATAACCACAAGGCTACAACAACAAGGGCAACAAAAGGGGGGGATGGCCTCCAGGAGCAGTGGATTCATGGTGCAGGCACTGAGCCCCAGCAATAATCCTGGAAGCAAAATAAATAAATAAATAAATAAATAAATAAATAAATAAAATAAATAAAATACTGACTGGGGAGATAGCATAATGGTTATGCAATAGGCTTTTGTGCCTGACACTGCTCTGAAGTCTCAGGTTTAAGCCCCAGCACCATCATAAGGCAGAGCTGAGCAGTTCTCTGGTATAAATAAATAAATAAATAAATAAACCTGTTTAGTTCCCTATTATGAATTTTATGGTACACAACTAGGAAATTTATGAATTTCAAACTCAATACACATGTATGACCACACATGCCTCATGAATTTATTTACTTAAAATTTATATTTAAAAGTTATATTTGTTATGAGAGAGGAGAAAAGGGGAGAGAGTAGACTAGAGAGAGCACCAGTCATCTTTAGCATAGAGGTGGTGTAAGGTTGAAGAAATAACTACTATTTGATCTGAGTCTCCCAGGTTAATGGGCACTTACCTGATAAAGGAGAAGGAGACCAAGTCTTGACAAAGTTGGGGTCACGTGGTGGCTTGTCTGATAAAGCATATATGTTATTGGTTTCAAGCCCCCAGTCCACACCTTCAGGGAGGAAGAGTCAGGAGTGGTAGGAGGGTAGTTAGGCTGTTTCTGTCTCTCTTCTTCTCTCTCAACCTCTGTCAGAAAGAAGAAGATGTAAAAAGAGGAGGAGGAGAAGGAAGGGAAAGAGAAAGGAGGGGAAGGAAGAGGGAGAGAAGGAGGAGATGAAGAAGAAGGAGGAGGGGAGAAAGAGGAGGAGAAAAAAGAAGGGGGGGCAGGTGGTGGTGCACCTGGTTGAGCGCTCATATTACAATGTGCAAGGACCCAGGTTTGAGCCCCTGGTGTCCTCCTACAGGGGGAAAACTTTTTGAGTGGTGAGGCAGTGCTGTAGATGTCTCTCTGTCTCTCTCCCTCTCTATCACCCTCTTCCCCTTTAATTTTTGGTTATCTCTATGCAATAAATAAAGATATATTTTTTAAGTATTTAAAAAAGGAGGAGGAACTAAAAAGGAAAAATCTGGAGACCAGGAATGAATCTTGTGCAGGCACTGAGTCACAGTGATAACACTGGTGGGAAAAAAAAAGTGAAATAATATTGGTTAATACCTTTGGTTATCACAGAAAGGTAAAGCACACAGTGAAACATGGACAAAGTGGGGTGTAATGCACCAAAGCAAAACACTCTGGAGAATGAGGGGTTGGCAGGGTGTGGAGAGTGCCTTGGGGTCTTGATGTATGATGATGAGAAAGATCCCTAGTTGGGGATGAAATTCTTATGTAGACACCTACCCCAGGTAGATGAGAAGCTGTAGCCAGGAGTCAGGCAGTAGCACAGTGGATTAAGAATACGTGGCACAAAGCACAAGGACTGCAATAAGGATCCTGGTTCGAGGCCCCAGTTCCCTCCCCACCTGTAGGGGAGCAGGTGTCTCTCTTTCTCTCCACGTCTCTGTCTTCCCCTCCCCTCTCCATTTCTCTCTGTCCTATCCAACAATGACAACATTAATAACAACAAGGGCAACAAAAGAGAATAAATAAATATTTTTTTTAAAAAAAGAAGCTGTAGCCATGTGTCAGCAACTGTATAATAAACCATTCACTCCCCAGAAAAATGGAAAAACAAAGAAGTATAACTTTCCACATTCTTACTTACTAACTGTCTCAGAGCAATCACAGACTCCTTTGAAATTAACTCATGGACTCAAATTAATAACTGCTGAAGCTAAGCTGACCAATAACTATCTCACAGAAAGTCAGAGAATAATCTGACAAGAAGCATAAATTCAGGTGAAGTGGTTTTTTAAAAATATCTTATTTATTGATTGGTTAAAGGCAGAGATAAACCAGTAAAGAGGGAAAAAGAAAGGGCAACCCCTAGAACCCTTCTTCATGACTCATGAAGTTTCCCTCCTGCAGGTAGGGACCAGAAACTTGAACCTTGGGTCTTTGTGCTTGGTAACACATGTGCTTATTAACTAGGTGTGCCACCTCCCAGCCTCTGAAGCAACGTTTTGAAAGGAAGTTGAAAGATAAGTTTCTTCTTCACAAAGTTTGTCTCAGACAAACTGACCTGACTGTTGATGGTTACTTTGAGAGAGTTGTGTTTGAAGAATTGATTCAGTGAGTCAGGAGGCTTCTTGGTTATTTCCATCCTAATGAAAGCATTTAATGAAAAATACTGGAATGTTTCAGAAAGATGGGAGGAGGGGGGATGGCATTGATGGAGCATTTAGAAACTGATATGATGTTTTGCCCCATTTCCAATAACAAATGCAGTCTCAGACATTGTAGAAAGAGCGTGAGTTAACTGTTTATGTACTTAAAGTTCTGCATATTAAGATCCTATCTAAGAGTCTTGGTCTCTTTCTGATAATCTTCCATTCAAGAACCACAATATGGTTTTGTTTCCTCCCAAAGTTGAGCACTCTTTCTACAAATAACAACTCCAATGGTCTGTTGCTGGCTATATGTCACATGGAACCAGATAAAGTCTATGAAAACAGCCTTTTAGGAAAGTCACGGCTGAACTCAAATGACCTCAATTATTTAATGCAAACATTATGTGCAACATTGGAGACCTCAAGCAACCCTCAAGATAGTCCACTCAGACAAGCTTGTGCATGTGAAACCAATGTGGTTTGTATACAGAGACACAACTTGTTATTCTTTGTACCAGTGGTGGAGTCACTGAACTTCATTCAAACTTGGAGCAGCATCAGAAACTGGTGGGAAGGAGCAGTGGAGTCTGAGTAGAAGGAGCACTAGAGTCTGAATGAGGGAGAGCTGTCAGGTATGTGGACGTGCTCTGTGAAGTGCAGAAGATGCACAGAGCAGAGGAGTCTAGAGTCCATTCACTCTACGACACACATTCCCTCTTGACCCTGGCATTCTGCTTCTCAACCAGTAACTGTGTATTGATAGCTGTAGACTGACTCAGTCTTGTTTGTTTGTTTATTTATTTATTTTACCAGAGCACTGCTCAGCTCTAACTGATGGTGGTGTGGGGGACTGAACCTGTGACTTCAGAGTCTCAGGCATGGGAGTCTCTTTGCATAACCATTATGCCATCTATCCCTGCCCTTGTTTTTCTTTTGAGTGCTTACAAGTTTACTATTTCTTCTTTTATCTCTTTATCTCTTTTCTTCTCCTCCCCTCCACCCCCCACCCGTTCTTCCTGCCTCCCTCACTTCCTTCCCTTTTGTCTGTTTGGGTTTATGTGTTAGTTTTTCTTTTCTTCATTTAATCAATTAAAATAGTGGTTATGCAAAAGACTTTTATGCCTGCAGCTCTGAAATCTCAAATTCAATCCCCAGAGCTGAACAGTGGAGAGAAAGAGAGAGAGAGAGAAAGGCAGACAGAGAGAGAGAGAGAGAGAGAGAGCTCCAAGCTCAAAACATTGCTTTCCCCCTATAGACTTCCACCTGCTTCTGTTCTTGGTGCTTTCCTGTCCTTCAGGAATTGAACCCTGGGCCTTATGCCTGGGAGGTGTAGTCTCTCCGCATTGAGTCATCATCTCCTTGGACCTCTTTTGGTGCTTTAAAGAAAGCAAAATACGTGCAGTGAATTTTGGATCTACAAAATAATTTTCTTTGTTTTTTAATCTGATATACTGATGTATTGTCCCAACCCAGTGTGATTATTTCGAACTGTGCTGACATATTTTAAAAATTGGGTTTACCTCTCTCCGTGGTTACCACTCATCTCTATCAGGAACAACACAATAGACCCCTTTGTGGGCCCCCATAGGGCCTTGCCCTCAACGTGGATCAACAATGGTAGAGAATGTTTCATTTTCCGAAGGGAGGCTGGACAACATACTCTATGTTCCACCTGAGGAAGATGGGTCCTGAAATTGGGGCAGCTTGGAATGTTCCTACTCATGATCACAGATGTGATCTCAGATCTACAGGGATGCAGAACCTACACAGGCTCCTAAGCTTATTATGGACCCCAGATCAGATCAAATCAATGGGGTTTATAGTCAACAATATTTATACACCTTTCCCATATTTGGGAGCTACTCTCTTCCCTGATCCAGATTTCTGGTCCTTTTTCCAGCCATGACATTATCTCACCTGACAATAACTTGGATCCACCTGCATATCAGATGTCAGGCTAAGGGAAAAAAAAAACTAGTATAGTCATGGGATCTTTGGAATATAACTAAAATATGCCTACTAACTATCTACAAAATTGAGACACCACCCCCCCAACTCTTCATCTGAACTATTCTAGCCTTTAGGTTCATGATTAATCAACAATTTGTTTGGCTTTATATGTTAACTCTTTTTTCAGCCACCAGATTCCAGATGCTAACATGATGCCAACTCAACTTCCCTGCACAGACAACCCCACCAATGTGTCCTGGAGCCCTGCTTCCCCAGAGTCCCGCCCCACTAGGGAAAGAGAGAGACAGGCTGGGAGTATGGATCAACCTGCCAATGCCCATGTTCAGTGGAGAAGCAATTATAGAAGCCAGACCTTCCACCTTCTGCACCCCATAATGACCTTGGGTCCATAGTCCCAGAGGGATAAAAAATAGGAAAGCTATCAAGGGAGGGGATGGGATAAGGATTTCTGGTGATGGGAATTGTGTGGAGTTGTACCCCTCTTATCTATGGTTTTTGCCAGTGTTTCCTTTTTATAAATATTTTTTTAAAAAAAATGGGGTTACATAATACAGCTTAGTGGGTAACAGGCACTTCTTGCCATTCATGAGGCCCTGGGTTCAATCCATGATGCTATCTAAGAGCACCATGGTCAGAATCTAGATAGGCAAGATGGCTGATGGAGTGGAGCTGTAGTACCTTCTCTCTCTTATCTCCTGTACCTCTCTTACTGCCTGTCTCCTTCTTTCCCACCTCTGCCTCTCCCCCCCCAACTTTCCCTGTGTGTATGTGTGTGTGTGTGTGTGTGTGTATGTGTTTGTGTGTGCATGTGTGTGTGTGTGTCATTTTTCCAAAAACTAAAGAATACATATTGGGGAGACCAGTCACCAATATCATACAAACTCAAATTCCTATGGTCCTTCCTTCCCAGAGAGTGTATAAAAATATATATTACAAGAAATTTTGAAACAGAAAGATATTCTAACCCAGAAGAATATAAATGATCAACAAGATTCCATATGACAAGACCAGTCTCTTCAGATATAGTGATGGAGTACTGTGCTTCATTTGCTGAGTCCTAGTGCCAAATTGCTCCTCCAAGTTGCAGGTGAAGGCATTAATTTAAGTTTCCAACTCAGGACTGTTTAAAAGCAGTCTTCCATGGATGATATATATAATTTATTTTTAATGAAAGAGAAAGATATATAAAGAGAGGCTAGAGTACTGCTCAGCTCTGGCTTAAGGTGGTGCTGGAGATTGAACCTGTGAACCTGGAGCTCTTAGCCTCAAGCATGAAAATTGTTTGCATAACTATTATGCTGCCTCCCCGGCATGGTGCCCCCCTGCCTTTTTTCACAGTCATATTATGGGGGTACACACATGTACACACACATTTTTTCACCTAGAAGTCCTTGATATTAAAAACACTTTGCCTCTGGAAGTGCTTTATTTTAAAACAAGCTTGAGGCTAGAAAGGTCTGAATACATTTTTTCCAGTGTCAGATTGTAACACCTTGCCAGACAGATCATCCTTTTCTGCAAATGAATGAATGTTGGTGTCTGGAAAAGAGAACCATGGGGGGAGGTGAGCCCTACTTAGCTGCCCAGGCACTGCAGCCTTGACATGAAGCAGTGAACTCCCTTCCAGCTTGGTCTGCAAGTGTTCTTTCAAGTTCACCTCACTTGGAGCACATGGAGTCTGGAGATTATGAAGGCATGCAAGTGTGCCACTGCATGCAGTTATAATAATATTTTCTCTTATATATATATCACATATATATATATATATATATATATATATATATATCAACAACCAAAACGAATTAAGACAAAGCAGACCACATAAAGTTTGTTGACTTTCTATCAGCTTGTTTACTTTGAAAAATGTAGCCCTACACACTTCTTTACTAAAAAGAGACACCACAAGTTCAAAATTATACCTGGTACATTCTCTTTAGAAGGGACACAACCTGAGAAAGAAAACATAATTAGTTATCTAGCAGATAATTACTTTTCTAGGAGAACACACACACACACACACACACACACACCACTTCTTAAAGAAATTTGCCTCTATTTCCTTAACCTGTTTAACTAATTTTCCCTTTCTCACACAGGAACTTTAGCTGGAAATATCTGTGGCCCGTTATCATTCCACAGCATTTATGTAGACCTGTTAAAAGGCAGGGTTATGATGTGAACTTTCTTGGAAAAACACCAGTTTACTTGCTCAGGATAATAAAGAGTTAAGGCCAGAGCTCAGAGTCTCACTTACTTGATGAAAACACACTCTCATGTGAAGTGAATTCTGAAAACAAATCCACTGAACACACTGGGCATTTGGGACCCAATTTGTCCGGGGCGACATTCAAACTTCTGCCATGGCTGTTGCAATGTAAATAGGAAACTCTAAATGTGATTTGAATTGCCCTTTGGGGAGTTGTACGCTAAGAGACGGTCCATTTCCAAGGTATCCCCATACTTAATGTGGAGTGAGCCCAGCAGTTGGGTTGGGAGGCTGTTCTGTTTCAGAGTAGGAGTTGACAGGGAAGTCTGGGTGCCTTCCACTGGATGGAGGGAATTTGGCAGTGGACACAGTCATTGATAGTTTGGAAATAGTTCCTCTTGTTAGAGAAATGTTTTAGATTAGCCCGTGAAAATAAACGCCTTCATTATGCCTATACAGTGAATCAGTGTGGAGGTGTAGCTGCCTACACAGATCTTCCATTAGAGACAGGCGCAGGCAAGGGCGTTTATTTCATTAGCAGCTGTGCTTCATGATGATGAGAAGTCAGTCTTTCCTGTCAATAAACCCATTCTGCGAGCAAATATGTGATATATTTCTCACCAAATGGGAAGTTTGTGGACTCTACCTCCTTACACACAGAAAATCCATCCTAAAAGCCCATTGTACAAGCAGTATTCTATGGTTTTTAAGCAAGAAAAATGAAGTTCCATGAAATTACAAGTTCAGCTTATGCTATTATATTATCTACTAGGGAATTCTAGTTGGGTCTAACCATAACTGTGTCTATGTGTCTACAAGTTGAGAGGGGATGTGGAAGTATTAAGAGGAGTGAAATGCTAAAAGTCTCCACTAGAGGGCACAGGTTCCCTCTTTCCCTAGTTTCATGCGTGTCTGAGACAAGCTCAAAAACAAAGGTGGCCTATAAACAAACCTAAGTGTTCTCAGATCTCTTTGGACAGGTGTGTTGGATTCCTTAGGATATATCCCCAGGAGAGATATCACTGGGTCACAGGTTAGGTCCACTTCTAGGATTCTAATAATTCTCCAGACTGGAGGGAGGGGGTTGGTGGTGGGGCTTGGGAGACTAGGGTAGAAGCCATATGTGTTGGGGGGGGGGGGACGGTTCTTTGAGGTCCTGGTGCAGGATGGTGAAAAAGTATCTAAGTTTGGGATGAGAGTGTTTTGAAGACATCTATCATGGGAAGATGAGAAATGGTATACATGTGTACTGTAAAAATTAAATCCCCCCCCATAAAATAATCAAAACAAAAAAGAGGAGGAGAAAAGTATGAAATGGGGCAAGAACAAGGTGAATATAGGTCAAAATGCTTTTTATTTTATTTTTTATTGATTTAATAATGATTGGCAAGTCCACTGGATAAGAGGGGTACAATTCCACACAGTTCCCATCACCAGATGATGGGGTGGCCTGGTAGTGACCAAAAAAGCCATCATTAAAATATGTCAGTTTCTTGCCTTATCCAGCTTTTGTAGTCCTTACTTTATCTGACAAGGTTAGCCTTATTGTCTGCTTAGACCTAGATACCCTCTTCACCTATTTCCTATTTCACTTCTCTCAAAATACTTTTTTAAAGGGAGGGAATAGAAGTGTGAATAGTGGAGGGCCGAGGCAAGATGACGACTTGGAGGCAGCTGCTGGCATGAGCTCCAACAACAACTGTTGGAAAAGGTAGGATACCTGGCTGTCAGAAGGACAGTAAATAAGGGATCCTAAGTGTGACACCAAGGAGCTCAATTTGGGTTAAAAAACAGAAAAAAGAAAGGAAATTTTTCTCTTTTTCTCATTCTTGTCTTCTTTTCTTCTTCCTTCTTTCTGAATTCACTAATACTCATTTGTGAATTATTTGGGGGAAGAAATCTGCCTCAGAGTGGACTCTCTTCGTGTGTGTCTCTTCTCTATTTCACTTTCTCCTCTTGATACCACTAGAATTTACGGTGGACAGTAGATTTGCATAATTGTCTATTCTTGCTATCCATTTTTTCCTGTCTCTTTCTTTTTCATTTGGATTTGGTTGCAATTTCTTATTGGACTGTAGGCATTGTTTGGCTAACTAGTGTTGTTTAAACTGCTTCAATCTTTCCTTTGGTTACTATTGTAATGTCTGAGGTTGGTGATTGCATTTGTCATAAAGGTATTTAGTATAGCATGGCTTGTACTCAAAACACAAAAATTGAAGAACAACAGAACATAAAAATAAAAAACACATCAATAAAAAACTGGTTAAACCAAGAGCAAATAAAACTGCTACTGTAATGAATGAAGATAGGAGGACAGAAGAAACTACTAATCAGTCAGAAGTAACCATAAATAAGAAAAATATGCAAGCAGTAGTAAACTTAATAATCACAGAAATGAAGACAACTATGGAGGAAAGGGCTAGCAGAATTATGAAAACAACAGATGAGATCCTCAAGAAAAAATACTAGCTACCTCGAGGTAATTCGCAAACTGAAATCTGAAATAGCTTAACTAAAGAAATAAACTCAGGAAAGGGAAAGCAGACTAACAGAAGCAGAAAACAGAATTAGCCAGACAGAGGATGAGCTAGAGAAGACTAAGAAAGAGGTAAAAGAGCTCAAAAAGAGATTAAGGGACACTGAAAACAACAACATAGACATATGGGATGATCTCAAAAGAAGTAATATTCATATAATTTCCCTGCCAGAATAAGAAAAAGGAAGGGGAAGTAAACATTCTAGAGGAAATTATAGAAGAAATCTTCCCAGACCTGAACAACAGAAAGGACATTAAGATTCAAGAGGCCCAGAATGTCCCAAACAGAATCAACCAAGACCTGAAGAGAACCAAGATACGTCATAGTTACAACAAAAAGAAGTAAGAATAAAGAAAGGATCCTAAAGGCTACAAGGGAAAAACAAAAAGTCATATACAGGGAAAAACCCATAAGACCATAAGCAGACTTCTCCACTCAAACTCTAAAAGCCAGAAGAGAATGGCAAGATATCTATTGAGCCCTGAATTAAAAAGGGTTTCAACCAAGGATAATATATCCTACTAGACTTTCATTCAAACTAGATGGAGGTATCAAAACATTCTCACACAGACAACAGTTAAAGGAGGCAACCATCACCAAGCCTGCCCTGAAAGAGGTTCTAAAAGACCTTTTATAAACAAGAACATCACTATAATACTTGCAATATATCAGAGCAAATAAAAAATTGTTGAATAATGGCACTACAATACATTAAATCCATAATATCAATAAATGTCAATGGCTTAAACTCACCCATCAAAAGGCACAGAGTGGGGGGATGGATCAGAAAATATAACCCAACCATATGCTGCTTACAAGAACCCCATCTGTCACAACAAGATAAACACAGACTTAAAGCGAAAGGATGGAAAACTATCATACAGGCTAATGGACCACAAAAAAGGGCAGGAACAGCCATTCTCATTCTGACACAATATATTTTAAATTAAATAAAGTAATAAAAGATAGGCAAGAGCATTACATAATGATTAGAGGATCAATCATCCAAGAAGACTTAACAATTATTAACATCTATGCACCCAATGAGGGACCATCTGAATACATCAAACACCTACTGAAAGAACTACAAAAATACATCAATAGTAATTCAATAATAGTGGGAGACTTTAATACCTCACTCTCACACTTAGATCAACGAAGCAGAGAATCAACTAAGAAACAAGAGAATTAAATGAAGAGATGGACAGACTAGACCTCCTGGATATTTTCAGTTATTCACCCCAAAAAACTGGAAAACACATTCTTTTCAAATCCACAAAACACATACTCAAGGATAGACAACATGTTAGGCCACAAAGACAGCATCAACAAATTCAAGAGCATTGAAATCATCCCAAGTATCTTCTCAGACCACAGTGGAGTAAAGCTAACATTTAACAACAAACAGAAAATTACTAAAAGATACAGAATTTGGAAACTAAAAGATACAGAATTTGGAAACAACATACTGCTTAAGAACCACTCAAGCAAGAAATTCAAATGTTCCTGTAAACAAACTAAAATGAATACACAAGCTATCAAAACATTTGGGACACAGCTAAAGCATTAGTGAGAGGGAAACTCATAGCCATACAATTAAAGAACAAGAAAAGCCTCAAATAAAACCTTACTGCACACCTTAAGGACTTAGAGGAAGAGCAACAAAGGTACCGTAAAGCAACCAGAAGGACAGAAATCACTAAAATTAGAGCAGAAATAAACAACATCAAAAATAAGAGAACCATACAAAAGGTAAATGAAGCCAAATGTTGGTTCTTTGAAAAATTAAACAGTATTGACAAAACCCTAGCCAGAATCACTAAAAAAATGGGAGAAGACTCAAATTAATAGAATTGTAAATGATAGAGGAGATATCACAACTGACACCACAGATATCCAGAAAATCATGTGAAACTTCTGTGAAGCACTACACCAAGCTAGAAAATATGGAAGAAATGAAAGAATTCCTAGAAACATATGCCCTTCCAAAACTGAACAAAGAAAAACTACAAAACCTAAATAACAATAACAGACAAAGAAATCGAAACAGTTATTAAGAATCTCTCCAAAAACAAAAGTCCTGGACCAGATGGCTTCACAAAGGAATTCTACAAAACCTTCAGGAAACAGTTAATACCCATACTTCTAAAGCTTTTCCACACACACACACAAAAAAAAAACCCAGGAACAATCCCTTCCACCTTCTATGAAGCCAACATCACTCTGATACCAAAAGCAGATAGGGACATAGCAAAAAAGGAAAACTACAGACCAATATCTCTGATGAACATAGATGCCAAAATATTAAACAAGATCTTGGCCAACCGGAAACAGCAGTATATCAAAGACATTGTTCATCACAACCAATGGGGTTTATCCCAGGAATGCAAGGCTGAATCAACATATGTAAGTCAGTCAATGTCATTCATCACATCAATAAAAGCAAAGCCAAAAACCACATGATTATCTCAATAGATGCAAAGAAAGACTTTGACAAAATCCAACACCCAATCATGCTCAAAACAGTACAAAAATGGGAATAGATGGGTAATTCTTCAAGATAGTGGAGGCCTAATATAGCAAACATACAGCCAGCATCATATTCAATGGACAGAAGCTGAAAGCATTCTCCCTCAGATAGGGGACTAGACAGGGCTGTCCGCTATCACTATTACTCTTCAACATAGTATTGGAAGTTCTTGCCATAGCAATCAGGCAAGAGAAAGAAATCAAAGGAATACAGATTGGAAGGGAAGAAGTCAAGCTCTCACTATTTGCAGATGATATGATAGTATACATAGAAAAACAAAAAGAATCCAGCAGAAAACTACTAGAAGTTGTTGTTAAAATTCGGAGGCTCCAGCAGGTTGGGCTAGCGTCGCAGCGGTAGACAGAGACTTGAGGACACATGGCTGGGCAGGGAAGCTGTATTTCTTTATTCAGGAACAACGATTCATAAACTAACCCAAACTAATCACCAAACAGAACTCTCCTGCCTCCTTCCCCTGCGGCGGCGCCAAGAAGTCTCGAAATCTGGAACTCTGGAACTCTGGAACTCTCTCAGGGTTCCTTGGAGTGGGGACAAGTGGGCCCACGAAAACTAGCAGAACTGAACCAATTTTCTTGGCAGTGGGAGAGCTAGAACAAACCAATGTAAAGCATACAACAAGAAGTTATTAGGCAATATAGCAAGGTATCAGGCTACAAAATCAATGTACAAAAATCAGTGGCATTTCTTTATGAAAACACTAAATCTGAAGAAGAATACATCCAGAAATCACTCCCATTCACTGTTGCTGCAAAATCAATAAAATACCTAGGAATAGGCTGACTAAAGAAGTAAAAGACTTGTATACTGAAAACTATGAGTCACTATTCAAGGAAATAGAAACTGATACCAAGAAATGGAAAGATATACCATGCTCATGGATTGGAAGAATAAATATCATCAAAATGAATATTCTCCCCTAGAGCCATATACAAAGTTACTGTGATACCCATCAAAGTTCCATCAAGCTTCTTTAAGAGAATAGAACAAACACTACAATCATTTATCTGGAACCATAAAACACCTAGAATTTCCAAAACCATCTTGAGGAAAAGAAACAGAAATGGAGGCATCACACTCCCAGATCTCAAACTATATTATAAGACCATCATCATCAAAACAGCCTGGTACTGGAACAAAAATAGGCCCACAGACCAGTGGAACAGAATTGAAAGCCCAAATATAAACCCCCACACCTATGGACATATACTCTTTGATAAGGGGGTCCAAAGTATTAAGTGGAGGAAGGAGGCTCTCTTCAATAAATGGTGCTGGGAAAACTGGGCTGAAACATGTGGAAGAATGAAACTGAACTACTTTATCTCACCAGAAACAAAAATCAACTCCAAATGGATCAAAGACCTGGATGTTAGTCCAGAAACTATCAAATGATTAGAGGAAAACATTGGTGAAACACTTTCCCACCTAAACTTCAAGGACATCTTTGATGAAACAAACCCAATTGCAAGGAAGACTAAATCAGAAACAAACCAATGGGACTACATCAAATTGAAAAGCTTCTGCACAGCCAAAGAAACTATTCAACAAACAAAGAGACCCCTCACAGAATGGGAGAAGATCTTCACATGCTATGACAAAAAAGAAAAGAGAATAATATCCAAAATATACAAAGAACTCAGCAAACTTAGCACCAAAAAAGCAAATGACCCAATCCAAAAATGGGCAGAGGATATGAACAAAACATTCACTTCAGAGGAGATCCAAAAGGCTACCAAACATATGAAAAATTGCTCCAGGTCTCTGATTGTCAGAGAAATGCAAATGAAGACAACATTGAGATACCACCTCACTCCTGTGAGAATGGCATACATCAAAAAGAACAGCTGCAACAAATGCTGGAGAGGATGTGGGGACAGAGGAACTCTTCTGCACTGCTGGTGGGAATGTAAATTGGCCCAGCCTCTGTGGAGAGCAGTCTGGAGAACTCTCATAAGGCTAGACATGGACTTTCCACATGACCCAGTAATTCCTCTCCTGGGGATATACCCCAAGGATTCCATAATGCCCAGCCAAAAAGATATGTGTACACCTATGTTAACAGCACCACAATTTACAATTCATAATAGCTAAAACCTGGAAGCAACCCAGGTGCCCAACAACAGATGATTGGCTGAGAAAGCTGTGGTATATATACACAATGGAATACTATACAACTATTAATAACAATGAACCCTTCTTCTATGACCCATCTTGGATGAAGCTAGAAGGAATTATGTTAAGTGAGCTAAGTCAGAAAGACAAAGATGAGTATGGGATGATCCCACTCATCAAAAAAAGTTGAGAAAGAAGAACAGAAAGGGAAACTAAAAGCAGGATCTGACTAAATCTAGAGTAGGGCACTAAAGTAAAAGCCCTGTTGTGAGAGGGAGGGTGGACATTCAGCTCCCCGGGGCAGCGGGGGTGCAGGGGTGGGTTGGTGGGATGGGACACTGTCTTTTGATGGTGGGAATGGTGTTTATATACACTCCTACTAAAGTAGTCATATAAATCATTATTTAATTTATATGAGGGGAAAAATTGATTGTCTCAGACTTTGTAAAGCACAGACTGAGTCTTTTTAATACATAGGCTGAGTCTTTGATATGTTGACTCTCTCAAAAGCTGAGACCAGGTAGAACAGAACCAACCGGTGGCACAACTATATACAAGATGTTGGGTATTATACAGCAAATCCTAACAAAAGGACTTTTCAAAGTTAACCCAATTACCAAATAATGTGATGATAACAATAACTATCCATTGTCTTCCTGAAAGCTAAGACAGCAGGAACCTCACATTTCCACTATAGAGCCTATATTTCCCCCAGTCCTGGAACCTTAGGGTGGGGCCCACTTTCCTACATGCTTCTCTCAGTGCATATCAAATAATATTGCATCCACCGATCACAACCTTATCAATGCAACAAGTGCCACCTCAGCATGCTTCACTTCAGACTGTGTCCAGAGACTTCAGGTGTGGAATGACAACCCTTCAGCTTCATTACTTGGGTGAGACTGTTCCTTTCATAGTATTCTCTAATTCCATTCCAGGTGGTTCATTTCCTAACAAAGTTCCAAAACCTAGATATAGACCAGGTCCCCTGAGATAGAGCATATGTTCACACGTATCCATAAACTAGGGCAAAATATATACCTGAAAGCAAAAGTACACAATAGTCTGCAGTTAGTAGCCCCCAACATTTAATCTGCACTGTTCCAGCCTTTGGGTCCATAATTGTTCAACAATTTGTTTGGCTTTGTATGTTAACTCTCTTTTCACCCACCTGATTACATATACCAGCATGATGCCGACCAGACTTCCTTGGACAGACTACCTCACCAATGTGTCCTGGAACTTCACTTCCCCAGAGACCAACCCTACTAGGGAAAGAGAGAGGCAGACTGGGAGTATGGACTGACCAGTAAATGCCCATGTTCAGCAGGGAAGCAATTACAGAAGCCAGACCTTCTACCTTCTGCAACCCACAATGATCTTGGGTCCATACTCCCAGAGGGATAAAGAATGGGAAAACTATCAGGGAGGAGATGAGATATAGAGATCTGGTGGTGGGGATTTTGTGGAGTTGTACCCCTCCTATCCTATGGTTTTGTTAATGTCTCCTTTTTAAAATAAATAAATAAATAAATAACATTAACAAAAATAAGTGTGAATAGTGGAAAACTGTCTCACTAGTTTGCTCCTTAGTTGGATTTTTTTTTTATGTATATGTGATGGCCTCAAAATGAATGCTCTGTTTGATTATTTGCTCACCACACTATATAATACAGAAATTTATTCATGTCATTCTGTGCAGAGATACCTCTTCTTCCCTGTGGTTTGAGAATATTCTATTATAAACCCCTAATGTGATTTGTTGACTCAGGATAGAGTACAAGCCTCCCACATATCAGGGCAGGTGGCCCTTCCTCAGCACCACAGGAGTTCTAATAGTGGGGAGCTAGACTGTGTATTGAGAATACATGTCACGATGCACAAGGACCTAGGTTCAAATCCCTAGTCCTCACCTGCAGGTAGGAAACTTCAGGAGTGGTAAGGCAGTGTTTTAGGTGTCTCTCCCTCTCTGTCATCCCTTTCCTTCTCAATTTCTCCATGCAATAAATTAATGACTTCTTCCCTTCCAATATGTATTTCTTTGATTCCTTTCTCTTGCCTGATTGCTGTGGTGAGAACTTCCAATTCTATGCTGAAGAGTAATGGTTATAATGGACAGTCCTGTCTAGTCCCCAATCTGAGGGAGAATGCTTTCAGCTTCTGTCCATTGAGTATGATGTTGGCTGTAGCTAAGCTGTATGTGGACTCCACTATCTTGAGAAAATTCCCATCTACTCCCATTTTTTGAGTATGAATGGATGTTGGATTTTGTCAAAATCTTTCTCTGCATCTATTGAGATAATCATGGGGTTTTTGGTTTTGCTTTTATTGATGTGGTGAATGATGTTGATTGACTTAAGTATATTGAACCAGCCTTGTATTCCTGGAATAAATCCCACTTGGTCGTGATGAACAATCTTTTTGATATACTGCTGTATCCGGTTGGCCGGGATCTTGTTTAATATTTTGGCATCTGTGTTCATCAGAGTTATTGGTCTATAGTTTTCCTTTTTTGTTGTGTCCCTATCTGCTTTTGGTATCAGGGTTATGTTGGCTTCATAGAAGGTGGAAGGAAGTGTTCCTATTTCTTCAATCTTTTGGAAGAGCTTTACTAATATAGGTATTAACTGTTTCCTGAAGGTTTTTTAGAATTTGTTTGTAAAGCCATCTGATCTTGGACTTTTTATTTCTATAATTATCTGTCTATATTTGTATATATTTGCCCATTTTTTCTATGGTCCCATTTTTCTTTTCCATTTCAAGCCTACACCTATTATTACATCCAAATGTCCTTCCTTTTTTTCTCTTCTCTCTTTGGGTCCTGATGAAGTTGGAGTTCAGAGCCCTCTGGTCATCTTTCCCCATCAGTTATCCCCTACTGGTAGTATGGGCCAAAATTCTTTATGGGGTGCAGTGCAGGAGGTGGGAGTTCTGGCTTCTGTAATTGCTTCTCTGCTGAACATGGGCATTGGCAGGTTGATCCACACTCCTGGCCTGTTTCCTGATAGGCTGTATTTCTTAGTTTTCTCTTTTCTTGAATGATTATGAATAGAGCCCTTTACATACTGGATATCTGTCTGCAGTCCATTTCAGCTCCAAACCTCAGTTTTGCTAGGAAAAAAAAAAAACGTTTTATCAAAAGTAGATCAGGGAGTCGGACAGTAGCACAGTGGGTTTAGCGCACATGGCTCAAAGCTCAAGGACCGGCATAAGGATCCCGGTTCGAGCCCCCAGCTCCCCACATGCAGGGGAGTTACTTCACAGGTGGTGAAGCAGGTCAGCAGGTGTCTATCTTTCTCTCCCCGTTTCTGTTATCCCCTCATCTCCATTTCTCTCTGTCCTATCCAACAATTATGACATCAATAACAACAACAATAATAACTACAACAATGAAAAAAACAAGGGCAACAAAGGAAATAAATAAAAATAATAATTTTTTAGGGTAGAAGATCAGGCATTTAGGGGTGTATAATTGGTGCAACTGGTTCAGTGCACATGTTACCATGTGCAAAGACCCAGGTTCAAGCCCTGAGTTCCCACCTGCAGGGGAAAAGCATCACAAGCAGTGAACCAGGGCTGCAGATTTCTCTCCTTCTCTATCCCCCTTCCCTTTCACTGTCTTTCTATGCTGTCAAATTAAATAAAGGTTTTTTAAAAATATTTTTTTTAAAAAAGGAATAAGAGAAAATAGGGTGGCTTGGGAGGTAGTTCAATGGATAAAGCCCTGGACTTTCAAGCATGAGGTCCTGAGTTCATTTCCTGATATCTCATATGACAGAGTGATGCTCTGGTTTCCTCCCTCTCCCTCTCCCTCTCCCTCTCCCTCTCCCTCTCCCTCTCCCTCTCCCTCTCCCTCTCCCTTTCCCTCTCTCTCTCCCCTTCCCTCTTCTTCCCCTTGCCTTTACTCCTTAAATACATTCCTAAATCTTAAAAAAAAGTAAAGTTTAAAATAATAGAAAAATACTGTATAATACAGGGGGAATGGGACACAGCATCTGAGGTCTATCTCCTTCAATTCTCTGGTTCTGTTACTGACACTTGACGTCTGTGTATCAATGAGGTTTTGTATGCACAACTCAGGCAGGTGGTGGGCTGGGAGCAGTCTGCAGGAGTTCCCAGGTGTAATGTACATGGCATAATGTATTTTTTATCTTACAGAAAAAAATCAGTGTATATATTTTTCTCTTGATAAATAGCTCTATGAAATTTTCTTCTTGGATATTTTCTTCTCTTGTACGATAATCTTGTCACCCTTACCAGTACTTGTCCTATGGGGTATTGTTTTCCATTCTGTATAATAGTACCTAATATTGGAAAAATTGAATATTTTGAAGTACACAGAGTGTTATGGCTTTTTGGAATTCATGGTCACAAATTTAGAAGACCACCACTTACAAATAAAATATTTTAAAAAGGAAAGTACCCTTTTCCTCCATTTTTAAAGGTTTTAAATGGTCTCTACTTGCTCTTAGGCAACTCCATTGCATCTCTCTCTGCATCCCCTTTGTTTTCAAAAGTGGAGCTTATAGTATAGAAGCTAGGATGAAGAGAAGTCCTTTTAATTCTTTAAACTGTCCATTTCCAACCCAGTGTGGCATGGTTTTGTTAAATCTGTCTTGCCAAGTTCCAATTCCAATAATTCCTCTATGTCGCTTGGTCTTTGCAACTTTCCTCCAAGTTATAGATGTCCTTTCATGTAAATTCACTGGAACTTTTGATGTAGATCCAAAGCGCTCTCCAAAGCAATTCTCAGGGCAGCTAGTTAAGCAGCCATCTTGCCGGAAGTCTTCATGCAGCACTTTTGACAGCAGCTTGACAAGATGATAGTAAAAGGAATTAGTGTTCTCAGGTACCTGAATCCTGACTCTGTCTTTAGGTAAGTGCACACACTGTTGTTAGCATCTTTAGATGTAATTGTGTGCCATTTTTAACTAAGCTCCATTCTCCAAAGACCCAAGGAACTTAGAACTGTTTCTATGTAGTTAGCTTTTTTGCCAATGTTTAAAGCCATCAAATTTCACAAGAGCTTACATTTTGGCAAACTATTAAAAGAAGAAATATCTCTCGTATTTCTGGGATGTATCATCTTTTGTTGGAAACACTGAGTTACAAAGCATTCTGGGAAGAATCCTCTGAAGAGCTGATTTGCCATTTGTATAGAAATGTGCTTTTTTGAAGAATAATTTTCAAGAAAATTTTTGTTTTGAAAAATTAGTGCTTTTATGTAGATATCAAAAGCAATAGTATTAAATTGTTACACATTTCTGAACTGACACAGTAAATTTTCCCTTCCAAGTTCTAAAGCAGAGTAAAAAAATAACCTCTAAAATATTAAGGTCATGGTTAACCCATCACAATTAGAGATTTTTCAACATTAATTTTTTCTTTATTGGGAGGATTAACGGTTTACAGTCAACAGTCAAATAGAATAGTTGGTACATGTGTAATATTTCTCAGTTTTTCAAATATGACTCTAACATCCCACCTCCTTCACGATCATGCTCCAGGACCTGAACACCCGCCCCCCACACACACACATATTGTCCTAAATTCCTTTACTTTGGTGCAATACACCAAACCCAGGCCATGTTCTGCTTTATGTTTCTTCTTCTGTTCTTATGTCTCAAATTCTTTCTGAGTGGGATCAACCTATATTCATCCTTCTCTTTCTGGTCAATATTAAATTTTAACTTTTTCTTTCCAGAGTTCTGCTCAGCTCTGGCTTATGGTGATACTAAGAATTGAACCTGTGACTTTTGAGCCTCAGGCATGAGGATCTTTTGTATAACTGGTATGCTATCTCCCCAACCCTGATGTGTGTGTGTGTGTGTTTAAATATATTGCAATGTATTTTTATAAGATATTTCATGCACATTTCAATGTTAACCTATACTTCCTAATTGAAACTCATGTACCAAAACCAATAAAGTGTTATGATCCAAACTTCTGAGTCTGTCACACAGTATGTTTCCTGTATCTTTTGTCCACTGTCTCAATTCAGTTCAGCCAACACTGACTAAAATTGCAGTCTCAGTCACAAACTGAAATATTTGACATGCTCATGAAATTCCTGCTTAAGATTTTGGAACACAGAAAGGGAGAAAGGGAGAAGCACTAAGGGGGAAACTAGGGACTGATGTCCCAATGGTAGAAAAAGGTGATGTTGGGAGTCAGGCGGCAGCTCAGCAGGTTAAGCGCACATGGCACAAAGTGCAAGGACCACCGGTGGAAGGACTTGATCTGAGCCCTGGGCTCCCCACCTGCAGGAGAGTCACTTCACAGGCGGTAAAGCAGGTCTTCAGGTGTCTGTCTTTCTCTCCCCCTTTCTGTCTTTGCCTCCTCTCTCCATTTCTCTCTGTCCTATCTAACAACGATGACATCCATAACAACAACAGTAATAACTACTACAACAATAAAAAAACAACAAGGGCAACAAAAAGGGAAAAATAAAAAGAAAAGAAAAATTTAAAAGAAAAAAATTTTTTAAAAAAGAATAAGATGATGGTTTGCTTGAGGGTAAAATGTACTGATACCTATCTTGGGGAAAGATGTCCTCATGATAAAAATAATTTTTCTATAAATTAACATTTCCTTAATAAAGTTATTTTGGAATTGAAAAAAAAATCTTGCTTGTTACTTATTGCTTTAGTTTTCCTCTAGCCTCAATATAGAATATCTCCTTCATATATTGACAAAATGATTTTGCCTAATCTGGAACAAATTATTTGCTCTTGGGGATCAGGTGGTGCCTCACCCAGTTAAGCACACTTATTACCAAGCACAAGGTCCAGGGTTTGAGTCCTTGCTCCCCACCTGCAGGGGTCCTCTTCAGGAGTGGTGAAGCAGGTCTTCAGGTTTCTCTCTTTCTCTCTCCCTTTCTATCGCCCTGTCCTCTTTCATTTTCTTTCTATTTTAGCTAATAAAAGTTAGAAAGAAAAGAAGGGGGGAATGGCTGCCAGGAGCAGTGGATTTGTAATGATGGCATCAACCCCCCCCCCCGCCCACAGTGATTACTCTGGAGGCAATAAATAAATAAATAAATAATTTTGCCCTTGCTTTCTTGTTAACAGCCATTTTTAACTTATTCTCATCAACTCTTACCTTTTGCTTAACTTTGCAGGTAATCCCATTAAACAATATCATCCACTGATTTGATTTGGTTGTAGCAAAGCAGTTAGGATAATGTTATCTATGTAACTGGATAGTTCTATTTTCATTGTCCCCTCCAAACATTAGAAAAACTCTGCTCCCACAAACTACAGCTTTCATATTCTGAATGACCTCCATTTATTCATCAAACAATTTGAAACCATGGCAAAGTTTGCCCCTCCATAGTTGATTAAAATCAGTTAAGTAATTGGGTCTTTTGTCATCCATCTCAACTTCATCTTCCAGGGAAGAGAAAACCCACTGCACTTTGCAGTCTGTAAGATGCCAACCATTCATTTTTTTGTGGTGTTGAAGGTAATTTGATTTATGTCTTGCTCTAGTTAAGATGCCCATATCTTTGAGCCTTTTTTGACTCAGAGCTTAAGGCTAAGGTCAAGTTAACAATGGTAATCTGTTTCCCTGTTTGCAAACAATGAATCATCATTGAGATTGTATGACTATAGTAAGGTTTGATTTGGCAGCTTGGTTCAAAGGTTGTCAGCAAAATGTATGAAAGTTGCCTATGTGTGGAACCTCTGATCATAGATGTCAAGGATTTTCTAACAAGGCCACCAAGATAGTCATGAATAATTGGTAAGAAGCAAGAGTGATTAAAGTCCTATTAGTCCCATGCTCTACTGAGACTGGATTGATTTGATCTAGACTTAATAATATGAAAAGCCCTCTTAGTTGTTCCCAGGGCATAAATGAAAATGCTTTCCAATTATTAAGGAAGACTGTGACTTATTTAGGACAATATGTAGGGGCAGAGTGATAAAATGAAGTATTTTATTTAAGTTTCTTAGTTTGGACTAAGTCAACTTCCATTAGGTAGGAGAAGAGTTTCACAGACTTGCAATGTTTCATTAGTAATTGAACTAGAGTTTGTTTGGAAAGTTTGCAGTTAAAGTAGCTGAAGTTGGAATGAGAAATTCATAAAAATTAGAGGTTGGTGTTTTTCAGCCATCTTGTTCTTATTCTTAAGAAAATCTGTCATGGGCTGGGAGTATGGATCAACCTGCTAATGCCCATGTTCAGCAGGGAAGAAATTACAGAGTCAGGCTTTCCACCTTCTTCACCCCATAATGATCTTGAGTCCATGCTCCCAGAGGGATAAAGAATAGGGAAGCTATCAAGGGAAGGGATGGGATATGGAATTCTGGTTGTGGGAATTGTGTGGGAATGTACCCCTCTTATCCTATGGTCTTGTCGATATTTCCATCTTACAAATAAAAATTATATAAACAATAAAAATTATATAAATAATAATATATAAATAATAAAATAAAAATTATATAAATAATAAATAATAAAATATAAATAATAATCATGACAGTGCCTTTGGAATAAAAAAAAATCCAAACATCACATCAACTTTGAGATTATTGTTTTTTAAATTTTTATTAGTGATTTAATAATGATGAACAAGATTGTGATATAACAGTGGCACAATTCCATACAGTTCTCACCACCAGACTTCCATGTCCTATCTCCTCTACTGGATCTTTACACTGGTCCTTACACTTTATGCCACTGCGCTACTGCCCCACTCTCTATTCCCCTACAAGTTTAAAGGTTCTTCACACACAATCTCAACAATGAATTGAGGAGAAAAATCAACAATGATTTTTCAGGAATTTTAAACTTTATTCAGGAAAAGTGAGAACATTCACATGTTAAGCCAAGAAAGAGATTAAGAGAGAGGGATAGAGGGAAAGGGAGAGAGTGAGAAAGAGAGAGACAGAGAGAGAGGAAGAGGGAGAGGGAGAGACAGAGACAGAGAGAGACAGAGAAATATCGAGAGGAGTCTCTATTCACATGCTGGCAGGCTCACTTAGCAGAGAGAGAGTCCATGCCACCGCCCACAGGTCTAGTTTATAAACACCCAAGCTCCACTGCCACACCCCACTCAAATCCAGAACGATGGGTCTGACAGGGTCAGCACCCCAGAAAACTCTCTTCAAGGAAGAAGAATTCTGGGAGTGGGTCTTGGCATCTTGAGCACATCTAAATTAGAAACTCTTATTATTGTTTTCATTATGTACATGGTAATGATGCCATGTAATCGGGGATGAACAGCCCCTGTTCCCAAATTAGATACAGATGAACAGGAAATGAGGTGGACGAAGTTATGGGTCATCAAATACATAAAGTTTTAGGAAAAATTCTTAATAATACTTACCTCCTCTTATGAAATATGTTAAAACTCTACATAAAATACTATCTGCTAAGCCTATTACTCAGAAATGCATCACCCCATAAAGTACGACATTACTGTGTAAAACCACAAGGCCATCTAATCAAGAAATAAGCTTTACTTTCTGTTTCAGATATTGTTTATGTAAGGCTGAAAGATATTTAAGTTCTCACTGGCTGAATAGAAACTGAGTTCAGATTCACCCTCCAACAGAGTGTGGTGTATTCTGTTCTCCTCCTGAACCACCAGGTGGTCACCTTCAGAGTTCCCTGATCCTTCCTGCTGCTCCTCCACCTGAGCAGTCTGTCACACTCCACCTTCACCTCCTTGCTAAGCCACACCCACAATGTTTCCTGTGTAGCAATTTCCTTTTCCTAGGCACACCATATGTTCTGGCATAGTGCAGCAGTTTTTGTGTTCCCCTAGATACTTCCTGTGATTTCTCACCTCAGTAATTCCTGGATTCTGTGAATCTTCTCTGCTTGGGGAAGTCCTAGCATGCTTGGGCAGAGGCACAAGCATAGAAATATTTGGCTTCAGCTTTCTTACCTACTATGAAGCAGCCCTAGACCTGGTCCCACCTCCTTTGTTTTATAGTCACATTACCCTTAAATCTGTATGTTCTAAGTGGATATTATTAACAGATTTTATTATTATTCTTGAAAAGAGATGTTGCCTGCAGCTTGAGTGGTGTGACCCAGTACTGCAAAGAGTTGGATGTGGTGCTCTGTACCCCCACTCTTGTTCTTTAAATTCTGTGCTTCCTGAAGAGCAAAGTAAGTAGTTATGTAGTAGCAATTCAAACTTAACCCTTGACTTTTTCATAGACGAATAGAGGTCAAGGAGACAGCATAGTGAGTATGCCAGAGGCTCTGTGGCTCTCCGGTCTAGTGTCCAGCACTCAAATAATCAAGAGCTGAATAGTATCCTGGGAAGAAGTACGAGAAGGAGGAGGAAAAGAAGGAGAAGAAGGGGAAGAGGAAGAAGAAGGAGGAGAAGGAGGAGGTGGTGGAGGAAGAGGATGATAGAGTACAAACAGAATATCAAATAATCCACATTTACTTATGAGTCACTATGATTTTGAATACAATCTAGTCAGATTATTGTAGAATGATATACCAGACTTCCATCACTAAAGGTGTTTACTTATTAATTTCATAATAAAATTATATCAAAGTTAAGATTGAACAAAGCTATAGAACTGACATTCAATGGGGCCCTAAAGAATCACTGAAGCTGAGTGGTGGCTCACCTAACAGACTGCACACATTTCTGCATATAAGGACCTGGGCTCAAGGCCCCAGAAACTTCTATAGTGGGGAAGCTTCACAAGCAGTGGAGCAGTGTTGCAAGTGCCTCTGTATCTCTTATTATTCCATTTTCTTTCAATTTCACTTTGTCCTATCAAAAAATAAAATAAAAATAATAAGCAAAAAGGTTTTTTTTTCAAAAAAAGGATAAGATAGCTTCTGTCCTAAAAGCACTTTCAATTTAATGTAAAAAAAAAAAAAACATTAAAGTAATAATGCAATTTGGGAGCCAATGACTTGGCAGAAGTGCCCGTCAGACTTCTCACTTTCTGAAGACCAGTGTTGCAAATGAAATCTTAAGTGTAAATGGTCACCTCTGTGTCATGCCCTGACAGAACAGCACCTGTAAAAGCTAAATGGTAGGTGATACAGAGTATGGAAAGACTCAATACTTTTGTCACTAATTAACCATGATCAGATGATTCAGTTTACTGAACTCTTCTCTATAAATTGAAGATGGTGGTCTTAATGCTGTATCAATGGTTCTCAACTACTTCAATCATGGTTTATCATAGGATAGTGAAATGATATAGATTTATCTTGTTGGGTTCGATTGTAAATGGGATTGAGTCCTCCAATTCCCTTCCCCCAGATTCATTATTTGTATACAGAAATGCCTGAGATTTATGTGTATTGATTTTGTATCCTGTTGCTTTCCTGAATTTGTTAATTATTTCCAGTAGTCTTTTTGATGGAGTCTTTGGGGTTCTCTGGGTATATGGGTATATTATCATGTCATCAGCAAAGAGTGATAGTTTGGTTTCTTTCTTTACAAAATGCATATCTTTGAAATCTCTTTTTTGCCTGATTGTAGTGGTGAGGGCCTCCAGGATTATGTTGAATAATAGTGAATCTCCTTGTCTAATTCCAGTTTTTAGATTTAGTACTTATCAAAGACCCAGTGTATTATAGTCAAGCCTCAAATAAGGTCAATTCATATGCATATAGACAAACAGTATGCCTTGTGAGGGGTGCTCAGAGCTTTTGACCTGGGTCATATCTGTTCCAGATGATATCATGGTATCTGAGGATTCTGAGTCTGTGTAACTAGTCCCCTCCCTTATTGTCACATAGTCTCCAGATCCCCTCCAATCTTTCTCTCTTAATAGGCTGTGAGAACTAGGAACATTGTTTCCAGAAACAATCAAATCAGTGGCTTACATCATAGGTCTTCCTGAAAGAGAGGAAAGAGATGCAGAACAGAGATAAGACAAAAGTTAAAAAATAATAATAAAATCCACAAGTGTTTGCCATGAGCTGGTCTTCACAATCAGTACCAAAAAGCTCCTCAGATCAGAAAGACCCAGTCATTCTAATGGCCTGACTTCCATGAATTTATTCTCTGATGGAGGCACTGAGTTCCGGGTGAGCTAATGCATCGGCTCATGACAAATGAACAATTAAAACAATGAAGTTGTCAGTTCTTTTTTTACAGTATTGCAAATAAATAAGCTGCCTGTCAGGCTGGCTGCTCTCCTGGACCATTAGTTTATAACAAAGACATGCTGAGGAATGGGTGGGTGACAGCTGATCTATCACTGGGCTTGGGAGAAAGACCTGAGCAAAATACACTGGCAGAAACCACCCAAGGTCAACCCCAATGCACGAGGAACCAAGTACCACACACAATCCAATTGGAAGATGGCTCTCTGCCTGTCAGGAGAGTCACTGTGTTCTTTCATTTCAACAAAATGTGTGGGAAGCTGGATCCTTGCTTTGGCGATTGGAAAGACATTTCTGCTTGTGCTTATTTAGCTTCTTAGGGACACAGGACTGGTAGACATAGCCTTGGAGTTTCTAGCTGTCACACAGAGACTGATGCTAGGTTGGGTAGGTTGGCCCAGAAGTTACTGTCATAGCAAGTGTATTTCTGAATAACGACAACAAAAATCAGCTAACTGATTTTCTTTCTTCCTCTCTTTCTCTCTGTATTTCCCTTTCTTTCTTAAATAGGGTTTATTTATTTATTTGTTAGTGGATTTTTAGATCATTGAATTTCTTTGCACTCTCTTCCCCAGTTACCATATTAACACTGGCATGTTACTGAGAATGCAAATTAAGTCTATTTAGGACTGGGGAGATACTTAGTTTTTCTAGTTTCACAGCCTTTTTGCAAATAAAATTTGTTCCTTTATAGAAAAGAAAGATGTTAAAAAGATGACTCCTCACTGAAGTTGAGACATAAGAACAGAAAGGGAAAACACAAGTAGAACATGGACTGCGCTTGGTATAGTACACCAAAATGAAGGACTGGAGAAGGCTTTCTTTCTTTTTTCTTCCTTTCTTTCTTTCTTCCTTCCTCTCTTTCTTTCTTTCTTTCTTTCTTTCTTTCTTTCTTTCTTTCTTTCTCTCTTTCTCTCTTTCTTTATCTCTTGCTTCCTTTCTTTTGCCACCATGGTTGTTACTGAGACTCAGTGCCTCCTTCCACTAATCCACTGTTCCCAGTGCCACTTTTTTTCTTTTTCTTTCTTACCTTTTCTCTTCCTTTCTTTTTTCTTCCTCTCTCTCTCTTTCTCTTTTATTTCTTTCTTTATTTCTTTCCTTCTTTCTTTCTTTTGATATAGACAGAGAGAAAGAAAAAAGAAGGTTCTGGGGAGGGGGGAGGAGATACCTGTAGCTCTGTTCCACTACTCATGAAGCTTCTCCCTTCCTGGTGGGGACCAAGGGCTTCAGCCTGAGTCCTCATGCATGGTAACATGTACATTATACTGAGTGAGCCAACTCCCAGTTTTACTTAAATGAGCATTTTGAACTCCATGTGCCATTTGGTGAAATGTCTGGAAACCAGACACATTACGCATAGAAATTAATTATAGTAATGAGGTAGGACATATATTTGAATGAATACAAATGCATTGATATTTCTGGTGATATCTTCAGTTTCTTTACATTTAAGATGGAAGACAATGAGCAGGTCACCTTTCAGAAATCGCCTTGAAGAATATGATAATTTTCTAGAGAAACAGCACAAGGTTTTTGCAAAAGACTTTCTTGCTCTGAGGCCCCAGGTTCAATCCCCAGCACCACCATAAGCCAGAAGTGTGCAATGCTCTGGCCTTTCTCACTCTCTCTATATATATTTCTGTACTTCTCACTAAAAGAAATGAAATGTTTTTGAAATAATGTGATAATTCTCATTTTTAGATGATTTAAAAACACTAAGAATTTCCATGGATGTCCCAGTTCCCATGGTTGTGCAAAGAGATTTGGTATAAATTTAGTGCTAACATAGCTCCTCACTTCCTCTCTCACTTTTTCTTTATCTGAGTGAAAAAGCAGCCCAAGCATACTAAAACCACACATGTTCAAAGCCCAACTCTGAAAATAGGAAGAAAGAAAGTGAGAAGGAAGAAAAGGAAGAAGGAAAGAAGCAAGGAAGGGGAAATGTTGCTCATTACATAACTAGGTGAGGGACATGGTTATAAAGCTGGATAACCAATTTGTCTCTCTATCTGACTTTATCTCAGCTTGAATCTTAGCAAAACTTATTCCATAGTTAATTATGTCTGACCAGACACTTGGGAAGGCACCACATTAAAATTACAATCTGTCTTTCTCCACATTGTTCTGGGAAATTATTTGCATTCAAGCTATATCTTCATGCTCAGTTATATAAATCCTATCTTAAGGTGAGGGAGGAAGAAACAGGCTGTGACACAACCAGTTGTGTACATGTGTTACCAGGGATTAGAACCTAGGTCCAAGCTTCTGATCTCCACCTGCCGGAGGTGGGAAGTAGGAATGATTATGAGAGAAGCCTCCTGAGGGGGGAGGTGAAGCTTCCTGAGGGGGGTGAAGCAATGCAGTGGGTGCCTCTCTTTCTCTTTCTCTCACTCCCTCCCCTTCTTAACTACTTTCTATCTCTATAAAACATGAAAGAAAAGGGGGGTGGTGGATGCTCAGAGTGGTGGACTTAGTCCCCTTTGTGGAAGTCCCAAGACCACCGCTACTCTCTTGTGATGGTTCATCATGGGACTCATTGAAAGAAGTACAAGACAGACTCTGTGTGCAAGGCCCAAACTTCCTTTACTACAGTTGTGAGGTAAGATAGTGCAGAAAGCCTGGGTAATGAATTCTTCTCAGGAGCTCCAAGAGAACAAAAAGCCTTTCTGTGTGGAAATCTCATTTACTTAAACTCTTTTTTTTTCTCCCTTTTGCTGCCCTTGTTGTTTTTCGTTGTTGTTGTAGTTATAGTTGTTGTTATTCATTTTGTCATTGTCATATAGGACAGATAGAAAAGGAGAGAGGAGTGGAAGAAAGAGAGGGGGAGAGAAACATAGACACCTGCAGACCTGCTTCACCACCTGTGAAGCAACTCCCTTGCAGGTGGGGAACCGGGGGCTCAAATACTTAAACTCTACCTCAGTCAGACCTGGGCCAGTTTCCCATTAGTCTGCTGAGATTGCTTAATGTGGTTAACTTTTTAAAACTCCTCCCACAATATGCGAAGTATTTTTTGTACTTTCCAAGACCTGCCCAACTCATATTTTCTGTGTTACATTTAACTTCTTCCCCACTGGGCAACATGTGTGAGGGCATGGTGCAGCATGTTCTGGGTGCTCCAGGGTGCTCATAGTTCTCAGATCTGCCTCTCCCTGTTCGGCTGTCCCTGTGATGACCCCAACGTTGGCAGTAAAAAAATAAATAAATAAAAGTCATTGTTACTTTCTTCTTATTTTCTGGTAGGATTCAACTAGAAAGAGCCACCAGGAAGTACATTTCTTCAAACTGGTTTGACCAGTTTTTCCTGTGGCATGGAGGGCTCATTAGTAAACAAGATAATAAGGACTTTCGATATAATACTTTCCAGATAGGTATTTCTACCTACTAAATTTAGTCACACCTTTGCCTGCTATTCAGTTTTGCCCCTTCAGAGTTACCTAATAACCTATCCCTCACTTCATGAGAATCCCTGAAAGATTGAGAGCTCATGCTGAGAATGCTCAGGCTGCATTCTTGGATTTGCTCACTAGCTCTGTCATTTGGGCAAGGGACTTTACCTATTTCTGTTAGTTTCTTCACATTAACATCTGCTTTAAATAAATCCTTTTAGTTAATTAGGGGGATTAATAGTTTACAATATATACAGTTGTTGGTACAAGTGTACAATTTCTCAGTTTTTTGAAGAACACTCTCATCTCCAGCCTCGATTCTCCTCCCCCATCATGAACCAGGACCTGAACACCCTCTCCACCACCCCCATAGTCTTTTACTTTGGCACAGTACACCAAACCCTGTCCTAGTTCTATTTTGTTTTTCCTTTTTTGTTCTCATTTCTCAGATTCAGTTTATGAGTGAGATTATCTCATATTCATCTTTCTCTTTCTGGCTTATCTCACTTAACATGATTCCAACAAGCTCCATCCAAGATGAGGTGAAGAAATTAAATTCACTGTTTTTAATATCTGAGTAGTATTCCACTGTGCATATAGACCATAACTTGTTCAGCCTCTCATCTGTTGTTGGATACCTGGGTTGCTTCCAGGTTTTGGCTATTGCAAATTATGCTGCTACGAACATAGGTATACACAAATCTTTTTGAATGGGTGTGTTTGGTTCCTTAGAATATATCCTCAAGAGAGGAATTGCAGGGTCATAGGGAATGTCCATTTCTAGCCTTCTGAGAGTTTTCCAGACTGCTTCCCATAGGGGTTGGGCCAATTTATATTCCCATCAGCAGTGGAGGAAAATTTTCTTAAATGAATTCTTAAACAAAAGCAAACACTAGATTATGGTGAGGGTATCCCTAAAATTGTTTTCTTTAAATAGAGAAATGATTTAATTATTTAGATCACTATGGGTCTACAGTATCTTCTTTGTTTCTTTGAAAAGTCTTTCTCTTTGAAACCCAACCTTGTAGGTGTCAATGGGTATCCCAAACTGATTCTAAGCTTCTTGTCAAGTTGTGAGTTTCTTTCAAGAATCCCAAGAGTTATTCAGTTACTCTTAATGTGATGTTGTATTAAAAGTTGTTATTATTATTTTTTTTTTGCAAAAATTAGTAAAGTCATGGGCCCTTTGGAATATACCTAAAATAGACTTTCTAGATTCTTCAACATGAAGACCCCAAATCTCACCTGCTATATTCTTAACTTTAGGTTCCTGATTATTAAATAGTTTTTTCTGCTTTATATCTTAATGCTTTGCAGTCACCAAGTTGCAGATGCTACCATGACACCAACCTGACTTTCCTGGGTAGATGACCTCATCAATATGTCCTGAAACCCCACCTCCCCAGAGCCCTGCTGCACTAGGGAAAGATAGAAATAAGCTAGGGGTATGGATTGACCTGTCAGCACCTATGTATAGCAGAGAAGCAGTTATAGAAGCCAGATCTTCCACTTTGCTCTCTAAAAATATGTTTGGTCCATACTACCAGAGGGATAAAGAATAGGAAAACTTCTAATGGAGGGGGGGGGAATATGCAACTCTGGTGGTGGGAACTGAATTGTATGGAATTGTATCCCACAGTCTTCTCAATCACTGCTAAATGAATTTTTAAAAAAATTTTCCTTTGGATCCACTAACTAAATCTATTTAAAAAATAATTGATAATAAAATTTCCATTTAGTTTCTATAGCATATAATTTTAAAAACATGATGCCTTGTTCATCAGATTATCACTAGGAACATATTTTTATTTATTTGTCATTATTTAAAACTTAACTATACTGTGACTTTACTTTTAGATGGCAAGAGAGAGACAGAGGGAGAAAGGAGGGCATCATTGGAACTTCTGCCAATGTGTCAGAGCCGCTTCTAGAACCTGGGCCATCTGCACTATCCAAGGTGTGTTATCTCAATGACTCAAAAACATAGTTTAAATGACAATATGGACTGTAAAAGAAAAATCAGAAGCTAGAAACATTTGGCAATTCAAAGATTATGGTTGCCAGAAAATGGAACCTCACAGATGCCCATGACCTAATTCCTAGAATCTGTGACTATGTTACCTCCCATGGCAACAGGGGTTCTTAGGAAGTTACATCATAGATTTTGAGATGGCAAGGATTACCTCTGTGCCCTTAATGTAACAACTAAGATTATGTATACTAAGAGCGAGAGAAGCATCCAGATGTGAGAGAGTCAAAGTTCTTGAAACTTGAAGATAAAGGAAGAAGACCCAAGCCAAGAAATATAGGTGGCTAATAAAAAGCCAGAAAGAGATCCTCCCCTCAAGTTTCTGGAAAAAGCCTTAAAAACTTTATGATTTTAGAGTTCTTAACCAGAATAAAATAATAAATTTTCATTGTTTTAAAACAGTACTCCTCTTATAGAATCCATAAAAACCTAATACAGAAATACCAATAGTAATATGTTTGGTCATGATCTAACAGACCTCTAAACCACTGCCACCATATTATTTAGGAATTATATCAATAACTCATATGAGTTTCCCATTTTGGAAACTCCTTTACTGTTTCTTGTTTCTACTAATTTCCCTTTTCCTTTCCTAGTCACTTCCCACTACATATACACCCTGTATAGTATTTCCAACCTCAGTAAAATACTGGCATCTCTAAGAGAATATCCTGCATTGCATGCCAGATAGCCTAAGTTGGGATCCTTGACGATGTTCTTCCTTATAACATAAACCCAGTTTTTTTATAACATTTAAAAATTTGATAATTATTTGAATTACACGTGTTGAGCTTACCTTCCCAATATTACAAACATGATGGGTACAAGGATTGTGTTTCTTCCATTCTTTCTCTTGAATCTGGTACATAGTTTATATATAAAAGAAAACCAAACCAAATAGAACAAAACAACACACTTCTTGGTGGAATGGGAAAAAAATCCAGAATTGTGCCTGTCTTTGAGACCAGATAAAACCCCGGTCCCGTGTTGCATGGTTTAATAATCCATAATCATGGGGCAATATAACACAAAACCTATATTTTCAGAGCATGAGAGAGGTTGGTAATCAGGAAGTGCTGTTCCTGCATTGATCACTATTAAGAGTGAGCAACACAAAGCTTAGAAGTACACTTAAGTCTTTTCTTTCTCTGAGAAATAGTTCTTTTAACATTCAACTCTTCTTCCTAAGCCTCCTGTCCTCCAGTTTCCCAAGTTGGTTCTAAGTTTCTTGTCTGGTCTTGACCTTTAATTTCCTCCAAAGTTAATTTACTATTTTTCAGACAAGAAATACAAATGTGCTTTGTTGTTGTTGGCATAGCCTACTAGTTCAGGATAAGTGTTTTATTAACAAACATTGGATCAATTGCTAATTCTTAGCTAAAAGCCTGTCTATATTTTTAAATATATTTTTAATTTTCTTTAATAATAAAAACATATTGGATAGAGACAGCCAGAAATTGAGAGGGAAGGAGGAAATAGAAAGGGAGAGAGACAGAGAGGCACCTGCAGCCCGGCTTCACCACTCGTGAAACTTTCGTCTTGTGGGTGGGGACCAGGGACTTGAACCTGGGTCCTTGCACACCTAAGTATCTTTTAAAATGCCAACCTAGACTCCACCTAAATCTCTTGAATTTGCGATTATCCCAGCCAAGATAAATAGAAAAAAAATTATCTCTATTGATCAACCGCCCTGTGTGTTATCAGTTTTGATTTCTAATACTAAGAAAGCAAGCATTGGCCCATAAGTTAGAATTTCTTTTTTTTTTTTCAAATTTTGTTACCTTTATTAATTTTTTGGATAGACAGTCAAAAATTGAGAGGAAGGGGGAGCTAGAAATGGAGAGAGACACCTGAAGCGCTGTTTTACCACTCTTGAAACTTTCCTACTGCAGGTGGGGACTGGGGGCTTGAACCTGGGTCCTTGCACATTGTAACATGTGCACTCAACTAGGTGCACCACTAACAACCCCTAAAATTAGAATTTCTAACATTGTTGTCATTTTTTACTTAAATAAATGTTCCTCTGAGCCAGGTGGTGGCTCACATGGTAGAACACATTCATTACCATGAATGAAGGCCTGGATTCAATCCCTGGTCTCCAGCTATAGGGGAAAAGCTTCCTGAGCAGTGGAACAGTGATGCAGGTGTCCTGCTTTCTCTCTGTTTTTATGTCCCTCTCTGTAACTCACTATTTATCAAAGAAAGAAAGAAAGAAAGGCAAGTAGGGGAGGCACTGGATATGGTGGGGCAGTGCATGCACTGAGCCCCAGTGATAGCCTTGGTGACAAAGTGAAATAATGAAATAAAATTAAATTAAAATTCCTCCAAGTCAGGAGATGGGACAGGGAACTCTGGTGGTGGGAATTGTGTGGAATTGTACCCCTTTTATCTTACAATCTTGTTCATCATTATTAAACCACTATTAAGAAAATAATAAAATAAAATAAAATTCCTCCCATCATTGGTATAAGAAAACAAAGGACACCCTAGTCACAGAGTATGGGAAACAGAACACATGACTGCAGTGGATGACGAGACAGTCAGGAAAGTATTACTCACTTTTAGGTCTGCTGCCACATATCTAATAATCAACTTGGCTATTGTTGCTTTCTGCTGAATTGGTTTGAATCGTCCTTAGATGGACCCATAAAACTCATAAGAGCTACTTGACTCCACTTTACAAGGTAGCAAAAGAAATAGTAAGAAAGCCCCTATTTACCTGACAGAATGGCAAAGCCTTATTTAGAAGGTGGATGGGAAGCTTTTTCTGCTCCGTCTGTAAGAAAGAAAACAATTCAGCCCAGCAGAGTAGCTGACAAGTGATGCAAATGCAGCTCATGTAGAATGTGCAGAGAGAAACCACATTGAGAGTTTACACTGGCTGCACCAGGAGGAAAAAATATCTACCTTTTACCCAGATACATGGTCCCTTATGAATTATACTATTATTTTAGTTGATTTCACCTGACATCGCCCTATGATTTTTCTCTGGTGACAAGAAAATTGCAGCCAGCTCCTGACAGTTGCTCCCAAATTGACTGAACAAAACAAAATCAAGCAGTGAAGTAATCCCCAAGTAAATTTAATGAAACCTAATCCCCGCAGGGCCACACACTTCTGTAGGCAATGGTCTTATTTAATAAATTCCTCTCTGCTTTCACGTTTAGAGCTGGATTTGCACAGACAAATTTAATTCATTGGGCTTACATTTCCTCTTCCTCTTAGCTCGCTCGCCAGGCACATGGGGAGAGAGCTCAGACAGGTGTGCCAGGTGGGGTTCCTCAGAGAATCAGGATGGTCACCAAGTCATGGGGACATGTGTCTATCTCTCTGGTTACCACAGCGACTGCTATCATCTCTGTACTGAGCTCTGTCCTTTCCTTGTGATTTATTGAAGAGATATCACTATAGAAGGCTCATCATTCAGGAAAGTCAAGGGCAAATACTCCCCCAAACTCTTAGTTTTGTAGCAAAGTCTGTAGCCCTTGTTAATGGAGTGCCTGAAGACTCATTTTCTTGTACAAGCTGCTCTCCTGTTGTTGGCCTTCCCTGTTCTGAGGAAAAGATGAGAAGTTCTAGTCCTATTCCCAACTCTGACATCATCTTCCTAGATAATACTTTTAGTCCACCTACATGTTAGCTTTCGGGCTCAAGTAAAAATTAATAAAGTCAAGGGTGCCTTGGAATATACCTAAAATAGACTTCCTAGCTTCTCCCAACAAAAAGACCCCAAATCTCACCTGCTATATTCTTACCTTTTGGTTCCTGATTATTAAACTATTTGTTCTGCTTTATATCTTAATGCTTTTCAGCCACCAAGTTTCAGATGCTATTATGATGCCAACCTGACTTCCCTGGACAGACGACCTCACCAATGTGTCCTGGAGTCCCACCTCCCCAGAACCCTACCCTGCTAGGGAAAGATAGAAACAAGCTGGGGGGTTGGATCAACCTGTCAATGTCCATGTCCAGTGGAGAAGCAATTACAGAACCTAGATCTCTCACCTTCTGCTCCCTATAAAGATATCTGGTCCATACTCTCAGAGGGATAAAGAATAGAGAAACTTCCAATAAAGGGGATGGGATACAGAACTCTGATGGTAGGAATTATATGGTATTGTACCCTTCTTATCCCACAACCTTGTCAATAATTATTAAATCACTAAAGAAGAAGGAGGAGGAGAAGGAGAAGAATAAGGGAGAAGAGAAGGAGAAGGAAGAGAAGAAGAAGGAGGAGGAGGAGAAAGAGGAAAAGGAAAAGGAGAAGGAAAAAAAAGAAATTAAGCTGGTTCTTTTGAATCAATGCACAGCATATGACAAGGGATTGAAATGGGTTCCTTATAGTGCTTGTGTTTCCAGCTCTGCTTGGGAACCATCATATTAAGCAAATTGTTATTCTGGAATGAAGACAATGGTTTGCTGACAGGACTGGCTGCCAGTTGGCTCACTGTTATGTAATAAAAAAAGAATGGTCCCCAGACCATACACCTTAGATTGATTTGGTAGGACGTTTTACCATTGGAATTAGCTATAGGAGAACACACAGTAAAGAAAAAATCCCCAAGGAGCCTGTTAAAGCATTCAGTCAGCTACTTAATTTTTAAGCTTGTAATTATTTATAATGTACTTTTTATAGGTATAAGAATAAAACGATCTGGCCTCAGTAATATTTTTCCTCCAACTTAGCCTTACCTCTCTTCTCCCTCATTGCTTTTATATAAAATTCCTTCTCCAACCCTGAAAATGTATAAGTTGAAACTCCAACTTCTCCCTTCACCCCTACCCTCATATCACACACACACACACACCACCACCACCACCACCACCACCACCACCACCACCACCACCACCAAGATGCAGTAGAATGGTAAAGCTACTGGCCCTCATTTTCTGCAACTCACACAATATGTGTTTTGAATATGACTTCTCACATTTCTCCTAATGGCTAAACAAACCACAAGAAAGCATGGATAGAAATGTTTAGGTTGGGAGTTGGGCGGTAGCGCAGCAGGTTAAGCGCACATGGCATAAAGCACAAGGACAGGCATAAGGATCCTGGTTCGAGCCCCCAGCTCCCCACCTGCAGGGAAGTCACTTCACAGGAGGTGAAGCAGGTCTGCAGGTTTCTATCTTTCTCTCCCCCTCTCTATCTTCCCCTCCTCTCTCCATTTCTCTCTGTCCTATCCAACAACAGCAGTAACAACAACAATAATGACCACAACAATAAAAATTAAACAAGAAATGTTTAGGTTAGGTTTTTTTTATGTGAAACTGCAATATAAAATTAGTGAAATTTCAGTTTTGTTTGTTTCTTTCTTCATGGCAAAATTCCAACACTTTTGCATCAAAGAGGGAAATTCATTTGGTCACATTGCTCTCTCTTTTCTCAGGAAGAATCACTATTCATCATCTCATCATCCAGGGAAGTTTGTGTTTCTAAGTCACTTTCTTGAATGGTTAAGGGCTGACAGTAAAGATGTTGACACAAGGCTATATATATAAACTTGTTAATTATAGGAGAAGAGAGAGTGAACCAGACATCACTCTGGTACATATGCTGCCAGGGATTGAACTCAGAACTTCATGCTTGAAAGTCCAGTGCCTTAGCCACTGTACCATCTCCAAGACCACTCTACAATCTATCTCCCTAGGATAGGTGTCTGCAGAACACTCTCACCCCAAATTTAGGTCCATTTCCATTATGCTGTACCAGGACCCCAAGGTCCTCTACACTCCCTCCTTCTTCCTCAGAGTCCTTTGCTTTGGTGCAGTAGCCAAGCTCAGTCTAAGTATCTAGGGGGAGTTTATCTTTTTAAAATATTGGGGATCTGGTGGTAGAGCAATGGGTTAAGCGCACATGGCACCAAGCAGATGGATCAGCACCAGGATCCCTGTTCGAACCCCCAGCTCCCCACCTTCAGGGAAGTCACCTCACAAGCGGTGAAACAGGTTTGCAGGTGTCTATATTTCTCTCCCCTCTCTGTCTTCCTCTCCTCTATCTTGTTTTTAATTTTTCCCCTTTTGTTGCCCTTGTTGTTTATCATTGTTGTTGTTGTTGGATAGGTCAGAGAGAAGTTGAGAGAGAAGGGGAAGACAGAGAGGGGAAAAGAAAGAAAAAAAAACCCAGCTCCCCACCTGCAGACCTGCTTTACCTCCTGTGAAATGAAACCCTGCAGGTGGGGAGCCAGGGGCTTTAACCAGGATCCTTAAGCTGGCCCTTGCGCTTCGTGCCACTTGCATTTAACCTGCTGTGCCATCGTCCGGCTCCCTCTTCCCCTTTTCTCTCTATCCTATCCACCAAGGACCATATCAATAACAACAATAATAATTACAACAATAAAACAACAAGGACAACAAAAGGAAAAAATAAATTAAAAAATATTATTTATTGATTTATTGTTGGATAGAGGCAGAGAGAAATCGAGTGAGGAGGGGAGATAGAGAGGGTAAAGAAACAGAAGGACACCTGAAGCCCTGTTTCATCACTCATGAAGCTCCCCCCCCTGCCGCAGGTGGGGACCAGGGACTTGAACCTGGGTCCTTGTGCACTGTAATGTGTGTCCTTAGCCAGGTGCCTTGCTGTCTGACCCTCCCCCCCAGGGGAATTTATCTTAAATAATATCAAGTTACGTGGAGTCAACAGTCATTCCATTTCAAAGCCAGGCTACAAGCTGTGTGGATTTGAAGGAGGATGGCTTCTCTTTGTCAGCCTGAGGCAGAACCTGGAAACTGCTCCTTCACTATGTCAGGCTGACTTCATTCCAGGGAGCCTGTGGTTAAATGTTAAGGCAAAAGTTCCTTGGAACCATCTACAGCAATTACAAGACTATGCAAAAGGGCTCAAGAAAATATCCATAAAAGCTACAGCTGGCTCAAAATAAGAAGACACAGCCGCCAAAAACAACTGGACTTTCATGTTCTCAAGTTCAGACTTTAGAATCCCCATTTCCCTCAGCAGAGGTCATAGGGAGCAAACCAGCCATTGGAAACATATCACTGGTACATCCAAACTGGACAGTGGGCAGGTCAGCCCCAGCAAATAGATAGAATTGATGTGCAGGGGGATGAACTACTTTCTGGAGATGTGAGTTCATCATGCTATGTCTTGATGAGGACCTGTAAACTGTCTAAGGAACCCTGGGAAATCTTTTATTTATCCTGTCTGCTATACTCACTGTAACAGCTCTTTGAAAGAATTTTAGGCAGTAAGACTTTACATCCATCATGAATCAGTTTTGTTGATATTATTCTTTCTTTTTTATTATTTTCAGAATTATTTATGAGAGAGAGAGAGAGAGATTGAATTTGAGCATCACCCTGGCATGTGCAACACAGGATTGAATTTGGGCCCTTGTACTTGAGAGTCCAGTGCTTTATCCACTGAACTGCATGTTGGCCATACTCCTAAGAATACCCCTTTATACAGCATAGAAAACTTTGCTTAGTGTAGATTCACTGATGAAATAAAACTATCAAGACTTAATAAAAGCTCTGAAGCCAGTTAAGCTGACCCTGCTACCTTCCCCATAGCACCCTGTATGCAATAGCTGCAAATAGCAACCACCAGGGTAGTCTATGTGGCCTTTTGCTTGTACAGGCTGCCCTAAGGGACTTTCAGCTCTATGTTCATTTTATGCCTGACCCTCTGCTATCCCTAAGCTTAGGCTACAGTGCTATTAGTGGTGTCTTTGGGAATCCCCAGAACACTGTGGCCAGGGTCCACATTGGCCAGGTCCTCATGTCCATCAGCACAAAGCTGCAGAAGAAGAAGCATGTAATCATGGCCCTGCATAGAGCCAAGTTCAAGTTCCCTGGAGCCAGAAGATCAGCATCTGCAAGAAGTGGGGTTTCACCAAATTTGAAGCAGATGAATTTGAAAACATGGTGGCTAAAAAATGCCTCATCCCAGATGGCTGTGGAGTCAAATATATCCCCAGGTATGGTCCCCTGAGCAAGTGGTGGGCCCTGCACTCCTGAAAGCCTCAGAGATGTCCCTTAATCAATTACAATAAATAAAGATCCTGCCTTGAAAAAATTAAATAAAGGCCTATGAAAAGCAGGATTCAAACAGATCAGATCTTTATCTTTTCAAAAACCAAAGACTGTGCCCCAATAGTTTGTGTATATTTGTAAGCTACTTGGTCAATTTTTTAGGAAAATAGACACTGTGGCAAGCAAATTTTGCTTTGGAGGCAATTATCTCTGGATGTAGTCAGGAGGTCTCTGTTCTACTTTTTAAACAGTGCTACCAGACGTCCTTCGCCTCACCATTGGATACAACTATCTTTAATATCTACACAAATCAGAATTGCAAATTCATCCCCAAGCTTCTGCCTAGTCAGTCTCCTTCAGGGAGGGGCTGGGGTGCAAGGAAGGGAAAAATTAGTCATCTTCTAATGGAAAAGAACTCTCCATCCTTTGCCAGAAGGACAAACTTTTCCAGGAGAAATAATTGTAAAGGCCAGAGCAGAAGCCAAGTAATGATCAGAATGGGACATTAGGAAAGGAAGGAGTATGCAAGGGGAGAATAAATTTCATTCAAACAAGTGAAATGAAGTCACTGTGCTCTTGGTGTGTGCTTTCTTGTTAAATTTAGTGAACATTTGAACCAGGGCTCTGTGCAAGAATCCAGAAGTCAGACTTTTACAGAGCTGCAGGATTATAGGAGAAAGTGGAATTGTCAGTAAAATAACTAAGTCTTGAAGGAAAGGTGTTAGGAGCACTTCTGTAAACACATGCCATATATATATACTAATATCCTGATATAAACTTAATAAATTGCAGGAATAGGAGGTTTTCAACAGATGATCTGTCTATTGGTGGGTTAATTTTGCCAGAATGAGTGCCCCAATTCTAAAAGGATAATTAGGACAAGTGTTAAAATAATAGGTGATTTTATTTTTCTATTTAGAAAGAAGAGACAGCAAGGAAGAGCTGGGTTTTATCAAGCATAAAACCTTGAGTAAGATAATTTTCCATGAAAGCTCATCTGGATAGTGAGTTTCTTTGCCAAGTGTATAGCCCAGGTCAAAGCCCAACCCCCAATGCATTAAAGGAAGTTCCATTGATGTGATCTCTTTCACTCTCTTTGCCTCTCTGTCTGTATCTAAAATAAATGTTAGGGGAGTCGGGTGGTAGCGCAGCAGGCTAAGTACATGCGGCGCAAAGTGCAAGGACCCTCAAAAGGATCCCGGTTCGAGCCCCCGGCTCCCCGCCTGCAGGGGAGTCGCTTCATAGGCTGTGAAGCAGGTCTGCAGGTGTCTTTCTCTCCCCCTCTGTCTTCCCTTCCTCTCTCCATTTCTCTCTGTCCTATCTCATAACGATGACATCAATAAAAACAACAATAATAACTACAACAACAATTAAAAACAACATGGGCAACAAAAGGGAAAATAAAGAAATAAATATACAAAAAAATTTAAAAAATAAAAAATTAAATACATTTTAAAAGAGTTTGTCAAGTGCAGAGGAATGTTATGTTTTCCAAGTGCTTGCTCTTTTTTTTTTTCCATTTTATTCTGTATGACAGAAAGAAATTGAGAGGGAGAGAGTAAGACAGACAGCTGCAGGCCTGCTTCACCACTTTTGAAACATCTCCACTGCAGGTGGGGAGCCAGGGGTTCGAATCCAGATCCTTGTGAAGGAAGGGGGAGATAAAGAGGGAGAGAGAAAGAGAGACACACGTGCAACACTGCTTCACCACTTGTGAAGCTTCCACCCTGCTGGTGGGGATCAGGGGCTTAATCCCTTGTCCCTGTGGATGGTAAAGTGGGTGCCCCAACACGCAATATCTTCCAATTACTTTCAACTCACATGAAAGTGGTGTTTTATTTATTTATTTTTATTGCCTGCTGCAATCCCATGGTTACTTGAAGACTGTTATCTCTTTCCAACTTCACATAGGAGAACAAAGAGAAACAGAGCAAACAGAATAAAGGGCCTGGGTAGCTACACCTGTGGTTGATGCTCACATGATAGTGTGCAAGGACCCAGATTCAAGCCCCCAGTCCCCACCTGCAGGAAGAAAGCTTCAGGAGTAGTGAAGCATACTTCAGGTATCTTTCTGCCTCTTTCCTTATCTCTTCCTTCCTCTCAGTTTCTGGTTGTCTTTATTCAATAAATAAATAAATAAACATAATAAAAAGTATTTTTTTCTATTATTTTATTTATGATTAATAGTGGTTACAAGACTGTAAGATTACAGTGTATAGTTTCTCTTATTATTATTATTTTTTTATTTAAGAAAGGATTAATGAACAAAAACATAAGGTAGGAGGGGTACAACTCCACACAATTCCCACCACCAAATCCCCTTAACCTACCCCCTCCCATGATAGATTTCCCATTCTCTAGCCTTCTGGGAGCATGGACCCAGGGTCGTTGAGGGTTGCAGAAGGTAGAAGGTCTGGCTTCTGTAATTGCTTCCCTGCTGAACATGGGCGTTGACTGGTCGGTCCATACTCCCAGTCTGCCTCTCTCTTTCCCTAGTAAGGTGTGTCTCTGGGGAAGCTGAGCTCCAGGACACATAGGTGGGTTCTTCAATCCAGGGAAGCCTAGCCAGCATCCTGGTGGCATCTGGAACCTGGTGATTGAAAAGAGAGTTAACATATGAAGCCAAACAATTTGTTGAGCAATCATGGATCCCAAGCTTGGAATAGTGGAGAGGAAGTGTTAGGGAGGTACTCACTGCAAACTCTAGTGTACTTCTGCTTTCAGGTATATATTTTGCAGTAGTTTATGGATACGTGTGCACATAAGCTCTCTCTCACAGAAACTGGTGTATATCTAGGTTATGGGACTTTGTTAGAAAGTGAACTACCTGAGATGAAATTAGAGTGTACTATAAAAGGAAAGGTCTCACCCGAGTAATGAAGCTGAAGGGTTGTCATTCCACACGTGAAGTCTCTGGACACAGTCTGAGGTGAAGCATGTTGAGGTGGCAATCGTTGCTTTGGTTAGGTTGTGATCAGCGGATGCAATATTATTTGGTTTGGATTGGGAGATGCATACGGGAAAGTGGGCCCTATCCAAGGGTTCCAGGACTGGGGGAAGTAGGGGCTCTATAGTGGAGATGTGAGGTTCCTGCTGTCTTAGGGTTCAAAAAGACAATCGATAGTTAATGTTATCATCACATTATTTGTTAATTGGGTTAACTTTGAAAAGTCCTTTTGTTAGGGTTTGCTGTACAGTATCCAGTATCTTGGATATAGCTGTGCTATTGGATGCTTCTAATCTACTTGGTCTAGGCTTTTGAGAGAGTCCGCATATCAAATACACAGCCTATATGTTAAAAAGATTCAGTTTGTGTTTTGAGAAACTTTGAGACATACAACTGATTTTCCTCCTCTCATATTAATTAACTACTGATTTATATGTGTACATTTTGCTAGGAGTGTACATAAACACCATTCCCACCAACAAAAGATAGTGACCCATCCCTCCCGCCCACTCCCACCCCCCACTGGCCCAGGAAGCTGCATGTCTACCCCTCACCACTGGGTTTTTACTTTGGTGCCCTACTTACAATTTGGTCAGGTCCTGCTTATAGTTTCCCTTTCAGATCTTCTTAGTCAGCTTCTGTTGATGAGTGGGATCATCCCATACTCATCTTTATCTTTCTGACATAGTTCACTTAACATAATTCCTTCTAGCTCTGTCCAAGATGGGTCAGAGAAGGTGGGTTCATTGTTCTTGATAGCTGCATAGTATTCCATTGTGTATATATACCACAGCTTTCTCAGCCACTCATCTGTTTTTGGGCACCTGGGTTGCTTCCAGGTTTTAGCTATTATGAATTGTGCTGCTATGAACATAGGAGTACACACCTCTTTTTGGTTGGGTGTTATGGAGTCCTTGGGGTATAACCCCAGGAGAGGAATTACTGGGTCATATGGAAGGTCCATGTCTAGCCTTCTGAGAGTTTTACAGATTGCTCTCCACAGAGGCTGTACCAATTTACATTCCCACCAGCAATGTAAAAGGGTTCCTCTGTCCCCACATCCTCTCCAGCATTTGTTGCTGCTGTCCTTTTTGATGTATGCCATTCTTACAGGAGTGAGGTGGTATCTTAGTGTTGTCTTAATTTGCATTTCTCTGACAATCAGTGACCTAGAGCAGTTTTTCATATGTTTGTTAGCCTTTTGGATCTCCTCTGTGGTGAATGTTTTGTTCATTTCCTCTGCCCATTTTTGGATGGGGTCATTTGCTTTTTTGTGGCTAAGTTTGCTGAGCTCTTTATATATTTTGGTGATTAGTTTCTTGTCTGATGTCTGGCATGTGAAGATCTTCTCCCATTCTGTGAGGGGTCTCTCTGTTTGTTTACTAGTTTCTTTGCATGTGCAGAAGCTTTTCAATTTGATGTAGTCCCATTGGTTTGTTTCTGCTTTAGTCTTCCTTGCAATTGGGTTTGATTCATCAAAGATGTCCTTGAGGTGCAGGTGGAAAACTGTTTTACCAATGTTTTCCTCTAGGTATTTGATTGTTTCTGGTCTGACATCTAGGTCTTTGATCCATTTGGAGTTGATTTTTGTTTCTGGTGAGATAAAGTGGTTCAATTTCATTCCTCTGCATGTTTCAACCCAGTTTTCCCAGCACCATTTATTGAAGAGAGCCTCCTTTTTCCATTTAATCCTTTGGGCCCCCTTGTCAAAGATTAGATGCCCATAGGTGTTGGGATTTACTTCTGGGCTTTCAATTCTGTTCCACTGGTCTGTGTGCCTATTTTTGTTCCAGTACCATGCTGTTTTGATGATGATGGCTTTATAATATAGTTTAAGGTCTGGTAGTGTGATGCCTCCATTTCTGTTTCTTTTCCTCAAGATGGTTTTGGCAATTCTAGGTGTTTTCAGGTTCCAGATAAATGATTGTAGTGTTTGTTCTATTCTCTTAAAGAAGCTTGGTGGAACTTTGATGGGTATTGCATTAAATTTGTATATGGCTCTGGGGAGAATATTCATTTTGATGATATTTATTCTTCCCATCCATAAGCATGGGATATCTTTCCATTTCTTGGTATGAGTTTCTATCTCCTTGAGTAGCGACTCATACTTTTCAGTATACAAGTCTTTCACTTCTTTGGTCAACTTTATTCCTAGGTATTTGATTGATTTTGCTGAAACAGTAAATGGGAGTGATTTCTGGATGTCTTCTTCTTCAGATTTAGTGTTTGCATAAAGAAATACCACTGATTTTTGTACATTGATTTTGTACCCTGATACCTTGCTATATTGCCTAATAACTTCCAGTAATTTTCTACTGGATTCTTTAGGTCTTTCTATGTATACTATCATATCATCTGCAAATAGTGAGAGCTTGACTTCTTCCCTTCCAATCTGTATCCCTTTGATTTCTTTCTCTTGCCTGATTGCTATGGCAAGAACTTCCAATACTATGTTGAAGAGTAACGGTGACAGTGGACAGCCCTGTCTAGTCCCCGATCTGAGGGGGAATGCTTTCAGCTTCTGTCCATTGAGTATGATGTTGGCTGTAGGTTTGCTATATATAGACTCCACTATCTTGAGGAATTTCCCATCCATTCCCATTTTTTGTAGAGTTTTGAGCATGAACGGGTGTTGGATTTTGTCAAAGGCTTTCTCTGCATCTATTGAGATAATCATGTGGTTTTTGGCTTTGCTTTTATTGATGTGATGAATGACATTGATTGATTTACGGATGTTGAACCAGCCTTGCATTCCTGGGATGAATCCCACTTGGTCATGATGAACAATCTTTTTGATGTGTTGCTGTATCCGGTTGGCCAAGATCTTGTTTAATATTTTGGCATCGATGTTCATCAGAGATATTGGTCTGTAGTTTTCCTTTTTTGTTCTGTCCCTATCAGCTTTTGATATCAGGGTGATGTTGGCTTCATAAAAGGTGGAAGGGAGTATTCCTGTTTCTTCAATCTTATGGAATAGCTTAAGAAGTATGGGTATTAACTGTTTCCTGAAAGTTTTGTAGAATTCATTTGTGAGGCCATCTGGTCCAGGCCTTTCGTTGTTGGGGAGATTCTTAATAACAGTTTCAATTTCTTTGTCTGTGATTGGTGCATTTAGATTTTGTAGTTCTTCTTGGTTCAGTTTTGGAAGTGCATAGGTTTCTAGGAATTGTTCCATTTCTTCCAGATTCTCTAGCTTGGTGGCATATAGTTCTTTACAGAAGTTTCCAGGATTCTCTGGATTTCTGTGGTGTCAGTTGTGATATCTCCTGCATCGTTTACAATTCTATTAATTTGAGTCTTCTCTCTTTTTTGTTTGGTGAGTCTGGCTAGGGGTTTGTCAATTTTGTTTAATCTTTCAAAGAACCAACATTTGGCTTCATTGATCTTTTGTATGGTTCTTTTATTTTCGATGTTGTTTATTTCTGCTCTAACTTTAGTGATTTCTGTCCTTCTGGTTGCTTTAGGGTTCCTTTGTTCCTCTTCCTCTAAGTCCTTGAGGTGTGCAGTAAGGTCGTTCATTTGGGCTTCTTCTTGGTGTTTAATATGTGATTGTATGGCTATAAGTTTCCCTCTCAGTACTGCTTTATCTGTGTCCCAAATATTTTGATAGGTTGTGTCTTCATTTTCATTAGTTTCCAGGAACATTTGAATTTCCTGCTTGAGTGAGTCTCTGACCCAGTGGTTCTTAAGGAGCATGTTGTTTAGTTTCCAAATTCTATGTCTTTTAATAATTTTCTGTTTGTTGTTAAATGTTAGTTTTACTCCACTGTGGTCTGAGAAGATACTTGGGATGACTTCAATGCTCTTGAATTTATTGATGCTGTCTTTGTGGCCTAACATGTGGTCTATCCTTGAGTATGTGTTATGTGGATTTGAAAAGAAGGTGTATTCCAGTTTTTGGGGTGGAGGAGTCTGAAAATGTCCAAGAGGTCTAGTCTGTCAATCTCTTCATTCAATTCTCTTGTATCTTTGTTGGTTCTCTGCTTTGTTGATATGTCTAAGTGTGAAAGTGGGGTACTGAAGTCTCCCACTATTACTGTATTACTATTGATGTATTTTTGAAATTCTTTCAGTAGATGCTTAATGCATTTAGATGGTCCCTCGTTGGGTGCATAGATGTTAATAATTGTTAAGTCTTCTTGGCTGATTGATCCTCTAATCATTATGTAATGTCCTTGCCTATCTTTTATTACTTTATTTAATTTAAAATCTATCATAGCTGAGATGAGAATGGCTGTTCCTGCCCTTTTTTGTGGACCGTTAGCCTGTATGATAGTTTTCCATCCTTTCGCTTTAAGTCTGTGTTTATCTTGTTGTGACAGATGGGATTCTTGCAAGCAGCATATGGTTGGGTTATGTTTTCTGATCCATCCCCCCACCCTATGCCTTTTGATGGGTGAGTTTAAGCTATTGACATTTATTGATATTATGGATTTAATGTATTGTAGTGCCGTTGTTCTAAAAAAAAATTTGTTTGCTCTGATATATTGCAAGTATTATAGTGATGTTCTTGTTTATAAGAGGTCTTTTAGTACCTCTTTTAGGGCCGGCTTGGTGATGGTTGCCTCCTTTAACTGTTGTTTATCTAAGAAGGTTTTGATCCCTCCATCTAGTTTGAATGAAAGTCTAGCAGGATATATTATCCTTGGTTGAAACCCTTTTTCATTCAGGGCTCGATAGATATCTTGCCACTCCCTTCTGGATTTTAGAGTTTGAGTGGAGAAATCTGCAGATAATCTTATGGGTTTTCCCTTGTATGTGACTTTTTGTTTCTCTCTTGCAGCCTTTAGGATCCTTTCTTTATCCTTACTTCTTCTCATTGTGACTATAATGTGTCTTGGTGTCTTCAGGTCTGGGTTGATTCTGTTTGGTACTCTCTGGGCCTCTTGAACCTTGATATCCTTTCTGTTATTCAGGTGTGGGAAGTTTTCTTGTATTATTTCCTCTAGAATGTTTGCTTCCCCTTCCTCTCTTTCTTCCTCTGGCGGGCCAATTATATGAATGTTACTTCTTTTGAGATCATCCCATATGTCTCTGTTGTTGTTTTCAGTGTCTCTCAATCTCTTTTTAAGCTCTTTCACCTCTTTCTTAGTTTTCTCTAACTCATCCTCTGTCTGACTAATTCTGTTTTCTGCTTCTGTTAGTCTGCTTTCCCTTGCCTCAGCTTCTTTCTTCATTACACCTATTTCAGCTTTCAGTTCTCTAATTGCCTTAAGATAATCAGTATTTTCCTTGGGGGTCTCAACTGTTGTTTCCCTAATACTGCCATTCCTTTCCTCCAATGTTGTTTTCATTTCTGTGATTAATAAGTTTATTATTGCTTGCATACTTTTCTTATCTATGGTTACTTCTGACTGATTTGTAGTTTTTTCTGGGCTCTTGTCTTCATTCATTGGGGTAGCAGTTTTATTTGTTTTTAATCTACCCATTTTTTTATTTATGTGTTTCTCTCTTTTTTTATGCTCTGTTGTTCCTCAGTTGTTGTGTCTTGAGTACAAGTAACACTGTACTAAATACCTTTATGACAATTGCACTCACCAACCTCCGGAATTACAGTAGCAACTGAAGTAAGTATTGAAGTAGTTTAATCGTTACCAGTTAGCCAAACAATTTCTCCAGTCCGTGAAAAAATAGTAACCAAATCCAGTGAAGAAAGAGAAAAGAAAGAGAGGATAGCAAGAATAGACAGTTATGCAAATCTACTATCCAGTGTATATTCTAGGGGTAACAAGAGGGGAAAGGGAACTAGAGCAGAGGTACACACATAGAGAGTCCACTCTGAGTCAGATTTCTTCCCCAAAGTAATTCACAAATTCAGAAAGGCAAAGAAGAAAGAAGAAGTGTATGACAAGATTAAAAAAGAGAGAGAGAGAGACAAGAGAGAGAAAAGGGAGAAGATAAGAAAAAGAGTTGTAATTAAAGAGCAGTGCAAGGAACTTCCCAAATGTGTATCAGTGAATACAAAAAAAAACACCCTGTTTGGTGGTATGGGGTATCCTGCTAGGAGCTGGTCCCAGGGACTGCTTGGGGGGGTGGGGGCGGGAAGGATGTATGCTTGAAAATTAAAAGGTAGAAAAAAGAATTTTTTTCCCTACTCTAATTCTTAACCCAAATTAAGTTATAGTCACCTCCTTGGTGTCTAAGGACACCTTATTGGCTGGCCTGCTAAAGGCAGAAAATCCTATTGTTTTCAGGGGAGTGTGTTCGGAGCTCAGTGGCTAGCAGCTTCTCCTCCGCCATCTTCCGGGAAACCCCCCCCCCAGACTTTTTTAAAGGATTTCTCGAAAATGAAAACTAGCTCCAAGTCCTTTGATCCAATGAGAGCTATACTCAAGAAGTCTTTGGATCCGCCCTCAGGGTCACGGTGGTCCCTGGAGACTCCCAAGAGAAAGCCCCTGAGCTAAAGTGCTCTCTCCGGGTCCTCTGCCGGCCGCCCAGCAGTACTCTGCAACCGGCGGAGGAGCCGCCTTCCCGGGCGGAGGACAATGCCGGGCGCACTCGCCTTGCCTGGAGCCGCCTGGGAAGTCTGGAGCCCCACTAGTCCTTGTCACATTTACTCTAATTCTTAACCCAAATTAAATTATAATCACCTCTTTGGTGTCACCCCTTATTGACAGACCTGCTAAAGGCAGAAAATCCTACCGTTTCTAAAAGATGTGATCAGAGAACACGCTGTTAGCAGTTTCTCAGTCCGCCATCTTCCCCTTCTCCTCATAAAAAGTATTTTAAAAAAGGAGAATGACCTCATAGCTTCTCTTTAGTGTCATGTGTGGTCTCTTTAAAAACATATTTATTTATTTATTTATTTATTTATTTATTATAGGATAGAGACAGAAAGAAATTGAGAGGGGAGGGTGAGATACAAAGGGGGGAGAGACAGAAAGACACCTGTAGCCCTGTTTCACAACTCTTGAAGCTTTCCCCTTGTAGGTGGGGACCAGGGGCTTGAACCTGGGACCTTGCACACTTTCATGTGAGCACTTAACCAGATGTGCCAAATCCTGGCCCTCTATGAGTGGCTTTCCTATGAGTGTCAGGGGCTTGAACCTAGGTTGTCATGTGTATGAGGTGTGTATTTTACCAAGTGTTCTATCTCTTGGCCTCTGAAAATATTCAGAGAATATTTTAAATAGAGATAAAATATTTTAAATAGAGATAAAATATTTTATATTTTATTTTTATATATATTTTAAATATAGTTTTATATTTTAAAATATATTATCTTTTTAAAGATAAAATATTTTAAATAGAGATCTTGACAGATAATATTCAAATTCATCAAATAATCACACATAGGCTCCTTTTCAGTTCAACTGAGATATTCCATTTGTGGGTACTCAGCAAGTTTATATCCATAGTTTAGTCTTTTTCTCACTAATATTAGTTTATTTTCTACTTTATCAGGGCCTCACTATTATAGTTGTTTTCCCCATTTTGTAGCCCCTACCACCTCCAAAATAGTTTCCATCACTGGTGAACTCATCATAGTCTTCTCCATGCTGAGTGTGTCTGCCACCACCTCCATGGTCACCAAAGCCACCTTCACCACACAAGTTTCCTCCAAGACTGAAGGGGTTCATCCAGCAACTTTCCTGTCACAGTCATGAGAATTCAGAGGCCTCTCCATCAAGCCTTACTGATGGAACATTTTTAAAGCATCATGAAGACAAACCATCTTGTTTGAAGTCACATAACTCCTCTCTCCCTCTCTTTCCCTCTCCCTCTCCCTCTCCCTCCCTCTTCCTCTCTCTCTCCCTCTCTCTTTCTTTCTCAATCTGATATGAGAAAATTCTGTGTACTCATCAAAAACAATGTCTATAAAAGCTAAAGAAATTGACCTTCTAGGATTTCGGTGTACAGAACATACTTCCAGCCTTTAGGTTCATGATTACTCAACAATTTGTTTGGCTTTGTATGTTAACTCTCTTTTCAGCCACCAGGTTCCAGATGCTACCATGATGCCAACCAGACTCCCCTGGGCAGACAACCCCACCAATGTGTCCTGGAGCCCCACTTCACCAGAGCTCTGCCCCACTAGGGAAAGAGAGAGACAGGCTGGGAGTACGAGTAGACCTGCCAGTGCCCATGTTCATCAGGGAAGCAATTACAGCAGCCACACCTTCCACCTTCTACACCCCATAATGACCTTGGGTCCATAGTCCCAGAGGGATAAAGAATAGTAAAGGTAAGGAGTCGGGCAGTAGCACAGCAGGTTAAACGCAGGTGGCTCAAAGTGAAAGGACTGGCATAAGGATCCCGGTTCCAGCACCCGGCTTCCCACCTGCAAGGGAGTCGCTTTACAAGTGGTGAAGCAGGTCTGCAGGTGTCTATCTTTCTCTCCCCCTCTCTGTCTTCCCCTTCTCTCTCCATTTCTCTATGTCCTATCCAACAACAATTACATCAATAACAACAATAATAAAACAAGGGCAACAAAAGGGAATAAATAAATTTTAAAAAACTTTTAAAAAGTTCTAAAAAATAAAGAATAGGAAAGGTATCAGGGGAGGGAGTGGTGGGAATTTTGTGGAGGTGTACCCCTCTTATTCTATGGTTTTTGTCATTGTTTCTTTTTATAAATAAGAATTAAAAAATAAAAGAACATACTGCTGGGTCACACAGTGGTGCACCTTGTTAAGCACTCACATTACAGTGTTTGAGGACCTGGGTTCAAGCCCCTGGTCCCCACCTGCAGGGGGAAAACTTGACAAAGCAGGGATGCAGGTGTCTCTCTGTTTCTTTCCCTCTCTGTCTATCCCTCCTGTCTCAATTTCTCTACATCCTACTACTCTTTGCATTCAAAACCTATAGTCATTCTTCAAAATGTAAGAGTTAGTCATCTTCCTATATAGTGAAGGAGGTGATTGATGGAGCGCAGTGACTTAAATATACGTATTCACTGTGCAAGACTTTGATAGCAATAGTAGTAGTACTAGTAGAGCATTTGGATCAGTAATAATAATGATACTAATAGTAATACTAGTAGTAATATAAGTGGCATTAAAATAGTGTAGGCGGGTGTCACACTGCAAAACTATGATATGACAATAAACAAATTGCTTAAGATCAATTATCTTGTGTGCAAATGGAATAAAAAAATGATTCTTTATTTGCTACATGATGGTCTTGAAAGCAGTCTCTAAGGTGGTATAACTGAGCTGGAGAGATTCTGTTCATTGTTCATTGTTCGAGCACATTGCCTACTATGCTGCGTGTAAGGTCTGGATTCTGGTGGTATCTCCTCTCTGTATTTTTCTCTTTTTCCTTCCTCTCTTTCTCTGTCTTTCAAATAAATAAAAATAAATTGGAATGAGTGGGATTGGAGAAGAAGAGAGAGGCATAAAGCAGCCCCCCCCCGGGGGGGGGGGGCTCGAACCGGGATCTTTACACTGGTCTTTGGGCTTTGTGCCATGTGCGTTTAACCCGTTGTGCTACTGCCTGAACCTCCTCCCCATACTAAATTTTAAACAAAAACATAAAGCATTTGGAGGCCTGTCAGTGGTGCACCTGGTTAGGGGGTACACAGTGGTACTAAGCGCAAGGACCTGCTTAAGGATCCAGATTTGAAACACTGCACTGGGGAAGCTTCATAAGCAGCTAAGTAGGTCTGCAGGCATCTCTCTTCCTCTCTTCTTCTCTTTCCCTCCTCTCTCAGTTTCTCTTGTCTTGTCACAAAAATAACTAACCTAATAAGAATAAAGATATTTTAGCGGTCATTGTCTCTCTCTGAGACAGATACAAAGAGAGGTAGAGAGAGAGTGGGAGAATTCCATTCAATGCACTGGAGGCAGGAGACAGGCCTGAACTTGGCTTTCTCACAGTGATGGCAAAGCTGCAAGCTAACCAAGGGAGCAATTTCCCCATATTGAACATTCTCTGTAACTGGTAAATATGGACATGAAAGATGCCTTTTCAAGGTACATAGGAGTGAAAAAAAAATTGCTCTTTTTTTTAATCACTGTGTTTGCATTTTAGAATCACTCTTGAATTGTATTCACTTATTTTTGCCTCTGGGGTTATCACTGGGGCTTGGTGTCTGCATGGTAGCATTTTTTTTTTTAGAAAGAGCATGAGGAGAAACAGAGGGGAGAGACATTTGATCCAGCTCTTGGAAAGCTTCACCCCTAAAAGTGGGGACCAGGAGCCTGAACCTTGGTTTTGTCCATGGTAATGTGTGCCCTCCACCAGATGAGCTCACCACCTGGTCCCCACACTCTCAAATTTTTATAAGGGGTAAAAGGGGAAAAAAAGCACTGAAGAAGAGGACAAATACTACATAGAATGAAAAGCTCTATTAAGGACTGAGAACTAGCATTCCTTGGGAAGAGGACATGACAGAGGAGAGTCCTTGATTTCTCTTATAGAAGGCTGAAGTAATACAATGGCTGAAGCAAAAATAGCTTCTGGCATTAATCATTTTAAAGTGTTTTTCTTTCTATCCATATCATGGAGACTTGGACTTAAAAAAAATGGATGAGAAGGGAGGAAGGAACCAGCTATTCTGTGTGACTTTAAATGAGAACCAGGGTTTTAGGGCAGGGTTTATGTGGAAGTTGAAGCAATTTGAATCTCAGCACAAGCCTTTGATAGCTTCTACCTCTAGAACTGACTACATATGAAATATATATATTAAGATATGATCTCAGAACTGGCACAAAGAGTTCATCTTGATACTTTGCCTTATTTCCAGGTTTGAGCCTGGCCCCACTGATTTGGAAGAAGATGTGGTGTTGGTTCTCTCACTCTGTCCCTCTACCTGAAAAAATGTCATGCTGGAGTGGTGAGCCCTGAAATGACAAAAAACAAAAACAAAAGCTTTTTTCAGACAAGGGAGATATTACAATGATGGCAGAGCAGACTTCCCGGTCTGAGGCCTCTGATATCGCACAGCACAACCAGAACTAATCAGTTCTCTGGTTCTCTCTCTCTCTCTCTCTCTCTCTCTCTCCCCTCATCTTTCTCTCCTAAAGCTTAGATAATGATTTATTAACAAATTAATTGATAAAGATGCCCAGGTTCAAAGCTCAGTTATGGCCATGACAAAGCAGTGCACCATCAATGTGAGCTATTGGGATGTCGGAAAAGTCATGACATACCTTTTTTTCTGTGTTTACCTATGCAGAAATGTGTCATGGCTTTTTCCGACAACCCAATAACTCAAACTGACAGTGCACTGCTTTGCCATGGGCATAACCCAGCTTTGAACCTGAACTCACTCACCGAATGAAACTTTGGTACTGTGGTTTCTTTCACTCTCTGATTGTCTGTGTCTAGTATTTCACCAAAGCAAAGGACTCTGGGGAAAGAAGGAAAGTGACAGAATGAAGGGTTATTGGAGTCCTGGTGTGTCTCCTAGACACCAATAAGGGGAGGTGAGATACTGTACCTATGTGTTCAAGACTATACTGTAAACCACTAACTCCCAATAGTATAAAAGAATACATGTAGCTCATGGACAGAGAGGAGCATAAGGAGAGATTCCTGAGGATAAAACCCTTATCTAGTCCCAAGCAGCTGGTAAGTCTGGCATTTTTCCAGTTGAGATGCCATCTCTATTCTGTTTTATCAACAAATATACTGATGAAGAGAAGTCAGGATCCCCCTAAGGCTCCAAATGCAACTGTGAGTCTCTATTGCTACTGCCTCTTGGAGGCTGGAGCAGCAGCAGGGAGTTCCTATGTTGACTTCAGGTTGGGAGGTGGAAGGCAAGAACTGACTGGGAAACTCAGGAGAAGATCTACACCCCAGTGGTATAGAAGTGGAGTATAGTGGGAGCCTTTCCCCATTGCTCTCCTGATGAACTAGGAGACATGGTAAATAATTGCCTCAGAAACCACAGACCATAAATCGGATTTGTTTAGAAATTCACAGGGCCAAGGAGTGCTGTCCAGCTTGGCTCCAGCTACCAGCAAGCAGCTGAATTGAGCCTGAGGCTTTGGATCCTTGGCATGTGGGAGTCTCTGCATAACCACTGTGATATCTCTTCTTCACCTTGCTTTATCTCTTGGTCAGGAGTTAGTAATTAAGCTAAAAAACCTACTTGTAGTTAAAAATCCCTCAGATTCCCATAGCCTACAGGGAATAAAAAGAACAAAAGAGATTTTTAAAAGACATTGTGCTTCAACTCAAGGATTGAGATAACATTGAAACAACTGTTAATTTCAACAACTGTAAACTCTTTATTCTTACTTAGACACAAGTCAGCCCAGGCAAGAGTTATCAGTGTATTGAAAACTACTGAGAGAGGGACCTCATAACACACTATATAAAATGGTTAAGCCAAGAAGAAACATTGGAGAAATGATCTAGGACAAAATCCCAGCTAAAAGTCACCCTAAAGTAGAAGCCCATAAGAATGAGGACAACATCCAAATACTAACTGAGGCACAGGAGTGATGAAAATTTTTGAAAGTAGTATCATCTAATGGGGAAACAGCAAATGAGACACGGAAATAAAACACAGTTTCAATTCAATTATAGAGCTGAAAGCTAAAATAGCTGGGTGAAGGGCACAACTAGCTGAACAAGCTAATACAGTATCTGAACAGGGTAAGAAGATAGCTAAGCTACAGAAAACAACATAGGGGAGAGAGAATAGAAAAAGTGAGGCAGAAAACAGAATTAGCAAGATCTAAGATGAAACAGAGTAAATTAAGTAATAAGTAAGAGATTTCAAAAAGAGATTAAGAGATACCTGAAAACAACAACAGAGACATATGGGATAATTACAAAAAAAGTAATATAGGCATTATTGGCTTTCCAGAGGAAGAAAGAAAGGGGAAGAAAGCACTCTGCAGGACATAAAATCTGAGAACTTCCCTGGTCTAGACAACATCAAAGACATAAAGGTTTAAAAAGCCCAAAAGGGTCCAAACAAAAATTAGCCCAGCCATAAAGACACCAAGATACATTACCTTTAGAATAAAAAAGAATGAGGATAAAGAAAGGATCCTGAAGGCTGCAAGAGAAAAACAAAGAGTTCCCTACAGAGGAAAACCCATGAGATTACAGCAGATTTCTCAATGCAAACACTAAAGGCAGAAGAGAATGGCAAGATATCTACTGAGTACTCAATGAGACAGGATTTCAACCAAGGCTATTGTATTCTGCTAGACTGTCATTCAGATGAGATGGAGATATAAAAACCTTTCATCAGTTGAAGTATTCAACTATCACCAAGCCTACCCTACAAGAAGTTCTGAAAGGTCTCCTATTAACAATCAGATCACCATAAACATGCCATATATCAGAACACTCCAAAAATCTAAAATAATGGCATGAAAATATCTTCAATCTATAATATCAATAAATGTCAATGGCCTGAATTCACCTATTAAAAGGCACAGAGTAGGAAGAAGGATCAGAAAACACAACCCAAGTATATTTTGTCTGCAGGAATCCCACCTAACACAACAAGACAAACACAGACTCAAAATCAAAGGATGGAAAAACTATCATACAAGCCAATGGACCACACACAAAAAAGGGCAGGAACAGCTATTCTCATATCTAACACAAAAGACTTTAAAATAAATAAAATTTAAAAAGATACAGATGGAAATTATTTAATGCTCAGAGGAACAGTCAATCAAGAGAACTTAATGATTATTAACATCTATGTACCCAATCAAGAGGGTCATTAACATCTGTGCCCCCAATGAAAGGCTATCAATATACATAAATATCTGCTTAAAGAGCTACAGCAGCATATTAATAGCAGCATAGTAATAGTAGGGGACTTCAATACCCCACTCTCTCAACTTGACACATCATCCAGGCAGAAATTCAATAAAAAAGTGAGAAAGCTAAATGAAGAAATAGATAAACTAGAACTATTGGACATTTTCAGAGTCATTCAACCCAAGAAACTGGAATAAACATTTCATTCAAGTACACATGGGTCATTCTCAAAGATAGACCATATGTTAGGTCACAAAGTCAGTGTCAAAAAATTCAAGAGCATTGAAATCATCCCAAGCATCTTCTCAGACCACAGTGTAATTAAATGAACTCCTAACAATAAACAAAAAATTAGTAAAAGTCCCCAAATATGGAAACTCTACAGTACATTACTTAACAACTACTGGGTCAAAGAGTAAATGAAGAAAGAAATCAAAATGTTTTCAGAGTTCAATGAAAATGAAGACACAAACTATCAAATATTTGGGACACAGCTAAGGCAGTACTGAGAAGGAAGTTCATAGCCATAAAAAAGATGCATTAGGAAACAAGAAAAAGCTCAAATAAACAACCTGATTGCACACCTTAAAGACTTAGTAGAAGAAGGACAATGGCACCCTAAAGCAATCAGAAGGACTGAAATAACTAAAGTTAGGGCACAAATAAATAACATTGAAAATAAGAAAACCATACAAAAGATTAATGAAGGTAAATGTTTATTCTTCAAAAGAGTAAACAAAATTGACAAACCTTTAGCCAGACTCACAAAACAAAAAAGAGAGGAGAGCCAATATCTCTGATGAACATAGATGCTAAAATATTGAATAAAATTCTAGCCAACTGGATAAGGCAGTATAATAAAAAGATTTTCCATCATGATCAAGCGGGGTTTATCCCAGGGATGCAAGGTTGGTTTAATATATGTGAATCAGTCAATGTGATCCACCACATCAATAAATGCAAGACCAAAAACCTCATGGTTATATCAACAGATGCAGAGAAAGCCTTTGACAAAATCCAATATCCGTTTATGATCAAAACGCTATAAAAGATGGCAATAGATAGAAAATTCCTCAAGATAGTGGAGTTCACATAAAGTAAACCTACAGCCAACATCATACTCAATGGCAGAAAGCAGGAAGCATTTCCCCTTAGATTAGCTTCCAGAATGGGCTACCCACTATCACCATTACATAGTGTTGGAAGTTCTTACCATAGCAATCAGGCAGGATCAAGGAATTAAAGGGATACAGATTAGAAAAGAAGAAGTAAAACTCTCCCTATAAGCAGATGATGTGATAATATACATAGAAAAACCTAAAGAATCCGGTAGGAAGCTTTTGGAAATTATCAAGCAATATAGTAAGATGTCAGACTACAATGTTAACACAAAAAGCCATTAAAATAAATAAAATTTAGTAATGTAATCAGTTGCTACATCTCTTATTCTTAGTTTTAATGTACCCAAGAAATATCAGCAACTTTCTGGAATTTTATTTATTCAAATTAGTTTTGAAATATGTTACTCATTAGTGGCTCCTTGGCCCCCCCCCCATTTTTAGGAAAAATGTAAACACAACATTTCAATTTTGGATAATTAATGTACACTTACTACATGTTCACTTCTTTCATGGAGCACAAAACTGACCTCATATATGTGCAATAAATGATCTTCTAAGATAAAAAAAAAAGTCAGTGGCATTCCTTTATGCAAACACTACATTGGAAGAAGAAGAAATTCAGAAATCAGTTCCTTTTACTATAGCAACAAAACAATAAAATATCTAGGAATAAACCTAACCAAAGAAGTGGAAGACTAGTATACCAAAAATTATAAGTCACTATTCAAAGAAATAGAAAAAGACACAAAGAAGTGGAAAGATATTCCATGTTCATGGGTTGGAAGAATTAACATCATTAAAATGAATATACTACTCAGAGCCATATACAAATTTAATGGTATCCCCATCAAGATCCCAACCACATTTTTTAGGAGAACAGAATACATGCTACAAATTTTTAATTGGAACCAGAAAATATGTACAATTGCCAAACAATCTTGAGAAGAAAGAACAGAACTAGAAGGCATCACAGTTTCAGATCTCAAATTGTATTATTGGGCCATTGTAATCAAAACTGCTTGATACTCTAACACCAATAGACACACTGACAAGTGGAATAGAATTGAGAGCCCAGATGAAAGGCCCCACACCTATGGACATCAAATCTTTGACAAAAGTTCCCAGACTATTAAATAGTGAAAGGGGAGTCTCTTCAACAAATGGTGTTGAAAAAAATGGGTTAAAAATGCAGGATAATGAAATGGAACCACTATAGTTTACCAAACACAAAAGTAAATTTCAAGTGGGTCAAGAACTTGGATGTTCGACCAGAAACTATCAAATATTTTGAGGAAAATATTGGCAGAACTCTCTTGCATATAAATTTTAAATACATATTCAATGAAATGAATCCAATTACAAAGAAAACTAAGACAAGAATATACCAGTGGGACTATATCAAATTAAAAAGCTTCTGCACAGCAACAGAAACCAATACCCAAACAAAGAGACTCCTCATAGAATGGGAGAAGATCTGTACATGCCATACATCAGACAAGAGGTTAATTACTAAAATATATAAGGAGCTTGCCAAACTCAACAACAAGAAAACAAATGACCTCATCCAAAAATAGTGAGAGAACATGGACAGAATATTCACCATAGAAGAGATCCAAAAGGCTGAAAAACGTGAAAAAAATACCCCCAAGTCACTGATTGTCAGAGAAATACATATAAAGACAATAATGAAATACCACTTCACTCTTATGAAAATGTCATACATCAGAAAAAATAGAAGCAACAAATGCTGGAGAGGCTGTGGGGACAAAGTCTTGCACTGCTGATGGGAATGTCATTTGGTCCAACCCTGTGAAGAGCAGCCTGGAGAACTCTCAGTAGGCTAGAATGGGAGTATATATACATAGAGAGAGATTGTTATAGAAATAATAGTCAACCCGTATCTGTAATTTTGAGAGAACTAATACAGTTTCCAATGGAGGGAATGGGGACACAGAACTCTGGTGGTGGGTGGGGAAGGTGTGGAATTATACGTCTGTTATATTATTATTTTCTAAATCAATATTAAATCAGTAATTTAAAATAATAAAGAATAAAAAAAAAGTGTTCGAGGCCCTGCTATATTTTCTGTCAGGTTCTTAAACTGTCTCCACTAGGACTTAGACAGAGATTGCACAGCTCTTCCTGTGAATTGCTGTCTAAAAAAAAAAAAAAAAGCTCAGTTCAGTTGTGAACAGTTTTTTTTTTTTAAGATTTTATTTAATAATAAGAAAGAGAGGAGGAGAGAGAAAGAACCAGGCATCACTCTGGCACATGTGCTGCCGGGGATCAAACTCGGGACCTCATGCTTGAGAGTCCAAAGCTTTATCACTGCGCCACCTCCTGGACCACAGTGAACAACTTTTTGAGAAGTTTTTTTCTCAGTGAGATATGATCTTCCTTATTTTCCACAAGACCGCCTTTTCCTGTCTGAAGACATCACTCAGCAGTCTTCCTGACTAAACACCACCTACCTGTCAATCACTGTGTAGGTAGTGTGGTCCACTGCCCAATCTTTGTCCTGACTAGTCTCACCTCATCTTGCAGTCTGGCTATTTATTGATCTCATACACAGGTACCATCTTGCTGGGTGTTATCTTTATGAATAGAAAACCAGTAATTTGAAAAACTGACAAAATATGAAGCTTTTTTTTTCAGGTTTTGCACTCCTTATGAATCTTACCTATATTCAACTCAGATCATTTGAAAAGACAAGGTGTAACATGTAGTCAGTCATCAAATAATCAAAACAATCAGTTTACCTGTGCTGGAATGGGATAAAAAGCACCCCTTTTTGTTCACTCATCCCTTATTCTATGAATTTTTCGTAAGTGGGTTTGTATTTCCAAGGGATGTCAAACTTAACATTCTTATCTCTTATTATATGTTGGACAGCAACTCTTTCCAGTCACATCTATATTTCTATTTTTTTAAAGATTTATGTAAAAATTTAATGAGATAGAGAGAGAGAGAGAGAGAGAGAGAAAGTGAGACTAGGGCATTGCTGTGTTCTTACTGACTGGTGGTGCTGGGAATTGAACCCAGGATCTTTGGTGTCTCAGGGAAGAAAATCTATTGTGCTACCCATAGTGCTATTTCCTTATACCACACCTGTATTTTTAATGCATTTCTGTATCATCTCAGAACTCTGATAAGGCCATGCTTTGAACCAATAGCTTAATGGATATTGACCCTAGCAAAGCACCATTTCCAAACTGGTAACATGTCTGTGTTTATGACTATTAACTCTAATAGATAGGAGTTACAACATTGCCTATGATTTTCTATTTTTACTTGTTGCTCAAAAGGCACTTGTGGGCCATGTTGCTGGAAGTCATATCAGTGACAGAAAGGTGGCAGCTATGACCCAGCAACTGTCACCTGTGACTGCCCCCCCCCACCGCTTTACTAGGGCAGACTACAGTCAAAGTAAATGATCAAGCTATTTTTTAAATTTTTAAAATTTTATTAGTGATTTTATAATGATTAACAAGACTGTAAAATAACATGGATATAATTTTATACAGTTCTTACCACTAGAGTTCTGTGTACCATCCCCTCCATTGGAAGCTTTTCTATTTTTTATTTCCCTGGGAATATGGACCAAAATTTTTCATGGGGTGCAGAAGGTGGGAGGTCTGGCTTCTGTAATTGTTTCTCTGCTGGACATGGGCACTGACATTTCAATCCATACTCCCAGCCTCTTTCTGTCTTTCCCTAGTGGGTTTCAGGGAGGTGGGGTTCTAGTACACATTGGTGTGGTTGTCTGCCCAGGGAAGTCAGGTTGTCGTCATGGTAACATCTATACCTGAAAGGCAGTAAGATACAAAGCAGGACAAATTGTTCAATAAATAGGAACTCAAAGGTGGGAATAAACCAGGTGAAAATAGGGGTCTTTAGGTGAGAAGAAGCTAGGATTCCTATTTTAGATATGTTCAATGAGGTCTATGACTTTAGTAATTTTTGCCTGACCCTGATTGTTAAGATGCAGGTTAACTAAAATTATTTTCTGGGAAGATGGTGTCAGACTTGAGGATAGGACTAGAAAAGAGAGTAGCGGGGGGATTGGAGGAAGATGGCGGCCTGAGAAGTTGCTGACAGCGAGCGCTCTGACCGCATCGTTGGCAACGGTAGGATTTTCTGCCTTTAGCAGGCCAGTTAATAAGGGGTGACACCAAAGAGTGGGTACAATTTAATTTGGGTTAAGAATTAGAGTAAAGGTGACACGGACTAGCGGGGCTCCAGAATTCCCAGGGCGCCGGGCAAGGAGAGTGCGCCGGGCATTGTCCTCCGCCCGCCCAGGAAGGCGGCTCCTCCGCTGGTTGCAGAGCGCGGCGGGCAGAGGACCCGTAGAGAGCACTTTAGCTCGGGGGCTTCCTCTTGGGAGAATCCAGGATCCACCGCGACCCTGAGAGCAGATCCAAAGACTTCTTGAGTATAGCTCTCATTGGATCAAAGGATTTGGAGCTAGTTTTCATTTTTGAGAAATCCTTTAAAAAAGTCTGGAGGGGGGGGTTTCCCGGAAGATGGCGGACTACGGAGAAGCGGCTGGCCTTTGAGCTCCGGACACATCTCGTGTAAACAATAGGATTTTCTGCCTTTAGCAGGCCAGCCAATAAGGGGCCACAGCGGTCATACCAAGGTGTCTATAACTTAATTTGGGTTAAGAATTAGAGTAGGGGGAAAAAAATTCTTTTTTCTTCCTTTTAATTTTCAAGCATACATCCTTCCCGCCGCTCCCCCCGCCCCACCATAAACAGTGCCTGGGACCAGCTACTAGCAGGATACCCCATACCACCAAACAGGGTTTTTTTTTTTAAACTCACTGATACACATTTGGGAAGTTCCTCGCACTGCTCTTTAATTACAACCCTTCTTCTTATATTCTCCCTTTTCTCTCTCTTATCTCTCTCTATCTCTTTTTTTATTTTTTATTATTACTATTTTTTTTTATCCTGTCATACACTTCTTTCTTCTTTGCCTTTCTGAATTTGTGAATTACTTTGGGGAAGAAATCTGACCCAGAGTGGACTTTCTATGTGTGTATCTCTGCTCTAGTTCCCTTTACACTCTTGTTACCCCTAGAATATACACTGGATAGTAGATTTGCATAACTGTCTATTCTTGCTATCCTCTCTTTCTTTTCTCTTTCTTCACTGGGATTTGGTTACTATTTTTTCACGGACTAGAGAAATTTTTTGGCTAACTGGTAATGATTAAACTCCTTCAATACTTACTTCAGTTGCTACTGTAATTCCGGAGGTTGGTGAGTGCAATTGTCATAAAGGTATTTAGTACAGTGCTACTTGTGCTCACAACACAACAACTGAGGAACAACAGAGCATTAAAAAAAAAGAGAGAGAGAGAAACACATAAATAAAAAAAATATGGGTAGATTAAAAACAAATAAAACTGCTACCCCAATGAATGAAGACAAGAGCCCAGAAGAAACCATAAATCAATCAGAAGTAACCATAGATAAGAAAAGTATGCAAGCAATAATAAACTTATTAATCACAGAAATGAAAACAACATTGGAGGAAAGGAATGGCAGTATTAGGGAAACAACAGTTGAGACCCCCAAGGAAAATACTGATTATCTTGAGACAATTAGAGAACTGAAAGCTGAAATAGCTGTAATGAAGAAAGAAGCTGAGGCAAGGGAAAGCAGACTAACAGAAGCAGAAAACAGAATTAGTCAGACAGAGGATGAGTTAGAGAAAACTAAGAAAGAGGTGAAAGAGCTTAAAAAGAGATTGAGAGACACTGAAAACAACAACAGAGACATATGGGATGATCTCAAAAGAAGTAACATTCGTATAATTGGCCTGCCAGAGGAAGAAAGAGAGGAAGGGGAAGCAAACATTCTAGAGGAAATAATACAAGAAAATTTCCCAGACCTGAATAACAGAAAGGATATCAAGGTGCAAGAGGCCCAGAGAGTACCAAACAGAATCAACCCAGACCTGAAGACACCAAGACACATCATAGTCACAATGAGAAGAAGTAAGGATAAAGAAAGGATCCTAAAGGCTGCAAGAGAGAAACAAAAAGTCACATACAGGGGAAAACCCATAAGACTTTCTGCAGATTTCTCCACTCAAACTCTAAAAGCCAAAAGGGAGTGGCAAGATATCTATCGAGCCCTGAATGAAAAAGGGTTTCAACCAAGGATAATATATCCTGCTAGACTTTCATTCAAGCTAGATGGAGGGATCAAAACCTTCTTAGACAAACAACAGTTAAAGGAGGCAACTATCACCAAGCCGGCCCTGAAAGAGGTACTAAAAGACCTCTTATAAACAAGAACATCACTATAATACTTGTAATATATCAGAGTAAACAAATCGTTTTTTAGAACAATGGCACTACAATACATTAAATCCATAATATCAATAAATGTCAATGGCTTAAACTCACCCATCAAAAGGCACAGGGTGGGGGGATGGATCAGAAAACATAACCCAACCATATGCTGCTTGCAAGAATCCCATCTGTCACAACAAGATAAACACAGACTTAAAGTGAAAGGATGGAAAACTATCATACAGGCTAACGGTCCACAAAAAAGGGCAGGAACAGCCATTCTCATCTCAGACACGATAGATTTTAAATTAAATAAAGTAATAAAAGATAGGCAAGGACATTACATAATGATTAGAGGATCAATCAGCCAAGAAGACTTAACAATTATTAACATCTATGCACCCAACGAGGGACCATCTAAATACATTAAACACCTACTGAAAGAATTTCAAAAATACATCAATAGTTATACAATAATAGTGGGAGACTTCAATACCCCACTCTCACACTTAGACAGATCAACAAAGCAGAGAACCAATAAAGATACAAGAGAATTGAATGAAGAGATTGACAGACTAGACCTCTTGGACATTTTCAGACTCCTCCACCCCAAAAAACTGGAATACACCTTCTTTTCAAATCCACATAACACATACTCAAGGATAGACCACATGTTAGGCCACAAAGACAGCATCAATAAATTCAAGAGCATTGAAATCAACCCAAGTATCTTCTCAGACCACAGTGGAGTAAAACTAACTTTTAACAACAAACGGAAAATTATTAAAAGACATAGAATTTGGAAACTAAACAACATGCTCCTTAAGAACCACTGGGTCAGAGACTCACTCAAACAGGAAATTCAAATGTTCCTGGAAACTAATGAAAATGAAGACACAACCTATCAAAATATTTGGGACACAGCTAAAGCAGTACTGAGAGGGAAACTTATAGCCATACAATCACATATTAAACACCAAGAAGAAGCCCAAATGAACGACCTTACTGCACACCTCAAGGACTTAGAGGAAGAGGAACAAAGGAACCCTAAAGCAACCAGAAGGACAGAAATCACTAAAGTTAGAGCAGAAATAAACAACATCGAAAATAAAAGAACCATACAAAAGATCAATGAAGCCAAATGTTGGTTCTTTGAAAGATTAAACAAAATTGACAAACCCCTAGCCAGACTCACCAAACAAAAAAGAGAGAAGACTCAAATTAATAGAATTGTAAACGATGCATGAGATATCACAACTGACACCACAGAAATCCAGAGAATTCTGCGAAACTTCTATAAAGAACTATATGCCACCAAGCTAGAGAATCTGGAAGAAATGGAACAATTCCTAGAAACCTATGCACTTCCAAAACTGAACCAAGAAGAACTACAAAATCTAAATGCACCAATCACAGACAAAGAAATTGAAACCGTTATTAAGAATCTCCCCAACAACAAAAGTCCTGGACCAGATGGCTTCACAAATGAATTCTACAAAACTTTCAGGAAACAGTTAATACCCATACTTCTTAAGCTATTCCATAAGATTGAAGAAACAGGAATACTCCCTTCCACCTTTTATGAAGCCAACATCACCCTGATACCAAAAGCTGATAGGGAGAGAACAAAAAAGGAAAACTACAGACCAATATCTCTGATGAACATAGATGCCAAAATATTAAACAAGATCTTGGCCAACCGGATACAGCAACACATCAAAAAGATTGTTCATCATGACCAAGTGGGATTCATCCCAGGAATGCAAGGCTGGTTCAACATCCGTAAATCAATCAATGTCATTCATCACATCAATAAAAGCAAAGCCAAAAACCACATGATTATCTCAATAGATGCAGAGAAAGCCTTTGACAAAATCCAACACCCATTCATGCTCAAAACTCTACAGAAAATAGGAATAGATGGGAAATTCCTCAAGATAGTGGAGTCTATATATAGCAAGCCTACAGCCAACATCATACTCAATGGAGAGAAGCTGAAAGCATTCCCCCTCAGATCGGGGACTAGACAGGGCTGCCCACTGTCACCGTTACTCTTCAACATAGTATTGGAAGTTCTTGCCATAGCAATCAGGCAAGAGAAAGAAATCAAAGGGATACAGATTGGAAGGGAAGAAGTCAAGTTCTCACTATTTGCAGATGATATGATAGTATACATAGAAAGACCTAAAGAATCCAGTAGAAAATTACTGGAAGTTGTTAGGCAATATAGCAAGGTATCAGGCTACAAAATCAATGTACAAAAATCAGTGGTATTTCTTTATGCAAACACTAAATCTGAAGAAGAAGACATCCAGAAATCACTCCCATTTACTGTTTCAGCAAAATCAATCAAATACCTAGGAATAAAGTTGACCAAAGAAGTGAAAGACTTGTATACTGAAAACTATGAGTCGCTACTCAAGGAGATAGAAACTGATACCAAGAAATGGAAAGATATCCCATGCTCATGGATTGGAAGAATAAATATCATCAAAATGAATATTCTCCCCAGAGCCATATACAAATTTAATGCAATACCCATCAAAGTTCCACCAGGCTTCTTTAAGAGAATAGAACAAATGCTACAATCATTTATCTGGAACCTGAAAACACCTAGAATTGCCAAAACCATCTTGAGGAAAAGAAACAGAAATGGAGGCATCACACTCCCAGACCTTAAACTATATTATAAAGCCATCATCATCAAAACAGCATGGTACTGGAACAAAAACAGGCATACAGACCAGTGGAACAGAATTGAAAGCCCAGAAGTAAATCCCAACACCTATGGGCATCTAATCTTTGATAAGGGGGCCCAAAGGATTAAATGGAAAAAGGAGGCTCCCTTCAATAAATGGTGCTGGAAAAACTGGGTTGAAACATGCAGAAGAATGAAATTGAACCACTTTATCTCACCAGAAACAAAAATCAACTCCAAATGGATCAAAGACCTAGATGTCAGACCAGAAACAATCAAATACTTAGAGGAAAACATTGGTAAAACACTTTCCCACATACACCTCAAGGACATCTTTGATGAATCAAACCCAATTGCAAGGAAGACCAAAGCAGAAACAAACCAATGGGACTACATCAAATTGAAAAGCTTCTGCACATCCAAAGAAACTATTAAACAAACAGAGAGACCCCTCACAGAATGGGAGAAGATCTTCACATGCCAGACATCAGACAAGAAACTAATCACCAAAATATATAAAGAGCTCAGCAAACTTAGCCACAAAAAAGCAAATGACCCCATCCAAAAATGGGCAGAGGAAATGAACAAAACATTCACCACAGAGGAGATCCAAAAGGCTAACAAACATATGAAAAACTGCTCTAGGTCACTGATTATCAGAGAAATGCAAATCAAGACAACACTAAGATACCACCTCACTCCTGTAAGAATGGCATACATCAAAAAGGACAGCAGCAACAAATGCTGGAGAGGATGTGGGGACAGAGGAACCCTTTTACATTGCTGGTGGGAATGTAAATTGGTACAGCCTCTGTGGAGAGCAGTCTGGAAAACTCTCAGAAGGCTAGACATGGACCTTCCATATGACCCAATAATTCCTCTCCTGGGGTTATACCCCAAGGACTCCATAACACCCAACCAAAAAGAGGTGTGTACTCCTATGTTCATAGCAGCACAATTCATAATAGCTAAAACCTGGAAGCAACCCAGGTGCCCAACAACAGATGAGTGGCTGAGAAAGCTGTGGTATATATACACAATGGAATACTATGCAGCTATCAAGAACAATGAACCCACCTTCTCTGACCCATCTTGGACAGAGCTAGAAGGAATTATGTTAAGTGAACTAAGTCAGAAAGATAAAGATGAGTATGGGATGATCCCACTCATCAACAGAAGCTGACTAAGAAGATCTGAAAGGGAAACTAAAAGCAGGACCTGATCAAATTGTAAGTAGGGCACCAAAGTAAAAACCCAGTGGTGAGGGGTAGGCATGTAGCTTCCTGGGCCAGTGGGGGGTGGGAGTGGGCGGGAGGGATGGGTTACAGTCCTTTGGTGGTGGGAATGGTGTTTATGTACACTCCTAGCAAAATGTAGACATATAAATCAGTAGCTAATTAATATGAGAGGGGGAAATCAATTGTATGTCTCAAAGTTTCTCAGAAGACAAACTGAATCTTTTTAATATATAGGCTATGTATTTGATATGCGGACTCTCTCAAAAGCCTAGACCAAGTAGATTAGAAGCTTCCAATAGCACAGCTATATACAAGATACTGGGTACTGTCCAGCAAACCATAACAAAGGGACTTTTCAAAGTTAACCCAATTAACAAATAATGTGATGATAATATTAACTATTGAGTGTCTTTTTGAACCCTAAGACAGCAGGAACCTCACATCTTCACTATAGAGCCCCTACTTCCCCCAGTCCTGGAACCCTTGGATAGGGCCCACTTTCCCGTATGCATCCCCCAATCCAAACCAAATAACATTGCATCTGCCGATCACAACCTAACCAAAGCAACAATTGCTACCTCAACATGCTTCACCTCAGAATGTATCCAGAGACTTCACGTGTGGAATGACAACCCTTCAGCTTCATTACTCGGGTGAGACCTTTCCTTTAATAGTACACTCTAATTTCATCTCAGGTAGTTCACTTTCTAACAAAGTCCCATAACCTAGATATACACCAGTTTCTGTGAGAGAGAGCTTATGTGCACTCGTATCCATAAACTACTGCAAAATATATACCTGAAAGCAGGACTACACTAGAGTTTGCAGTGAGTACCTCCCTAACACTTCCTCTCCACTATTCCAAGCTTGGGATCCATGATTGCTCAACAAATTGTTTGACTTCATATGTTAACTCTATTTTCCATCACCAGGCTCCAGATGCCACCAGGATGCTGGCTAGGCTTCCCTGGATTGAAGACCCCACCAATGTGTCCTGGAGCTCAGCTTCCCCAGAGTCACACCCTACTAGGGAAAGAGAGAGGCAGACTGGGGGTATGGACCGACCAGTCAACGCCCATGTTCAGCGGGGAAGCAATTACAGAAGCCAGACCTTCTACCTTCTGCATCCCTCAACGACCCTGGGTCCATGCTCCCAGAGGGATAGAGAATGGGAAAGCTATCAGGGGAGGGGGTGGGTTATGGGGATTGGGTGTTGGGAATTGTGTGGAGTTGTTCCCCTCCTACCTTATGCTTTTGTTCACTAATCCTTTCTCAAATAAAAAATTAAAAATTAAAAAAAAAAAAAGAAAAGAGAGTAGCTCTTCAATAGGAGGAAAGTACATTAATACCACTAACTTAACCCCAGTTAACCCCAGTGATCTGACTTAGGGCCCATATCTATTCATATTTAGCAAAGGAACCTTTGCAACTTCGGAGCCACTGTCAGTCTGAGCTTGCAGTCAATGGCTGTACTCATCTCAGGAACAGTCTTCCTCAAATGGAAGAGTAAGTTGATCCAGCCTCCCTTCAGAGAGTGGACCCCATTATTTTGAAATGAGTGTGGAAACATGGTGACTTTTAAAGTCTGCATGTAGAGAATAAATGTTAGTGTGATTATTTTTTTTAATTTTTATTTATAAAAAGGAAACACTGACAAAAAACATAAAATAAGAGAAGTAAAACTCCACATATTTCCCACCACCAGAGCTCCGTATCCCATCTCCTCCCCAGATAGCTTTCCTATTCTTTAACCCTCTGGAAGTATGGACCCAGGGTTATTATGGGGTGGAGAAGGTGGAAGGACTGGCTTCTGTAGTTTCTTCCCCATTGAACATGAGTATTGACAGGTCGATCCATACTCCCAGCCTGTCTCTTTATTTCTCTAGTAGGGTGGGACTCTGGGGGAAGTGGGCCTCCAGGACGTATTGGTGGGGTCTTCTGCCTAAGGAAGTTCGGTTGGCATCATGGTAGTATCTGGAACCTGGTGGCTGAAAGAAAAGTTATCATATAAAGCCAAACAGAATGTTGACTAAATCATAAACCTAAAGGCTGAAATAGTTCAGATGAAGAGTTGGGGGATCTCTGTTTTATAGATATCTAGTAGGCCTATTTTAGTTATATCCCAAAGGACCCATCACTATACTAGTTGTTTTTGTTGTTGTTGTTTGTTTGTTTTTTCTGATCCTGACATCTGGTATGCAGGTGGATCCAAGTTACTGTCTGGGGAGATGATGTCATGGCTAGAAAAAGGACCAGAAAGCAGGATCATGGAAGAGAGTAGCTCCCAAATACAGGAATAGTGTATAAATATTGTTGACTGTAAACCCCCTCAATTTGATCTGTGATTATTTTGATGGATAAATTCACTATATCAATAGCAAATAACACATGGGTCTAAAATGAAGGCTGAAGAGTATTGACATCAGTAGTTGGACTGGGAGATGAAGCCAGGGAGAGCACTTTGGCCATAACTTCTCTCACACCAGTTTCCAAGCTCAAATAAATAAGAGAATTTGGTGAGATCAGAGCAGGCTGGGGATGCCTGTATACACAGTGTCAAACTCATTGTCTGAAGTTGTCTGAAGTTCCCCAGTTTAATTTATCCTCAACGACTTCCCAGTTCAAAATCAAACCACTTTCCTACTTAACAGAGAGTAACCAGTCTTTTGGCAATTCAGATAACTTAGCCACATCTCACAGTACCAACTGTTGACCAGACATGTAGGGGACCAGATGTAGCTAGTTGAAAGAACCCCTAAAACATGTTAATTTGGACTCCATGCAAGATGCTTAACAAATATACTTTTATCTTATCAGGGAGCTCATTCATTAAGTATTTATCTAGCTTGTAAAACTGTGTTGGTCTTTAAGGGTGGAGGAGACAATGGATAGGAGAACATGATAAGAAGTGGCCTTGATAATATTGTGTTCTTTGACAGGTGGGCTATTAAGGACAGTCATGTGGATCTTTCACTGAGTTGCAAACTTAAGTGCTTGTGCTTGCTTCTTTGTTTTATACTTCACAGTTGACAGAGTAAATGCATCACCCTTCTATCTTCAGTTAAAGGTGTAAACATGGTGACAGTGGATTTGGGAATCTCATTTGGGAGAATGATCATCATTACACATTAGACATAGCCATGATGTTTGTTGTTTGTGGGCTATTTTCTTTTCTCTGGGGTGATTTTTAATTTTATTATGTTTTATTTTATTCCTTTGCTTCAATACTCAGTTGCACAGAGGACAAAAGATGAATCAAAGTCCTGGCTCCAGGTAGCGGAAAATTGAAACCTAGTGGCTAAGGCCTCAGATGCCTCCATGGCCAAGTTATCTTTGAGTGAAAGCCAGCCCATAAACATCTCCCAAGGAAAGTTCTGACTGGCTTCTTTAAGTTTGTTCTTCAAAGAGAATAGGGGAAAAAAATCCTGATTTCCTCAGGCCAAAGCATCTTCAAACACTATGGTCTCCTGGAACATTGGGAGTATTTTTGTCTTCAGAAAAGCTATGATCTTCACTGCTTTGATGGCTATGTAGGTCAGGGTTAATTGTGCAGTCCACCCATTACAAGTGCAACTTTATTTGGATGGTCATTTATACTGTACATTGGCACCATGTGATTTTTTTTCTCACTTGAATTTAAGCTTTTTACTTTATACTATTTGCTTTTTGTGTTTTTAATCAGCCTCTCAGCGACAATGTAAAATGAAATTGTAGCAAAATGAACAAGCAGGTGAGTGAATGTGTTAATTTATTAGGTAATGCTTAATTTATATGGAGTAGGATAACCTGAATACATAAAATTGAGGAAAAACTCAAAACACTTGCTTACTTCTTAATAAACACATCCATGCATCTGCCCGTAAATTAATCAATATTTACTTATTTGAACATGTGAGTATAGTGGATCCTACATTGATGCATAAAAGAGGAAGCTTAAATAAATTTCAAAAAGAGTTTCATGGAGCCAGATGGTGGCACACACACACACTATAATGTGCAAGGACCTGGGTTCACCTCTAGTTCTCACCTTCTTCCCTCTTAATTTCTGGCTGTCTATATCCAATAAGAAATAAGTAAAATACAAAAAAAAAAAAAACTTCAAAAGGAGGACCAAGGAGATAGCCTAGCCTCCTAGAGTACCAGCTTGAATACCTGAGGTCCTAGAGGTCAAAGGTTCAATCCTTGGCACTGCCATATGCCATTGCTATATGCCGGAGTTGAGGAGTGTTCTGGCCTCTCTCTCTCTTTTGCTTTCTCTTTCCCCCCTCATCATCTTTCTCATAACACAACAAAATAAAAATGCATACACTTTAAAAGAAGAACCTGAAGAGGAAACAGACAAGTGGCTATTACACACACACACACACACACCTCTAAGAGAATCATGTGGTGAGGCCAAACTACTCTTGCAAGAGCTATTCATTTCAGGTATGAATAAATATGAATAGGCATATTTGGTGGAAAATTGCTTTTTTTTTAATCAGAGCACTCCTCAACTCTGGTTTATGGTGGTTCAGGGTTCAGGGGACTGAACCTGGGACTTTGGAGCCTCAGGCATGAGTCTCTTTACATAACCATTATGCTAATCTACCCTCACCCAGTGGCAAATTTCTGATATCAATGGTGACTGCACTGCAACAATTTGATTTGTTTTACTCCTTTATTTGCTTTCAAAGTAACCTTTTAAACAGACCTTCAAGCTGAAGATATTTTTTTTTATTTTTTAATTAGTGATTTACAAAATTATAAAATAACAGGGGCACAATTCCATATTGCTCACACCACTAGAGTTTTGTGTCCACATTTCCTCCATTGGAAATTGCAGTGGCACACCTGGTTAAGTGCACACATTACAGTTAGCAAGGACCCAGGTTCAAGACCCTGGTCCCCACCTGCAGGAGAAAAGCTTCACATGCAGTGAAGCAGGGCTGCAGGTGTCTTTCTGTCTTTCTCTGCCTCTATATCCCCTCCCCCACTTAACTTCTCTCTGACTCTATCCAATAGTAAAAGTAAATAAATACAAATATTTAAAAATAAATACATAAAAGTAAAAAACAAAACAAAATAAGAGTCACACTTTTCTCCATCCATACCATTTGATTCTGCATCTGCTGATCTCAACCAAATCAGTGGAACCAGTACCACCTCAACATGTTTCACTTTGGAGAGTGTCCAGAGAAGCCAGGCACAAGATGTCAACCCTATAACTCCATTACTCTGGTGAGACCTTTCCTAGGCTCATAGAACTTAATTCCACTAATTCCTTAATTCCATTCCTGGTGGTGCACTTCCTAACAAAGCCACAGAACCTAAATATAGACTGGGGCCCATGAGATAGAGCACATGTACCTATGTATCCATAAGTTAGGGGAAAATATATATCTTAAAGTAAAAGTGCATAGTAGTTTGCAGTGGCTCATTAAGTGCAGCAAGCAAAGCAGAAAGACTTAAAAAAGACACAATAAAGTACTTAATCAAATCATTTCTACTTAGAGCTAGCTACCTTCCTTGCCAACTTCCTATTTCACTTCCTTCAATCACTGTAATGCTAGCCTTGTCAGATACACTAAGGACTACAAAAGCTGGATAACGACAAGAGACTGGCATACTTTAATGATAGTTCGTTTGGTCACTACCAGGCCACCCCATCATCCAGGGTACTAGTTAGGGAATCCTGCAATTTCCACATAGATATGATGGACCTAGACCTCTAACAGATCCCTCTCTCCATCATCAGTGGTCATCTCCATCAGGAACATCAATGGGAACCTGCTTGTGGGCCTCTAACTTTGCCCTCAATGTGGATCAGCAGTGATAGGGAGGGACTGTTGCGCTCTCTGAAAGGAAACTGGGTCAACATACTCTGTTACTCAAGACTGGTCCTGCAATGAATGTAGCCTAGAAAGTTCCTAGCTATGACCACAGGATGCAAGCTCAGACCTACAGGGATGCAGAGGTTTACACAGACTTCTGAACTGAATATGGGCTCCAGATTAGAACAATGGGGTTTACACTTAACAATATTTATACACTTTCCCCATATTTGGGAGCTACTCTCTGACCTGATCCAACTTTTAAGTCCTATATCCAACACTGAAACCATCTCCTCCAGACAATACCTGTAGCCCACCTGCATGGTAGATGTTGGAATCAGGCAAAAATTAGTAAAGTCATGGGCCCCTTAGAATATACCTAGAAGGGAGTCGGGCAGTAGCGCAGCGGGTTAAGCTCAAGTGGTACAAAGCACAAGGACCGGCGTAAGGATCCTGGTTCGAGCCCCCAGCTCTCCACCTGCAGGGGAGTCGCTTCACAGGCCACGAAGCAGGTCTGCAGGTGTCTCTCTGTCTTCCCCTCCTCTTTCCATTTCTCTCAGTCCTATCCAACAATGAAGGACATCAATAACAACAACAATAAAAAAACAAGGATAACAAAAGGGAATAAATAAATAAATATTTTTTAAAATAATAAAATAAAAAAGGATATACCTAGAAGAGACTTCCTGGCTCTCTCCAAAATGGAGACCCCAAATCTCATCTACGCTATTCCTACCTTTAGGTCCCTGATTATTAAACAATTTGTTTTGCTTTATATCTTAATGCTTTCCAGCCACCAAGTTGCAGTTGCTACCATGACACCAACCTGACTTCTCTGGACAGATGACCTCACCAGTGTGTCCTGGAATGACACCTCTAGAGCCCTATACTACTAGGGAAAGATATAAACAGGCTTGGAGTATGGATTGACCTACCAATGCCCATGTCTAGTGGAGAAGCAATTACAGAATTCCACCTTCGGCACTCCAAATGATCCTGGGTCCATATTCCCAGAGGGTTAAAGAATAGGAAAACTTCCAATGGAGGGGATGGAATGGGATGGGATGGGATATGGAACTCTGGTGGTGGGAATTGTGTAGAATTGTGCCCCCCTTATCCAATGGACTTGTCATCATTTTAAATCAGTAAAAAAGAAAGAAAGAAAGAAAGAAAGAAAAGAAAGAAAGAAAGAAAGAAAGAAAGAAAGAAAGAAAGAAAGAAAACAAAAGAAAAAGTAGAGTCACAAAATTATAATTCTGTTGGCCTCTACAGGGCCTTGCACTCAATGTAGAACAACAGTGGTAGGGACTAAAAGTTTTCTAAAAATCTTGACAGACACAATATTTTAAAAAGAAGAGTATGGTTTTGTTTTTCCTTTGTTCTGTCCTAAGTATTGTTATGTCCTATGGACTGTGCCCTGCAGTGTTCCTGCTGCTCAGGACAGTGTTACCCAGTGAAGGCAGGGTGTCAGTGTCCACTTGATCAAATAGGAGGCAGGTGTCAGCCAGATAATAATGACTCAGGTCACCTGGCCCATCCAAATAGTAAGTCTGTGGATACAGTTAAGTGAAATTCAACATTTTCTGCTCTAATGTGACTTTTGTGCCATTAAGGTCACGTTCTTGAAGCTGGTACTGTTGGAAAAATCATGGCACACTTTTGCATAGAAAAACAGGAAAATACTTCAGGACTTTTCTGACAGCCTGATTGTTTACTGTAATAGTGAGCTGCTTCCCCGTGTGTGACCCAGTTTCAAGTACAGTCCTAACTGAGTTGGAGGAAGCTTTGACGCTGTGGTCTCTTCATCTCTGTCTCTATCAAAAACAGATAAATAATAATAACAAAATAAAAAATAGTTAAATTCTTATAGATCTCTATGGGAAGTATCCTATTGGAAAGTTAACAAAAATTGAAGGTTCGGGAGCTGGGTGGTGGCACACCTGTTTGAGTGCACATTGCAGTGTGCAAGAACCCAGGTTCAAGCCTCCAGTCCCCACCTGCAAGGGAAAAACTTCACAAGAGGCAAAACAGGTCTGCAGGTGTCTCTTTGTCTCCCCCTTCCCTCTCAATTCCTGGCTGCCTCTACTCAGTAAATAAATAAATAAA